>NC_135351.1:38570643-39195643 GCF_023851605.1 Tamandua tetradactyla
GAAACACAGTGAAAGGTGCTAGGCGGGCCCTCCATTTGGGGCTTGGGAAAATAAAAGAGGTCAAGGCTTCCTGGGAGAAGAGTGAGGAGTGGCCCTTGAAGAAAGAAACAGAATCTGATGGATAGAGATTTTCTACATATTCTGAATGAGAAGCGTTAAAAGGCCCGAGGGGAGACGATGGGTCATCTGTTTCTCTGGTTGTGACATAAATAACCCATGAGGTGGGTGACCCACGCTCACCAGAAAAAAATCTTCATGGAAAGATAGGAAACAAAAGATGAAGAAGCCAGCAGGACTGCAATAGCGTTGGGGGGCAAGGGAGCTGTGCTGGAGCTAGTTCTTCTTTCCACCCCTCAAGAATACTGCTTTGTTTCAGGAAAAGGTTTTCCTTTTGTGCCACTGTACAAAGTGCCCGATAGGCTAAGCTTTCCTTACAACACTGGGAGGGATCTTGCCATTATTTTAACATCCCAATTGCAGAGGGAGCTACTGGATTCAGGCTCTCACCTGGATTCCCTCCACCTGGTCTCCCTGCACCCACCCTAACTCCCTAACCTCTCTCATGATCCACCTAGGAACTGTGAGTCAGACTGAGTCACTGCTGAGTTCAGTCCTCTCCAGTGTCAAAGTCCTCCTGGCGAGTGCGCAGGTGCAATCCATCGAGGCTAGCAGTCAATGGGCTGGAGGGACTGTCACCTGCATTCATGCAGCAGCATACGTGAGATGATTAGAGAGGTGGGGCCAGTCCCATCCAGGTGCACTTCAGCCTTGGCCAGGCTCTCCAGCCTAGTTACCCCAGGGCACAGGACCCGCTTCTCTATTCCGGAGGCCATGCCAACAGTGTTTATTCAGCACGGTGGAGTGTCTGGGTTGGGACGGAATCTTTACAGAACTCAACAAGGAAGGGGAACATCGCGGGGAGGTTTCCACCCATATGTTCCAGAAATAGAGGAGGGGGAACATGAGTTGCATCAGGGTTACCTAACCAAGGAAATTTAGTCTCAGCAGAATTTCTGAGAAATCAGCCAATTGCAGAATTTAAAAGCTAAATGCATCCTGGGAAATTCCTGAAAGCCCCCTGCTCTGGTAGAACAAATACTACCAGAAGGCTGCATTTTTGGAGAAAGCTGCATTAGCCAGAGAAGTTTTGGGGAAGGGGGAGGGTGAGGGTGGGAGAGAGATGGAGATGGGCAGCCACCTTTGCAATGGGTGGGCTTCCTTGCCAAGATAGAGGGGGACGAAAAGAGCGCTAAGCAGACTGCAGGGCTCACATGCCTGTGGATTTTCACTCAGTTCCACCTGACTTATCTCAATCCGCCACACTGCATTCGGGAAACCCCGTCCCCTGAAGGACAGTGGAGCACCAGAGGGGAAATGTGCTCCTCACTGTGGGCGCCCGTAGGAGGAATTCGCTGAGCGTGCATGAGCCCTCATCGGGAAGTCTGTCCTCCCACATCCTGCGACCAGGCGCTGTCACAGACATTAAACCACCATAGGCAATCTCATTTTGTGGGTTTTGGGTAAATAAAGGCTGTTTTGAGTAATATTCTCTCTTGATGTCAACTCCATGAGAGTACAATAAAAACCTCCCTCAAATCTTAAAAACTAAAGATAAAAATTTTAAATTTAGATAGAACTGCTAGTTTTGTTTCTCATTGCACGCCACAGAAAGGATTACTTCGTTCTGTTTTGTTTTCTTTTAAAACACCAGTTGTCATTACAGAAGACCAGTTCTTAACATGTCTTCGCCTCATGTACCCAAATTAATTTAATAAGATGTGAAAAACAAAGGTGGATTTAAATCAAGGTAAAAGCTTCCAGAAGCCTTTCATTAATGAGTGTGTGCTTAGAGCTGGCGTGTTTAGCCGAGACACCCCAAGAGGGCAGCCACACTAGTAGGCGATCTGATTTCACTCTGGAATTAAAGAGAATTTAAAACCCCGATGGCTGGCTTCTGGTGAAAGAGCATCACCAAGGCTACTCAATCCCAAACAGCCTGAAAAGATTCAAAACCAGCCTTCAGCTGTGCAGGGAGTGATAAGAAGCTGTGTTCAGTGAAATATAGGGGCCACTCAAGTTACTTAGTTTATCAGGAATTAAAATAGAATTGCTGAAACAGCGGACTGGCCTTGGACACAAAAATAAAACAAAAGCCTTTTGTTTGAACAATCCATGGTGCTTTGTAAAGAATGGGATCATTTAAATGACTGTCTATGCTGTTGTATCTACTTTTGTGCTTTGCTACGTTTAAAAAAAAAAAAGGCAGCTTATCACTTTATCTATCTGGAAGGCAACTATTGCTCCGTTTTCCCTTTCTCTTGCATCTGACTTCCCCTTCATGAGTTAACTTCTCCCGGAAAACTCTTCTTTCAGGGCTACCAAACTCAGAGTACTTAGTATTAAAAAAAAAACACACCTGAGCCATCAAACCCAATATGAGAAGTTAAAGAGCCCACTGAATATATAATTTCCCAAAGGCCAAAAATCCCCCAAACTATCTAGTGAAATACCAAACAGATTTAGAAAGAAAACAAAAAGACTTCATAGCATTATCATTTGTCTTTTAAAGTAATGGATGGTGGTGATGGCAGCGTGAATGCAGTTAACAGTGCCCAAATCTATATCTGAATGTGATTAAAAGGGGAAATATTAGATTGTATATATGGTAACAGGATAAAAATTTTAAAATAAAATTCATGGAACTACACTACACAAACAGAGAAGGCTAAGGTAAGTTGTGGATGGTACTTAATATTACAGTCATAAACGTGCTGGATCCATTGTAACACGTGTGTCTCACCAATGCAAAGGGTTAATAATAGGGTGGCACATGGAAACCCTGTATTTTATGTAGGATTGTTCTGTAAACCTATAGCTTCTCTAATAAGGACAAAAAAAAAGTTTAAAGGCTAGGAGAAGTAATCAATTGCCAGACAACAAAGGAAGTCAACCTAATTAAATTCACCAGCACTGAGCAGGAGGGCACAAAAGGAAGTCATCCTTCTCTCCGAACAGAGGAGAAGGCCACAGCTCTATCGGGCCTCCGAGGCTGCCTAAGGAACAACTCCGGCGCCCTTTCCTCCATAAGCCCCTGGTGAGGAGGTAGAGGTCACAACCTGTGATCTTCCACCTGTTCTCTCCTGAGTTCACCTGTCTCCTGCCTGCTCAGGGAGCATCCCCCTGAGTCCCCCTTTACATCTGTAAGCTTTCTTTTGTGTTGGTTCCTTGTCTACAATCATGTTTTAATCTGCTACTTGGGTTTTGTTTTTTAAGTACTATTACCTCTACCTTAACATCACCTCAAACCAACTTTCTCTCTTTGCTTTTTTTTATGTCAATCTCTCTAATTCTTTATTTCTAAAGAAAGTCTTGTATTGTTTTTCTATTTACAGAAATGAGTCTTGGGTGGTGCGACAGTGGCTCAGTGGCAGAATTCTCGGCTGTCATGCCAGAGACCCAGGTTCGGCTCCTGGTATCTGCCCATGCAAAAAAAAAAATTGTCTTATCTCCTACAATCTGGCTTCTGAACCCAAGAGTGTCCTTGAAGCTGCCCTCTGAAGGTCGCCAATGACTGTCCTGCCTACCTAACTGGCCTCTTCTTCCTCAGCCTCTCTCTCATAACCTCTCCCCACTGGCCCCCAAAAGAAAACCTTCAGGCTCAGCCTTGCTGCTCCTCTCCCCTTGTCGCTCCCTCTGCATCCCGTCGCTCCCACGCCAGGTGCCTTGTGACTCTGATCTCTCTTCTGGGTTCTAGATGATCCTTCCTAATGCCTTCACAGCCTGCCCAAATGCAGCAGTATTTACTGGACCATAAACTGGACGCTGTGGGGGAAACCCGGGTGAAAGGCAAGTCCTTGCCCCCACGGACGTTGGTGTCAGGCGGTGGGACAAGTATGTAGCCCGAGCAGCCCACCGGAGGGGTGGCAGGCTCTGGGGGACTGGGTAGAAATGTGCAGGAGGGGTACCAGACTTCCTAGGGGAGTATAGGAAAGCTGGGCAGGAAGGGAACTCACACAGGGGGAGCAGGAGTTGGCCAGGTTTATGAGCTGAAACTCGGAAAGAGAAGGGATGGCATGAACACGAAGAGGGCAGGATGGTGTTCCAATGGAGGGATGTTTTCCTTCCATGAGGAGGCAGCAGGGAAGGGCTGCAAAGCATAGGGGAAAAGAGACTAAACCACAAAGGGCTGCATTGTGAAGGCTCTCAGATGCTAGGAGTTTGGGTTTTATTCCATCGGTGATGGGGAGCTAGGAATGAATTTTTAACAAGGGAGAGACAAATGGGTTTATGTTTTCAGGACAACATTCCAGGACCAGGGGCGAGGCTCATTTATTTCACTACCAGCAACCTGGTACATGAGCGATTCATGCACCGTACCTGCCTGGCCAGCTTTGAGCTTCTGGACGGAAGGACCAACCGCATTCATCTCTGACTCTGCTATATGCCCAGCCCAGCACCCCACTCGCAGTACGTGCTCAGCACAATTTTGTCAGCACAAACTTGCTTTTAGATAATCCACTTAGGACTCATGTTTGGCAGTCAGTTTATACCTTCACGTCAATAAACTTCACACCTATCAGTCTTAAACAGAAATCCTGAGAGGCCCATTGGAATCTTAGAGCTCAGTAGGAAACTTAGAGATTGTAAATAGTTTAACATAAGAGGATGGATGTTTTGCTCAAGGCCCCACAGTTGGCTACTGGAATCAGAATTTTAGCCTCTGATCTCACTTTCTGGAATAGTTATGACACACAGAGCAGGTTGTCAATGCTTCTATGCTCAGGAAAGAAGAGAAAATTGTATTTCTTACAGTTCATGGCTTTTTCAGAATAGACT
The DNA here is from genome assembly GCF_023851605.1 of Tamandua tetradactyla. Taxonomy (NCBI): domain Eukaryota; kingdom Metazoa; phylum Chordata; class Mammalia; order Pilosa; family Myrmecophagidae; genus Tamandua; species Tamandua tetradactyla. The sequence continues at coordinate 38,575,480 of NC_135351.1, forward strand.
ACCACTTCTTCCCAATTCTTTTGTTTAAACTAGAAAATAACTTAAAACTCTTTATGAATGTAGATAAGTAATTTCATGCTTCCTAACTATAAAAAACTAGAAAGCAATCTCTCTTTAACCAGTGATATTTTACCCTCTCTTTAATCAATTTTACTGGAGGATAAAGAACTAGGCGAAGTGTAAACTCAGCTACAAGAGCTCAATAATTACTATATTTAAATACGTCCATGACCTCATCTTCCCCTCCCTTGTCCTTCCGTATCTGGAGTTTAAATCCACTGAGGCACTAATGACCTGCTATAACCCTGAAAAAAGTACCAAATGCCATATGACAAAACAATGGTTTTAATATTAATCACACACAACGTCACGTGACAAAGCTCCCTTTCTTTGATTCTCTGGAACTTATTTAAAATTTAGTGCAATCACTGATGAGAGAGGATTTGGACCTAGAGGTGAACCTGCACTTGCCACCAGCCCTGGGCTTGGGTTACGGAGCAGTCACACAGGGCACGCCCAGAAGGCTGGCCGCGGTCTAGTATTTTACTGTTTAATCAATTTTAAACCTTTCATGTTTTATGTGCTTTTCTGTCTTACACATTCTGTAATTTCTAAAAGAAAAGTAGCAGAAAAGAAAAAGATGAAAAGCTCAAGGTCGATAGCAAAAGATGAGCTTTGCAGAGGGTCGCCTCAAGCCTGTGCGAGGTGGGGACAGGTGGGCCGTCCCGGAAGGGAGGGTCCTGGGTCAGCATGCACCAGGCCCACCGAGTCAGCCCTGCCAGGCCTGGGGGGAGGCCCTCGGGGCCTGGAGGTCACCTCACAGCCAGAGTTACGGGACCTCTCGGACGTCCAGGCCCCAGCGAGCTCCCCCTTCGTGGAGCGCAGCCCAGGGACTCACAGAGAAGCCCAGAACCTCGCTCAGAACTGGCGGCGTATCTGTTCAGGTCAGGAGGGAACCAGGGGGTTTTACAAGGAGGGAGTGGGCCCCGCCACCCTGCGTGCCCGTGAGTGTCTGCAACATAAACAATATCTATAACACACACACACACACACACACACACACACACACACACACACACAGTCGGTTTTAATCATCTGACACAAATACCCACTTGTTCACATTTTACATTCTCTTCTCCTCTACTTCCAAAGAAAAAACTATAACCCACGGACTCTGAGTTCCCACAGACCAGATCCGGCCCCCTCCCTGCCTCCCGCACCTGCCTCTGCGAGCTGATGCACTAGAATGCATTTCTTCTTTGGGGAAGAGAGAGAGGTGGGGGTGGGGGGTGGGGGGTGGCCACAACCACAGCAGTCGACTCCGTGGCCACAGTAACTAATTACATAGTTGCTGGAAGAGGAAATTATGTTTCTCCCTCTCACGGTTGGACTTTTTTGGTGATAGAGCCTTAAAAATAACTTATGCTTTTTTTTCCCCAGTCTTTAATGTGCTCATACTTGTCAAATGAGGACTGCAGTTTATAAAGAAGTGAACTCGGACCTGTCACGGGCCTCAGCAAGGCTCTGCAGCCCCCGGTTCCTGCATTTTCCCTTAACGTGACTCATGCAGTAAAGCTCAAAACCGTGAACACAGAAACCCAGTTACCTGAGTGCTGTTCTTCAGTCAGCTAACTGCGATGTCACAAAGGGCCCATGAAATTTGGAGATAAATGGCAGAATTCTTCTATATATTCGGTACGAAGCTGAGTGAATTCCTTATGGATAACGGGACCCATCTTAGAAATTTGTTTTCGATGCTAACCAGAAGTCTTCTGGAACTAAATATCTGAACACTGTTTTTGAACATAGGTGCATGTATGTATTATCATGAGCAGTAAATCATTCCCCAAATATCCAGGAACAAAATAAATAAAGAAAACCAAGCCGGTTCATCTTGGCACATGGCCAACCAAACTTTGTCAAGTTCTCCAGACACCACCCAACAACAAGTAGCAACGGTTCCCGCTGTATTTGTCCAGAGGAGATGAAATTGCCCGTAGAAGAGAACCTGCTGCAGAGACACCTGGAAGGGCCACCTCCTCTCCACTATGGAGTTGGGGTGTGGGGAAGGAAATGCCCAAGTTTTTGCTTTCTGGCCAGCTGAGCTCCCTCTCCTGCATGCTCTGGCTCCCCAGACATGTCTCCATTGTACCACTGTGTTCTCCAGGCAGCGAGCTCAGGTCTCAAAGTTAGGGACCTATGAACCTTCGCTGGTCCATTGAAAAACCCTTGGCATAGTACAGAATTAATGCTCAAATACTTGTTAAAATGCATCTATTATCTGCTTTTGTAGACTAACTCCAACTTATCTTTTGCAAAAAGCCTTCTCTGGTAAGCCTGTGCCTCCCTCAATAGCTCTACTGATACTAAACATTTCTGCTCACACTGTTTACAGTATTTAGTTATTGATTACTGCTCCCTGTGCCATCTCCCTCAACCTTTACTGTCCTCAGGAGCAGAGCCAACCTCCAGATAAAAACTCACAGAACAATTCCTACAATGAGACATGAGTGACCTTAGCCCTGTTTAATCTTAAAAAAGGGTATACCTTCCTTAAAATTATGGACAAGGCCACAATAAGAATAGAAGGAAAAACAAAATGGGTTATTCATTATGGATAATTAGCTGCTTTTCTATATTAATTTTTAATCAAAGAATGTTGAGGTCAGATTAATTCTGATTAACTTACATAACAGCAATTCTTAGTGGTGGCACATATTTATTCATGGAGGGTATTCTTTTCTTCTGAGCTGATAATGAGGCAATAAACAGTCTGCACTCTGATCATGTTTATCTCAGGTCACTAAGATGATTCAGTGGAAGTGGTAGGCAAAGTTTAACTAAGTTTTACACATGTAATTAAAAGTGAAGATATGAGGGAAAAAAGACTCAGAAGCGCTTCCTCATTTCATCTTTCCAAACCACTCTTCTGAAAGTTATTTGCCTCTTTCTCTTATAAATCCAGACTTTAAAAGTTGAGCCCCCAAGAATTTTCCAAAAGCATTAGGTAATTAATATTGAATCCCTTTGATGAACCTCTTTAGGGCTTTAGAGCAATTACCAAAGCATCTGTCTTTTCAAAATAAAAAGTTGAGGCAAAACCACTGGTGATATCTCATGTGGATCTACTGAATAGTCAGCAGGAGAATAAGATCAGACAAGTCTGCATAAAGATGTTTGTTTTTTAAGGGAAGAAAAGACGAGCTCCAATCTGATCCTTGAAAATACTTGAAATACGCAGTGAAGCACAATTTTCCTGGAGAGAGATCAAAAAAAGGTCCGACCTGAATATTCAAAGGCACACAGACCTTCTCAAAAGGATTTCCTACCCACCAGACCTGGCTGTGCCCCATTGTTCTGGGCAAGGCAGAAAAATGTTGACCAGGGCACTGCCTTGGGGTTTGTCCTGGGAACAGTGCCATCTTATATTTTTATTAATTATTCGGTGGAGAAAGCCTAGCTCTAAGTAGAGAACTTTCTGGTTGAAATTTACTGAAGATATATCGCTAGGAACTGAAAAGATCTGGAAGAAAAATGGACTGGAATAAGGCACATAAAGAGACCAACATCATGACAGCAACAAAACTCAAACGACAATTCCAAGGCCATACAAAGAGCCAAACTCATGCCATTTTTCCCACTTAGAGCTTTGGCTACTACAGGTATAAGGCTACTCAGGCTAAATGGAAAATGAAACCCAATAATGTCCTCATTTCTGGACAGTGCAATGCCAAGACTGTGAATGTGAGGTATAGGAGTGATCTTTGATGCACTACAAAAAATCGAGGAAAAACAAAACAAAACAGGGCTATCATTTGAAATGTGCACCCAGTTCTCTCCAGAACTCCAAACCTATCGTGATTCTCTAAGGAGCTGCTACTTCTCTCTCCAAGAAGAAAGTCTTGGCAACCTTTAGTTTTCACGCAACCATTTTGGCACATTGAGGATTTTTCACATGTATAGAGCAGAGACCTCCTGCCTTTGCCACTGCAGTTCTGTGGAGGGTTAGGAGTACTTGCTCTCCAGCCTCAGACAGCCCAAGTTCAAATCCTGGTGCCAACAATCACTCGCTCTGAAATCATACATGAGCTTCTCATTTTGGTGCCTCTACTGCTTCATCTGCACGTGGGGACAGTAATGGTAAGTAACCTGATGTCTGTGAGGGTTAAGGAGGAAATACTGTCAAGGATGTTCTAAACTGTCCCACACAGTTAAGTATTTCATAATCGTTAGCTAGTCTTCATAGTCACGGTCACAGCAGTAGGAGGACTACACTGAAAACTACGTCAATAAATGAAAGACATACCTGTAAAAACTGTCATAAAAATTAGATGGGTGCTCGTTCTGGGCTTTCCTTGAACCATGATAAAATTTCTCCCAGATTTAAGTCTCCACATTTAGATAAAATATGGCATGTCAGGTAGATGAAAATCACGTGAAAAACACATAACCTTTTAGAATAATTATGTTCCAAATATTGCACGGCAAGAGAAACTGGTAGCTGCACCATCGGGTAGGAGAAGAACTGTGGTTCTGCTGCTGTAAGACAAAGTCTCTAAATCGTGCGAGTCACCTCTCCCTTCCTTTTCACCTGTATAAACCCCTCTTGCCATGCATGCAGTGTTCATAACATCAACAGTAAGTTGAAGTAAAAATCAGAATTTTAAGCTAAACATAGGAATACCCATTCCCCATATTTCCTACTGACCATGCGTGCACCCTCCCATCTGTGGACAGAACCTCACCTAAAGGAGTCCACAGGGCGCTGCCCAAGTTCCAATAAACTGGAACCAGTCTGTCCTCCTTCCAAGTCTGCAGCTACGTCCCCTTTCTACCCAACCGGAACTAGAGAGAATAAACCATTAGAAAATATCAGCTTTAACAAATTTGCTTTGAATACTTACCAAGGTTTTTAAAAGGCAGGGGTCTGTTTGGATTACATTAGAACTAGTGGTTTAAAACCCCCTCGAAGGTTTCTAAACATGGGCGAGCTCTTTGAAGACAGATCTACCTATTTGTAACCGGCAGGTCTCTACAGAAGTCAGAACATTTTAGGCATGGATTGGGTTGTGAGTGGTTATGATTTAATCTTGGAAAAGCATGCATCTTATAGGCTCAATATAAATGGATCTTTTACAAATCGTGCCCAAGTTTATGCTCTCTAATTGTCAGCAATCCCAGGACAAGCTGGCGTAGGACAGCCATCTTACCCCTCAACACTGATTTGAGGTTCAACTGGGCTTGGCGGTGCAGGTTCTCCACGCAGGGGGGTCTGGTGGAGGGAAGGAACACATTCTCCTGCTGGTGCCACGGGGCCGTGTAGTGGACTGTCCATCGACTCTCCTCGTCTAGGTTGGAAACAGCTGTAGGAAGAAAGACAGACTCAATTCAGGCATCTGGTTGGCCTTCACGGGCTCCAAATCTATCACACCACAATGGCATCCTGGTGCCCCACACTCCCATGGAGTAAGGGCCCGCAAGGGGGAAATGGATCACACTATGGATGGGATTCCATCTGAGGCTCCAAGTGTCCTTCAAGCAGAGTTTAGTCTCTGAAGGAAAAGCTGAAACTGCCCACCACCCGCCAACCATCATGTTTGGGTAAAAGTGCTTGGTTAACTGCTTCCTGGTATTTTCGGCTCTCCCTCTCCTTCAGTGACAAAATTAACAGACCACGATGCGTACTTAACTCTGCCAGAACACATAACTACAGTGCAATTGTACGATGCCATTGCATTAGGCAGTTAGAACTGCCATTAGACAGTCCTAACAATACCACATTTCTTACCAAGAGGTGGAGAACAAGGCTTTCTTCTCTTAAGCATCATTTTAAAACACACTGTTAGGAAATCATTAAATGTTTCTAAAATTAAGCAAGGACAGTCAATTCAATAACTTCAAATGGTGTATATAATAGAAGGGGGAAATTTATGTTACAAGTTTCTCTTCACTTCTTGCTTCGTGAGGTACTTTAATATTAAAATCTCTTTTTAGAAGATAACGTCGTATTGAATTGACTTTTCCCAACACAATCCAATTTAGTCGAAATCTCCCAAAACAAGACAGACCAGAACATGAAAGAGGAAAATTATAAGTAGCCATGAGAACAAGGTAAGCCCTTACAGTAATTTTCCCTTTATACCCTTAGGGCTGCAAACCCCTTCGTCTCTCTCATTTCTCTCCACAACCCACCTTGGGCATCAGGGGAACCCAAAATGGAGCCAACAGCATCCAAACAAACCCATCAATGGTTTAAGACTTTTACAGACCTCACACTGCCACAAAGATGTAGGAGAGACAGGGGAAATACAAGTCAGCCCCTGGGCTAAGGTAGGCACGTGGGGTGGCAGTTCTAATACTTGTCAAGTCCTACAACTGTGGGTGAGGGCCGAGTCTTCCCCAACTCTAACTGGTGCTACAGAGTCCGTGCTGGGCACACTTGTGGTAACAGGGCGTGGGTCTGGAAACCAGACCATAAATCAGATTCTCAAAGCAAGGGGAGCAAGCATGTAGATAACTATTTGAACATATTTAAAGTTAATTGAATACACCTGATAGGACAGCTATCAGGACTACTAGAAAGATCAAATGAACTAATATGTGTAAAGCCCCGAGCTCATGAGCTAACTGTGAAGTGTGGTTGTGGCAGGTTAGTGAAGTTGCTTTAAAGGAGTTCCCCTTTAGAACCTCCACTGAAGAGACGCCCAAGGAGCCCCATCTTTAGAACCTCCACTGAAGAGGCCCCATGTCTTTCTCAGTTCCCGCAGGAATCCAGGCCACAATTTAGCTCTCACCTAATGCACCATCTTTTCTACAACTATGACTTCCTCCAATTCCTTGAAATCCCTGCCTCCAAATAATTCATTTCTTAAATGACCCCACCTTCTCCATAACATGCCAAATGGAAAGGGATCTTTGAGAACAAGATTTCAATTTAAACCAATCACATCTTGTTGTGCTGGCTGCTCTTAATGTAATGCAGCGTGTGAGCCACACACCTCGCTTTTCACCTAATCCTTTGCTGAATGAATGGTTTGCATGGTGCAAAAAAACGATCAGTCTTAATCCACAGAGTCCACAGAAACCTGACCTGTTTCTCATTGACGAACCCAAGAACGTAGCAGAGTGCTGAGCTCACCATGCGTCCCCCCAAAAAAGTATCCATGGTCAATTAGAACGTTTTTGTGTCTATGACAATTTATTTTGAATATTTTATTACTATACTTCATAGTTGGGAAATATTGAAAGTGAACATTCTTCCTATCTGCCAGTTATGAATCGAATCCAAGTAATGGCATCGGGGTCTGCGGTCACATCCACAAGCCACCTGCACGGCCACCTGCTGTGTCCGATGGAAGAGCCCTCGTCTCTTCCTTGGCCAGACTCTCTCTTGCCGGAGCAGGTCTGATCGGCCGCTCGAGGAAGCCACCTAGCCAGGGAGCCACAGAAAAGGAGCTCAGAGTTCTTCTTTGTTCCTCTCTCCAAAGCTGCCTCTACCAACGCCTCCAACGCATGCACGTGCATCCACTTTAAATCAGTGCTCCAAAAAAATAATAAAATGAATTCGGCCAGCAACTGTGTGCAGACTTAACCAGGTATTTGTAAAAAGTACACTTTTAAGGGAAGGAAGTTGCACCTGGATTGAAGAACTTCAAACCAATCATGAGCACACAGTGAATCCACTCCACCCAAGCTCCGTCCTTCACAAGAATCACGGATCCCTCGGGACAGCCTGTCTGCCCCGAGAGCCCCCACCCACCCACCCACCAAAAATAAGGGATGCCTCACTCAAAGGCACCTTTACCTCCACTGCCTTTCAGCCAAGGAATCAAAAGCCATCCACACCAAGGGAAACTTAAGCTTTCCCCCTCCTTCTTCAAAGGCCTTTATTGAGGAGCACAAAAGAAGTGAATTCACTTACAACCCAACTATAAATAAGGCATGCTAAGATCACATAAAACTGCCTTTAGTTCAACCCAAACCAGTTTTGCTGATTCACAAAGTCCAACTCTGCCGCTTAACAGATGAAGAACATAAATGCGCACGCTGCGGGTAGAGGGGAGAACGGGAACAACTTACTTTTCTTCTTGAAGAGTTTAATTAAAGACTTGATCTTGGCATTAATGAAGACCACCATTTCCAGGCTGCCTGCCTGGGATCTAGAAGTCTAAATCCCACCCAGAGCCCAGCCCGGCAGGCAGAAGGTTCCTTCTTTGCGCCCCAGATTCTAACTCTCTTCCGGGTCCAGGTAGGCACTGCCGGGCTGCTGGGACATGGAGGCTCGGTTTATGGTCAGGCAGTTGCAAACCATTAACAAGCAGTCCTTGAACCTGAAACACTCCCACTGAAAGGAAACCTAATCTTTACAGCTAGGCGCAGCCAGTCGCCGTGTTCGCTGGGAGAGGCGCAGACCAATCACGGCTCCACCTGCCCGGCGGCCCCGGCTCGCTTTCGGCCGCGCTCACTCACCGCATTTCTCTCCGACAGACCCGCAGGTTTTCCTCTCCGGCGCCCAGGGATGGCTCCTCTACAGAAGTCGGGGTGCAGCGAATGTGTTCCCCACCTCCCCCAGGCCACGGCGCGCGCCTAGATGTTTTTCACTGCGACCAATCTGAGAGCAATTCCAGCTCGCTTACTTTGACTCTCCAGTTCATTCAGGGTGTGTGGGATTTGAACTGACTCGGGGGGGGGGGGCGGGGGGGGGGGGGGGTGAAAGGGCCACGCCACTGCTTCCTGCCAGGCTGGCCTTGGGACTGCTTTTCACGGGAGGGGAGGCCTGGGTGGTCTTGCCAGCCAGTGAGAGCTAACACTGTAACTGTCCTTAATGCGAGCTTATTTGCATCTAGCTGCCTCGCTCTTTAAAAAGCAAGACAAAAACCCTGCCTCAGTCCAAGTAAGAAATTAGCTAAACCACCTTAATCACTTTCTTCTCCATTTTAAAATTAATTACCTCCTAAAGGTCCGGTTTGCAAAATTCTTCAACTGCCCCTGACTCTCCTTCCCAGAATGGGAAAGAGTCATAAATATTATCTGGAGCTGCTCTTCAACTCGAGCTCGCTGTCCAAGGCCAGGCTTCCCTTGCCCATCTGCAGTGAGCCCAGAGAGCTGGGGAAACACAGGGCGAACTGGAAGCGGGGGGGGGGGGGGGGGGGCAAATGTAGGATATAGAAACGCATGTTCCAGGGGCAGAGTGATAAGGACCCAGATCCAGAAACATTATGAGATATTATGAAAAGAGACAAAAGAAAAGAAGGTCCCCCCACCTCGCCCCAATCTCCTTCCATGCAAAACCGTTTCTGAAACAAGTGAGACCACGTCTTATTTCAGATGGCTTTGAGCCAGACTTAGAGCTGGATGGAAAAATGTAATAAGCTGCTAATTCAAAACATTTAGTTTATAACAAAAACTCTTAAGTCCAAGAATAAAATTTACATAAGGGGCTCCCCCTAGGGAAAGGAGTGGAAAGAGCCCCCTCAGGCACGTATTTCCCTCTTTAACTCAGTTTTCAAACAGCACCAACAAAAGCAAAGCAGACAGGGAGAAGGCACTGAAAACACACACATCCTATTACCATAAGTACCACTGCAGGCCTCCAATTGGTGTCCTTTCAGCCAATATGGGCTTTGCTTAAAAGTACTTAAATGAAGGACCAGACAGCACGTGAGCAGTGAACGAGGCTGAAAGCCAGAGTGTGGCCTTAAAGCAGTGAGCAGAGTTCCCCTGAGGAGAGCAAAAGACTCAACCGGGTGACTCACTCTCTGCCGCCAGAGCTGCCGCTGACCTCACTCCATCAGGGACAAGTGGGGTCCTGGGTAAAAGCATCCCTATTCACAGCCCCCGAGGTTCTGAGGTTAAGTGACCAGGCATACTTCCAGCTGAAAGTAGGAGAAGCCCTGAGCATTGCCCAGTCCGCCGCAGCTTCGTACGCCCAAAACAAGCACATCCGAGTGTAGATTCATTCATTTGAAGACTAGGGTGAGGGTGCCGGCTAAATCCCTCTTTCTGCCATCTGGGGCACCTCGGGCAACAGGCTAGATGAGAGCCCTGCCTCTTGGAGCCCCCACTGGGGGAGGGGAGCTTGATAAGGAACAAACAAAATTACCTGCTGCCTGAGAAAGTGATAGGTGCAGAGGACAAAAGAAAAAAAAAAAAATGAACCTATCAAAGGGGGCCTCAGGGGCCGGGGAGATGGCCGGGTTGCAGTCTATATGGGATCACTGAAAAGCAAGATTTGGGTAAATACTTGAAGGGGGAGAAGGCAGTGCAACAAGAATCCATCCAGTGAATCCCCTGACTCCCATTTTAAAGAGAAAGCTGCTGGCCGCGCGGTGGGACCCCTTTCCATTCCTCCCAGAGAAGCCAGGGAAGGGTCCCACCTTCTCGGGAAATTGACCCCAGGAGTCCTGGGTGTGATGCCCTTTCCCACTCAATGCCATACACCCACCAGTGGCAGATGTAGGAGCAGAAAATGGCCTTCCACCCAGCAGCCACGGTACATTGCTCCAGGCTGCCTCCCAACTCTGGATCTTCAGGTTGAAACCCAAAGAAACTGATTTATTCACATTATATATTAAGCTGTGCTTGGGGAGACCTCATTCATCACAAAAGATTTCTCTAATAATTCCATCCTCTCTGTGCTCATCCCCTGCATGCAAGTGTGGACAGGGCAAGGGTTGTCCTCTGATCACAAGCAACGTGTCAGTGCCGAGGTTTACTGGAGAACCATCTTTCTATGAAGACAGTAAATATTTTAAAGTTGCTCAGTTTATGCATTCAGTAGAAAATATCTAAATCCATGGCACCTCGTATTCCAGCTTTAGCCATTTAACAGCAGCAGCAAACAAAGTTCTCATCTCCTGGACATTTAAAGATTTAGAGCCAATCCTGACTCTGGGGTCCTCCAGCTCAGTTGTGGGCCACTTCCTAGAGGTGTGACCTCTCCAAGCCTTGATTTTCCTCCAGTCTATAGAAGGAAGATAATGGCGTTTATGGCATGAGGCTGTTAAGGAGGATTTAAGTAATATCGCATAAGTACTTAGAGCAGTGCCTGGTTGCTGGCAAGCATAGGTAAATGTGTGTTAAATGGATGGATAGAAGAGTAGGAGATGTTTCGGCAGCTTCAAGCTTAATAAAAGGTCCTGCTTTAATGGAAGGGAAATCAGCTTTGTAGACCTCAAGGTTGTCTTTCGATTTGTCTGAGTATACAGCCAACTACTTGAATCAGATGCTCTAAACCCACTGCTTCCAGTTTTGATCCACATAGTTTCTTTGCTACCTCCTAAAATGCATTCAGGTCACCAGTGAACTACTACCTCGTACCCATGGGCTTTTTCTCCGTCCTTGTCCTTGTCTCTTTAACCATCTTTTTAGTCATATACTGCTAACAACGCAGGTCCTGAGCAATTCTTTGTTGATGCTGTAGCATGCAAGTTCCTTTTCCACATCTGAGTGCTCCTTTTCTGAATTCTTAGCCAAGAAACTCTTAACTAAATTCAAAGACCCAGGCTTTAAACATCTGTTCAAGTCTCTTAAACCTTGATGATTTTGTTGGCCTAAGGCAGAAGTCACCCAATTATGGCCCACGGGCAAATCCCACTGGCCCAGTTGAAAAAAAAAATGAGAAGAAGAATATTTCATGACACGTGGAAACTGTATGAAATTCAAATTTCAGTGTCCATAAAGTTGTATTGGAACACTGCCACACCCATTTGTTTACATATTACCTGCAGCTGCACTGGACTGCAACGGAGGGTTCAGTAGTTGTGACAGATAGAAGGACCTGCAAAGCTGAAAATATTTACTATTTGGACCTTTGGAGAAAAAGACTGTTGAGATGCTACCACCTTCAACCTCCTGCTCAATCTTCATTTCTAGCTCTTGCCTTCCATTTTCCTCTCCTTCAGGTCCATGGTGCTAACTACTCAGAGTTTACTTTATCTTGAGCTCAACATATCTAATATTAAGCCAATTAACCACCACCACCCTACCCAGCCCCAAAACCATGGCTGCTTCTCTGTAATTTTCTTATGGGCGTAGCCAAGTTTTCAAGCAACTACACAGGTCAATTTAGCCCCCAGTTAAAAATGAAGGAGGCTGAGCTCTTGAAGCTAATGCATGTCAGAGCTAAGAGGAGAAACTAGGCGTTCCTATTCCTCCTTCATTAGCACATTCTGAGTTTTAAAAAGATATCTTTCGTTACTACATTTAAGTTAATATGCCATACATCAGAGTCATTACAGGGACACATAAACAATAGAAATGAAAAGAAAAAGTCAAAGATTACAAAGAATAGTCTGCTGGGAGATCAGTGGAATAATCCTGGTGACTTAACCTGGTCTACAACTATCGAATTCAATCCCATGTACTACTGTCAAATGCTCCTGGCCTTCTTCATAAAACCCCAACTTTTTTGCTTAAGTTATCATTCAAATGAATCTTATTCCTAACCAATTTTTTAATTTGTCTTCTAGGAAATCATACAATTATCAGATTACTTCCCAGGAGTATATACAACATAGCAGTAGAGAGACGTAGGGATATTCTGCAAAATAATACATGACCTAAAACTCTTCATAGTAACTATGCATTTCTATGCAATCATTCAGCAGTTCTCGATGGACTGCCTGCTAGCTGCCTGGAGTTCAGGCATTTGGGTCAAAGTGAGTCAGACTTGGTCACTGCCCCTTAAGAACTTCCCAGCCCGGTGGGGACGACACAGTCTTCATCTACCAGATGAAGGTGGTAGAGTAATGAGTAAGAAGATGCCTGTGGTGTCACTGGGGAAAATGGCAATGGACACCTCACTCACTTGAAGAGGAACAGCTAGCTGCTGGGGGCCAGAGGGAAAGAGGAGAAGCCTAAGTAGGCGACAGGAGGGGAAGCGGGGGCGGGGGGGGGGGGGGGTGCTCCCGGCATCTGCAGACTGAGGAGGAGCAGAAGTGGAGAAGCAAGGCCTTGTTGCCAGGAGGGAGTGGGTTTTAGGGGGTGGGCAAGAAGTCATGGAAGGAATTGAAAAAGGAAACTCAGTGTGGCTATATTTAGCAAATATACAGGATGCCTAGTTAAATCTTTGTTTATCTTAAATTCAGTTAACTGAGCATCTTGTATTTTATCTGGCCACCCTATTTTAAAATGTACTCCCTTACTTATGTTTTTATTAATTGTATTAATTCACCTGCCTGTTATTCATTAGCTTTGTGGCATTAAGAAATGATTGCTATTTTGATAGACAAAAATTCATGCCCTCAATATGAACATGTTTCTTATCTCCAAAGTTAAACTTAAAGCCATGGGAAGACTTTGCTCCTTCTAAAGAGGAAGTACGCTCCGGCTAGCTCTAAGTTTACCTATGACCAAAACATTATTATAAATGTAATGACATGATGTTGCCAGTTAATTTTTAGAAATTTCTAAAATCATATATAACTAAATGCGTACACTTTATTTCATAGGCCCAGAAATTCTATAATGGATGCTTTCTGTTGTGATATTTTCCATTGCCCCAGCATTCAAAACACCTAGAAGGAATGGGTACGTCTGGATTTCAAAACTGTATTTCATGCGGAAAGAGAACGAGGGCACCATCATTAACTGAGTCATGAACAGTCTATTGATTGTCGTGTTCTGTGCTATTTAAGCTTGATTTAAAAAAAAAATAGCCTAAAACACATCAGGAATCAAAGTGAAAGCACTTTATAGACCAGGTTAGACTGAGAAATCTTCTATTTTGAAATGCTGCAATTCCTCCCAGGAGCAATACCAGAACTCGATGTCTGAGTTTTTTCTTCCTTCCCTCATCTTCCAACCTAAAAGACCAAAGTGATCTTTACTGATAACATTCCATTTTCAATAGATCATGGATTCAAATCTAGCCAGTTCAAAGCATGCGTATTCCAATCTAGTTTTATTGCTTTTGCAAATTTTGTCAAACATACAAGTCAATAAAATAAAACGAAAAATCCTTTTTATGTGTTGGCTTAGAAATAAGGTCCAGATAATCATGACAGAGAGCCAGGGAATGAATTTTGTAAGAAGGGTTTCCTGGCCTTTCTCAAATCATATACTTCAGGGTGCGGGGGGGCAGGAGAGGTTTGGTCCTAGAGCACTTGGCAGTATGGCTATGAAGGCCATTTTAGACAAGTGGGAAAATGTGACTAAGCACTGGATTAAGCTTATTTTTATACTCCCAATTTTACAGTTGCATGAGATAAAAAAAAAACCCAAATACATGTTTACAAGGTAGTTGCGAAGATACTGCCCTGAAGACAACAGGTGTCTGAGGACAGATGCTCATGAAAAACTGTCCCAACTGTCTGAGGAGTCACGTTATCTCACAAAAGTATAAAACATATTACCAATATTCAAGAATGCCAAGGGTGCAAAGAGCTTTTCTTTCCTCTGCTTCTGAATTCATGGTTAGCGATGGGTGGCATTGCTGCAGCTCCCAGACATACTGCAAACAAGACAGATGGATGGCAATCTCTCTCTTCATTAACAAGGGCCCGGGGTGTGGTTGGTGGCCAGGGAAACCGCAAGAGATAATGTATCAATTCTCGGGAAGGAACTTGATCTGCCGTGGGCAGTTCCAGTGAATTCTGGGGCTACAAAGCCTGTGGAAGCTGAGGGCTTCTGACCTGCAGCTTAGTTAATAATTTAATCCAACATCATTGCTACCATCTGCTCAGTCAGTTTCAAATGCCTGCCACCATTCTGACGAGTTTAGTTTAGCCACAATATTCATGTGACAAATGTTGAACAAATGGAAAGGCTAGGCAGACAGAGACAAACATGCTCTGAAAAAAAAAAAAAAAAAAAACCCAAATCCAAGTCCAAACGACAAAGGGAACCCTGCTGAGCCAGCGACACACTGCCTGTGCGCTGCCTTGTCTCCCCAGGGCAGGGAAAGGACAGAGACTGTCCTGACATGATGGAAATGAGGTGGGGCTGGCAGGGGAGAACTTTCCGGAGAAGGGGGCATGGAGGGGGAAATTAATGGTGAAGAGGATCTACCAGCAAGCTGGAAACAGGAGAATTCATAGGTGCCTGGAAAAGCTAAAAAGGTTCTTAGGGAGCATCCAATCCACTTCCTTTATTTTACAAAATAAGTAAGCAATCTGCAATAAATAACAGCGCTACTCAGCATCTCAGCTGATTCTCCTTCTGCTCCAGTTTGAATGCAACATGCCATCTGCTGCCGTCACTGGGCCAGGACCCAGGGTTGGGGTGGGGGGCAGGGCTGGAGGGTGAAGGCTCCACCTTCCACCCTCATTTCAGCTCCCCCTACCTACCCCTTTGCACATGCTTTCTTTCCCTGAGGACGCTGGCCCAGCGCATCCTCTTGGCACACAAGTGTTGAAACCTTCCTTGACAAAGCTTTGGTAACTTTGTTTCAAAATTGAATCTCATGTATTTCAAGGACAACTTTCTTCAAAGTAAACTATATAGGTCTTGTGGAAAGACAATGAGTAACTTCAGGAATGCAAGCCAACCATTCTACCTGACATTTTGGACAGCCTGACCCCATCCATCCAGGTAGCACTGATTTGTCTTTTTCATTCCACTCATTTCAGGAGGGAAATAATGTCTGAGGCTAAAGCTATATATCAATTAGCTCACATGCAAAGTTAACTCCCTTTCCCTTTCCCAACTCAGTCACCTGAAACATATTTTCTGAATATAGTAAGGGCCTAGCACATGTTAGAGACTTACTTTTTTCAACCACTTGGCAATTACAATATATTTTCTGTGCTATTTAAATTTAACATCGTTATATCCTTTCATAATAAAAACATTTCAAAGAGAAAAGAATATTAAAACTTGAAAAGAAAAAAAAGTCAGTGCAGGCTTTTTCCTAAAACCTTTGGGGAAGGAAAAAAATTCCCTTGTGCACTGAAAAGCCAAAGTCTAATCTGATGTCCTTTGAGGTCTAAGTCAGGGGCTCAGCTAAGTATTTCATACTCTGGGAATTTTAACTGGACACTATTAAAGATCTGCTTCCTTGAAGGTGCTACAAAACCTCCAAGGATTCTCTACTTGAGAATAATTTTCTACTCAGAGAAAACTCAGGACAAAGGCAACTTCCTGGTGGAGACCATCGGAGAGACAGTGACAGCATGACGGAGGCGGCTGCCACCTACAGGGGACGCTCAGCGAACCTGGAACATGAGCCCTTCCCTCTGCTGGGTCCTGCCTTAGCACTCGCGCGGTCACTGTCCAGTCTCACCTTCTTCCACCCAAGAAAGAACATGCTCCAAACCCTCTGTGCCCCTTTGAACCTCAGTTGCTACAAAGTTAGTGCAACAAACCTCCAGAAAGCAAACTCCTTGGTATTTGCAACCAAGCACTGATTTGAGGAAGCATGACATGAATTATTAAAGACATTTCTAAATCAATAGAGGCGGCTACATTTAAATGAATGTCTGAGCTGAGAAGGAAAAAGTCCACATCCAAAATTTACAGCCCAAAGGTAAAACCCACCCTGGAGGAATCCCCAGGAGTGTTTTCATCTGGAGAGAAGAGGAACTAAAACTGCTTTGTTCAAGAACACAAATAATAATTTACTTAATTAAAAATGATGGAATGGAAGTCAGATTTATCATCACCTAATGTCTTCCCAATCAATGATCAATAAGTATAAAGGCTTCAAGAAAAGGATAATTGAGCCAATTATTCAGCAAACGATGGAACCACCTCTCAGAACTTGCGTTCTAAAGGTTTGAACTGCTGCTCCATTTTTCTTTTCACTCTGTATTTCCTGTGATTTCTTACACTGTTTCCTATATGCCTAAGACAAATGCCACAATTAGTAAGCTGGTATGATGACCAGCTTTTGTAAGAGGACAGCTGGTTCAAATGCAAAAGGATACTTAGACAAATGAGACCCACGGCTTTTGTTGGCCAATGAAGTGACAGCCCCATGTGATGTGAAATGTCTCCAACTTCACTTGGTTTTCTAGGAATGGTAAAGGTTGATCTGGGTCAGGAAACTATTTACCTGATTAATGTTGGATATTTAAACATACATATATATATATATATATATATATATATATATATATATATATATATAATTGTCCTAACAGCTGAATAGAGAGCAGTCAAATTCATCAGACAGAAAAACTACAGATTTGGTGCAGTGGGAGTGCCACAAGGGTGTAGTGGATGCTGGGGGGTGGCAGCAGGGCCAGGGCGGGCAGGGGGCACCAAGCGGTTCTCCGCCCCAGCCCTTCACCTCCTCCGCTGCGCCCCACATGCCCCCCTCTTTGGGTTCTTGCTGTGATGCGTCTTTTGAATTCAGAAAGATAAGACTATTTTAAATGAGCGAACAAGTGACAAGAATGACAACACCATAACTTGTGTGGAGTTATGTGTTGTGGAGAATCCCTAAATGCCAGCGACCTAACGTTTCTAAAACAGGGGCTCCACCGGGCCGACTGACACCCCAGAAGCACGACGACGCTTTCTGGGGTCCCGCTCCATCAGGGCGTGGCTGGGCACGCTGGGGACTCGCCGACAGGACAGCCTCGTAACCAGGTCCCCCAGACCCCGAGAGGGAAGCACACGGAACTCAGAGCAAGATGCCCATGAGTGGGTGCGGCTAGCTCCCGATTTTGTAAGAATCATAGGCCCAGTGCCCACCTGGCAACATCGCGGAGCTCAGACAGAAAGGATGGAAGGGGGAGGGCCGGGGGGAGAAAAGAAGGAAGGTGGGGGAGGAAGACTAATACTAGGATACTCAAGTGAATAAAGAAATATTGGGAAAGACTAAGGTCTGCAGTCATCCTGTGCACCTAAAAGCATTTCTAACCTGCAGTTAAAAAATAGGAAGCTTGAAGCTTGAAGACAGGTGTGAATAGTTCATAATTTGGTCGACCAAATCTTCGACCCCAATCCCGAAGGAAAAAAAAGGGGGAGGTGAGGAGTAGAAATTCCTATAGGAATTTGATGGGCAGTGAAGACGTAGGCAATCAATGTTTCCCTGAACCAGAATTCAAAGAAAAGTAAGTTAGGGGTGCAAGGGTGGCTCAGTGGTAGAATTCTTGCCTGCCATGTGGGAGACCTGGGTTTGATTCCCAGCCCATGCACTTCCCAAACAAAGAAACCAACCAAAACAAAGAAACAACAACAACAAAAATTCAACAAATGGTACTGCAGTAATGGGATACCCACATGGAAAAAGAATGAACTGTGACCCCACCATACAACATACAAAAAAAAAAAGGAGAAAGTAAGAAAAGTAAACCACTGGGGGATAAAATCCACCAGATGGGATCTTACCATGCTGAAGAGTTTCCCAGAAGCTCTCCAAATTGTACTGAAGCACAGAATAAGTCAGATCAACCCATTTTATCACCTAACCTAAAACAACTGTTTCTTCATGAGCAGCCCTCCATAGAAATCTTTCTATGATAAAACTGCCACGATCAATTTTCATTAGCAACATGCATTTAATTAAATATACATTATGCTTGCTTTTGAAGGCAGTCCTGAAAGTTTGCAGCTTTCCACACCTGTCTTGATGTTTTTGCCCTCTCATCAGCCTGGAATTTAATTATTTTACTGTAACTGCTTTCTCAAGAGAAAAACTCACCAACTGCACCCCACTGGAGAGAAGAGTCAGCCCCGGACTCCAGAAATAAATTCATGGCAGAAATAAATTCCAGGGCATCTAAGGGAGACTAATTCCTGCCGGATGTCCCACGTTGAAACAGGATAAAATTCACCTCCTCACTCTTCCCTCTTCCACTTCCTCAGCAAGACAGCTCTTCAACAACAATAATGCCAGATTCGGAACTTTCTAGCTTTATTTAAAGGATGTTTAACCCCACCCACCCACCCCCCACCAAAAAGAGACGGCCCCTTCTTTCTGCAGCTGCTGAATGCCACAAATAGCTTCTTGTATAATCTGAGTTAGAATGCACCCAAACCAGACCGGCTGAATGCAGACGTGAATGCCTCATTCAGATGGAAGTGAAGTGGGGCGCATGGAAAACCATTGCAGTAGAGGGAAAAAAACCTACAGAGCTCAAAGTGGCAAAGGGAGCCTTGGAAAGTCCTGGGGGAGAGGACTGCTTTCACCAGGCGCCTGCCAATTCTTCGCAGGTCTATGCGAAGGGCGAGAGAATGATTTTGGAAGATTCCCACAAGGATCAACCTCAACTGCCATTCTAGGTGGGGCTGCCCAGGGGCTCCCACCCTCCAGCACAAATTTGTTTCTCCTCCTGCTTTCCTAATAAAATGGTACTTACCCCCTCGATCTATTCATGCTCTAGCGTCATTTATTCAGTCATACATTCATTAAAACTTTTTTTCTTTAATTTGGTTTAAAGCATCGTGTATTCTGCAGTCGGCACAATCCCCTCTGGGGTTGCCGTAAGCTCCTGGAGGGCCACGCCAGGTGCGCGTGGCTTGCTCCGCACAGAGCTCAGCTTGGGACCAGGCAAGCTCCAGCGTTCTGGAATTTGATCCAAAGTGACAACATGTAATATTCATGGAAAGAGTCAAAGAAAAAGGCTAACCACCCATCTTCATGAAAGGGGTGGGAAGGAGCCTAGAGAAGTTAGCAGCATTTGTCCCAGGAGGTTCCGATATTCTAACCTCTACAAAAAGGTTCCTTAAGAAATAGTTTCCAAATACCAACCTAAAAAAAATTCCATCTAGATAATGGCTGTTTTAACCTAAAGCACATTCATGGATGTTAGCAATTTTTAACCAAGCTTCCCTGTATGTTGAAATTAGAACTTATTTTCTTATTTTCTTGTATTGACTGTCAGATGATTCTGGGCCAGTGAGCAAAGAGAGAAATATGAATTAAAAGAAAAACCCTTCTTGGTGAGTCTGTCAAGGAGGGAGGCAGAGGAACCCAGGGTTGCTTTCCACCTGCTCTCTCCCATCTCCTTTGGGTCTCAGATTAAGTTCTATTTCTTCAGGCAAGCAAACCTGTTCAGACTTTCTATGATTTGCTCTCATCAAAACCTGCTGCTTTCTTTCACAACACTCCTAACTGCATTTGAATAGCTGTGGCTGAATGACTAGCTCCCATTAGACACACTCTCTTAGCCATGAATCAGATGTGTGCCCCGCTGGATCTGCAGGGTCAAAGTGTCAAGTGCCGGGTCTGCACCTGGCCAGCATGTGATCGATATTCTTTTATTAATTGAATGAATTACAGCAACAAAACAAACAGGTTAAACAAAACAACGAGTTCTAGAGAATTTACTCTTTTCCTGTGGTATTAAAAATAACCCTGCACGTGAACACAGCCTCTCTGACAGGTAAACAGCTTTTAACTAGAGGCAGAAACTCATTTAGGAGAAATCAATGCTTTCATTTCCATCCTCTTCCCTAAAGAACTTGCCCACCATGACCTGTGCTAGGCCCTGGAGAGGCCCAGCTGCAGACCACCTGCACCCACCCGTAAGAACCCTTCCTTGACCTCCCCTTGCCTGCCAACTCTGCATGAGAGGGTGGACTGTCCACGCCTCTGGCTAGCACCATGACCCTGCCTATTTGTCTCCACAACTAGGACCTCAATGCCCAAGAGCAGGAACGGGGATTTTGTTTGCCTAGATGATGCAGGGAAGGAAAAGTTTATTGACTGAATGACAAAAGAATTGAACAAGCCATCTATCCCATGCCCATAAGAATTCCACTTGATGGAAGACAAATGCAATGAAATGGTAACCAAGCACATCTTAAAACAGAGGACACTTCCCTCTAATAGCAGGGCAGACCTGATACAGCAGGTGAACTGAACTAGGTCCTGATGGGGAACAGGGTTGGCCGGGCAGAGAAGGACAAGATACGCATTTCAGGAAGACAGGAAGCAAGAGCAGAGACACTGGGCTAGTTTGAAAGTGTTGTGTACCCCAGAAAAACCACGTCCTTTAATCCTGATTCAATATCGTAGGGTGGAAACCCTTGTTGATTAGACTCTCTCCATGGAGATGTGGTGTGCCCATTTGTAGGTGTGGCCTTTTGGTTGGATGGAGATGTGACTCTGCCCTTGCAGGGTGGGTCTTGATTAGTTTACAAGAGTCCTTTAAAAGGGAGAACATTTTGAAGAAACCTCAGATGCAGGGTCAAGTACAGATGTTTAGAAATGGAGAATCAGATGCTTGGAGAACATTTGCTTCAGAACTGACAGAAATACAGGGGTTTGGAGATGCTTGGAGTGCTGACTGAGACAGCAAATGCCTAGACGCAGACAGAGCCCAGCAGATGTCACCTTGGGCGCTTCCATGAGATGCTAAGCAAGCCAGAACCCAGAGTTGTGTCCTGGGAGAGCTAAGTGAAGCCCACAGATGCTTAGAGAGGAAACCACTGGCATCAGAAGTGGAAGAAATGAACCAGGAACAAGGACCAGCAGATGCCAGCCACGTGCCTTCCCAGCTGACAGAGGTGTTCTGGATGGCACCAGCCTTTCTTGAGTGAAGATAACCTCTTGTTGGTGCCTTAATTTGGATATTTTCACAGCCTTAGAATTGTAACTTGCAACCTATTGAATTCTTTTTTAAAAGTCATTCCATTTCCGGTACACCACATTCTGGCAGATTTAGCAAACCAATACAGGCACAGAGCAGAGAGCGAGTCACCTGAGTGTTGGGAATTCCAGGTTGTGTGCAGAGTGGACTGTGCACACAGCCTCTTGGCCGAGCTACGTTGAGGATTGCCTCACTGCATGAGTGGCTGGAAGCAGAGCCCACATTTCGCAGACTCCCTTGCAGCATTTGAATGGCAGGTGCCCCTGGAGAACGTGGCTGAGGGAGGCATCTGCACAGCAGCCCTCAGCCTTCTCTGCTGGTAAGTCTGCCTACTGGGACACTTTGGTAAGTCAGAGCCAGAGTCTCATGGGGATGAGAGGCAGGGCATGTGACACTCAACCTGCCGTAAGGCGGTGGGTTTGTGAAGTCTGTTATGGTGAATTGTGCGCCCTAAAGCACATGCTCAAGTTCTTTCCCCCAAACCCGCAGATGTGACCTTCCAGGGAAACGGGGTCTTTGAAGAAGTGATTTGTTAGGATAAAGCCAAACCAAATCAGAGCAGAACCTGATCCAGCCTGACTGGGTCCTTATAAGAAAAGGGAAATTTCGGCAGACAGACAGACGGCCAAAACCGCATGAAGATGAAGGCAGATCTTGGAGTGATGCTATCACAAGCCAAGTAATGCCAAGGCTTGTCAGATGGCCAGAGGCTGGAATGGGGGAGGACAGAACCTCCGCTATAGCTTTCAGAGGGAGCACGGCCCTGACAACACTTTGATTTCAGACTTCCAGTCTCCAGAATTGTGAGAAAATAAATGGCTGCTGTTGTTTTAAGCCACCTGATTTGTGGTGCTTTGTTATGGCACTTTGTTAATCCTAGGAAGCTAAGTCATAGTCAAATGCTGGGGTGCCAGCTTCCTAAGCACAGCAGAGATAACAGGTCCCCGGGCAAGCCAGCTCTGGGTGGTGTGAGTCTTTCCTGGAGCTCAGTTCAGACCTGTTCCCCATGCTTCATCAACCATCCCACAAGTACCTCACACCCTGGTTTAAATCCCCTTCTCCTGGCACAGCTATCTGCAACCGTATCTCCCTGGAGCTGTCTGCTGGCCTGATGGAGTGACAAAGCGGGCTCGTGGAGACGTGGGGAAGACATGGCAGGGAAAGGAGGTCCAGATCAGCATGGGGAGCCCTTGCTGCCAGCCAGCGAGTCTGGACTTCAGGTGGCAATGGGTAAACGTCAAGTGCTCATGAAGAACAGTGAAACATTTTAGAGATGTGGAGAAATGAATTGAAAAAGTCGACCAACTCTATAAATCCCAGGTACATGAACGTCAGTGAGAAAAGGATCCACAGCAAATGGTTGGTCCCCCATGGGAATTGGTTGCCTGATGCCCCCTCTCTGGCTGTCTTCCTGCTTAACTGCTTTACCGTTCCAGGTAGGGCCGGGCAGGTGATGCCACTTGCTGACGCAGGTGGGCTCTGGTCTCCATAGACTCTGCCTTAGTTCCATGGTGTTGGGGAATTTTGAATGGGCCATATTTTAGTTCTTTATTAGTATGTACTTCATCAGACTAACTTTTCTTCTAAAACTGGAGTTTGCAGAAATTGTTTGGCCATGATCAATGCCTATAAATGAAGCCCTTCTTTATTAATTTTTTAAAAGCCAAATTTCCCCCCATAAGTTTAATTACACGAGACTCTGAAATATTGCATGTTCTGATAAAGAACATATAAGACAGTCTAAGCACTGTCAGCATGTGGGGAAAGAACATCAGATACTTGAAACGAGACAGCCAGAGGTCTGTGGAAGTGCACATGCAATGACGGTGATGCCAGCACTAGAGGCCAGCACCAGAACGCCCTCCAGTTACACAAAGCAGAAAGCTTTTATTAGGGGGTATTAGGGGGCTCTCAAGATGTATAGGAGGCCCAGAGGCCTAAGTCTATAAGCCGTATGGCCGGGACTGTTGCAGAGAAACACCACAGGTGGGCTACCTGTGCCTTATCCCTGATCACCTGGAGCCAAAGCCTCATGGCTGCACCTGACACACCCCCTGTGGCATCCAAACTCGGCAAGTGGGTCTGGCTGGCAGAACCTTTAGGCCACACACCTGCACTCTAGCTGCAAGGGAGTTTGGAAGTGAGGCTGTCAGCTTGTGGCTCCGCAGGAAGGGAGGTCAGGCCTGATGGGGGAGGGTGAGATGGGGGTCGAGTGAGTGAGCCAGTGCCCACCTGCTCAGGCTTTCTGGCCAAGTTCCCCAGTAGGAACAATTATGACTCCGCTCCAAAGCCAAGTGGGATCCGTAGTCTCTAATCTGAGTTTCGAGTCAAACCCCGAAGTATGGTTATCCATATCTGAACTTCTAGAATCAGAAGCTGAAAAAGTTAGAGAAATCTTTTATTCAAATTGCATCATTGACCCCCAAGGACTCCCCAGGGAAATATTTCTCACTTTCCTCTGATCTGTGTCGCAGCTCAGCACAGTCCAGGATGGGCTTCTCTTGACTGACCTCCTTTTGTGCCGCATACAGCAGATTGTTTTAAAAGACACATTCAAATACACACAATATAAGGAAAATCCTGGCAAAAGAGGTGAGAATGGAACATTTGTCATGGTGTTTTCAGGAAGCCAGAAACCACCAGGGGCTGTTGGAATCTGACTTCTTAAACTAAAGGGCAAGTTGAATAATGCACTCTTCCACCTCGCCTGTGTAATTTAGACTGGGAAAAATATATAGAAACAAATCTAGAAAAGTTTCTGTTTGGCCTTAATTCTCCACTAGAGAATGCACAGTGTGTTCTCATGGAGAACACAGAGAACAATGCAAACAAACGGCACAGTAACTTCAACACATGCACTGTCTCAAATGTCCCTGAAGAAGAAAACACTCTAGCCAAAGAGTTATTGGGAAAATGTAACTTTTCTGAATGACATTGCACAAATAAGCCTTCTCTGGATAAGGCAGAAAAATCCTTTATGTGAATACAGTAACATCTTCAATAGCATTTTTTCAAACACAATTTAGTAGTAATAATTTAATAGAAAGTGAATTCAAAAAAATGTAGATTCTGCCTTCCCATTTTCCTTTTGATAAAATGACAACCTTAGAAACGTGGTAGCAAAAATAAATGACAGAAAATTAAAATAAAAACTAATAAAATACATAAATAGATGACAATCAAATGGTGTGATGATGGCTCAGTGGCAGAATTCTTGCCTGCCATACCGGAGACCTGGGTTCAGTTTCGGTGCCTATCCACTTAAAAATATATATATAAATAAAGATAAAATAAAATAAATGACAATCAAAAGGAATTTCAATGTATTTCATAACCCAAATATATTTAGTTCTTTATAAACAGTGACAGTTTGAAAGGATTATGTATCCTAGAAAAGCCATGTTTTAATCCTGATCCAACCTCGTGGGAGCACCCTTTTCTTTTAATCCCTATTCAATAATGCAGGTTGGAATATTTGGGTTAAATTATCTCCATGGAAATGTGACTCATCCAATTGTGGGTACTAACTTTTCATTAAAGA
The DNA here is from genome assembly GCF_023851605.1 of Tamandua tetradactyla. Classification (NCBI taxonomy): domain Eukaryota; kingdom Metazoa; phylum Chordata; class Mammalia; order Pilosa; family Myrmecophagidae; genus Tamandua; species Tamandua tetradactyla. The sequence continues at coordinate 38,600,503 of NC_135351.1, forward strand.
GAATTGTGACTCCACACATTCCAGGTGGGTCTTGATTACTTTACTGAAATCTTTTAAAAGAGGAAATGTATTAGAGAGAGCCACAAATCCACAGAAGCCCACACAGTCAGAGACCTTTGGAGATGAAGAAGTAAAACGCCCCTGGGGGAGCCTCATGAAACAAGAAGCCTGGAGAGAAAGCTAGCAGACCCATATGCCTTTTCAGATGAGAGAGAAACCCTAAACTTCATCGGTCTTTCTTGAGTGAAGGTAACCTCTTCTTGGTTCCTTAATTTGGACATTTTTATAGACTTGCTTTAATTGGGACATTTTCACGGCCTTAGAACTTTAAACTTGCAACTTAATAAATTCTCCCTTTATAAAAGCCGTTCCATTTCCAGTATACTGCATTCTGGCAGCTAGCAGACTACAACAAAACCCCAAACATTATAATTTGAAAAGCATTCAATTATAACGTTCCTATCCAGTTGGTTTTTTAAATCAGAGACATATCACCTTGATATGAAGAAGAAATCAAATTTTGCTGCCCTCCTAATACATGAATAATTTAATTTTCAAGACTAGAATGATCTTTGAATGGTTTTTCAATTGTCTGTGATACATGGACCTCGCCAGAAGATCAGCAGGGAGCAGGAGGAAAAGGAAAATAAATTCCCGTGAACAACTTGGTCCTTCTTTTCAAGCAACACGGAACCACAGCATGCAGGTTGTAACCTGGTGCTACTTCTTTCTTGAACTTGCAAAGGACCCCTCCCTCCCTAAAGGACAACTAAGGGCCTTGAGCAGGGCAGCTAGAGAAAGATTCAGAATGCTTCCATTGGGAGCATTTCTTATTCCATCCAATTCAGTATTCAGTTTGGGTTGATTTAGCGAGTCTTTGCTTCATGTTTCTATTACTGAAACATTCTACCTTTAGAGAAAATGCTCCAGAACCATCTCTTAAAAAGTTGATAGAGACGAAAACACACTATCAAAAGTTTTCCCTAGACCTCTTAACTTTTTCTACATTCCCTCTTTTCCCAGCTGCCTTAAATCCTTTCTGGAACAAAGGAAATGCCCAAAGGACTTTTTTCCACCAACTTCAACATTCAGTATGCAATTAATTCTTGCCCCAAGTCCAGTTATGTGGTCTGGCTTTTAAGGTTAGTGACAGAAGTATAATGACAATAATAACGTAACAAGGCGAAATAGCTTGTTTTAAAAGAAGAAAATACATAAAACGTAATTCTACAAAATGCTGGCAGACTAGAACCATACTAAAAACAAAAAACAATGCAAAAACACTTATCTTGAGAACCTAATTAAAAAAAAAATCAAAATTGGGCACAGCTTTCCCAATACTGAGCACTGGGGCAATTTCAAATTCTAGCTCCACACTTGGATGTAGCTAAAACCATACAAAAAACTCACAAAACATTAATCTTGAGAATTAATTTAAAGAATTTCAGAATTGGACGCAGCTCTCCTAACACCGAGTACTGACAGAGGCAATTTCAAATTCTAGCTCCACACCTGGACACAATCTTGCCCAAGTTACTTCACCGATCTATGCTGATAAAAAGCGAATGCTAATTAGAGTGCCTGGCTCACAGACAGGGTTGCATGGGGACTATGGGGGGGGAATGTATATTGGTTCTTAGAATCCAGTAAATGCTCAATGAAGGCTGAGAGAATCTGGTCTTCTGACCCTTCACAATAGTTTAAAATATTACACCAGGATTGGACTCTAAAAAAAACAGCATTTTTTCGTAAAGCCTCAAAAATTCTTCCTGAATTTGTATGTTGCCTTGGATACTGTCTACAATGAAACCATTTCTACTTTGAGTTTAATTTTTTTTTGCATCAAATACATTGGCTTCCACAGATACCTGCCTTCAAAGACTCAGGTTCAGGTCTAAACAATCTGTATTGCACGGAGATGAACATAGGATCTGGAACCAACTTAATTGAAATGCTAATCAATTATCCCAGCAGCAATTTTTAAAACCCTTTTAAATCCATCATCCCAGCGGCAATTTTTAAAACGATTTTTGGTCCCTCTTTGAAATGGGATGGAGGAATTGAAAAAGAATTCCCAGGATGGATTTGTGAGCTGGGAGCAAAGTCTGGGACTGGGCCTCATTTCAGGGTCTTCCTTCTGAAGCCTAAAGAAATCACTAATGGAAGGCAACAGAGAGACCCACGTTGGCCAAACCAAGGCGTGCTGCTGTGGGAATGGGAGTGGGCTGGCTCCCCTGCTCCTCACACGGGAGAGTAAATAGCTATACGTGCTTCTCAAGTAAAAGTGCAGCATGCATGACAGATCACAGAGATGAATCAGTAACAACCTCAGTTTTCAGCTCTAGAACCCTGATCTAAGCTCTAAAAGACAAATGGTCCATGTCAGCATTGTCCACCCTGGAAGGTACCGAGGTCACGGAGACGGCTGACACCTAAATGGGACTAGTTCAAATTATGCTTTCATTGTAAAACCCACTCCAGATTTTAAAGGCTTGGTATTAAAAATACAGAAGATATCTCAACGCATGTGGGGGGTGGTTACATGTGGAAATGATTATATTTGGAATATATTGGGTTAAATAAAATACAGTGCTAATATCTCTGAATTAATGAGTTTCATTAATGGGGAAAAAGGGTCTCCTTTTTCATTAATGGGGAAAAAGAGACCCCTTCATGGTCTCTGTGCACAACATTCTTCACTCACCATCGTCCTGATAACTAACACTGGTTGGGTTCCAGTTCTGGAACATTCCTGAGAAGAATCACCAAGTTAGGCTTTCAAAGTCTTGTAGCTCACATGGCATTATTTGTTATTTATGAGGAAAATATTAGCTGGAAGTGGGAAGGGCAGTAGATTAATAACTTTTAAAGGAAAAGAAGTTGGAGCTAAAAGCTCAGAAACAGACAGTGGAGTGAGACGGGAGGTTCTGGGCTGGTTTTGCTGACCCAGAGTCATTTGGAAGAAGAGGAACAGCTGTGCAATGGAAGCTGTGAGGTCGCCTTCTCTGAGGACTTGAGAATGGGAAGTCCAAACCCATGTCGGTGCATGAGGTCCATCCGGTGCCAGGTGGCAGGACAACTTCATATTTTTAGAGCACAGATCAGTCTTTAGGGAGACAAAATAATGGCAACAGCTAGAAGTTAATAACGTTTCCTATGAGCTAAGCATTTTATTGTCATTATCTCATTTAATTCTCATCACAATCCTGAGATATATGAGCTGTTTTTATCCCCATTTTAGGGTTGAGGAAAGGGAAGCTACATAAAAAGCTAAGTAATTTTTCAAGACCATGAGCTTGTCAAGTGGGGGGTTTGGGAGAGGAATTCACCCAGGATGAACAAGCTGAGAAGCACCCATGGCAGGAATGGGCTCTTGTCTTGGTGCACAGGGAGCCCCACTTCAACTAAGACTAAGCTGGAGAGTTGAAAACTAAAATTAAGCATGGATTTTCATCCATTGGAAAAGAAAAGGGCACACATCCTCAGTGCGGCTCAACAGATCGCCACCCAGTGCACACCCATGCCACCAGCACCAGGTGGACCCCAGCTGCCCTGGAGGTCACCACCTGCCCCCACTTTCACCACCACCCTGAAAGAATCAGCACAGATTCATCTTACCTATTTTTGAGCTTCATTTGATTGGAATGGCACCTGCATTTACCTTATTTCACTCAACACAATTGTCTGTGAGACGACGTCAGTAATGGTGGTAGGTAGCCAAAGTTTATTCTTACTGCTGTATAGTAGTGGGTTGACTTATCGTGCTAATGGACATTTGTGTTTTTCTGGTTTGGGGCTTTTATGCATAGTGCAGCTATGAACATGCCCAGAGCTGCCACTGGGTGACCATCCACACCCGTTTTTGTCAAGTGTGTTCCTAGAAGAGTGTTTGCTGGGTTGTGAGGAGAGGCGCACATTCAGCTTTTGTGGAATACTGCCAGAAAGTTCCCAAAGTGTGACTTAAAGGTTTTCATCCCCAGCAAAGGGGTGTTCAAGTCAAAATGGCATTTTAAAGTGTTGAAAGATATGAAAATTATCAGAGCGCTATTCTTAAATATCAGAAATAAACTAAAAAAAGAGCCTTTTTCATCTGCTCTGCTAGCCAAAGATTCATGTAATAAAAACCAAAGAGAAAAAAGGCTGAAATGGTCTTGAGGGGACCTGGTGTTTAGGTAGCACCTGTGCTGCTAACAAGCTGTGATGGAGTATTGGTGGAGTATTTGTGGAGCATTGGTGAAGCATTGGCAGAGCATTGGTAGAGTATTGGTAGAGCATTGGTGGAGCACTGGTGGAGTATCAGTGGAGTATTGGTAGAGCACTGGTGGAGCACTGGTGGAATACTGGTGGACTATTGATGGGAATATCGGTGGAGTATTGATGGATCATTGGTGAAGTACTGGTGAAGTATTGGTAGAGCACTGGTGGAGCAGTGGTGGAATACTGGTGCAGTATTAATGAGAATATTGGTGGAGTATTGATGGAGCATTGGTGAAGTATTGGTGGAGTATTCGTGAAGTATTGGCGGAGCATTGGTGGAGTATTGGTAGAGCACTGGTGGAGCACTGGTGGAATACTGGTGGAGTATTGATGGAGCATTGGTGAAGTACTGGTTGAGCATTGGCCCAGCCTCACAATTTCCATTCTTTGCCTCACTGTGTAAGATGTGGAGCCTCAATGTTTCTGGGTCTTGGTGTTGTCACCTCTGTAACAACTGCACTGATTGAACTCTAAGGTCTATTTTGGGCACAAATTTACATGATATAGATAAGAGAAAGAATGTTTCTGCCCCTGTCATAAACTGCAAGGCTTCAGCCTCATATGCTCACTATACAAAACCCCCAAGGCTAGAAAATATAAAATCAAGGTCATATTTTTGCCACAAAACCAAATGAGAACAAAACAAAATAAAAAACAATGCAGATAAACTGTGCTGATACATGAGGGCACACACGGGCACGGGCGTGCTAAGGACAATGTTAGCATTAGTGAAACACTCGGATCTGATAAGGAAGGCTTTTAAAAGAAAAGTTTTTCTGAAAATACTTGGCCAGAATAATTACAGGATTAAAAACAATATAAAAATCACATGTTCTTCAGTTCCCAAGTCAAAACGTTAAAACATATTTTGCCTGATAGGGCGCCCCCCCACTTCTTTCTTACATTTCCTTCTTATACAGAACAGCTGTAATATGAAATAACTTTCAGTGGGTTTCTCATTTTCCCCCTATTTTTTATTATAAGCCTTTTTTTTACTTTGTTCCTTCATACTTTTTATTTTGAGTTGAAAGTTTAGTTTTTATTCCTTTTTGTTTAAAAATGTAAACATGTAAGTTTATTAACTTCCCTCTGCTTGCAGTTTTGGCCACATCCACTTTTCTATTTAACTACCCCCTTTTTCTTCTATTTTTCATTGTTATAGTAATAAATCCTATGACAACATGATGCATGGACTTACTCTGAACCAAATTCATCTTGATCATATCATATCTATAAAAAGTTTGTCATTCTTGGTACTATTTTTTGAAATTTGTCCATCATCCGTCCTTCTTCTTCTCACTTCAAAGATACACTTTCAAAGGGCACTACATCCTGTCATGTGTCTGACATTAGCTTCTTTGTCTTTACTTTGCAGTGTTTAAACAAGAAAGCAAGCCGTGCCAGCTGGACAAGCAGCGCCCCAGTCCATGCCCCTCTCCACCCATCCCTGCTTTGGGCCTGCTGACGCATGAGCAGCAAGGCCAGAGAGAGCTCTAAGGCCTCCGCGGATCTTCTACAGATAAGGATTTCTTTCGCCGCTAAAATGTTTTGAAAAGTGAAATTAAGGACAGAAGAAAAAGCACTACAAAACTTCAAAAATGATACAGACATTTAAATGATCATAATTTTGCTTACGAACAGCAGTCTGGGGATCTGAAAATGGAAGACAAAAGTGGAGGGGGAGATTCTTCTCTTTTTTTAAAATTTGAAGCGTCAAGGGTAATAAGGCTAAGAAGGCTTGTAGCACTAAGAAATCAAATCCCTTCCTTTGCAACAGTGAAGAGCAGCTCAGTGTTCAGCTCCTGTGAAACGGCAAGTGAAGAGAGTGCAGTGGGCTCCCGGTGGCAAGGCCCCTTACTGAAAGCATTTACGCATGAACAGCAGAAAGCAGTGGGCACACATTCCACACTTCCCTATCCACTTAGGAGCTAAAACCCCCAAGTGAAGAGCTGCCTTTGCCTCTGCAGTGTGACAAACTCGAGTTGGAGCATTCAAGGCGTGGTTGCATTTTAACATGCACACACACACACACACAACTCAAAGAAAAACAGCAGTTAACAGTTATTGGCTCTAACTGGGTCCTGGGCAGGCATCTTTGCATTATCTCATTTAAAATTCATGAAAAACTTATGAACTAGGAGATTACCATCTGCGATTTAGAGATGAAAGAGCCAAGACCCTGGAAGTTAAGTGGCTTGCCTCAATCTTCCACTCAGAGCCAAACTCACTGTTGGTGATTAGATAATCCCAAACAAGAGCTGTTAACTGGACACCAGACCTTTGTCCTCATTCATTCCTCTTGTTGTTTCTGCATTTTCCAATTCATATTGTGTAATCTACTGGGAATTGGTAAATTATACATGTATGACCCAGATAATTCTGAAAACGAGCTACTTGACTTAATTATAAGGGTTTACAATTTATATGCCTAAAACACCAAAATATTACTTTAAAAAATATGCTTCTATTCCTCCTTACAAAATATGCAAATGGTCAATAAATACATGAAAAGATGCTCAATATCATCAGCCATTGGGGAAACACAAATCAAAACCACAGTGAGATACCACTACACACCCACTAGGTTGGCTATTGAAAAACAAACCTGGAAAATAAATGTTGGCAAGGATGCAGAGAAATTGGAACCCCACGTGCATCACTGGAGGGAATGCAAAATGGTGCAGCTGCTATGGAAAACAGCTTGGCATTTCCTCAAAAAGTTAAACATAAAACTATCATATGACCTGGCAAGCCTACTCCTGGGTATATACCCCAAAGTACTGAAAACAGGAACTTAAGCAGATATTTATACATCAGCGTTCACAGCAGCACTTACAATAACCAAAAAGTGGAAGGAACCCAAGCGTCCATCAACCGATGAATGGAGAAACAAAATGTGGTCTAGCCATTCAATGGAGTATTATTCAGCCATAAACAGTGTTGATCCATGCGACAACATGGATGAACCTTAGAAACATTCTACTGAATGAAAGGCACCAAACATAAAAGGACAAGTAGTGTACGGTTCCACTTCTAAGAAAACATCTGTAATAGGGAACCTCATAGAGACAGAATGAAGAGGAGAGGTTATCAGAGGCCACGGGGAGGACAGAATAAGAAGTTATTACTCAAATGAGCACGGGGTTTCTGCTTGGGGGATGAAAATTTTAGAACTAGATAGTGGTAATGGTTGTATATACTGTGAATGTAATTAATGCCACTGAATTGTATCAATCGTATGTATATTTAAAGTGGTTAAAATGGCAATTTCTATGTTATATATTATCTCTCCATGTATGTCATATATATTTCTAATACTCAGATAATAACTGAAATATTAGGGAAGTAAAGGATGGCTGAAAGGAGAGAAAGAGCCAAAGGTTTTCACTTAGAAGGAGGAGAGGAGATCATATTGAGGAGAAACTTCAAAACAGATATGGGTTAATGATTGTGCTAAGTCTCAGGGCTGTGGTAAAAAGGAAGCGGAGAATGACAATTTACCAGGCAGTCCGGCTTTCATACACCACGGTGATGTAGGTTTGCTCTCATACTAAATAAATGTTTCTTTTGTTAAATAAATAGGCTAAGACAAACAGAAAAGACTAGCTTAGGAAAGCAAGAACATGTAGACAATATCCGAGTGATGAAATCAGTGTTCAGTAAATCAAATAAAACTTGCATTTCCAAATTTGGGATTACATCTGAAACTCATTACACATACAAAATGGCCAAAGCAAGCAAAAAACATTTGTCAGGGTTCTATCACTGTGTTGCAGTGGCGGAATCAAGTCAGTAGTCTGGGTCTCATCCTTTGGCTTGCCATACAGGAATTATCTGTAAACATGTGAGGCTTCAATATGAAGTTAATGACTGCACCACAGGCAAATGTAGGCAGTAGTAACATTTCTACAGAGATGAGTGAGTAAATACCGTTATCAACTCTGTTCTTTTCTGACTCTGCTATTCCAACTTAAGCAGAGACAACTGCTCTCTACGTTGACGCAAGTCAACCGTTTCAATATTTTCTATGGAAAAATTCACCTCCCTGGCAAAGCCCAGCCCAGACTCGAGTCTTTGCCTGCCTACACCTTCCAACTAAAATGAGTGGCTTCCAGAACTGGAATATGAGTGAATGGTATTTCTGAAATGAAATCTACATCAAATCCTGTCTTTTCATCAACAAAAGATTAGTACACATTTCAAGCATTTGGGACTTGCGAGGGCCTTTGACAAAGAGATGGCGCCCCCGTGGGCAATATTAGAAAAACTGCTCAAAAGAAGTAAACAGCTTAAATTTCCTACTTTTAAAAGAAACTTGGAAACATTTAGCATAAGGCTTTGACAAGCTACTACCCAAAACGCTCTTCATCCCTCTGATTTATTATTGACTCTTCCTGTACAAAGTCAGCATTTAATAATGAAATATGCTCTTGGTTGATTCTCCCACTTTCCTTAGGAGCTGAGACGTAGTCTGGGGCACTGAGCCAACGGTGATGTCCCTGAAGACGGGCCAGCCGGAAATAAAGGTCCCCTACAGCTGTCTGACAGCGTCTTCGACTGTAGCGTTTGGTAGACGCAGTCAATTCCATGTTGAGCTCTTCTGGCAGCTAGATATTTATTCCTCGCAGAAAGGTTCCCAGTCCGAGATGCCCAGAGCTACTTCGCAACTCCACTTGTGCTTGGTTTGTTCATGTATTGGCTCCTATTACTGTCTGAACAAACTGCCACCAACGCAGTGGCTTTGAACATCACCCATCTATTATCTACGGTTCAGGAGTCCAGCGGGGGAGGCTGGGGGCACTGCTGAGGGAGGTCTACAACGCCCAACCGAGTCATCAGTCAGCCTCTGGGCCCCTGGGTGGGGGCTCTGGGGGAGAAGCTACTCCAGGCTCACTCAAGTTGTTGGCAGATGCATTTCCACGTGGGAGCTCTCCCCAGCTTCAAGCGGCGACTGCATACTGAATCCTGCTCATGCTTTGCATCTCTCTGACTTCCCCTTCTGCCCTCAGCTGGGAGAGGGTTCTGCTTTTTTTTTTGTTTGTTTGGGCAGGTACCGAGAATCAAATCCGGGTCTCCAGCATGGCAGGCGAGAACTCTGCTGCTGAGCCAGTATTGTCCTTCCAAGAGCTCTGCCTTTAAGGGCTTTTAAGGGCTGGTAGAATTACTCTCTCATTCTTAAGGCTACTGACTAGTAATCTGAATCCTTTCTGCCAAGTTCCTTTTGCCATGTCGTATAACATATGGATGGGGGTGACACAAGGGCATAGGGGGTAAAATTCTGCCTACCACAGAGGATGAGGAGACGGGAGCCCCTTTATTTGGATTTCTCAATTCCAAAAGGCTCGTTGTACTCTAAACAGGCTGTTTCACCTTCATAATCCATTTGAATCCATTGTTAATTGGTCCAGGCTTTTCTTGAAGGGTCTCACATTTTCAGTCCGCACACAGCATTTCAGGCAGCAGAAGGCCTGGCTTTCATGAAACTACATCCATGTTCATTTATTCTTATAAAATACTAGGACATACTCCCAGTATTACGTATATAAAATACTCCTCCTTCCCAAACAAATCATCCTACTTTAATCATCCTTTGGGCATTTCCGGTCCTTAGAAATTACTGAAAGAAAACAACTGAGATGAGCCCCAGGATTCTAGGGGGCACAGATTATAATTTTATTCCAGGGCAGGGGCGATGCTTTGTCTTTTGCTTCTAATACCATAGCAGGGAATACAGCAGAATTTTTCCTCATTTTACCAAAAATTTTTCGAATCTTAATGAATTCATTTATCTGAAAGGGATAAGAATTTGGGGCCACCCCTGCCTTCCAGGCCCTTGGGCACAAGGAAACAGGAAGCTGTGGGACAAAAGGGGCTGATAACCCAGCTTTGGAAAATGGGGGAGAGCTTCCTGGAGGAAGTAGTGTCTTAACTGAGTCCAATCCAAATGCCAGGTTGAAGCAACCAGGGGGGTGAGGCTTCAACATCCTCTGCCTCGGGCTGCTTCTAGGCGGAGGGTCCAGACTTCTGCAAAGAAAGGCCAACAAAAGTGGGAATGTGAATGGGGGAAGGGATTAGTTGGAAGTGAGCCTTCTGATGTCAGGACCAGAAATTTAAACTCTATCCTGAGGATGATGGGGTGAGGGTGGAGAGGGAAAGGGAAATGAAGAGTTTTTTCCAGAGGAGGAATGCAGATTTGTTATTCCCACTCCAGACAGAGTAGGGAGAAGGGATTAAGGGGCAGTCAGCCCAGAATTGGGGGTGGGGTGGGGCTGGGGTGGAGGAGCCTGGGCCCAGGCAGGGGTGCACTAGGACCCCAGGAGGAAGAGGGGAAAGGGGCCCAAGTACAAATTCAAGCATTGACAGCAGTGCAGGCAAAGGAGAGAGGAGAAGGCAAAAAGGGTTCCCAGTTGCCGCCAGCTACATCCTCAGCATCTCATGGGATCCCACAAAACCAGCCCATCGGGAGGTTAGCTGTCACCTCCACTTTTCAGACGGGAAAAAACCACTCCGTGTGGGAAAGCGGCTTCTGCAGAGTCAATAAATGCTAGCCCAGGATCAGAAACTCTCAGATGCCTATTTTAAGTATCTTCTAGTTTACCATGTAGGAATATATCGTGGACAATAGCATGAAGAGAAAGATTTCAGGTTCACCCTCCTGACGTGACACCTCACCGGTCATTCAAATGCTGGATCCATTTTTCAAGGCAAAAGCTGAAACGGTGACTGATTATCGGGTGAAGTCCCCATAACCTCCAGTAAGCGACAAAGGGAGGGAATAAAGCTCCTCTGCAGCTGAGCACCCATCGCTCCACAGTCGGGAACTGAGCTACCCCTAGGGACACCCCAACGTGAGGTCCTGAGCCACTGGCAAGAAACCAGCCTGTTCTCATGGAACCCAATATAAACGGACGTGCACAATCACATATTGTGGACAGATTTAGAGAGAAACGGGAGCCAAGGTTATAACGGAAAAGGATGAAAGATATACAAGGTGAGCCTGGAAAACTGTCCAGTGGCCCTAAAAGTCTAGAACAGGGTGTAGGAAGACCAGTTGAAATAAAATGTCAACAGATAGCTTACAATAGATAGTAATTGGAAAAAGCAAACATTTAAATGATCTCCTAAGAGCAAACAATCCTGTATTTCAAAAGTAATTTATCACTTTCCTTTATGTCCATTGCCCATTCCAAAGACTACGCATTGAAGGAAGTATTCAAAAAAAGGGGAGAAGCCAAGAGAGAAGGAAGTGCTCAGATAATGGGTGTGTTTCTCCCGGGTGATTTTGTCCTCAATGCTCTAGTCAAGAGAAGCATGAGCCCTTAGGGCATACTGGGAGGAGACCCCAGGAAATGGCCATTTCCCAGCTGCTGAGTTGCCACTTCAAAGACCAGAAGGAAGCCTGGGGAACAGAACTCTGTCCCCAGCACAACAGAAATGAGACTCGTTGGTTCTGAAGTTTGTATTTCTAGAAACATATCAACCTTCCTCCTTCCCCATGGCCAGCTTCCCACTCTTACAAGCCACTGATAATTGAAACAGTCTCCTTTCCATCGAGTTGCCATAGAGAATAAAAATCAGGAAGTTTAAAATCTTCCTGGCTCTGCTTATTGCCTGCATATTTTCAGTCCAGCCTAACGTAGAAAAATCTGCTTTTCTGTTTTAAACTGCCCTCGAAGGTCCACTCCTATGCACGGACAGTGATGGTTCATGTCATTTTCCTGAGGCTAAATGTTACATTTCATTCATTTAATCCACAAATACCTGTTGAAAATCCTTCTTGGACATTGAGCCAAGTTCTCAAGGAACTTGGAATGTAGTAGGGAAGTCAAAGTCTCTCAGCACCTCACTATCACATGACAAAAAGTGGAGAGTGCCCAGGGTGAGAAATTAGCATTTTCTAATTTCTCACCATGAGAAGGCTCAGACACTGCTTCAGTTTACGAGATGCTACAGACACAGGTACACTACACGGAAGGCACGATACTTGCCATCGGAGCACTCTGTGGCATACCTGGTAAGCACACCAAGCCTGGCAGAACAGATATGTGCATGAGAATAAAAGCTGAATTGCTGGTTAAACGTCTGGATAAGTTAGCTTTCTAATTTGGATGGCCTTCCATCGTGGTCTAATGCAATCTCTATCAGTAAATTGTCAAATTTCAAAATTCCAACAGAAACTCTCTTAGCACACTTATTTAATGAAGCCTAAAGGTAAACCTCTGTGCATCTGAGGCACAGGTTGCTAATTTTAATGATAAAATGAGATGGGGTGAAATGATCTTAATCTTCATGAAGGAAAAGATGAAGGAGCCTTGTTAATGAATTGCCAACCAACCCCACACCTCTAACAAGCATCAATCGAGAAGTCACCTCTGAGAACCGTACTCCTGGCAGAGAATCCTTTTCCCTTCCTGCCAGACTGAGGGATCAGACACAGCTATGAGTTTCATGGCCTAGAAAACCATCTCTGTCCTCATGGCTTAGTTTTAGCCTGTGATTGATACTCCCAAAATCAAGTGAAATTGCCAAGTTCCATCAAAGCAAATGCACATGTGAAGTGCAAATGCTGAGCCACAGAAGCTACTGCATTGTTTTTTAACTTTTTTTTAATTGTATAATATAACATATATACAAAGCAAAGCAAGAAAAAAGCAATAGTTTTCAAAGCACTCTTCAACAAGAAGTTACAGAGCAGATCCCAGAGTTTGTCATGGGCTACCATACCATCATCTCAGATTTTTCCTTCCAGCTGCTCCAGTATATAGGAGGCTAGAAGGAATAAATATTTTTCTATCATCACAATCAACTTTTTTTCTCTTTTTTTGTGAAAAGTAACACATATCCAAAAAAACAATAAATTTCAAAGCACAGCACAACAAGTAGTTGTAGAACAGATTTCAGAGTTTGGTATGGGTTATAATTTCACAATTTTAGGTTTTTACTTCTAGCAGCTCTAAGATACTGGAGACTAAAGAAATATAGATTTAATGATTCAGCAATCATACTCATTTGTAAAACCCTTCTCTGTATAACTCTACCATCACTTTTTATCTTTCTTCCATTCTTTAGGGGTGTTTGGGCTATGCCCATTCTAACTCTTTCATGCTGGAAGGGGCTGCTAATAATATGGGGTAGGGAGATGGAACTAGCTGATGTTCTGGAGAGGCTGGGCCCTCTAGGTTTCAGGACTTATCTGGTCCAGGGACCCACCTGGAAGTTGTAGGTTGCTGGAAGAAGCTACTGCATTTTTGCAGACGTGTGCCCAGACACTCGGAGACAGGTGAAGGTCTGGGAAGGAATTCTTTTCACCCACGTTACAAAGAGGTCAAAGTGTAAAAAGGGCAGCAGCTTTGAAGAAACTGGATCAGACTTCAGGAAAAAAACTTCAGGCAAGAATAGTCACTGAGAAAACCTAGCATGGAGCCTCTAGCAGGTGCTCGATAAATATTTTTTGAATGAGGGAGATTTTCTGTGGACAAATACAGTGTTTCCGTGGGGACGGAGGCAAGTTGGGTGAGGGCTTGGTCAGCTGCGTGGGGTGAGGGCATCAGGGAGTGAAGTGAGCTGGTGCTGCTGGCTTTGGTTTGGTTGAAGTTTGTCTTTGGTTTTATTCCTTTAAGACTGAATGGACCAAAGTGAATGATAAATAGAAAATCACTGAGCTGCCCAGAAATGCTCTAGCTGGTGGCTGCGTCTCTGCAGGTCGTTCTCAGATTAGATGCATTCCACAAATACCCACTGGACAGCTGCTATGTTCTGGGGCTTGGTTGTAGCACTGGGAGTTTGCTGGGAAAAAGAACAGCCCCAAACTCATGACCTGGTAGAGTTTATAATCTAAGGAACGATGATGGGGAACCCAATAAAACCAAACAAACATAGGTAATTACACAGTATGTTAGAAGTTAAATGTTACAGGGGGAAATACAGCAGGGAAAGGGAGTCCAAGAAGGGATTGCAGTTGTAAATACGGCCCAGGGAGATAGTGACTTTTGAGCAAAGACATGAAGGAGGCAGGAAGAGAGCCTGAGGTTCCCTAGGGAAAGAGTGGCGGCTCGCCTGGGGCCCGGCGTACTTGACCTTGGTGACCTGGAGAACGACAAGGCTGCTGCAGCTGAGCAAACCCTGGGGACAGAAGGAGGAGACAAAGCGCGGGAGAGACACTGGGGCCAGACTGCAACCAGCCTAGAAAACTGTCAGGGCTTTATAACTTTTATTCTAAGTGGAATGGAGTTTTGAGCAAAGAAGTGGCATGATCTCACCTATGTTAAAAGGTTCGCACTGGCTGTAATGGGACAAGGAGGTGTGCCAGGAAGCTATCAGAGCAGTCCAGGTGAGTCCAGGTGAGACCAGGGAGGCAGGAGTGGGGTGTTGAAAAGTAGCCGGATCCTGGAGATACTTAAAATAGAGTCAACAGGTTTTCCTGACAGATCGAATGTAATCCAGGAGAGAAAGAGGAGTCACACGACAACTGAGCATGAGGAAGGATGGATTTGCCACCAAGTGAAATGAGGAAGGCAGCAGTGGAACAGGCTTGGGGGAGGTGGGGAGCCTGGCATAAGTTAATAATGTCTATTAGCCATCCAGGGAGAAAGGGGGAGCAGGCGTTGGCAGTCTTATTGAAGTTTAGGCGAGGGGTCTAGGCTGGCGATGAAAATGTGGCAGTCACCAGCATATGACAAACACCAGGTGCCCTTACTGGAAAGGAGGAGGAGACTCCTGACACTGACTAGAGAATCATCTTTGAGTGAAAGTGAGAATTCTTGCTGGGCAAAAAAGGAGGAGGAAGGCTCCCCGCGGCAGAGCCTTGCTCTCCCATTGCTCCCAGGACCCCCGACAGAGACCTGATTTAGATGTCAGGAGAGCTGAGAGGGGCCAGCACCCGGAAGGTGCAGAGGCAGGTAGCGGACCTGCATTCGCTGAGCTGGAAGGTCACCTTCCAACGTGGGAAAGGGAAAATTATTAGAGAGCAGAGAATCTAGTCCAACACAATCCAGAATAGCTGCCTGGGTGAACCCTCTGGTATGTCACATGCCAAAGGAATCTCATCTATTTTAGGGGCTCCAGTTTCCCCCTTAACCCACTTTCTCTTTTGCAGATAACATGCCAACAATGGCTCATTCTCCTGTTTCATGAAAATGAGTGGGGGGTGGGGCACTATGGAAATAAATGCATCTTCAGCCAAATGTATTATCCTAATTAGCCAAAAAAGCATAAAAATTAAAATCTATAATATTTTTCAGAGCAGCATTAGCTTTCTGTGGGATGTAGAAAAAGTGCTGGACATTGAAGTTGGAGATGATCTCAGTGGATTACTAAAAAGAAGCCTCCACCACAGGAGGGGGTCACAAACCCAAGCCTGAAAGTGATGGCAAATGTCAAATTAATGTTTGATATTTAAATTCTGCTCAAAACCATCACAAATGTACACATCCTCATTAAATGCTTTCGCTGTATAGCGCCTCTGCTTTTTTGGAGGGATGGACATATAATGTCATCTTTTGAGGATGCTGCTTTTTTTTTTTTAGCATCCATTGTCATTTGCTGACAATGCAGCAGGAAAGCTCTCGCCCTCACTGACTGGTCCTCCCTAAGGTGGAAAATGGGCTCCCGATTAGTGATGGAAGAAAGAATATAGTATCTCATTGAAATAAAAAACTTTTGTTCCTCAAAGGACTTTATCATGAAAGTAAAATGGCAACCTACACAATGGGAGAGAATATTTGCATCCACATATCCAATAAAGGACAGATCCAGGATATATAAAGAAACCCTTCAACTTAATGCAAAAGGTGAGCACCCCAAGTTTTAAAATAGGCAAAAGACTTGAACAGTTATCTCTCCAAAGAAGATATACAAATGGTCAGAAAGCACATGAAAAGATGTGCGACATCATTAGTCATCAGAGAAATGCTAATCAAAATCACAATGAGATACCATTTCACACCCATTAGAATGGCTGCTGTTTTGAAAACCTGAAAATTACAAGTGTTGGAGAGGATGCTGAGAAATAGGAAAACTCCTTCATTGCTGGTGGCAGTGTAAAAGGGAACAGTCATTCTGGAAGGCAGCCCAGTGGCTCCTCAGAATGCTAAGAATAGAAGTACAATATGACTCAGCAATCCCACTACTAGATATATACACAAAATAATTGGAAGTGGGGACTCAATAGACATTTTCACACTGATATTCATAGCAGCATTATTCACACTTGCCAAAAGGTGGAGGCAAGCAAAGTGTTCATCAACCAATGAATGGATAAATAGAGTGTGGTATGTACATACATTGGAATATTATTCAGCCCTAAAAAGGGACAAAGTCCTGATACATATGACAGCATGGATGAACCTGGAAGACATTATGTGGAATGAAATAAGCCAGACACAAAAGGACAAAATATTGTGTGATCTCACTGATTTGAAACAATTAGAAGAAGCAAACAGAGTCAGAATCTAGAACATAGTTTGCCATATTCTTTTGACTTTCATAAAATGGTTTTTTTTTTTTTTTAATTTTGCCATATCTAGATGTGAGAAATGGATGGATGGATGGATGGATGGATGGATGGGTAGTTTTGTCCTTACCTAGGTGGAAACGTCCTTATGGTAGGGAGAAGTTAAAGCTTAAAATATACAGTGTTCTTATTTGGAATGATGGAAATGTTTTGGTAACGGATGACAGTGATGCTAACACAAAACTGTGAACATAATTAACAATCCTGAAATATATTTATCTGAATATGATTTAAAGGGGAAATGTGAGATTGTATATACAATACAGAATTTTTTCCTTTAAACCCTCATGGAAGTAAACTACATAAACAGTGAGCCCTGAGTTAAACCGTGACCTTTAATTAAAAGGATGATTATGGAAATGTGCTGTCACCAATTGTAACAAATATTCCACATCAATGTAGGATATTGGTGGTGGGGTGGTATATGACAATCCTGTATTTTATGCATAAGTGTTCTGTAAACCCACAACTTCTCTAGTAAAAAAAAGCAAAGAGCTTGCTACCAATTCCTCAGCACAGCCACCCCCCTACCATAAGGACATTTCCACCTAGGTAAGGACGAAACCATTTTTTATCTATCCAGCCATTTCTCACATCTAGATATGGCAAGATTCAAAAAACTAAAATAAAATAAAACTATTTCAAAAAAGGCACCAACTGAGCGGCCCAAATCTTTTCTTAGATTTCTGTCAAGTATTTTTCTGCCAGGAAACATTTCCAGAAAGGAAAGGTTTTGTCTCCATCACTGTGGCAGCCAACTCTTCCTCTGGAGCAGCCAGGCAGTTCCAGCACAGTTCTCGGCCTCCAGGGCTTTCAAAATATTTGTGTTGCTACAATGCTCATTTGCCAGTATATGTGCTTATAATAATTTTATTCATCTGGTTATATTTATGTGACTGCAATTCCAGAAAATTTGACAAAAGTTGGTGTAAATAACCTGTGATTAAAAATGAGAAATACATCCACCCTTCTTGCTGAGATGGTTTCACCATTTTGGCAAATCATGGTATAAATTAGTCCTTAATGCACAAGCCGCAGGTAGGACTAGCCAGGAACTTTTGCAAGCACTTAAAGAGGTCATTTCTAAGTAACATCACCATATACTTGTGAGCAAACACCCCGTATCTTATGTAAGTTATGATTTTATCCTCAATGTTTTTTTAGGTAGATTCTCTTCTCACATCTAAGGAAATCTTTACTCAAGGCATTAAGCCTGTATTATTAATAGATAGAGCTGGAGTCTCTTGAATCTCCTTCACCAAGCTATTTCTCTGTTCCTGATGGCTATCGTAGGAAAGTACCATAAACCAGATGACTTGAAACAACAGAAATGTATTGTCTGCAGTTCTGGAGGCTGGAAATCGGAGATCCAGGTGTGGGCAGGGCCATGCTCTTCTGAAACCTGCAGGTGAGGCTCCTTCCTCCTTCTCCAGCTTCTAGGGTTTGCCGGCAGTCCTTGGGTTCCTTGACTTGTAGATGAGTCTGCACCGCCTTCCCTGCATGGCTCTTTTTTTTGTTTCCCTCTGCACATGGGCTTCTCCCTCCATGTGTCTCTTCTCTTCTTATAAGGATGCCGGTCTAGTGGATTAGGCCCCCCCTACCACAGCATGGCCCCCTCAACTAGTCAGGTCTTCAAAGATCCTATTTCCAAGTAAGGTCACATTCGTGGGGCTGACTGGGGTGTGCCTCCCAGGTGCGGGGAAAGCCGTCCTCAGGGTGGGGGCTGGGCTCCATCCCAGTGCCCATCAGTAGGGGGCAGATAACCGCACTTACACCCCAAACTCTATATAACATTTGTTATGTTCCATGAGCTTCAGCACAGCAGCAAATCATGGATGAACTTAGCCATTAACTATCGCTGGATAACATTGGCCTTCCATGGCATAAAATACTGGGCAGTCTACTACAGCTGCACTTTTCAGGGAACAAGGGAGGGATTGTGACTTCCTTTTCCTCTTAAAATAGGAAGAGTGGCTAAACAAAAGGAAAGGAGTCTGAAGAAAGCAAAAATCTAAATTTGCAGAAGACAAGTAAGGAAGGAGGGATTGGGGACCCCCTAGGGCCACATTTTGACCTTCCTTCTGCACTGGGATGAAGAACCCACCTCCCCCTCCCCCAAATTCCTATCCCTCCCAGAACCTCAGAATGCGACCTTATTTGGAAATAAAATCTGTGCAGATGGAATTCCTTCAGTTAATATGGGATGCGGCCAAACTGGGGTAGAGTGGCTCCTAAATGCAAGATGACCGAGACACCCAGGAAGATGGCTGTGTGAGGATGGAGGTGGGCATTAGGGGGGTGCAACTATAAGCCAAGGAACCCCAAGACTGCCGTCACCCCCAGAAGCCAGGAGAGAAAGGGGCCTGGCACAGATGTTCCCTCACGGCCTCCAGCAGGAGCCGACCCCACCTGACTTTGGACTTGTGCTTCCAGAACGGTGAGAGAAGAACTTCCTCTTGTTTGGGGTCCTCTGTTAGGGCAGCCCCACAAAGCCAAGCCACTGGACTTCATGCACCTCAGGCCAAGGTGGTTTTTACTTGCTCAGGAACAATGACCTTATCTGACGGGTTCAAGTGTCACAAATCAGTTTCTCCAGCCGCTATTCCACCAGCGCGAGAGGACATGGGGGTGGGAGGCCAGGCACCTGCTCCTCTCCTCAAGCTGACACAGTTGGGGAACCCCAGACCCCTCTGCCTCCCTTTCCTGAGGAAAATTCATCCACCCATCACAGTTCAATCAGCCCTCGCAACCCCACCCATCCGCTCCCTGGGGCCGAAGCAGCATTTGCCACAACTTTCATGGGAAGTTTCAGTCACACGGAAGCTTGCGGTTTCACTCAGTGAAATAAACCAACCATCACAGGAGCTGTTCTCTTGGGTTTCTCTAAGGCTGTATCGCAAAGTTCCTCAAACAAATGTGTCATGGACAATTTGCCCTTCTGAAAGCATTCTCAAGTTCTAGCTCAGCTCACTGTTTTCGTAAAGCCCACCTATGCTGTTCTTATCCTTCTTGCTATAAGATGACATTCCGGAGAAGAGGTGGCCATCCCCCCTCGCAGTTTTCACACCATGCACCCCCTCCTCAGTTAAACCCACTTGGGTCTGCCTGGCCTTTTGTCTCAGTGATGCTCAGAATTAGCATATTTTCGCCATAACAACAGCAAGGAATTCTAAACCCCAATCTAAGTTAACAAAAAAACTGATAAATGCCACCACATAATCAGCAGATAGAAGGTGGACACCAGGACATTAGACCAGACAGTTGGTCATTGCAGTGCCTATCAAATTACGACCTCTTGGCCTTCAATTCAATTGCTGTAAGATTTTAGAAGATAATTTACAAAGCCCCATCTTCTCACCCTGCATCCACAATACTAAGTCTTGCCAAGCTCTTTGGTCATGAAAAAGCTATGATCTGCTTAAAGATCCTTTGGTTGTTTTTGACAATGTTTATTTCTGATCTTCAAAATAGGATAACACCTACCCCTGTGCCTCCACACCCGCTCGAAGGCAGGGTCATATAGTGTTCTGGGCGGAGAAAGGGCCCATCAAGACCCACCTGCCCATCAGCTCACCTTGGCCAGGTGTGTGCAGCCTCTTGGCAACTAAAGGGGCTGAGTACTTCTGTGGGACACAACTCCTGTCCCAGAGGGCAATCAGAGAGAAGGGGAGTAAGAGAGGGGAAGAAAAGGAATACAAGGGGTGGAAGAGAAACTCCCCAAATAAAGGTGAATGGGGCAGGTAACAGGGAATATTTACCTGAGACCTTTGTCAAAGCTTTCTGTAATTCCAGTCTTTCTGTCCAAATTGCCCAGAGCCGTACCCTCGGGCAGAGCCTGTTCTTGAAACAAGCAGACCCCACGTCCTGTGCCCCAGACACGAGGTTTGGTCACAGTCCTTCAATCCTTAAAGACAGCTTCTCCTAGCTGATAATATTATCTGATTTATTCAGCCAGGAGGTCTGGTTTCTCCTGCAATGTATTGAAAAGCTAGAAAGCATGATAGTTTTCAAGGGAAAGACAAAGGAAAGGAAGGGCCAGCTTTGTTTAGTTTATGAACTTTCCAGGGCTTCATCTGCCGGTGTAAAAAATGCCTGTCATCACCAGTGTGTTTTGGAAAGTGCCACTTCGAATTGCAGATTGAGAAAATGCAAATGTCCCCCTGGTAGCAGTAGATTACTGACTAACAATTATATGCAATTTTTAAATGCAAGAAGGGAGAAAGAATGGGGAAGACTTGCAGAAAGATGGATCTAAAAGCTGCTGCTAATTTAGGTCAAACCCCAGACCAGACTGGATCATAGTAGAGAAAGATGTCCAGAGTCCCACTAAGCTGCAATATTTCCAGGGTCACTTGGTGTGTTCTGATGACTTAAGTCTTTTAAAATGGTACTCAGAATCAGAGAACAAAGGAGCAGAAATGTTGACCGTTTCCTTGACAGCATCTTGACAGGACACTTCTAGGGGACCCTGCAGAACGGATGGCTGCTGGCTAGCTCACTTGAAGAATGCACTTGTTCCAGAACAGAAATAACAAATCTGTTTCTGATTCCAGACATTATTTTCTAAATGCTGCCAAGAAAGGAATCTAAGGAATTCTTCTATATGCACAACACACACAAGACAACTGGAAAGTCCTGCCGTCGTCCCAGGGTCGGGGTCGAGGAAGGGGAGGGGGAAATTCCAGGATGGATGGGCCTCATGGGAGCAGAGTTGCATGCCTGAGATGGTTCACGGCTCTAATCTCAACATAACTCTTTGCTAATATTAGACAACTGAAAGGCTTCCCTAAATCTATAACTGGTGAAGTAAAAATGACAAAGCCAGGCCCTATCGTGCTGAGCATAGATAGTCCACGCTTTCCTGCTCCACCAAACTAGAGTCTAGATCTTGGAAGATGGACAGCAGCTAAGAAAGGGAAAGACTCGAGACCTACACCAAATCCGGGTCTATATCCCAATGAACAGAACGCAAACCTGGGTTAAGATCTAATCTGAAATTCGGCAATTTAAGGCTGTGAAACAAATTATAATTATTTTCATTTTAAATCACAGACGTATATATTAGTCCATTCCACATTCAGAGCAATACAATTTTAAATATATTACCTTATTTTTTTAAATTCAACTTCACAGAGTATGTACCCTCCTTCAAATTTTTCAAAATCATGTAATGACCCAGTTGATGATTTTTTTAAGTGATTAGTTTGGCATGCCATCACGTGTGTTTTATCAGAAAGGGGGGGGGGGGGGACTCGCTGCTGCCTCCAGCTCGGAGAGAAGAGGGAAAGCAGGAGAATGCTGAGAGACTGAGTCATCCCCCAGACGGAGCTAGCAAATCCAATTGTTTAAATTTTTGGCTCACGCTGAGTTCACCGCAGTGAACTAAGTTCACTTTTGTTTTTTTGTTTTTCCCCTTCTCAGCGGGATAAGAGTTCATGAAGGAAAATGGAATTATTTATAGGAAACCAAAAGGCAATGTTTCTTTTGCATGGTTGATCAAAAGTGTGCGCACCTTCTCGACCCCGCTACCTACATATAACAAACTTGTCTTCACCTTCCATTGCCGTGAGTTCCAAATACATCTTCAAAGCAGACTTGGCCATCACCCACCCCCTAAGCTACCATCCATCAACACCACTAGGGACCCACCCGTCCCTAGAGTTGTCTGCCAACAATTACCCCAGGAAACGAGAGGAAATGTTTAAGGACTTTTATTGCATCGTCACCATATCACACAAGTGCATAAGTTTATGTTTTCCTAAAGTATCAGCCTGTGACAGACTGGACATTAAAATTAAAAAAAAAAAAAAAAGCTCTTTACCACAGTTAGAGGAACACTGCAAAGATTAATATTTACAAAGATAAAGCCGATGTAGTATAATGAATAAATCTGCATTCTGCACCAACTCAGAGAAACTCAGTATGTCCCGTCTAGTTTTCGTGGTAGAAATGCTTTCTTCCAATTTTTTGAAATAATCTGATATACTATGCATGGAGCTTCCTATTAATCATATTATTTGATTAGCCAGAGAACCCCTTTCCAGACCATGGTGGCTCTCAGAGAACGAACAGCCCGCTGTCTTTGTTAGCCATAAGGATTCTTGGCAGAACTTTAGAGAAAATTATCCCAGAGCTGGGGAAGCTGAGACATTGGTCATACAAAAGGCAGTTGGGTAGAGTGATTTAAGCAAGAGTCTTCAAGGCTCTACATGAGCCAGGACAGTCCCTGGTAATGACTTCTTCCAAGCAGGTACTTTTTCTAGCATCCCCAATCAATCGAAAGCTGAACAGACAGAATTGCAGGGAAAAAAGTCTAAATGGAGAGAAGATGCTACATCAAAGTGGGAGGCTGTCAATCTGAATGTTTTCCTTCAGCAACTAAAAGAAACACACAAGAATATGATTTTGAGCAAAAGAGGGGCGATCCCACTTTCCTTAATATCAGGACTAATCATAAGCCCAGACTCACCGGCCCCTAGAATCTCAGTGAGGCACGGAAATGGGACAATTCACGAAAGCTGCTGGAACAGCCTCAGAGGAAAACACACAAGTGTTGAATCTCCATCATCATGACTTTATCATAGATTTGCCTCCATGTGCAACTCAAAGGACAACCTAAAAACCACATTATTGGAACTCAAGAGACCATAAACCACAGGGAGGGAGCCAACGTCACCCGTTTGTCCTGGCAACTGGGAAAGTTTAGGACACACACGTCAGTCTAAAAGTTCTTGGTTGTCCTTGCATGCCAG
The DNA here is from genome assembly GCF_023851605.1 of Tamandua tetradactyla. Lineage (NCBI taxonomy): Eukaryota > Metazoa > Chordata > Mammalia > Pilosa > Myrmecophagidae > Tamandua > Tamandua tetradactyla. The sequence continues at coordinate 38,624,023 of NC_135351.1, forward strand.
ACACTAGACTTTCTAAAAATCTCCTAAGTTAGCTATGGAAACTAAGGGTCCACAAAATTGATAGATTCTTTAATAAAATGGATTGCTGCTGTGGGAACAGTTAGAGGCAGATCTGATGAGGTTCCAAAGTCACACCCAGGAACAGCTCCACACCCGCAGCACTCAGCAAAAACCCCTGAGCCTTTAGCGAGCATTGAATCATCACCTGGAAAGGACGCTGGGTTCGCATGCCCCCTCACCCCATGAAGCTGCTTTTTTTTTTTTTTTTTAACTCTTTGGAGCTCAACTTTTTTTTTTTTTTTAAGAAAGCATCATGAGTTCTTGTAACCGCTTTCATCTATTTTTCAGAAACATTCAAATTCAATTTAGCCCTACGGATCACCTTAGAAATTATATTGCAATTAGATATGCTCTATTCATTGCTCAGTGAGAGAAAAATGTGATGTTCCTTTTTGTTCTTACTACCACCATTTTATCAAGTACATATTAAACACTTACGATAATGCATATAAACAAGCATTCCAAACTCCCGAGTGATATTACAAACTGAGCGAGGGAGAGAGTTGGGGGGAGAGGTTAAAATGTCAAATTAGGATTAAAACTGTAAAGCCGAGACTCAGAACCCATGTCTCCACCTCATTAGCAATCAGCAAAGCCAGCAAGTCAGGACATCTGTATTTTCCAACATTGAAAAGCTGTCAAGAATTTCCCATCAACAGAATGACATACACTGAAAGATATGTGCCCAACAGTCAACTTCAGTTCCCAGGAAATTCAGTTTAACTGCCCCATTCCAACGGTCTCACATACAAACACACTCTCAAATATCCAAATCAATCATACTATGCCAGGACTGGGAGAAACAGTAGAGAAAAAATGATTGGCTAAAAAGAGAAAGTGCTCCCCAATTAATGAGGGAATCACTGAATATTTACATATTCAGCATTTCACACTACTTGGAAAGTACCATAATCCATCCATACCTAGAATATAGAGAAGATTTACCTAGAGTGAAATTCACTTCATTCCTGAGCTCACACGTTACGGCTTACAGCCACGGAATCTGCTTTTCCCCCCTTCTACTCACTGATCCTCTGTACAAATAACTCATTCCATGAAACCTTTCAGAGAGCTCTCACTACAACGATAAATGACTCTCACATTTAAGACTCTCACATTAATTCTTTAAAAACCCTCTTTTACCCAAATATCTTAACTTTCATCCATGACAAAACACACGCAAAACATTCACACTGAGAAATACCCTTTTGGGGTCTAAAAGAAAATTCCATGGCCCCAGCAGGAGGTCTGTCTTCCTGTTTGCAACAAAAAAGGAACAATGACTTTTTCACTTTCCCACTTAACAGAACTCCATCCCACTTGGGTTTAGCGGCCGACGCTAAGTGAGGGTGACCCCGCCACCCACAGGGACCCGGGGGGCCCCCTCACCTTTCAGGCAGAACATCGCGAGGCTGTTCCATGGCAGGGCAGCCTGCCGGCTCGGTGCAGCCGCCGCCCGGCCCAGCCCTCCTCTCTCCGCGGCCCTCCCAGCCCGGGAGCAGGCAGCTGGCCAGGCCGGCCTCGCAGGAAGCCACGGCCCAATCCCCGGCCGGCTGGGCCGGGCTTTGCCCGCACCTCCCCGGCTCTGCCCGCTCCCCCGGCCCCGCGGTGCAGTGGGCGGCAGGGGGGCCGCGGTCCCCGGGCTGTGGCCAGCGGCTGGACGGCACGCGGCTGGCCGCTTGCTCTGTGCTCGGCTCCAGCGTGTTCCACCGCGGCCGTGGTCAACCCCACCAGAAAGGATCGCTTGACTCAGTTACACGGTTTGCTCTCCATCGTCACTCGGCCGTTCCATTTCTGCCCACACTCGACTGTTTTTTGCCCCCACATGGAAACGTCCCTATGCTAGCACATGATTAGCACTGAGCATTATAATGTGAAATGTGGCACTTAGTGGTCCGGTTAATGAGTGTGAGATAAAAATGTGAAGGGATAGGATTCCACGGCATGGCCATGTTTCGGACGAGGAAATTGAGGTTACTATAACTAAATCGGCGCTGGAGGGACTCGACGTCTAATTCTAGTATATAACCATAATCCGATCACCGCATGGCCCGGCCCCCTACTCCCCATCCACCAGAAACAGAAATTCACTCTGGCAGCCTCAGGCTACTTTACTGCAAGCTCTTGAACTCAGGCTAGAGTGAAAGTAGGAATTTTATGACAGATCTAGGGAGAAACCCTGTTGGCATACGCGGCTGGGGCCCCCTGCCCCAGGGGCCTTCCCGGCGCACACCCGCGCATCCCGGCTGCAGGAAGGGCCTCCTGTTTGCAGGTCTTCCTTTCGGCACCACAGGATGCAGGAAACTGACTCACAGGACCCATCCGTCCATCTGTCTGTGTCCTGGGGTGCTCACTGCAGCCCGGCGACACAGCAGGGCCACCCCAAGCCCCTCTGGATGTGGGTGTCTGGTGCAGCGCGCCCTGCCTGCTTTCTGCTCCACATTCTCGTGAGTCGTCGGCAGCATCTGACTCATAAATGCCTGCCACGGGAAAGTCAACACATTGGCTGTGAGGACCAGAAGGGAATACAAGAGGTCCCTGGGCAGAAGCTTGTTGGGTTGGAGAAAAAAACAGTTGCTCATGGAATGATAAACAGAGATAATAACCATCAGAGAGAAGCGGTGGAGCCTTGAGCTCTTGTCGCTCGGTAGCTCTGTGTTTGACTTGCCGAACCCACACATAGCTGCAGAAGAACCAAAGTGGAGCCATCTGACTCCATCATCCCCATCCCTCTAGGAACCTTCTCCAGGAGGGCGGGAGTCCTTCTTGGTCCCCTCCTCCGCTCTTGAGAGTCTTCCAGGCCACTCTGAATTGCACAGGTGTTCCTGAAGGTCTTCTCCTCGGCTAAATTCACCTTTTAAATTGCACAGAGAGAGAAATCCTGCCTTGGAGCCCTGAAACTGGGAACACAGGCTGGGACACAGCAGTCTAAAACATGCACGGTACATGCCTTTTTGTAGACACAACTTTATATGCTGGAAGAAGACTGAACTGGAAAGCAAAGAGATTCGAGCTGCACTGATGGCTCCTACTGGCCGGACTCTCCAGCCAGTCAATGACTGGGAACTGGGGATTGAAAGGGAACTAAATGGTCATGAAAGGTTTACTTTCTCTGGTAATGTTTTGGCGTGATTAGATAGTGGCACTAGTTGGGTGTATCATGTCAGGTTCCCATAAAAGCAGTCAACTTCGCTTTCTCACAGTTTGGCTAGTGTAAGAGGCAGGTGGGTGGGTGGCTAAATAACCAGAATGCAACCTAAGCTAAATACTAGAAGACACAGAATCAATAAGGATCAATGGGAGCTTCTTGCCTATTCCCACCTAAGCATGTTAAAACGGGTATAATTGAACAAGGTAAGAATTGTGGGAAAAGGGGAATGAATGTCTTTTGGTTTTTTAATTACTTTCAATTCATGTCTGCACTGGACAAAAACCTGGGTCTTTTAGCCTGGGTTCTTACTGTGGCTAAATTGTTATTGAGGACACCTTCCTACAATAGAGCTCCCCTAACTGCACAGCCACCATCACCTGTGAAATGAGCAAGCTTATAAGTATCACCGTTGGAAAAGTTCAGAGCATCCAAGTCAAGCAATGGCAAATACATTATCATTTTTAGAAGTCCGTGCTTTTCAATCACAGAACAACTGTGAATATGTTTGAAAATAAAATGTGAAAAGGTGTATTGTTCGAACTAAGAAAGAAATAACTATCCATTAAAACTTACGATATGCCACCACTCATCATTGCTAGAAAGAATGAAATATAAGTCCCCTGTGGAAGAGGAGCCAGCCTGCGATGATAAAAGATCTCAGAATTTGCAGCCTCTGGGCAGGACAGAGATCTGCCTTTGGCAACCACGGGCCGAGGGCAGCAACCTCTATTCTCCCCGGTAGGATCACACCAGCCAGCATCGTGCTCAGATTTAACAATTATTATCTCTGCAAGAGGGAGTGGTAGCTGCAAATACAACTCCCAATTTTCAGATAGTTTATGCCTCCCAAAGCACGCCTGTGCTAATTCACGTGTGCGCTATTTTTGTCGTTCTTTCAATAAAATAGTGGGGATAAGGGTAAACTAGGAATGAATTTCCATAACACATAGAATTAGTGAGCCTAAATGAGCCCAACACTCTACTCTGTTCCTGGCAAAAGCACAAAATTACGAAAGAACAGTCAAATTACCTCTCTCTCCCTCTGCATCCTGTCTTTTCCTCTTATCAACACAGCCAGACAAGCGTGGAGAAGCTCTTCTCCATACCCACGTGAGGACTTGCTTGCTATCAGCCAGAGACTGCCACTGGAGCACCAAGGGCAAACCCACTTCCACGCCTGTATCTCCAGGCCTGCATCTCGGCTTTAGAAGGCAGTGGCCACTGAAGACATTTGTAATCATCCCTGTGGCCCATTTGCTCCTATACCGAAGATGCCGAAGCCTACATTTGAGATCAGAACCGGATCTCCAGTTGGAGAAGCCACTCTGGGGACCAAGGCTGATGGCACCACAACCTTCAAAACCCCATCTGCACTTCAAGCCAAAGCTGTGGTTGTCTCCTGCCCTCCTGCCCCGTCCCCTCCCCTCTGTTCTAGAATACATCTGTCATTTACCAATTGCTCAGAGAAAAGAGGGGCTCCATTTGGGTTTCCCATATATTTATTACTACCGCAACTGCAAGGGAAAGATGGGGGGAAAAAATCTAGCATTATTTTTTTTAACTGGCAAATTTCACTTTTTTCCTGGTTGGTTTAAAACTAGTCCCCTGTTTTAGTTTTAGTGCCTCAGTCTGGCCACTGCTGTAGCCAGGGTTACCTCATCTGGGGGAAATCTGGAACACAGGCCTTTGTTCTGGACACTTCCTCTGCTAAGACCATCTGACCCTGTATCCTGTTTGGATTTTCTGCACTCTGGAGCCAGGCCTGATCTGACTGGACCCCAGGGGCTCCCCTTCATCCTTTTGCAGTCACCTCTTTCGTAGGAGATGCCCAAATCCTGACTGTTTTCGTGCTGGACACAAACCATCTACCCAGCCCTGAGCCCGCCTGTGAGCACGTCCACAAGCTTCTGGCCTTGGGGAGCCTCATTCCCGGCTCAGTATTTCCTCCCTGAATCAGGGGCATTTCGCTAAAATTGGTCACTTTTTTCTAACATCGGGTTTCTGCACAGCCAGGCATCACAAGCAAGGAGGTAGTTCTCATTTCGCTTCTTGCTGTGACATTTGTCTCCGGTCTCTTTCATGGAACCCTAGCCCTCCTACAGCCCAAAGGACTTTTTTATTTTCTCGCTGTCATTTTATTATCTTTGAGTCTGCTGGTTCCATCTTCTTACAGAATGTTGTGATGAGGTTCCAAATTGGCCTTGGCATAGATAACCCCACAGCCTCTCCCCATCCCTGAGACGTGGGGGTCTCTGCCCGCCCCCCCCCCCCCCCCCCCCCCCCCCCCCCCCCCCCCCCCCCCCCCCCCCCCCCCCCCCCCCCCGGCAGCGCCCCTGGCCCCAATCTAACTCCCCCAATTGCCTTATAAGCACATCCGCCCTCAAGGGCTCCAGCCCCGGGAACTTCCCTGCTTTGTCCTGCTCCCCTCGTCCAGCCCTCCAGGCTTCCAAAGCCTGTAACTATAGCGGAGAACTTCTCTGAGCTAGAACTGTCTGCTGCAGCTTTGAGTAGATATTTTTTCCTCTCTAAAGCTGACCTCCTAATCCACCTTCATAACTTCTTTGTCTTTCTCAAATAGTTCCAACTGCCTCTTTTGGCCTCTTAAAAGAAAAATCATGATTCCCTTAAGGATAAACCACAAACTAAAGCTCTCATAATAAAGGTCCTCTGGATTTGGCCCCACTTCTTTTTCCAAACTTTTCTGGACACATGTCCAGCAGCGCCCTCCTAGGGAGGCTTCCACCCAATTCAGATGGCCTCATGCCTCCACCATCTTCGCTGGGGATATTACTTCTTTTGTCTGGAATGCAGCCCCCGCCCACCCCACAGCTGTATTTGTAACTCTCCCTCTCCCACAGGAGAACTGCTCTCTCCTTCCACTCTATGGCCATGACTCGGGGTGGGCTGCTCTCCCGGTGAGGGATTCTGGCTGCCACCTAAAGTGAGCTCCTCAAAGCAGCACTTGCTCCTGCACTCATGCAAGCTTGGCCTCGGACGCCTTGAGGCATGCCTGAAACATAACTGGCGCTCAACGTTTGCAGCGTTAGCACATAAAAACACTAATTCATAAGCAAATAATTAGTGGGAAATGACTAAGACCACAGGCAACATATATATGCAATAGCCAAAGGATTCCTATGAAAAGTCATTCAATTACTTAATATATTCCTGAAAAGTAAATAAATGGACACTATCATCCCTACATAAAACTGTACTTAATGCTCATTATTAAATGAGTTAGTTAATGATCATTAATAGTTAATCTATGGTGGAATTTCTATAAATTATCATTTCTTTAAAAATAGTCTAAAGAGGCCTCATTTTCAAACACACAAACACAGATACTGTTCTCCCCAAAGACAAGTTCACCAGAACAAAACTTGGAGAGTAGTTTTTCTACTCTCATTCGGCTGAATTAAATATCTGAAGGAGGATGGATGAGGGGAAGGGGGGGTGATTTTTCTGAAAGTATCCATACAAGAATGCTGATGTCAGTGTGCCCAGAAGGAGGGAAAATTCCAGAAGATGTCACAGTAAGACTGCAGAGTCCCTTTCTTAGCAGTCTCAGAATGAAATGAATTTTAGGAAACAAAAACTAAAACATTAGAATCTAAAGTTCATTCTCTTAAAGCTTTGCCCTTGCCAGCAGGACTACCAGAGGCATCTCACATTTTAGAAGGCCTAGGGTAAAGGGTATTGGGAGAAAAAAAAACTCGCAGGAAAGAGGCAGCACCATGTCTGTTAACGAGAAATATTTCATCTATGGCCTCCTTGTGGGACTGACTCCCCCAAACGCAAAGATCAAGGACAACCCCCTGAAAAAATAACCTAATGTGATGAGGTCATTTGTATCATTTTCTCCTAAGCATCTGAGAAATTTGAGGAAGTCAAAACAATAACCAACCTTCAACGGCAGAAACAGGTGCAACTGTGTCGCCCACACAATCACGGTCCCAAATCACTCTAAAGAGAAGTGGTCTACAAATCAGAATCATCCCAGCCATGTACCAGCCATCCAGGAGGACCACAAATTCCACCACAGTTTATTTGTTAATAAAATATATATGCCCATAACCGCGGAGAGTCTCTGTATTTAAATGACTTTCAATCATCAAACAAAAAGATAAAAATGAAGAGGAAGATACATATATCCAGAGTTCTTCTCATTTCTGCAAAGATGAGTAGTACACGGTGCTATGTTTACGTGACTTAAAACTTATACATTTGAAGTATTTCATTTTGAAGCTGAGTATATAACTGGAAACCTCAAAGCTCTGTACAGAGCTACACAATGTCTATAAAGAGAGAGCTTATTTCTGAGGTCACCACATTCTCCAACTTTTGACCCACTTAAACCTTGGTGGCAATGCATGAAGGAAGTAGCTAATCATTTCCCTTTTGACTGCCAAGTCTTTGGAGTCGCCAGGCAGTTTGGAACTTCAGGAATAGTCAGTTATTTTGGGACCTAGAGGATTTCCAACGATAATGGGTTGAGGAAACCACAGCATTTGGGCTCTTCGGTCATTTTCCCTGTCCTTAGGAGTTTAAAAATAAGCAAGAAAATGATTCTTTGTATTGGCAGACCAATTTCCAAGGTGGAGTCTTGCCACGGGATGCAGCAGTCAGAGAGCTAGAATCCGCAGAGCACAGCACACCCCACAAAAAAAGCTCTTCTCTGACCCTTCTCTTCTGTGATTGCTCCAGACAGAGCTGAGTGTTTTCCCTTTTTATTCTGGTTTTATCTCCTCCCTCCCTTTCAACCTCGGCAAACTGAAGTTCTAATAGAAGACAACTACAATTCTTTGCATGGTAATGGCTGACATTTACTCCATATTCTATCTTTAATGGATCTCTACAAATCCAGCTATTAACTATAATAAATCCTCAGCCACCCCGGGGAGAAAAAGTTACATGACAAAAATAGAATACTCAGTTAAAAGTTTTAAAATGTGTTTATTTTCTCTTGTGGCAGGTGCGCTTAGGAAAGTTCTAGTCAGTTATTTGAATGCCTCGAGGGACTTCAGCTCACACAAAGGAAAGTCTGCAGCCGGGGGCCTTGGGGTGGTGTTTTCTTCCCCCCTTCAATTCTTTGAGAGACAAATGAAATTTGTCAGTGTGCCTGGAGGGTAAGTGACAGCAGATAGCCTGTTTTTCTCAGGTGCAGGTTCTCCCCGTTTGCCTTGGCCATCGTTAGTGAGTTGCTTATTTTCTGGACATCGATTTAGAAAACTTGGTGCCTGCTACGGAAAGAGCAGAAAGCTTCCAAAACCTACTCTGTAAGATCAACAAAGGGATCTGTCACTTAACCTTCTCTGGGCAGTTGGGAACGTGAGAATTAAAGAAGCAAATAGAAAGGACAGGCTCTCGGGACCTTTAAGAGAGGACACTGGCTCAGCCACTGAGGGTGGGTGGTCTCCAGCAAGCCACCCCACCTCCCTGCATCCTTGGCTCCTCAGCTGTCAGAAAAGGGATCAGGGGGGTTATCTGGGAGGTTCCTGGAGCTCTGCCACACCCCTGGGCTCCTTCATGGCTCCAGTTTAGAGACCATGGATAAATGATACACAATTTAGAGGCCAGTAACTAAATATACGAACTAAACTGCTCGTCAACAGCCCTGGGAGAGGAAACCATGCATCCCCTGCTTCGGTAAGGGCTCTCTCTAAACAAACACAAGACAGTCTCTGATCAGGCATATACACAATCAATCACAGTTCTTTGAATTTTCATTACATCAGAAAAGAAAGAAATTGTTAAAATGGTGGCCATTTCTGAGATTTACACGCAAGCCATAGAGTAATTCCATCAAGGATCAGCAGTGTCTGAGGTCAGGACACCAGTCATGGAGCTTGTAGATGGAGGGTGGAAAGAAGGATAACAAGTATTGAAGTTGTTATCTCCTCTGAGCCTTGTCCCTTAAGTAACAGCAAAACACATATTTTTAAAAATCTTTACCTTTGACAAATTAAATTTTGTAGCTCTTCAATGTATAGATTAAAATATTCATTGACAAGAATACCCACAGAATTTCAGAGGGGAAGGCACTGAAACCAGAAGTTGAAAGCAATGAAACCTGGGAGCTGGCCATGTGCCTTTCCATGTGACAGAGGAACCCTGGATGCCAGCAGCCCATCTTCAGAGTCCAGGTATCATCCTGCTGATGCCTTGAATTGGACATTTTCAATGCTTAAGAACTGAAGATTGTAAGCGAACAACTCCCCATTGTAAATGCCTACCCATTTCTGGTGTTTTGCATTCCGACACCTCCAGCAAACTGAAACAGGCAGAGGTCAGATTACGGGGAGCCAAAAATTCCTAACCCAGCAGAAAATTTCCCCTACAACTCCTACTCTAGACTTGCTATTTCCTTTATCTTCACCCCTGAGAGGACTTCTATAAAAGCAGAAAGCAGTCCTCCTCCTCAAGCCAGCTGAGCAGCTGTACCCTGGGCCCAGCCTTCATTATCAGGACAGAGGAGGTGTCTGGGTGCATCACTTGGTCTCTGCAGATCCTACACCCACAAAGTGAGAACTCTAGACTCAAAGGCTTCTGAAAACACTTCCAGCTCAAACTGATGTTCCAGGGTTTTATGCTTCTGTATTTTCAAAACTTCCTGGCATCCCTGTTGGATGCAGGTGTTGGCACCAAGTATCAGGAACCGAGGACTTTCCAAATGGCCTAGTTACTATGAAGAGCCCAGGGTCTTCAAAGGCTCTTGGTTGGACCTTACGAGGAGGATGAAAGTCAAATAATCACTGTCTCAACGTCCCAACAGTTCAGTGATTATTTAATCAATACAGAGACTACAACCAGTCAACATTTTCCCTTGTTCTTACATAAGAGCCAGCTGACTCTACCCTGCAAGGGATTGATGGAGATGTTGCCCAAGCCCAGCCATAAAACCTGACTTGAGGAACTGAGAGGTCAACTCCGCCTAGATATTCCAAAATTGCATAAGGATTTCCTGTTCTAAAAGAAACCAACTAAAAACTCCTTTATTCCTTCCAAAAAATACACAACAAATAGAATTTCATCTCCATGCATCTACACCTTGTTCTTACATGATGCAAAACAGCAAAATCAGAAAGCTTAACCCTCCTCACCAAACAACAATCTCGTAAGTTGAATGTTAAAAGAATATGTGGAATGTAGCCAAACATCCCCACCAAAAATAAAACACTCCACTTCCCTCAAAAAAAAAATCATTGAGCAACTGTGGGCCTAGGATGCAAATGGTAATTCGAGCATTTCCGTCCAGACTGTTAAAAGGTCACGCTCAGGCTGAGTATGGGGCATTGGCGGTTTTTTAACAAATTCAAGGAAAAGGTGGAGACTCAGATCAGCTTTTTTTTTAGTCGCCTTTTATAAAATTCCCATTTATGTTAATGAAGGTCAAATGTCACTATAAGTATTTTGTCAAAAAAGTTTAACAGAGTGGAGTAGGTTTGGGTTCACCTGCCTTCTCTTCGCCATTTTGTGACTTCTTTAGAAACAGACGTGAAGAAAGATATAAAATTGAGGATTCAGGGAGGTAATTCCAGCTAGACGAAAAATGAATAAATATATTTGATGTCCAAATATCAGATGGCCCCTGCCTCTATGTGGGACATGACTCCTAGGGGTGTAAATCTCCCTGGCAATGTGGGACAGAAATCCTGGGATGAGCTGGGACCCAGTATCAAGGGATTGGGAAAACCTTCTCGACCAAAAGGGGAAAGAGAGAAATGAGACAGAATGAAGTTTCAGTGTCTGAGAAATTTCAAACAGAGTCGAGAGGTGATTCTTATGCATTATACAGATACCCCTTTTTGGGTTGTGGTGTATTCGAGTGGCTAGAGGGAAGTACCTGAAACTGTTGAGCTGTGTTCCAGTAGCCTTGATTCTTGAAGACGTTTGGGTAACGATATAGCTTTTACAATGTGACTGCGTGATTGTGAAAACCTTGTATCTGATGCTCCTTTTATCTAGGGTATAGAAGGATAAGTAAAAAATATGGATGGAGAATGAACAAATAATAGGGGGGACAAGGGTTAAAATAAATTCGGTAGATGGAAATACTAGTGGTCAAAGAGAAGGAGGGATAAGTGGTATGGCATGTATGAGTTTTTTCTTTTTTCTTTTTATTTCTTTTTCTGGGGTGATGCAAACGTTCTGAAAAATGATCATGGTGATGAATGCACAACTACATGATGATATTGTGAGCCACTGATTGTACACCATGTATGGAATGTTGGTGTGTTAAGACTTAAAATATTTAAAAATATATATATCAGGTGGTAGGAGAGAGGGGAGGGAGAAGGCAGGGAGTGAGAATGTAGTATGCTGCTAGGGAAAGAGGTAATGGTGAAACCAAAGCTTCAAGACTTAAACACCATCTTCATGTCCTAAGTGAGACAGGGCAGCAGCTGGCCGTCCGAAGGGAGCTCACGATGAGTGTGTCATGGAGTGAATCCCATCCCCACACGGGCGTGCTGGAGTCCTAACCCCAGTCCTGTGGGTTGAAAATAGGATCTGCAGAGATCCAAACCGAATGAGGGTGGGCCTTAATCCAGTGCGACGGGGTCCTTATAACCCATTGGGAGGAGATAGCAGGAGGCGGAAGGACGGGTGACCTCATGGTGGAGGCAGAGATAGCGTTATGGGTGGCCAGCCCCGCACCGACACACTACAGATGCCAGAGGAAGCACCGTCCTGCCGACACCATGACTTTGGACGCCCAGCCTCCAGAACTGTGAGACAATAAATTCCTGTTGTTTAAGACAATCAGCCTGTGGTATGTGGCAGAGCACACCTAGCGAACTAAGGCAGCGACTTCATACAAGTGTTTACAATTTAGCCTTTACACAAAGAATAGTCACAGTTCCATAACATGAATGCAAACAGTTTTTCAGCTGCACTGTACTAAAAAGAAAAGCCAACAGAAGTTAAACATGTAAAAACATATTTACATGCTACAATAACACCCCATTTATCATGAGATCACTTTGCTGAGAAACTTGATCACTCAGACCTTGGCTAAGAAGCCAGAAGGGCCTCCAGATGATTGACAGCTGTGGCTGAGGCCTGTGCTCGTCTTTGGATCAATTGTGTTGTGATGCACTGGGTTTCCCACACCCCCTACATGCAAGATAACTGATCAGAAACACCAAACAGCATGGGAAGAGAGAACTCATGGCCTCCAACTGAAAGGAAAGAGGAGAAAACTTTCAAAACTTGCTGTCTGAAGTGAAAGAACACGGCAATGGAGAACCGCCTGATGTCCAGTCCAAGATGCTTATGAGCCCTGGCGCCACCAGGGCGTCCTCAGGCTATTACGTAGTTCAGTGACGACTCCCCGTGGCCCGAGGCATCAAGACCGGTTAAACAGTCCTCTGCACATGAGGCATAGATGTGGCAGAGAGTTGAAAGGGCACAGGATAAAGACCCTATGGCAGGGATTCAAATCCAGTCTATACCACTTACTGTCTCTGTGGCTTCAGCAGGTTGTTTGATCTCTTAGGGATCTTCTCACCACAAAAGGGCATGTCTTAGTTTCCTGGGGCTGCTGGGGGACTTAAAATAATACACATTTATTCTCTCATGGTTCTGGAGGCCAGAAGTCTGGAAATCAAGGTGTGGGCAGGGCTGCGTTCTCTCAGAAGGCTCCAGAGGAGGACCTTTCCTTGCCTCTTCAGCTTCCATTGGTGGCAGAAACCCTTGCCATTCTTTGGCTCGTGGTTGTATCACCCTGGCCTTCCTCTCTGTGCTTGTTCTCCTCCAGAACACCAGTCGTGTTGGATCACAGCCCACCCTAACCCAGTTTGGCCTCATCTTAACTGATCACATCTTCAAAGACCCAGTTTCTAAATAAGGTCCTATCCATGAGACCAGGGGATAGGAGTTGAGCACATCCATTAGGGGGACACAATTCAACCCAGTACAGGGGATAACACCCCCTTGTCCTGCCCACCTCACATAATTGTCCTAAAGATGAAATGAGTCCTGACATGTGAGAGCCGCGAAACCATGACCTGCAAACAGACGTGACCTGCAGAGTATCCATGAGGGAGAAGTTCACAAAAAGATCACTGAATTGTTTTAGAATTCTGATGGATGAATAAGGCAAGCTTCTGATGTATGGAAATATAAATAAATGAAAGGCGCATCCCTCTACTCTTTATACAATCTGACACATAATCCATATGACCACAATTGAGAAAACATCCCTAATCACTGTACAATTCTTTGCAACAATAATTTTGTTTGAAAGAAAATGCTGCTTTCCTTCCAGCCTGGATGTGAGATCTCTGGTACATGCAAGCTAGAATGCAACAAGTGGAAAGTAAAGCTAAAGGGACTAAACAAGTAATTTTCCCCTATGAGGGATGGGCAACAGGCCACTAAGCATGAAGATGGAAAAACCTACAGGAAGAGGGCAGAAGCTGAGTAGACATTGTTGTCAAGGGGCTTCCCCTCTGGAGGACCAGCAGGTGCAGCCCTCCTATCCAGCAGGTGCAGCCATCCTATCCAGCAGGTGCAGCCATCCAAAGAATGCAGGTGTAGCCAGCCCACGCAGGCAGGTGTAGCCATCCCAGCCATCAGGTGTAGTCATTTCATCCAGCGGGCGCAGCCATCCCATCCAGCAGGTACACCCCTCCCATCCAGCAGCACAGTCATCCCATCCAGCAGGTGCAGCCATCCCATCCAGCAGGTGCAGCCCTCCCATCAGCAGGCACACGCCTCCCATCCAGCAGCACAGCCATCCCATCCAGCAGGTGCAGCCATCCCATCCAGCAGGTGCAGTCATCCAGCCAGCAGGTGCAGCCACACAGCCAGCACACATCTATGGGCTCCAACAAGCCCTTCAGTGGGATCCAAGGTCCACCTGGAGATGGCTGAGCCCTGCCAGCCAGCTCTCAAGCCCTGACCCTGGAAGCGGTAAGGGATGAACCCCTGAAAAAAGACATCCTCTGGTGGCTGAAACCTCAGGTACTCAGGGACAGGGCAAATTTCGGGTCAAGCACCCTTCTGAGATGAACCACTCATGGCACTGCCTCTGCAGAGACTCGTGGTGAGCGAGGCTGGTGTACATTGCCGACGAGACAATCGGTGGAAGCTCTGCCACAGCGTGTAATGTCGCCTAGATGCTGGGAGGGGGTAAGGGGCCCTCCCGTACTGGGCCTAATAAAACCCGACAGGAAGAAACAGTCTATTTAAAGCACCATTTTGCCAATTGAAGGCTGTGACTTTACTGGGGGTCAAAAAAGCAATTGCGTAGGTGAGGACTGATTTTTTATTATTATTTAATAAAATACAAGAGAAAATAGGGAGTATTACATGCAGATGTAGTGAGGGTGAGAAGGATAAGGAGTTTCATATATATATATACATTCTGTGTGCACAATATCTGTATTAGGACTCAAACTCAAGTGTATTTATTACTCTGGACACAGAAAAAACATTCCAATGACTTAAAAAGAAAAAACTATTATAGGACTCCACTTCTGTAAAATGTCTAAAAGAGGAAAATAATAGAGAGAGAAAGTAGAAGAGAGGTGACCAGGTGTGATGGGAAGGGAAAATGCGAGGTTATTGCTTGATGGAGACAGAGTTTCTGTTTGAGTGATGAAAAATTTTGGATATAGAGAATGTTGCTGGTTGCACAACATTCTGAATATAATTACTGTACACTTAAAAGAGGTTAAAATGCAAATTTTACGTTGCATAAATTTAATCACACTAAAAAACACACATGGGGATAAAAGCATTTATTAGAGAGAAAGCTAGCTCAGTTTACATGGAAGTTAAAAGGAAACTCGCTGATTGGTTTTGTTCAGACCGTGGTTAGGTGGAGGTAGAATCACAGCCTTCAGCATTTCTCATGTCAGGTTCCATGCCTCTCCCTGGCTGTGGCGATATAAGAGCAGACTGAGACTGACACAGATCCCAGAGTAGGGGGGCAAGCCATGGTCTACAAGCCAAAAGAAAGCTGGAATTGGGGGAGCCACAGCTCTCCAGCCTCATACGGTACCCAGAGCATGCAAGAACACCCAAATGGAAGAAGATGGATCAAAACTTACCTACATTAAAGGTACAATGACTAAGGAATGGAAGGTGGAGCTGTGGTGTTTACACACAATGGACCTCTGAGCAGCAGCGAGAAGGAATGAAGTTGTGAGGCATACAACTAGGTGAACGAAACTTAGGGACAATAAGCTGTCAGAAACAAAAAGACAAATATTATCATGCCTCACTCAAATGGATTAACTATAGCATACAAACTCGGAGAACTGAAGTCGAGAGCATGGGTTATCAGGTTGGGGCCTATCGTAAAGGATCCTAGACTGTAAGCTCTTACAGCAGTCACATATATTTAGGAGTTATAACTGATAATTCTAAATTCTGAGCTACTGAGCTATTTGTATATAATCTGGTCATTCCCTGACACTACAGGTATTTGTGTGATAGCTGAGACTCAGAGTTAGAGCTCTGAAGCTATGAAAGTCAGCATAACCTCACACAGCAACTGTTAAAAAAAAAAGTTGAAAAAGTGATCGGACTTCAACTAGAGATATGAATGAAGCTGATTCGGATAGAACTAAGGTAAATCAGAATTCAGGGTAAAGGATGACATGATCAATATTTTAAAAGTTCAACTTCTGTGTAAGACCAAAGGAAGAGATGCTTATTTTGGTGCAAAATTTATATTTTGGGTAATGCATTATCTAATTTAACTTGTGTGGGGTCAGTTTACTTCAACACCATAATTACATGGAATCTTGAATAAAGCATGAGATCTTGCTGGTTTGCACAGGTTAGTATGAAGCCCTGATATATCCCAGAGTAATTTTGGGCACACAACAAAAATATATGTGCAAAGTCCCCTGGGGGGACTGGGGAGAAAGGAGGAAATATTCAGCCTCCCCATCTGGGGAATTCCTGATATTCTCACAAACAGTGGGGACAACCAATTCAGTAGGCTGAGCCCAGGATCTTGGGTTGTCCCTCTGAAACTTATTCCTGCAAAGGATAAGCTAAGCCTACTTATAATTATGTCTAAGCATTGCCCCCAGAGAACCTCTTTTGTGGTTCAGATGTGGCCTTTCTTTCTAAGCCAACTCAGCAGGTGAACTCACTGCCCTCCCCCCTACATAAAACATGACTCCCAGGGGTGTAAATCTCCCTGGCAACGTGGGACAGAACTCCCGGGATTCGCTGGGACTCAGCATCACGAGATTGAAAAAGCCTTCTTGACCAAAAGGGGGGAGAGAGGAATGAGACAAAATAAAGTTTCAGTAGCAGAGAGATTTCAGAGTCGAGAGATTATCCTGCAGTTATTCTTATGCATTATCTAGATATCCCTTCTTAGTTTATGGCGTATTGGAGTGGCTAGAGGGAAGTGCCTGAAACTGTTGAACTGTGTTCCAATAGCCTTGATTCTTGAAGATGAGTGTGTAACTATATAGCTTTTACAATGTGACTGTGTGATTGTGAAAACCTTGTGGTTGATACTTCCTTTATCCACAGTATGGACAGATGAGTGAAATAAATAAATAAATAATGGGGGGAGAAGCAATAAAAAAATATTTGACTGCCATGTTAGTGTTCAATGAAGGAAGGGGTTAGGGGCATGGGATATATGGTTTTTATTTATTTCTTTTTTCTTTTTATTTCTTTTTCTGGGGAGATGCAAATGTTCTAAAGATGATCATGGTGATGAATACACAACTATGTGATGATACTATGAGCCACTGACTGTATACTTTGGATAGACTATAGTATGTAAAGATATCTCAATAAAAATATAACAAAGAAAAAAATCTTGCCTATAAATCAAATGGAACTGGCCCCCTTCAAAGAATAACTTTCTGAGTTTCCTATTTCAGAAGAAAGCACTGGACTTGGAAAGTTAGCTAGAAAGAAACTGACAAAACAGGTATTTTAATAGTAAGAGTCCCGTGTGTTGATAAACTCGGCAATACAATTACACTAAGGTAGAAATCAAAGCTCTTTTAACAGGAAGCCAAAGCACTCTATGTACTTTCTATGGGTGAAAAAATTACGTAAATAAATAACAAACAGGCAAAATGACACGCCCAGAAAGTCCAGTCCAGCCACAGTCACCCACCAGGAACCTGGCGACAATTATCTCCTGTTACGCTTTGAAAAAGAACCCCCAACCGTCCGGGCTGCAGCCACACACACACCTGAGCTCAGGCAGGAATTCTGGTTTATCTCAAACTGTAATCCAGACACAGAAGCAACCAGGATCTACTTGAGCCAAGGTGTGTCTAATTACAGAGTGGAGGAGAGTGTCGGGAGACGGAGGCAAGGGAACTTTGTGGAACTACGATAAAATATACTTGTTTTCACTCGCTCATTTAAAGTTTACTGAAACTTTAAGTTCGACTGAGAACAAATATATTTGTGATACAGTTTATATCAAGTGATGCAATTTATTGACATCTAAACTGCCTGTGGGTTTTACAGATAAATGGGTTTGCCTTAGAGAAAGAAAAACATACACTTAACTCAAACCGGACAATTAGCCTTCATCCTTGCTTCACATCTTTTTGAACCGTATGCAGAAATTTTACTAAGCTCTCTATCTAGAAAACAAGCAGCATATTCAGTCTTGCCCGAGTCCCAGTGGACAGCTGTGCCTTCTCTGAGTTAGGGAGGGGGGCATAGCTGTTAGCAAGGGGGAGGCAGACAAGAGGGAAGAAACTCAGGGCCTTTCCTCCCCTGACATCATTTGCCCTCCTCTTCCCTCTGGTCCACTGCCCTCTTTCTCTATCAGCTTCTATCCATCCCTGCCCCCAACGCCAGAGAGTATGAGCCCCCTGCCATTCCGCCAACCCTAATGAGCTGACACCCTGCAGAGCGCTTCACCCCAGGTCACCTCAAACCTCACGCCCTTTCACCCTGGACCTGGGAAAGGCATGTCCCTCACTGCGGCGATCTCGAGGGTTTGCTTTATACCAATCACACTCAGCCACAGCGGCTCTCACAACATGGGAACCCACTCCGGGTACCGGGGCCAGGAGTGAGCCCAGCAAAGGGTGGTCGGTGGCAGTAGGCGAAGCTCCCGCTGGGAAACGAGGCTCTCAAGACTCACTGGGGAGATGGTACTGGACAGCTGCAGGACAGGTCCGTGTTCACCACTTATCAGACATGTTTAAATATCTAAAACAAGATGCTTCCTGCATTCCCTGCAAATATTCCAGTCAGAACTAAACAAATACTTGCTGGTTTAATGTCTATGATGAGCAGTTGGTCTTCAAATATCAGCCATGAAATGAGAGGGGACTCAGAGATGCTGAACTCAAAGGAGAAGAACAGAGGTGCTCGCGTGCTGGGCGTAGAGAGGATGGGTCAGAAGATGGCACTCTCAGCAGCTCAGGGTGCCCCCTAGCTTCACCCCACACACATCTGTGCAAACCAACAGGCTGCCAGGGGTTGGTGAGTATACAGAAGTGTTCCCATCACATTTATTATGATAAACAATCACTATAAACCCCATTCTTAGATGGGAAGGTTGGAAATATAAGGTAAAGATCGGCTGCATAGCATAAAGCGAGGAAAAAGTGTAACCATAACTTTGAAAAACACAGCTGCTGTCTATCACTATAGGAACAGGCAATTATTAACCTGCAACAGCCTAATAAAGACGGCCTGATATGACGATCTACAAGACGCGTGGCTTTCCCTCACGCGTCTGTATCATCACCTCCGCCAGCACTGCGCCTCTTCTCAGGGATGACAGCCCCGAGGTGCTCGGGGATCTGTCTCCACACACACCAGCACCAGCAATTTTCCTTCAGCAGCGCTCCGATCCGGTGGTAGTCACACAACAAGGTGTTGCTCACTGTCTGCAAAGTGTAAGACGCTGGGTAAGCCACAGGCTACACTCCAAAGAGCTCCGAACCCAGGAGAGCTAGTAAGCATGCACCCAAACAACCTCAAAGCAGAGTTCATCTGCCCGTAAGCCAACAGTTACCGAGCCCAAAACCCCAAGATGTCTCCAGAGCTTTCAACACTATATCCCTTTCTTAAGGACTGCAGCTGGTCCCCTGTCTCGCCACATCTAGGTTTCTCTGACTCATTTCCAGTTCTCCAGAATGATCTTGCCCTCTCTTGCTTATGAAAACAACCTTTTTTTAATTGCATTCTTATGATGTGCAAACAATGTTTATTAAACGAGTTAATTCATATAAAACATTATTAATAATATCTAGCCATGGTAAGCTCCCATTAAATGTTAGGTATTGTAACATGCATGCGTTGGTTGACTGGTTTGGATGCAACTTTCATTTTTGTATTTTAACCATTTCATAATTTAACATAAAAAATGAAACGTATTTGTCCTTTAGTTTTTGGCTAGTCTCACTCAGCATAATGTTCTCTAGGTCCATCCATGTTATTACATGCTTCATAAGTTTATTCTGTCTTAAAGCTGCATAATATTCCATCGTATGCATATACCACAGTTTGTTTAGCCACTCGTCTGTTGATGGACATTTTGGCTGTTTCCATCTCTTTGCAAATGTAAATAATGCTACTATAAACATTGGTGTGCAAATGTCCGTTTGTGTCTGTATGGTCCCACTGATGTGAACCGACATTAGAGAATAAACTTGGAATATGTCATTGGTAACAGAGACCAGCAGGAGTTAGAAACAGGGTAAGATAATGGGTAACTGGAGTTGAAGGGATACAGACTGTGCAACAGGACTAGATACAAAAACTCAAAAATGGACAGCACAATACCACCTAATTGTAATGTAATTATGTTAAAACACTGAATGAAGCTGCATCTGAGCTATAGTTTTTTTGTTGTTTGTTTGTTTGTTTTCTATATATATACATATAAAATGAAATGTAAATTCCTCGTGGGATTGTATAAAGGAAGTAATAGCTTCTACTTGAGATGCCTGCTTTATATGTGTACTCCAAAACACACTTTCTCCACACTGAAAATTCTACAGAATCATATATTCCACCCTATGGCAAAAACATTTTTTCTCAGTCAACTGTTGGTAGCAAAGAGATTGCCACCCCTCAGCCAGTACCATTAAATGAAACCAGACAGCCTACGGCCTGATACAATGCCCACAGAACACTTTCACAGCCGCTCGCTGTCTCAATAAATAAGTTGTACCTGGAACTGAAATGTGTGATGTGGAGATAACTGTGCATTTCATACACGTAAAACAACAGTTCCAAGGAACCTGTGACTTGTCCCATGCCCTCCATTCACTCAGCCACTCACTCTTTCAACTAAAGTTTATCCATCATCTCGTCTGCGCCAGATGCTGCTATGTGGTTGAGGACACAATAAATGGACAAAACTCTTTGCTACCTCGGAGGAGACAGACGATACCAACAAGGAGACCGCTCACAGTTTATTGGATGGTGGCGAGTGCTCCGGAGGGAACTGAAGTGGGGGTAGAAAGCCAGGGTGAGGGTAACGGGCACCATTTTAAACCACCAGTGAGGTGACATTTGAGCACAGGCACGAAAGAGGTGAGGGAGGTGAGGGAAGTGCACAGCTGGGGTTCTGGACCTGGTCTAGAAAGATCTGAGTTGGCTTACGGGCCTGTGGAGGAGAGGGAACGGGTGAGGGCAGCAGAGCCCATGGAGCTAACTGAACACCGTAAAGACCACGGTCATTAAACTGTCCGGGATGGAAAGCCACGGGCAAACCAAGCAGTGAAGTTAGGTGGCGGGACAAATGGTTGATGTTTCAAGGGATCCCTCGGCGTACTGTGTTTGTTGGCTTCAGCCTAACTGGGGGGGAACCTGGTGTGCAGATCCAGGGCCCAGCTCCCCCTCCATATTAAGAGTAAATTACTTTTTACCTACGTGACCGAGACAAAAGTTAGAGGTCAACAGACCTCTGCAGGGAGGAAAGAATGTACAGATGGCATCATAAAGCACTTATCTTGCAAAGCATTAAAACTCCTCTACCCTGATATGTTGACAACAAATCTCCAACCCCCTGTGTGATGAAACCCTGCTGAAACCCTGCTGTCTATACCCCATAGAACATCCTTGTCCTAAATTCTTATAAGCTGCCCCTTGCACCTCCCAGCTGACTTGCATTTCCCAAATGGCCGCCATTGGGAAAAACCTTCTCCTGTTCGTAAGTCCTCATGTCCTAGGATGTTCTTTAGTCTTGGGACTGAGCCAACCTTTAAGAGCTAAGTTGGAACACCTGGTTAAGACGAGATTGCAGTAGCACCCATTGTCTCCCCTCAATGGGGCTAGCCTGCTCAGCCCGGCACCTCACCTCTGTGCCCTAACGCTTATCCTCCTGACAGTCACAGTGGCCATCACCAGTCCGCAAAGAATTCTGTACCCGCAGATTTCAGTGGAGCCACGAGAAACAGCAGACAGCCACCCAAATCACGTTCCCACAAACCGAGCCCTCTCCCGCTACACACCAAAAGGCCCCGAGTTGGCAGGACCCTAAGATGCCATTCACCAGCATCATGGATAAGGTGGGCACACAGCGCTACCTCCCAGCCACCAGGCTTCAAACCGAACGCAGGAAGATTCTCTCCAGCACGTTCGCCACGGGCAAACAGGGTCACCCCTGAGTCCCTCATGGACAGTGGTCACCCTCCCAGCAACCAATTGTTGGACATTTGTCTTGCAGATAAAAAAGATGAATAAGAGTTGGTCTCTGTCCTGAAAGGGTGCACAGACTGGTTCAAGAAGCAGATGAGGACACAAAGAAGCACAATACAGGGGGTGATAAGTGCAATCACAAAGGTATGTAGAAGGCAGAGAATTAACTTGGAGACAGGCATCACCAGTTTTGCCTGAAAAGGCTCATGGAAGCTTCCTGGAGTTTGAAAGGGATTTGGAAGTTTAACTAGGAATTCAACAGTCAGGCAGAGACTGTATCATCCTGGGAGAGGGAACTGGAAATTCAAAACTGTGAAAGAGCAAAGAATGGGGCTGCTATTTCTGGAGCTTAGGGAGTTAGGGGTATGAGTGAGGGCTCCCTCCAGGCTAAGGGGCATGGATGTCATCCTGTGCCCTCCATTGACTCCTCCAATGGGGAGTCAGGAGAGGGACCTAGTTATATTTGTATTTTAGGAAGATCACCCTGGGAACAGTCAGACAGGTTTGTTGCCAAAACCCCAAAATAAATCTAATTGTATAGAAAATATTGCCTTTGCTTTTTAAAACTGAAATTACATGAAAATATAACACATTCTAACAGCAACAGGAAAATTAACCCTACTCAATGGGCAAGGTCTTTTTAAAACTTATAAAAATAATTAACATTGCTTTAAAAGAAGAACAATTTCATAACTCAGGGAAGACATGTAAGTGAAAAGCATACATCATTTGGTTCCAAAACCAAGCCCTGACAACGAATCACTTCTTTCTTCATGCTGAGATAACTCTCATTATCAAAATGTCCAACTGGTAAAGCAAATTCACAAACTTTTTAAAATTGATAAATAAAAGGATGATTGTGTATTATTTATCTAATAACCATCTATTTCAACAGATGTTCATCAATTTAATTGGCAAATAAAGTCACTTTTGAAAAAATAAAAAGGCAGAACAACAACAACAAACAAACTAATAAGGCAGCAGAGATTCCAGTTTCCAAAGAAAAAAATAGCCAAAGGTCTAAAAAGGGCAATCTCAATGAACCAGATAAAATATTAAACGGCACTCACTGCTTGCCTCATTCACGGAATGTCAACCTCAGTAGGAGGTAAGCCATTGAATGTAACAGCTTTTTGTTCCCTTTTACTAAGACACCAAGAAAAACTTCATTTAGCCATTTTCCCAGTGTACACAGAATAAATCTTACCTCTTAATCTAATTTTACTCTCATATTCTGGATGCTACTTTGACAACATTTGCCAATAACTTTTAGATATCCTTAATGCCATTAAGAAACTATTACATCCTATAATTAAAAAAATAAATCATCACCACTTACATAGAAATAGGATCTTGACTCTGCATCCGTGTCATTTTTCTTCACTGCAGCATCTGGAGTCACTACTAATCGAATTATGCACAAGGAGCCTGTTTTCTGCAAATACTTACAGGAAGTGGGGGAGGGGAGGATGAAATGACTTTAAATACAGCCAATTCCCACACCTGAGATATTTGATTATCTCAGATAGATAACTAGATTCTTGATTATCAACTAGATCATTGATTTTCTAGCGCATGGCTTAGTCATGGCCCTTGATTCCTTGTGAGGCCATTCCTTGGCCATTTTTGTAGTAGCTGGGAAGGGGAGGAAAGGAAATTCAGATGGTTCAAATGCGATACCTTGTTAGTATCACATACTCCAGGGTCCAGAAAGAGAATGCAAGCATTGTTTAAAAGGAGCCCCTGCCCCTTGGACCTGCCAATACCCACATCATCAACCACACCCCAGCTCAGAGGAATGGCGAGCTCGGTGCCACAAAGCCACTCTGCTCAAAGGGAGAAGACCTCACTATTATTCCATTGCTTTTGGGTGGTGAGAAAAGGATAAAGCAAACTGGGGAAAGCACAGAAGAAACACAACCAGCCGTTTCCCTCGAGAACACTTCCACAGGGCTGGAAAAGAAGCACGTGTTCATTTAAATACGCTTCCAAGGAAAGCATGGAAGGTTTTAAGACCTTCTAAGGCATCTAAGCCATGTATTCGACACCTTTTCACGATTATCCTGCATTTTTTATTTTTAAATCTCACCTACGGCATTTAAGTATGAACTCCATGAGAGAATGAGCTCAAGCATTTGTATTCTCACTTGGTACCTGGTAAACACTCCTTCTGCAAAAGGCTCTCACCACTCCACAGCAAAAGCTACCCATGGCCTCACATACCACTGCACTCCACCTTTTAGGACACAAACACCTAAGAAAGCAGCTCCTGATTCGTTGAATATAATATCAAAGAAGATACTGATTCGCACCCTTGACTTTCATGGCTTATTAAGTCAAAACCTCACCTGCCATTGCATGGGGGACACACACTTAGAATATAAGCATTGACGACTGCTGTTATCCAATTCGCTGTTTCCTTCCTGAGTACAAATATCAGTACAATTTGAGCTGATGTGCAAAAAAAATGTGACAAAAGAAAACTTACAAGTGCCTACTTGTGATTTTTTTGGGGGGGTACATATCATTGTGTATTTCCAGTCACTTTTTAGGTTCAGGAAAAGTAGTCTAATTGGAAACATGTATATTAGTAGCATTTAATCTTTGAAATAGTTTCTCCAAAGAAGCCTCAAGCTCTGTCACCTTGACTTTAGCGTCAAGTATGTAAGTAAGGGTTAACTTGTAAAGCTCTAGGTCTGTGTACTGATATCCATAAGGGTAAACACTTAATGTTACAGATAAGCCATCCAACCTAGGAATGCACTAGAAAGAGAACTTTTAACATAGAGCTTGAAAGAACTGTGGCAAAACATGAATGTGTGACTTACACAATGTTTTATCCACATTGACAGTAGGGACCCCACTGCCCAGCGGGGTGGGAGAAAGCCAGGAGGCTGCAGGCAGGGTGTCCCCACCGTACTGCAGAGGATGCGGGATGACGGATTAAGCTAGAATTGCCCTTCCTGTAGCTGTCACTGCTGGAAAGTGGTATTTATATTATGGTAAGGGGGGGATGAGGTGGGGAGAAAGTCTATTAGGGTACATTTGGTCCTGGCAGAGGGTGCCATACAATCCCATGAGACCATGCCAATGTGCTGCAAATGATTTTTTACACTTTACAACCAAATCCTAGTATGGGCATTGGGTATTCTCAGCAGGGACTGATAAGTCTTGCTAGAATTCCAGTGTATTTGATACAAAACAACTCCAATCCTGTACACTTTTTTTCTTAAAGATTTTCCTTCTGTAAACAAATGTTGCCACTAAATTTCTCCAAAGGAAAGAACTGTGTGAAATAAAAGGAGACTGTTATAACATGCCACTGTGATAAGATGTCAAAGGTGGTCCAAGTTGGGAGCCAATTTGCTTTAGTAACACACATGAAAGAATATATTCCAATGAATTTGGACTTGGAGATAGCTTTTTCGGGATCCCTCTCTCCACTCCATGTCAAAAATGATGGTATTACTCACACCCAGTTATTTCTAACAGCCATAGAAACGTACACATTGTATTGTGCTCCATGTATCCTTATGAGACTTCTGTGTACCCTATCACGTTAAGGAATAAAGGGCACAATCCTTTGTGTTGTTACATAAATGAGTCCTCCCTTCCCTTCACAAGAGGCCTCTGTTCTTTATAATGACTTCTTTATTTTCCACAAGTCAAATGTACAGGATTTGCTTCATTTCCCAACAAAAACAATATGCACAACTTCACAGCTTCTCCCTTTTAATGGTAACTTGCATGAGGCACCTAGGATAGAAGTCCTAACATTGCATGCTCGCATGTGTACAGTCTTTAACAAAAACTTGACATCTGTTGGTTTAAAGCAAAACAAACCCAAATTGTAACTTTGGGCAAAGGCCAAAGGAATCAAAATTACATCCTTCTGCCACCGCAGCACTACTGTACCCACCCTTCAAACGTTTTTGCTCCTAACATTACAGCCTAACCATTTCCCCAAACCACAGCTTATTCCTGATTTAGAAGGGTCAACTTTATGGACTTACTAAACTACACAACTCCAACCAGGAAGTACACACGCTTTTTCTGCGCCTGGCATCCAAACAGCATCTGAACTAAAAGAACCTGTGTTTTTAAGCTCAGTATTGGCAGATCTGTGCCAACTACCTTCTTGACATAATAAACAACTGACATTTTCAAAGAGCTTTAACTGGCCCCTCTCATGGGGTAGTGTAACAGACGAGAATAAACGGTTTAACACCCATTATCCATAAAGAAGGGCTGAGTTTAACTCTCAGTCCATGGAATCTAATTATTACCCTGATTTAACTTTGTCTATTTTTTCACATTTCAGCAGTTTGGGTTTTTTGAAAAGAGGAGAGAACGGGTCCCTGAGAGAGTTTAGCAAGGTTTCTCTTGGCACGAGAAGAATGCGATAAGCAGGGAAAGAGTCACGCGGAATCCGGGGCCAGGTTCCTTTGTAACACTTAAAAAGCACTCCCCTCCTGGGCTTGGCCACGCCACCCACCAGAGAAACCATTTTAGAGCTTAATGATTCTGCAGGAAATATAGCTAGGGGAAGAATTCAGAAATTCCAAATATCAAATGGGGGTGTCCTAAGAAATACTGAAACATTTTGCTCTCTCTCAGCAGGGCTGGCGTTTCGCTTCACCTTCGGGAGGGGGAAACGTGCTAATCCTGTGAGCAGAGGCCAGCGCTGGTCTGCAAAGGAACTGACTCGCAATCCACAAGGCCTTCTGACCAAGATGTCCAGGGCATGTCCCTCCGGGACTCATTTTCCTCCATGTCAGGCCCCGGCACCTTGTTTAGTTCCAGGCTCAGCTAATTCACCAGCCTTCCGGAAAGAGGGATGCAGGTGGCTATCCAGGCCTCGCTGCTTTCCCAGTGCACTTGCTCGGGAAGGAGCTCCACGTCCTGAGCCCAACATCCTCGTAGGAACAGAAGCTTCTCTCTCTCCGCTGGGCCCACTGAACCTTTCCCAAGTCCCATGAGCATGAGGATCTGACAGAGGGGGTAGGGTCAGAGGACAAATAATTGTCGTGTTATCTTTCCCACAAGGACACCCGCTCGAACTGACTCTAGCTGGAAGAGTATTTTCACTTTAGATATAGAATAAATGAATGACACTGAATTCCCATAGAAAACAAAAAGACAGAAACTCCGGATGGGGGCAGAAACTACAAAGTGAAACCTGTCATAGGCACAAGGAACTCTACACAACAAACTTGTAAATGTTTAGAAAAATCAGGTCACCTTTCCTGGTCTGGATTCCGTACGTCCAGTTTTCGTCGTCAGCGTCCACCTGCTGCCCGCAGATCGACAGCTCCCCATCGCTGCGAAACAGCCTCTTTGTCTGCCTGGACAAGGAGGAGAAATTTATCCAGCTCACAGCCCGCGCCAGAGAGCCGGAATGCGACTTGAGTCGGAAGGAGCCTGAAGAGCCTTCCTTTTTCATCTTCTTTCACACCAAAATGCACCGCGGACAAAGGACAGCACCCCAAACCAAAAGCTGGCTTTCCTAAGTTGCTTCTGATGGCAAGTCGGCGCCTTCCCACTTACTCAGACCATCAGGTGGAAAGCCAGCAGGGCTTTACGCAGAGACTGCGTCTACTCCGTCCAGTTCAAAAGGGAAAATGAGAGATTCGGAATGGAGGAAAAAAGTGTTTTTGCTTTTGTTTTTGTAACCCTCATCACACCGCGGCATTGGTTCTCTTAGGTTAGGGATACCCATTGGCAAAAAAAAAAAAAAAAAAAAAAAGTAAAAATAAGTAAAAGTGCACCGGAACAAATGCAGCAGGCTGCTGATCTCAGGCACCACTTGTTAGGGCTCGGCTCTGGGGCCGGGCGGGGCGCACCTAGCACCCGCAAACGAGAGCCCCGCGGCCGCCCGCATCCTTCCCCGGCAGGGCAGAAAGCCCGCCGGCGGCTGCAGAAGCAAAGAACTCCTCCCCCTGCGCAGGGGGACCCCGCTTCCCGCCCGGCACCCCGCCGAGGGGGCGCCCACTCAGGGCTCTGGGGAGAGATCAAAGCGTTGAGCTCCCTTGGCCGGCACCGCGCAGGGTCGTAAAGCGCCCGCTTGGCCTCCTCGCCGCCGGGGAAGCGCTCCGGCCCCACAAACAATAAGGCGGGCTGCGTGGCTGGCTGCAGCTCGCGGAGCAGGGTCCCGCAAGGCCATAGGCTCTCCCGGGCCTCCGAGCGCCTCATTGGAGACGCCGCGCCCCGCCCTCCCCAGCCCGCCCCAGAGGCAGTTCAAACTCCGGTGCCCCAGCCGGGCCGGGGACCCGGAGGCCGTGCCCAAGACTGACCCTTGGGGGCGGGAAGAACTGCCTGTAAATTAGCAGATCGATTTCCACGGGTGGGATTCGGACGAGAAGTTTTAATCGAGGGTATATAGCGCGATGCGCGTCCACGTCCTGGGTGGGTTTAGGATTGTCACAATCGAAGGGAATCCACTTCCAAGGCGTGTGCAACCTGCCCTGGCTGCTGCTTCAGGCCCCGCCTCCGGCTCAGGTGAAGGCTGCGTCTGAGCACTGCCTCTCGTCCTTCGGCCACAGGCAGTGGGCTGGGACACCCTGCCTCCCCAGGGGCAGCGCCCCAGGGCCCTCCTCTCTGGCCTTTGGATGCGCATCCCATCACCGGGAACCCTCCAGGGAGCGCTAGGGGGGTAGAGATTAGCTGCAGGTTCTAGTCCCAGAACTCCGAGGTTAACCTTCAACCAAGGCCATAAAATATCCAGAGCCATGGAGGAACCCCTCAGCGGTCCCCCAAGGTCCAGGGGTGTGAGCGGCCTCGCAGCGCTTCTTTAGAGAGGTGTGAGGCCACCCCCTTTCCCCAAATGCTTATTCAGAGTAGGGCTGAGCAGCCACAAGGCAGTCTCTGGTCAATCTCATTTTCCCTTAAACACTGATCTCACACATGAATAGGAAAATGCAGGAAAGTCAAATAAACTTTTATTAGAGAGCATAAAACGACAGCTATCAAATGATTGAATTGGAATGACCCCTCTATTTTGGTCATTATTAGGGGGGCAAAAATGACATCACTACAGAAATGCCAGTGGCCAAATGAAAGTTAAATGTCTCATGTGCATTCTTTTTGAACCAAAGACCTGTTTGAGACTCTCAAAATATAAAATAAGTAAAAAAATAAAAAATAAAGACATTCTCCCCAGAAAATACATAAACACCCCAAATGCCAAATGTTGTTTGCCACTTCAGAGGTTCACGGGACGCTGACATCCAGCTAGGACTCTCTGGATTCACGGACCCCAAGGAATGAACTCGACTCTCTCTTCTCTGTTAGCTAGAGAATGATTTTTGATTTAGAAACATCTAACCTCTGGGATCACCCCTGCGCCCTTCTCTCCCGACCACAGCGCTGCTGAGCCCTGGTCCCAGCCAGTCCCCACCCCCTCCCCCACGGGGTGCGCACAGATACAACAGGTCGGGTGACTCGGGGTCCTTAGTAGCAGGTGTGTCTGCCTCTGGGTCCTGCTGTCCCTGCACACATCTGGGAAAGAGCTGATGGCAGGGACAAGGGGACTGATGACTGCTGTCCTGGGTTGAGGTGCATCCTCCAAACAGAGAGATTCAAATACTCAGCCCGGAGCCTGCGAATGGGACTCTAACAGGCTGTAGGGTCTTTGCAGATGTGATCAAGTTAAAATGAGTCATGCTGGATTAGGGCAGGCCCTAAACCCAATGCCTGGAGTCCCCTATGGGAAGGGAAGCAGCAATCCCAGAGGAAGCTGGAGGTGGAGGCTGAGGGCCACAGCCGAAAGCCAAGCAACGCGAGGGGTGCCGGTAGACACCAGAATCTGGAGAAGCAGGGAAAAGCTCTCCCTACAGGGTTCAGAGGAGCCCCGCACTGCCGATGCCCCGATTTCAGACTTCTGGCCTCCAGGACTGTGAAGCAATAAACTTCGGTTGTTTCAAACCACTCTGTTTGTGGGACTTTGCAACGGCAGCCCCTGCCAAGTAAGCAGGAGTGATGACTCGCCCGTTCAGTGACAAGCCTTATGAGTCACCTTACATCCACGCTAGGTTTCCGGAAAGCCTGTCACCAGGGCCATGGACATGTCTGTGCAATAACCAATTTCCCACCTAGCAGCTACCACATGATTCTGTTATATTGGGCCCTGATTATTAGCATCTTCATTAATGTAAAAGAACTTACTTTTACATATGAATGAGTTGCTGTATGGCTGAAATGGAATATAATGGTTTTCGTCAGCCTTGGAGGAAATATTTAGCTTTTAATTATCCATGTAAGATTTGTACTCCAATTACCTTGGAAGACCCTAAGTGCGCTGCTTGAGAAGCTATTTCATTCATTCAGACTATATTTATTTATCACCTGTGATGAAGCCCATATTTTAATTATTTGGATTATGAATCCCAAGAGTCATATCAATCGAAACCCCCCCAGCCGCGGGGTCAGGGTTCTTTGAACCGTGCATTTCATGCATATTATTTATAATCTTCACAATAAGCCTGCAGTGGAAAATCTAGACTTTTAAAGTTTAAGCAATTCTAACGAAAAACTCCAGCTAGATTGTCAAGTCACAAAACATCATCATTTAACCACCTTCCTCCTGAAAAGCTTCAACAGTAAACACTCTTCCCACCCCTTTCACCAGGCGGGATGCACAGATTTCACCAGGACCCCCCACTGCGCACTGAGTTCCCACACACCACCCCCCTCGCTGTCAGGCTGTCGAAATGAAACTTCTGCCGTGATTGTGCGTGCCAACACCTTCCCATCCCTTGTCCCCGCGGAGCTGCTGGCAATGGGGAGTCAGACCAAAAACGTGGCGTAAATGATACGCTTTGCGGGCATCCACAAGAGTGCAGGGAACAAAATATCTAGAAGACGGGTCCAGCCTTGTCGCCCACTAGGCTGCAGGCACCCTTTACCTTCCTGGACAGAAGCACAGGGGGAGTGGCTGCAGGGGAGAGCCTGGGAGACGGCCCCCAGCTCTACCTGTCCCAGGTTGGTGGCCCCCTGCACCTTTTATGCTAATATTCTTAGCACAGAGGATGGCGGAGAACCGTGTCCATCACCACTGGTGAAGGGGCAAGAGATAAGTCTGCATTAGTCCAGCGGTGATTTAAAGTAGACATTCAGGAAAAGTTACATGGGGTGGAGGGGGTCGGGGGGGGGCAGAATATATTAAGGAAAGTTCCAGTACAATTTCCTTTGGGAATTCCTGAGCCTGGTGTCCATTAATTTGGGAAAATTGATTTGTTTCCACTGTAAGGTAGTGGGATAGACTAAATAATAAGTTTGGAGGGTCTTTACCAGGCATAAGACACAACATTTCATGTTTCCATGAATACTGACATTCCTAAAAAGAAGTTTAGCTAAAATTAAAATGTTTCTTCACATGGCAGGATATAGGCTCAGACAAGCCCCTGGCCCAATCAGGGTCACCAGTTCTCCGCTGGCCATGGGGGTAAAACGCCAGCCCAAAGGAGGAAGTATTTTCCAGGGCCATCAGGTTTTGGTCTCCGTGGCCCAGACGCACTGCAGTTTTTGGTTTCCGTGTGTGCCCTGCCTGCCTGCACCCTGCCCAGGAGGGCCTGGGGGTGGAAGGGTGGAGTGTCAGAAGGGTGGGGCTGCTGGTGGAGTTGGGGGTGGATGTGTTTGGTTGAGAGAGGGGCATGCAACCAGAAGGTTCTAGAACAGAGACCGAAGGACAAAAAATATATGCCATGGTGAGGAGAGCTGCCCCCACTGTGCCGTGTTCCCAGCCAGAGCGAGCAGCAGGGGGCAGTGACCCCAGCGCCTTATCAGATTCCCACATGAATCACACACACCTCCTCCCTCCAGGGATCAGCCCCTTCTAGAACAGAACAGAGTTTCCGCCTCCTGCGAGTCATTTAAGAGTAGATTTAAATGGAAATTTGTCTACCAGGTAATTTGTACACACTAATAATGAAAGCTTATCTCAACCTCTAAAAGTAAATAGTTTGAATAGGTACAACCAAAAAACAAACAAACAAACCACACTACCCCCTGGGCTACAAAAGCAAACTTCCGACATAAGGTAAAGCTGACTGGTTGTGCTCAAGAAAGAAGTCCTGGAGGATAAAACACATTGGTTACCTGCCCAGAGATCTCCTCTGCTTCAATATTCACAAGAAATGAATCATGGCCTTGTCGGCACACCTTGGCTTTAAAAGTCAGAGTACAGAATTAACAATGTTGTTTTCTACAAATGGAAAGATGAAACTCTTGTATCTGTGGATCATCCCAAGCCTAGACCGCCCCCCCTTCAGTGTCTGCACGTCTGGGAGGGACTCCGAGCAGATCTGACGTCCTCCAGCTCGAGTCTTCCACTCCCAGCCAACATGGCGGCAAGTCCTGCGTCAGCCCAAGGCCTGACTCTAGCACTCTCTGGTCTCGGGGTGAGTGGCCCATGGATAAGCCACGAAGGCTAACTCTGTCCCAGCCTTAACCAAGACAGTGTCCTCACCGAGGGGGTTCAGGTGGGCAGGTCCCCTCAACCTGGGCATGGACTTTGGAATTCGTCCAATAAGACCACGGATGAATTCCTTCTAGTACTTACTCTGAGATTGAAATTACAGCTCCAATAACAGAGTTTGTAGGACCCAGGTGCTCCTTTGTGCCTGGAACCTCTCTGGGGCCATCCCCTGCAAGCGAGTTATTCATTTTCCTTTATCTACCAGACCAGTTTCCCACAAACTTTATTGTGCACACAAATCTGAGGGAATCTTCCTAAAGTGTGGACTCTGATTCGGGTCTGAACTCCTACGAGCCCCAGGTGAAGACATCCAGGGCCACCTTTGTCCTAAACTATAACCTGTCTGGAGGACAGGGATCTCGCCTCTCCATCTCCGTGTCCTTTATGTATCTCACACAACCGGCATTTGACAAATGTTGGTTTAAAGGGTAGACAATGGAACCATATAGTTCATTGTTTGCGTCTTTCTTCTTTAAGGCAAGGAGACAATTAGACCTTTTAATTTCTTTATCCCTACACAACAAAAAGCAAACATAAAATTTATAAATTGACAAAAACATATAATCTGCACTAAAGGGTTAATAAAATTCCATTATTCATCTCCTGCCTTACTCTGAGAAGGAAGAGTAAAGCTGTGTGCTATTTTTCATCTGTTAGGAGACTCCAAACTCCAGGTTTTGGTGGCCCCGCCCAGACCTGGGTGTAAGGTACACTGAGTGAGCCACACCAGAGAGGCAGCCCCTCTACCTGGCTGCCCACAGAGGCTAGGACCCTCAGGGGATTTTATTTGCTCTGGGTCAGTGGAAAAAATTTTATACCAGTTTTTCCTGGTAGATGTTTAAGACAAGAAATTTTTCCAGTCAACCTTGAGTGATCCTCCCCAAAGGTTAACTTTATTTAGCTCTATCTTAAAAGGATGACTTCAGCAAACCAAACAAATCTTACTCAAGTGATATGGATAAACAGAGCTGGGTAAAAAACACTTAAAATTCATTCATCAGTGGCACCCAGTACCCAAATTCACTCTGGGTTGTTTTGGAGTACCTCTCCCCCAAAAAGATACTAATGGAAATAAATACATTTTTAGATTTATAGCAGTTCACCCCAGGCTATTTTGCACCTGTTTGTGAAACACTTCCAAGGATGAGAATGAGCCAAATTAAGGGGAGATTCAAACATTTATTGATTCTCTGCTAGGAAATCTGCCAGGCAGGTTGATTCAAAAGCACAAAAGACAGGATCTCCCTGAAAGAGTTTAACATTTATTGTAAGGACAGGTGTGCACACAGTTAATTTTAACATAATGTAGAAAAGGAACTAAAGAGAACAAGCAGGGGCCTTTATCCAAGTCTTTGGGAGTTTCAGAGGGTCTCAGTGAGTTCTTTGGGATGAGGGATGCTCTGAGCTGCATTTTCTAGCTGTCAGGGGGCTTTGACCCCCAGGACTGAGCTGGTAAACTACTTGGGGGTGGGGGAGGGGTTCTGATTTGTAGACGTTATCAATTTCCATAGTGTAAAAATTCCCGCCAAGACCAATTTCAAGCTATTGGCAGTTTAACAACCAGCCTACTAAAATGCTGAAAATTAAGAACAGGCTCTCACAAGCCAGTACAAGCTGGCTCCAGTACACTACTCAATTGCAGCCAGCAGGCTAATTCAACAAAGACAATAACTTGGTAGAAAAATTAATAGCCTTCAAAATAATGACTAATATTTTTAGTATCAGTAATGGGGTGGAGTGGGGAGGAACGCCATGGGGGAATTTTGCAACCCATTACATCTTAAGCATTTCTGTTCATTTTGTAAGAATTCTTCTGAAATTTTGTTTTTCAATCTTATGCTTTTCAAATTTTCTAAATCCTGTCAGCCAAGTACCCTGTGCTGTTTTATAAAAGCAAAATTGGGAAACCTTGTCGTAAGAGGGGACTAGTTGAAGCATCCTTAATTGTCAACAATTGGCAATGTATAGAAATATTTGACAGAAAAATAAAAAAACAATAAGGATCTGGATGTAAATATAACAAGGGTTCTGAACAGCTAACACTGGGTTAGCTGCTTCTGGGCTTGTCATAGAAGCATGCATTGCTTTTATGATAAAGGGAAAAACTTAAAGGAACATTGGGCTTACAGAGGTTCTTTTTAAAATTTCATTTTTAGCAAATTATGCCCACTTTAGTTGGTTGTGTGAAAATATTAGTGTGAGGTCAGTCAAGACATGATGATCAGTGTTATATTTTTAACCAAAGTGGCTCAATTTGAAGAGCAATTATTTAAATTATTGAGAATATAGAAATGCAATAGGTAATCAATTATTACCTCAAGCCTGTTTCCCCTAGGGAATAACTGGATAATGATGAATGAGAAATTTAAAAATTAAAAAGGGAAAGGTAGGAGAAAGAAAACTTTGAAAATGCTGAAACTAGTGAGCAAATAGTCTTAAGGAGGAACTTGTCCTCAGGCAGTCTGTTCTCACAGGTCATTTGCTGCCATTTTGATAGATAAATAGAGTCATACTGAAGAACCAGAACTAACGGCAGCTCTCCTGCTCTCCAACTCTTGTTCCCCATGTGGGAATGAGCTCCCAAGACGAGTCTAATTCATATCAGACTTTGCAAATCACCAAGTTCTAAAGCTTATACCACAAGTTCAAGTAAATATGCAGAGCTGAAATCTTTATCCATAATTTCACTGAAAGTAGACAATAATTATCCTATGAGAGAAGTATGGAAATAATACCAAATATCAAAAATAGGACTGAAATTTTCCTGCGAAAATCAAATACAACCTCCCCTGGCAAACTTCTTTGTAAAGGGCCAGATGCCTCTGTTCCAATGACTCAGCTGCACCAGGCAACCCAGGACCAAATGGGCGGGGCTGGGGTCCAACAAAACCTTTTTCTTAGAGAAGTTGTTGTGGGTTTCGATAAAACTTTATTTACAAAAGCAGGTGGTAAGCTGCACTTGGCCCACACACAATTGTGTGCAGAGCCCTGGACAAGGAAAACAAGCCAAGATGGCCCAAGAATTGGGTGGCCCACACAAGCCACGTGAGTTCAAGCCAGTGTTTCCCGGGATGGGTTCCTCTGTATACCTGGATCAGAATCACCTTGGGGTGGGGTGGGGAGCTAGGGTAGAAGCGCTCCATGCCATGCACATTTTCGGATCCTATTCACTGCACACCCCAGGAGAGGAACCTGGGAACCCACAGGAGTCTAATGCATGTCAGACTTTGCAACTCACCAGGTTTAACAGCTTACACCACAAGTTAAGTAAACATGCAGAGTTGTAATCTTTATCCATACTTGCACTCAAAGTAGACAATAACTACCCTACAAGAGAAGTATGGAAATAATAACAAATGAATAAAGAACTGAATAGAATGATATATGGAAAATATTATCATTGGATATTACAAGCAGGGAATCGTTTAAAAAGTGATGCTAATTTTATGTTTTGGATGTTCTATTTTCCCATAATTTATATGAGAAACACACACTAAAAGATTTTTAAGCTCCTCGTTTTCAATTTTTATTCTGAAATATTTTAAACCGGAAAAAGTAGAGAGATCAACGCAGATTTAATGGTTAACATTTTACCATATTTGCTTCAACTTCTTTTTTTCATGCAATGTTAGAGATAAATCTTCCTCTTTTCCACAGCCCCTCAGGGAGGGGTGGGGGGTGACCCCACTATTCTCTATGTACTATGAACCAATCCCAAGCAGATGCTTCACTTGTTGTATACATAGGGGTATGATGTATTCATAAACAAAACATGGTGCTCTGTATGTGTAAGTTTCATAAATGTTATTAGAACATCCACACCTTTTAATGATCTTCATAAAATATTTAATATTAAAAACTTTTCCATTTACTCTGCAGTGAAAAGAAGCCTGGACTTGACACCTTTTATGTACCACTTCGCCTGATCCTTCTCCTACACCCTCGGCTGGGGAACTAAAGCAACACTTCACAGCAGATGTGCCTAAAAACCCATCTCTCTGTTTCCAGGTTTGGTCTAAACCTACTTAAGACTGAGGTTGTTTGTGGTTCTACCATGTACTATCTATTATATTTTCACTCATTGCTTAAGGATGTTTTCTTAAATTCCTTAGGGAGAAAAACAAATCTTTTACAAATTCAAGCTCCTTGGGATGAAAACCTGACAAGCAGAATATAGAGCCGACTTCAGGTCCTGCGGCGTTTCTCCCCAGCTCCGCAGCTCCTACCCTGCGGCAGTGTGGACACTCCCCAGGCAGCAGCAGATGCTGCAAGTGAAGAGACAGTCTGCAGAAGGGAAGCCACTTGGATACCGACGGACTCAGTGGCCCTGTGCATCGCATCTGCCAGAGCCTCGCAGCCATAAACTCATTTGATAAGGGGAAACAGAAAACAAAAGGCCTAAAGGACACTTCAGATGTTCAGAAATTTGGGGATCGGGACCCTTGTTTCCCAGGGTCAAAAATGGATCCATTAAATCAAGGGCACTTTTGTTTGTATTAGAGAACCACCACTCCAGAGAGCCTATCAAAGAGAATTCCAAGGAGAGGGGAAAGACTTCTCCAGCTGGACGCCAGGGCCCTCCTGCCCTCAGCTGAGCAGAGCGGACTGGCGAAGTCTGGCAAATGCACGAGGGTACCAGCTGGAGGGGTTCCCCTTTCCAGTGTCTCTTCCCCAGCCCAGTAGGAAACACAGAGAGACCCCAACAGTGACGCCCCAAGAGCCCCCTCGAGAGCAAGGCTCCCCAGGGCTCGGCAGCTGCACCCAGCCCCGCTTCTCAAGTCTATGCACTGACCGTGGACACCAAAGTCCCTGGGCCTTCATGCTTAGGGCAAACAACGACTTCCTTGGAGCTCCAGAATTGGCAGCAGGCACGAGGTGTGAGTTGCTCTAACAGGCTGTGGCTGATGGGCAAGTGGAGGTGACTGGCCATGTGAGCCGCGGGTGGTGAAAATGACACACAACTATGTGGGGCGGGGGTCCCGAGTGGGGAGGAAAGTCAGATTCCTGCCAGGAAAATATTTCTGATGGGAGAGATTTCATCCATGCCAGGATCGCCGGGGAGAAAACTGAGCCTCCCGGTCTCACCAATGAAGACGCCATTCTAAGGTCACTGCCCGCGTGTCATCTCCCGAGTTGTCAGACACATATTTCTCCCCAAAGAATGAGAGGCAATGAACAGTTCCAAGGACACTGTGAAATCCTGAGAAGCTGAAGAAATTGCTACAAAAATAGCACAGGTGTAGCTACCTTATCTCGGAAGGAATGTTAGTTATTTAGAATAGCTCAACCTAAGGAAAGAAGGGGAACATTTCAAATTCGGTCCACATACACCCTTAAAAGGCAGTCCAGGCATTTTCTAAAGTTGGCTTTCCTGGTGATTTTTCCAGGGAGGGAAATAAAGACCCCAGGAGAAGAATCGAGTTACCATATCACTCCATATAAAACAATCTTACTGGCTGTGGTTGATAAGAAGGTGCTGAACTAAAACACAGCTTGCATTTCAAAGCAAGAAGAAGATTTTAGTGGTTTCAAATAACCTTTCATTTATCCCAAAGTCCAGCCCGGAGGTGATTACAGCAGGGCACACGGGTCCCGGCGAGCTGGTCAGTGGAGGCCATGTAAGAACTGACACATAAGTCCGCGCTCGGCTGTTCCAGAACAGACATGCGTTCCAGGTGAGATTATGATGTGACCAGAGGAAAAACAAGACTGAATAGTTGCCTTTTACTAGGATGGAGCCTCATACTAAAGTATTACTAAAGAAATCACTAGTCGAAGAGGATGTGATGCCACCAGCCTGAGAAAGGTGGGGACAGGTCGAGGGGATGCTCAGTCCACATTTGCGGATGTCCAGGATTCCAGGTCAGGCACAGTGTCGCTTCAGTCCACAAGTCTGATGGCCCAGCACAGCCCGAGGTCCAGAGACAGGGAGGGCATGGCCGGGCCTGGCTGAAGCTGGTCAGCACCTCGATTCTCCACCACTGCCAAGTAGCACGGTCACCTCTTCTAGAAGTGTCTCCTTCCACAGGTCAGGGGCAAATTGGGGTGTGGCTTTTTTGCTGGGCTCTTGTGATGCTAAAAAGCTTCACAGGTTATGTGAGGTGTAACCCCTCCATTTAAGAGCCACTTATCCTTGAGAAAAGTTGGCATTTTGTTCACAGATACACACTGCCAGGTTAAATGACAGTTCTGTGCTCCAGTCAACAATAAGAAAAAGAAATGAAATTGGAGAAGCCTGCCATTTCTCCAATTCTAATTTTAAAAAATAAGGCAAAATTATAGAGACAGTAAAGAGATCAGTGGTTGCCAGGGATGCAGGGGCAGGGGTGGGAGGTGAGGAGGTAGAACATAGGACATTTTAGGGCAGTGAACCCATTCTTTATGATACCTTAATGGTGGATACATGACATTATGCATTTTTCAAAACCCATAGAACTGTACAACATAAAGTATGAACACTAATGTAAACTACAGACATTACTTAATGTATCAATACTGATTCCTCAGTTGTAACAAATGTCCAACACTAAATGCAAATTGTTAATTATAGGGGAAACTGGGAGCTGGGGGTTGTTGATAGATGGAATTCTCTGTCCTTCTGTGCAATTTTTCTGTTGAAAATATAGTCTATTCATTAAAAAGAAAAGCACCAAATGCAAAGCACAAAATTAGCCTCCTGGAAGCTTCCCAGACAACCCTCGGGTTAGTGGGGCCAGGCACGGAACGAACGGTCCCGAGAACAAGGCTCTGCCTCCCAGTCAGTAGGAAAACTCAGTCATAACACTTCATATTGCTGTTTTCTTTCTTTAAGTTTCAGAAGTTTGGAACAAAGGGGATCTTCAAAATGGTCTGGTCACGCTCTTTTGTTGTCCAGATGAGAAGAGAGAAAAGCAAGAGGCTGTCTGCCACCCTGTGAAACCAGCTCCCCGGGGCAGGAATTACTCCAAACAGTAATATCTGAGATTAACACAGGAAGCTGATGCCTTAAAATGCGCTGTTCTTATTTCCATTCTTCACACCTGGGACTGGGAAAAAGCTCCGGGGAAGGGGGGCGCCTTCAAGTGCAAAAGGTTCAACTGAAAGCAGGTGGCCCTGCCAGCAGGGAACTTTCTGCATCATCTCTGGGCAGCTGGAAATCGGGTTTGAGCCTGTGTCACCTAAGGAAGCCCCCTAAGGGAGTCCCCCCCGCCAACCGGCCGGGGCCTGGCACGCGATCACCACCAGGCGGCGGCAGAGAGCAGCGGTCCTGGGGGCGCGCCGGGAAGCGGGTGTGCGGGGCAGTGAAGGGAGGGGAATCTTGTAAACTAAAGGCGGTCAACGATGCTTTCGCTTCAACGACCCACAGGGTGAAGTGGCTTTTGTGCAGCCCTGGCAGCGTGGATGAGAGGCGAGAATGCACAGCACCCGGCTTCCAAGTTCAAGGTGCCCCTCCCCTCCCAAACTTGCCTTTAGCATTACTGGGAAGGGAGGGCTTTTATAAAACACAGACCCCGGGTCCTGCCCCCGGCGTGCAGAATCTCTCGGCAAAGGGCAGAGGCTCAGGAGGGGGCTCGTCGCACGGGTCGGGGCGCCCTGGCGTGGGTGGCGGGCGCAGACCCCACGGTGGAAGGCGCGGAGCTGAGAGAGGCGTTGGAACGCGGCCTGCAAGTGGGAACCGCGGTCACGGCTGCTCAGGGGAAACGCTAGGGGAGGGCTCGAGGGGACCGGCCTCTCCACGCTGTCGCGGTCTGCTGTAGGGCGATGCACAGGCTGCCTGGCATTTTCAAGCCCTTTCAGTACGCTGTACTCTTTGCTCCCACCCCCTCTTTAGAAAAAGCATTTCCCCGGGCCCTTTAGGGTCCTGCCCCACCCCGCCCTCCTAAAAAAACCCCGGCCCTGACAGCCTGGGGAGGCCCAGCTCTCTGTCCTGTGACTCTCCGTGCCCCCCCCCCCCCCCCGCAACCTTTACGTTGCTCGTTGTCCCAAACCTTCGGGATTTCCCTTAGGCCTTACTTCCACCTCCACAGCTACGAACTCGGGAGACCAGGTACCTCCCTGTGGGAAAGCTGAGAACGTCCACGGCCTCCACTTTTCTCCCTCCTTCCCCATAGGAAGGTTCCGGCCCGAGCTCGGCTCCCCTCTGCCCCCTCCCCCACCGCACCCCTGCGGACCCACCGCACCCGCCACCTGCTCTCCTCGCCTCCGGACTCAGGAGCGGTGGTCGGCCCTCCCCCCTCCCCGGACCCCAACCAGGGCCCTTCGTCTGCGGACTCGCTGCTGGCCCCCAGGCGGCCGCTTGCCTTCGCTGGCCTGAGGCCCGTCGATGACCACGTCCGCGACCAGAAAAGACTCAGCTCTATGGGACTTCGCCTGGCACGTCGCAGACGGTCAGTAAAGAAGCAAGGCAGTGCCACTTTCCCCGCTCAAAAACATGGGGTGCAGCAGAGAGAGGGAGAGAGACAGACAGAGAGGGAGAGACGGAAAGAGGGAGGTGAAGAGAGGACAAATATCTCATCAGGCGGACGTGGGTCAATGCCCACTTTGACACTTAGGGTTACTGACAATTCGATCTTGTCGACCCCCGCAACACACTCACAGAAAGTGGCAACGCTGCCACCCAGTGGGCGTGATGAGTACAGCAGGTACGCAGGTGGGACCAAGGGCGGCTGGCAAGGTTTGGAATCATCATCAGGCCTTTATTTTTTTAAACTTGAGAATTGGCAGAATACGATCAGAAAAAGGTAAGGAATTATTGGCACTAGTGATTCAAGGGGGGAAAACACTGATAATAAAAATCACACTGCAGCCTGAGCTGTATAAAAGAGGGGTAGAATTATGGAAACTTTCAAATAGTATTAAATTTGGAACATCACCGTTTGAAAATACTTTTTTGCTTTCCTTTACCCAGTTATTCAACGCAAGTTACTGCACCCCAGTAGCCATCATAAAAACAAGAGCATGAATCATGACCCTCAGGAGAACTTCACTGCCTTCTGCTCCCCAAAGCATAATGTGCAAAAACCCAGGTTGGCACTTTTAAAGAACACATGGGTGCTCTCTAATCAGCCCCGCTTTCCATCTCAAAGAACCTGCCAGCCTAACCTACCCTGCGTAAAAGAAAATCGCGGACCGCAAATAACAGAGCTCAAGGTGGTTTCCACAGTATCATGACCCTATAAAAACTATGTGCAAGAGCTGAGAATTGGGATGTGAACATACATAGGTAGCTGTAGTTGTGTGTTTTTTTTTTTTTTTTAGGAAAAATGCCCATAGTGGGTGGTCTAAATATATTCTAAAGAAGGGCATATCAAGGAGTCAGTGTAGGCAATATATCAGCTTTAGAGGAGAAATCCTTATAGAGCAATAATTAAGCTTTCTCCAAGCACCCAGATGGCACCCCACCTCTCCCCCAGGAAAGCAACTGCCCTCAACTTTATAAATCAAAGTTAACTTGCTTTCCTCGTCCTCTATCGCGGACTTCCCTGGCCCGACGCTGTCACGGCGCTTCACTTCACATTTTAGAATTAAGTTTCTTTTCATGAAGAGCTGATGAATCCCATCTAAAGGCCAGTGAAACATACACACCCACTTTCGTGCAAAACCAGAAAATCATTAGAACTGAGACAAAGGTCCATGGAATCTTACAGTGGAAGTGACCCCAGCGACACTCAAACCTCCCCTCCACACAGAGGCAGAGGGCGCGGGGGTCGGCCCGTGGCCCGGGCAGGGGGACCACGTGGGGGTCGCGCCTCCTCGCCAGGTGCCAGCTCTGCCTCCTCAACGCCACCTCCCATCTGGCCCTGATGCTCTTCGGGTCCATCAATGAGTCATTTCCCGCTTCCTCACCCACCTCCGTGGGTGGCCTGCAGTCCAGCCATTCACAAAGGGGCTCACTCGGGACGTCACACTCACCAATGACGACTCTCCCTGCAACGCGCCAGTCCGCCGAGCCGACGGCAAACTAAATCAAAAAATAAAAGGGACTCTGACCCTCAGCTCTTAAAATGCTTCCTTTCAACCTACTGTAAAACAACAGCTTATTTAGGAGATGAAAAGTGAGTCACGGCTTTCATGCAGCAGACGTCTCTGCAGACACATCACACGCATGGTACTTCCCGGGGCTTTTAAAATATTTACTCGTTGGCAGGATCTTCTTTTCAGGTCAAAGATTATAGTCCTTAGCACCACAATGAGAGCTGGGGCATAGAATTAGTAAACTCCTGGGCCAAGTCTTCCATTTGTTAATTCGGTCCTACTTCAAAAGGGAGTTTAAAAAGAAGTTCAGCGGTCCAAAATGAACCCAAAGCAAATTACTCAATCAAAAAGTGACTTGGCCCATCTTTCCCAAACTGGTCTAAGGGAGGAGCTAGA
The DNA here is from genome assembly GCF_023851605.1 of Tamandua tetradactyla. Taxonomy (NCBI): domain Eukaryota; kingdom Metazoa; phylum Chordata; class Mammalia; order Pilosa; family Myrmecophagidae; genus Tamandua; species Tamandua tetradactyla. Next base: position 38,666,667 of record NC_135351.1, read on the forward strand.
CAGCTGCAGGTGTGAAGGCAGAAAGCCTCTTCATTGGCAAATAAATTCGCTCAACTCAAAGTTTAAAAAGGTTCTTGTTTTGTTAACCACAGGCTTTGCCCAGCCTTTGAAACGCTAATGTATGTTGTAAATTCTAAGAGGGGGTGGATTAGTCTATTGGATCACCTTTTATTATTTGGAGGGCGGTGGTGGTGTTGGGAATAAAATATGGGAATTTACTACATGGGTTCAGTACCTTCCAAAGAGAGTTTTCTGAAGCACCACATATATTTTTTTTAATCTTCGGCAGCCTGATAGCTAGACTTCCATTCACAACTATTTCAGGAAAAGGCTGGTTCTTTATCAAGTCAAATGGGAAATGGGGGAACTAACCAAAATAGAGATAAGTCCTCCAGCTTGCACTCCTCTCTGGCTGCCCTCCCCCTGCCCCAAGCAAAAACAGCCCCTTTCCCGTTCCTGCGGAAGGAAGGGGAGTCCCTGTGTTTTCTCCCTGTGCTCTCAGACTTCCGGGCTCTGGCGTATTTCCATGGGTTGTCAGCCTGCCTGTCCTCCAGGATCACCTGGGGGGCTTGGGAGCCCACGATGAATGGGCCCAATGCCAAATCAGCAGAGTCCCACACGGCAGCTCCCCAGGAAGAGAAAGACAATAGATGAATGATTGGGTTTTGCCTGCACCATAAAATGAACATGCTGATACTAAGGAGAGAAGGGCGGCAGAGCAAGAATTTATCAAGTCCCAAAGTTTGCAGACAGATCTGTAGCATGCACAGTTGACCTTTTTCTTTTCTGGGCCATTTGCACAAAGAAACAAAACTGTGTGATTTTGCAAGTGGCCCCGAGAGCTGCAAGCCTGAGGTGCTCCCAAGCCTCAGTCTGCTGGTCCCCACGTGAGCCCGCTCTCCCCCATCCCCAAGCCAACTCAGCACTTAACCCTCATTTGGGACTCAACTCTTCCCTATCACAGGGATCAGGAACCACTGGAGGTCACTCTTAGTATACTCACCCAAGGTAGGGTCTGGCCCTCTGGGGGTCTCCTAAGTAGGAAATTAAGTCCATTCCAGCAGGAGACAGAACCTGATTCTGGAAAACCAGTTTGCTTCCTAAATAATATTAACTTGGACTCTCTTGGGCATATGTTGTTGGCTCTGAACAGATAAGTTAGGAAAGGGTCAGGGAGGGAGCACATAATCTTAAAGAGCTACTAGGTTTGAAAAGAAAGAAGTGGCTTCAGTATGGCAGGGGCCCCTGGAATGGATTATGAAAAGACCCTCTTCCTCCTTTGTGTGGGAATGGGTAAGAACAGTCCTGCATAAAGACTGATTCGGGAGACCAAGCCGTGAGCGGTGATGGAGGTGGCTAAGAGGATGTCAGGGTCCCAAACAGTCCACGCTCCCGGCTGCCCGGCAATCTCGGCACAGGTATGTGGCAGGATGATGTAACTGCCAGAGAGTCAGGACCCCACGATGGCCCACCGTTTTCCTCCTTGATGGCCTGGTGGCATTTCTGGTGGCCCTTCTCGCCCAGCCCAAGTGGGGAAAAAGTCATCAACCTCTCTTTGAAAGCTAAACCCCAAACCATCCAAGACAAAATGACCTCTTCCTTTGCAGGGCACAAGCAAAGCAAAGAGAAGCCATTTCCTTGCTTGTGAGCTGGACATCAAGCTCAGGTATTCGGGTCAACCTGACGTGAGGAAAAGAACAGGACCTCAGAGCCGGGACCCACATGGTGGGGCCAGCAGGACATGCCTAGGACAGTCGCTGAAGCTGTGCTGTCTGTGAGAGAAGAGGCCAAGTTACCTGCCCCAAATTCAAGCCCACTGCTCCCCAACATGCAGCACTGATTCTGCTGGGCAGCGCAAACAAACAAGTCAGGGTCTCGACTGTGTTGTTAAACCACAGTGAAGCCACAAGGATCACAGAGAACAATTTTTTTTAATGAGCCCCTTTTATGAAGTACATGAAAAGCATTTCATACATCTAAAAATAGACAAAAGGAAAAGTGAAATGTGATTTTGATGGATGAAGTAGATTGCTGGCCCTAAAATATCATGACATATTTAAAACCAAGTAAGGAAACAAAATATTATTTGATTTGTCAAATGCTTAAGATTATAAAGGAGTGATTAAAAAGTTCAAAAGATGGTACATTATTGTTATATAACCTTGTGTCAAATTGACAAAGTCACACAAATATGAAGGCATCTATTAAGTTTTTCAACTGGTCACCTTGGGTCAAAAATAAGATTATGGGAATAAGGCAAACAAAAACGGCAAGTATTATATGATCTCAAGTATATGAAATAATTAGAGCAAGCAAACTGAAACCATGAGCAGGAAAAACTGGTTTGGGGAGATACCCTCTGATCCAACCTTTTCTTCTGAGCTTGTTTAACTGCAGGTTACATAAGCTGAGCATGTGCAGAAAAGTGACTCTTGTCCTTTAGACAACCTTAGAGACACCAGGGACAGAGGCCAAATCCCTCAGAACCAAGGGTAGGAAATACAGGGCAGGCCATGGTGGCTCAGCTGGCAAGAGTTCTCGCCTGCCATGCCAGAAAGATGGCATGTTAGCGGTTCCTTAGCAGTTCCGCTGTGCCATGTATGGGGCGGCCCTCAATAAAGAGATTTAATTCCAGGTGCTCTTTTGTTTCCATTGAATGCAGGAAGATTGAAAGAGTAAGGTCTTCATTAGAGGATTTTAGGTACTTGATCAGCAACTCACAAGCTCAATAAAATAAAGATGATTTTGTTTCTATATCTAAAGTTAGAATGCTAAAAGACACAGAATCTAAAGATTACATCAGACATTCACATGATTAGAAAGTGTCTCTTATCCTTTGGCTTTTCATTACATATCTGTATTTTTCTCATTATCTTGTTTTTTTAGTTTATTTTTTTAGAGAAGTCATAGGTTCACAGAAAAATCATTTAGAAAATAGAGTTCCTTTATATCTCCCCCCAGTTTCCCCAATTGACACTGAATTATTATGCTGCCTTTGTTAAAATTGATGAAACAATATAATTATACTACTATTAACTACAGTATATAGTTCACATAGGGGTAGATTATCTGTGTTGTACAGTCCTATGGTTTTTAAAAGTTTTAAAATTTTCCCTTTTAACTATGTTCAAATAGATAATTAAGTGGTTTGATTCCTGCTGCCTGCCCATGATGAAAAAAAAAAAAAGAGTAGGAATACAGGGAGATAATGGAAGTCAATCAAATGTGGGAGATCCTTCAATATGGAAGATCTGGCCTAAAATACACTCTACCACAACTGGACAGCTCTATAATTAACCCATTGGCCTATGCCAAGTTAAACCTCCCCGAATTCTATCCCCACCCCTCACCTCCCATTCCCACCAAATCTTCCTTTACACACAGATCAGGGAGACAGATTTGAGCTTGGGCTCCTGTTTCCATGCTGGTCAGCCTTGCCTTAAAGCTCTTTCTTTTCTCAAAATCCCTCTGTGTTAAGAATACTTGAAAATGTAAAGTTTTCTACTTAATTCCTCTCAATTCCTTTACTAATATTCTCTCTCTCACACATCTTCCCCCTCTTTTTCTCTCCCTTTCTCTCCCTCCTTCCCTGCCTCTTGTATTCCCTCCCTGTCTCTCTCTTTCCCTTTCTCTCCTTCTCTCTGTCTTTCCTTCTCTCCCTCACTCATTTTCTCTCTTTTTCTCTACTTTCTGGTAACCTCTATGGGTATCCCAAGCTAGAATTGATTGAGACCAGTGACAGCTAGTTTGTCTTCCCTACGCAATACCAATAGATCAAAATAAAGTAATTAGGAAACTGCTCCATATTAAAAGAGGCTGTAGGAATTTGAACAGAAGCCAGCTCCCTCTTTTCTGAAGGACACCAGTAGCAGGGAGTGGGGACCCAGGAAGACCTTCACCTTACATTTGTCCATATATTATAATGCAACTCCAAGAGACTTTGACAAAGCCTCTCTAAGGGTCATGAACCCACTCTAGAAAATCTGACCTATTTCCCAAAGCTTGAAGAACCATGCCTTTACCTGGTGCTGAGAAAGAACCAGAAGGGAATTAGCAAGCAGGTCAGTGTCAGGTTCATAGATCCACCCTGTCTGCTGGTGAGGCATGTGATGGTTATGAGGCTGCTGCCATGCATGGAGCATTTTGAAACCTTATTGGGAGTCTGAGGCCCTTTTAGGTCAAAATCTGGTACACCCAGGGATGGCAAATACTTTTGGTGAAGGATTTGATGAAAAAACAATTTGCAACTAACTATAAGGAAGGAAAGCTGATTTTCCAAAAACTCTCTGAAGATGCCACATCTACACACTGAAATGCTCTCTGTGGTTCCCCATTCTGTGAAAATGTCCACCTTGATCTGCTGACATGACTTGAACCCAAGGAGACCTATCCCCCTGACTCCTATGTCCCTTGGGTCGGCCTTGAGCTGCACCACCTATAATTGCTCCTCAAGGGCAGATTTTGTTTGCCTGTGGCTCTTCTACAGTGGCTTGCTTGGTGCCTGTTGCTTGACTAAGACAAGCGTTCTTGAACTTTTTCCATAAAAGCACACACAATGGACTGTATTTCCATGCGTGGAATCCTCCATGGGTAGAACTTCAAGCTTCAGCAGACTAGCTAGGTGCTGGCTGATCTCACCTCCTCTTCTCCCATGCAGGAAAATAAAAAGTTACTGAGAGCAACTTATGCCCTATATGATCCTTAATCTGCTCATATGTTCAGAAAGTAAACCATCCACTTATATCTGGATTTATTAAGTTATTTGTGATGTATGCTCAACTAATGTACACTAACTTTGTGCGATGACACTTTAGCCAAGTTCAGCTGGATTCATTTTAAAAATAAAAATTTCCTTCAAGAGGGAAAAAAAACTATAAAGGAATTCACAAACAACCAGGAGGATATTTTTCTCCTATTCATATATCATACAGGTCAAGTACTAATTTACTTAATTATACAAAAGCTCTAAATCAATCTAAATACAAAATTGGCAGAAGTTATAGACAGCTCCCAAACAAGGAACTACAATGGTTATTGATATCTTATTAATGTTATGAGAAATGTAATTTAACACTATAAGATATTTTTCATGGTAAATTGGCAAAGGAAAAAAAATTGAACACCTATTGTGTTGGAAAGAATGCAGAAAAATAGGCATTCCTATGCATTGCTGGTAGAAGTTTAGATTGGATTATTCCCTATGGGATAGAAATTGGGCAATAGCTTCAAACATTATAAATGTATATACCCTGGAACTCAGTTTTAGGTATTATCCTACAAAGATATTCATTGCTGCACTGGGTTTAGCCATAGGCTGAAAACCAATAAGGGATGAATAATATATATTACAGCACATATCTGCCATGGAAAAGTATCCAGCCATTAAAAAGAATGTATATGCATGCAATAATATAGCAAGACTGCTTAGATGAACTATTATATGAAAAGCGTGAGATAAAAAACAGTGTGTATAATTGTAATCATATTTTGAGGGAAAAGGGGTATATATATATATGTATATATATATACATGTGCACATTTTTATTCAGAGAAGATTGATGTATAATTGGCAAAAACTGGAATTTGTTCAAATATCTGTCAGCTGATGAACACATTAATAAAGTACTACTTAATAAACAAAAAAAAAATCCCTCTGTGTGCATGGGGCCGTGAGTCCTCGCTTGGTAACAAAACTCACCGAGTCAGAAACTAGAATACAAGTTACCGGGGTTGGGGCTGGGGGTGGGTAGGGAGTGAGGTTAATGCTGAACTGGTGCAGAGTTTCTGTTTGGGGTGTTGGGGAAATTTTGGTAACAGCTGGTGTTGATGACAGCAGAGCACGTGAACATAATACCACTTAATTATCTATTTGAACAGGGAACAGTTAAAAGGGAAAATTTTAAAAGCCATAGGACTGTACAACACAGATAATGTACCCCTATATGAACTATGGACTGTAGTTAATAGTAGTATAATTACATTATTTCATCAATTTTAACAAGGGTAGCACATTAATTCGGTGTTAATAGGGGAAACTGGGGGGAGGTATAAAGGAACTCTATTTTCTAAATGATTTTTCTGTGAACCTATGACTTCTCTAAAAAATAAATTAAAAAAATAAGATGAGAAAAATACAGATATGTAATAAAAAGCCAAGGGATAAGAGATACCTTCTAATCGTGTGAATATTTGATGTAATCTTTAGATTCTGTGTCTCTTAGCAGCCTAACTTTAGATATAGAAACAAAATCATCTTTATTTTATTGGGCTTGTGAGTTGCTGATCAAGTCCCTAAAAGCCTCTAATGAAGACCTTACTCTTTTAATCTTCCTGCATTCATTGGAAACGAAAGAGCACCTGGAATTAACTCTATTTATTGAGGGCCGCCCCATACATGGCACGGGGGAACTGCTGAGGTCCTCAAGTTCTGGGTTTGGGAGCCCCACAAAGGCGGAGGCCAAGGACAAATGAGGGGGCACTTCTATAGTAAACGGTGCCAAATGACTACAACTTGTGAGCTGCATGGTTTTATTTTACACCCGCCCTTGTATATGTGTATGAGTGTTAAATTTTCATTTTAACTTACCCCGTGGGAAACAAGTTTGGTCCACTAATATCTTCCCATTCATCTCTATTCATTGTTTCTTTTCTTTTATTAATTAATAAATTTGCTTACTTTTAAATCTCTATCACTATACTTTTTCTGTTTCGTTTTCCTGCGTGAGCTTTACCTTTGTCGCCCTCTGGTCAGGTTTCCCACTTGAGCGTTCCTTCCCTTCAACACCCACATCTCTCCGGCCTCCACGGTCCACCAGGCAGGACGGTGGCTCGCAGCTCCCTTGTCCGTCACACAGGAGGGACAGACCTGGCTCTGTCCCAACCCCAGGTCCTTGAAGGAGGCTGGCTGTCCTTGCCGCTGAAACAGGAGCAAATGGGGCTTTTGGGGTCCAAATGGGGTCTTTTGTAGGGAAGAATCTAGAAGGTAACCCAGTGAGTATTGTTTGGGGACTAAATACTACAGCAGCCCACTGCTGTCATGTTACAGAAAATCCCGTTTCCACCCCATGGCTTTGATGGCCAGCACCCGCGGACCAAACCAAGCCACACTTTTGACGCCCCTGGGTCACACCTGGCTGTCAGCGACTCATTTCTCTGGGGTGGCCAAAACGGGGTGGCTGCTCCTCTTTGGAATTTTACCTTCAATAATAGGAGCATGTTCCTACGAAAAAAATCCAGTTAACCCTTTCACAACTGTGTCCACAGTGACCCCCAGCCTAAGCGTGGGGGAAATGAGGACCTGCCAATGACTTTTCTCAGGGGCCAAAGCACTGTTACCGGTAGGATCCAATCTTCCCTCATGAATTAATGAATAAAGTCATCAAAATGCTCTCTACAGATTCCTCCCATGACTACAAACTTCTTTCTCTCCCCACCACACACAGTTACATCTTAAAGGAGCAGCAAAATAAGGAGAAGCTACGACGGAGAGAATTGCACCTTCTGAAAAGTAGGCAAGTCACCAAAGTGAAGCATGAAAAGAATTATTGACAGAAGTGGTGCATCTCTCTGGCAGGAATTTTGTAACTGAGCAGGGACATTTCCGTTTGTCTCACGGTTGAGTGACATCATTGGCATTTAGTGGGGAGGCAGCAGGGATACAGGACAGCTTTCGACATATGGGGCAGGGTACTGTCACCAAATAGGTTTCCAAGACTTCCGACATTAAGTTGATAAAAAACATTTTAAAACCCATACGAGCTGAGAAACTCAATTTTATTTTACATAGAAATACAGTATTTGGGCTTGGCAGAATTTCCCAGAAATACCATCACTGAAATTGAAAGATGATTGTAGTTTGCTGACTTTGGAACTTCATCAACAATGGTTCATGATTCCTGAAAATCGCATTCTAGTGACACCTGCCGGCAGGGGGTCCCCATGAGCCGCCCACTATCACACCAGGGTCAGTGCCCCGGCGTGCACTATTTCATCACATCCTCCAGTGGACTCTCGCCCGAACAGGAAATGTGGAAAGTTACAAGTTGCTTTCCTTTTCTTTCTCCTTCATGTTACAATTAGGGAATTATAGTGACTTTTTGAAACGATGGATAGATGGCTATTACGGATATGAACTCACAATTCAGGATAGAAAAAGGATTTTGCAAAATATTTGACACAAATGAGAGCGCAACAGATCTGAAGAATGAACGTCCTCACAGTTCAGATGAGATCTTGCCTGGTCCAGCTCTTCTGAGCCGGCCCACGGTAGGAGCTGCTGTCACCTTCTTGAAAATCACCGTTTGTCTAAGAACTACTGAAAAATACCTGAAAGAGGATTCATTCTCCCCAGTGCCCACGGATTTGGATTTGCTGAACAGACAGAAGTGATGTCCATTGTCACTTGTCTCTGAGGGGAAAATGGGGGAAGACGGTGGGATCCCACTCCAGGCGGAATCCTGCCTCCAGTCCTTCTCACACGCCAGCATCCCACACCCTAAGCAGCACCATGCAGATGGAATTACAGCACGCCACCTTCTGCACATCTCTTTTTAATTTGGGTCACCCCTATGTTTTCAATCATTAGATGGCAAAAGGAGCGGTGTTGAAGGCCGGAGCCCAGTGCCCCACTTTCCGGCACATTCCACATTGGATCAGCAGCAAATCTCTAACTTTATTTAGCTGTAAAATTAGGATCACATTTGTTTGTCACCTCCCAGCACAGTGTCAGTCACCTCCCAGCACAGTGTCAGTATCACCTAATAAAATATTCTGAGCCACCTAAATGTTTTGAATTTATTTATATATCTTGCAAAACAAATTTTACACAATATAATGTTTAATGGTAACCGGTACAAAATGAAAAATATCTGGGACTCTAAAGTCTTTTTCTTTTTTTGTATATTACATCCAGAAATACAGGGGCTAATGAAATTAGAAATGGCTTATCAAACCAAGTGTGTAACCCAGACACACCTCCAGTTTCTTGTTAAGAGCTTGGGGTACCTTCAGATTATCAAATGACAGGTGAGCAGTTGGGTCCAATCTGATCTCAAGGCAACATCTCAGGTCGGATCAGGTTCGTATCTGTAGAACGAATGAGAAAGAAACTTTCCAATGTTACGTACACATCTTTCCTACTGATCGAAGTTGAAAGAATTCAGGATGTAATACTCTGGACAAGAAGGAGGAGGAGGAAGCAAATTAAAAACGAAGCAGTACAGAAGTGTTTTGATGCTGTCTGAACTCCTTCTTTGGATTTGAATCAGCAATGCTGACTGCAAAAACTAACAGTGTTTTATCCGCACTGTAAAGTGTCATTGAACTCCAGGTCCTGAGTAAAACCTAAGAACTTTCCTTCCAAATGTTTTTAAATTTTTACTTTTACTTTTTACTCAAAAGAGAACATTGCTAAGCAAAATCAATTCCATGCTTCCTTGAGTCCAGAGCATTTGTTTCTTATTATGGAAACGTAATTCTTAGTACTCTGAAAAATCTAGACTAAAACTTACAATTTGCTTGTCTTAATGTTTTCAGTAAACAGATGATTCAGACACAGAGATCTGGAAGTGCCCATTAGAATTTATATGTTTGACAATTTCTGGAATGGAGGGCTTTAATCTGTAAGAGAGAAAACTATGTTTACAATAATACTAACCTCCGGTATTTCAAAAGTTTCTTAGAAAATTCATCCCTCAAAGATGGCCATTTGAATAAAGCAAAGTGGCAAGATACAAGATTAATGTACAGAAATCAACAGTTCTGTTGATAAGCGATGACCTATCTGAGGAGAAAATTAAGGAAAAAAATCCATTCCAAATAGCGACCGAAAGAATTAGGTATCTAGGAATAAGCCTTACCAGGGATGTCAAGTACTTGTACACATAAAATTACAAAAAAATGCCAAAGGAAATAAGAAATGTCCTAAATAGATGGAAAGACGTTCCGTGCTCATGAAAAGGAAGGTTGAATGTCATTAAGATGTTAATTCTACCCAAACTGATCTACAGATTCAATGCAATACCAATCAAAACCCCAAGAACCAACTTCGAAGATTTGGAAAATCTGATTATCATATTTATTTGGAAGGGAAAAGAGAGCATGAACAGCTTCAAAATATTCTGAAAAAGAAGAGCAAAATTTAAAAAAAACTATCACTTCCTAACTTTAAAGCTTGTTATAAAGCCACAGTGGTCAAAACAGCATGGTACTGGTACAAAGATAGAAGGCGAAAGCAATGGAATAGAATTGACAGTGCAGAGAGAAACCATCAAATCTATGGACAACTGATCTATGATAAGGTCCCTAAATCCCCTAAACTGGGACAGAATATCTTTTCAATAAATGGGCATGGCAGAATTGGATATCAATAGCCAAAACAAAGAAAGAGGACCCTTACTTCACACCATATACAAAAATTAATTCAAAATGGATTAAAGACCTAAATGTAAGAGCCAGTACCATAAAATTTCTAGAAGAAAATGCAGGGAAATCTCTTCAAGGTCTAATAGTAGGAGGTAGCTTCTGAAACTTTACACCTAAAGCACAAGCAGTAAAAGAAAAAGTAGATAAATGGGAATTCCTTAAGATCAAGAGCTTCTGTGCCTCAAAGGACTTTGTTAAAAACGTGGAGAGACAGCCAACTCAATGGGAGAAAATATTTGGAAACCACATACCAGATAAAGGCTTGATATCCTGTGTACATAAAAAAATTAAACAGCTCAACAACGAAAGAACAAACAACCCAATTATAAAATGAGCAGAGGATATGAATAGACACTTTTCTGAAGAGCAAATACAGATGGCTAGAAAGCATATGAAAAGATGCTCATTTTCATTAGCTATAAGGGAAATACAAATTAAGATGACAATGAGTCATCACCTCACATATATAAGAATGGCTGCTCTTAAACAAACAAAAAACTACAAATGTTGGAGAGGATGTGGAGAAATAGGAACTCTTACTCACCATTGGTGGGAATATACAATGGTACAGCCGCTGTGGAAGAGTTTGGTGGTTCCTCAGAAAACTAAGTACTGAGTTCTATGAACCAGCAATATCAATACTCGGTATATACCCAGAAGAGCTGAGGGCAGTGACACGGGACATTAGCACACTGATGTTCATAGCAGCATTAGTCACAATTGCCAAGAGATGGAAACAATCCAAGTCAACAGACGAGTGGATAAACAAAATGTGGTATATACATATGATGGAATATTATGCAGCAGTAAAATGAAATGATGTCCCAAAGTATATGATGAACCTTGAGGACATAATGGTGGGTAAAATAAGTCATACACAAAAGGACAGATTGATTTCACTATTACGACTCTGGTAAAGGTCATCTCAGAGGTTACACTGTAGAATATAGCAGACCTAGAGGTACACAAAAGCTAGAGATGGAGGAAAGGCTCCCCAAAGAGGTTGAATCTAAATGCAAGGGAATGGATAGAAGTGATGGTAACCAATTAGTGGGTTTATAAGTAATATTGCCATATCGGAGGTGAATATGATTGAAAGGGGATGTTTAGTGAATGCCATGTATCCCACTAATTAAATCTACATAAGTTCTTGCATGAACTATTTCAATGGCTAGATAGTGGACAAAGTCAATAGTGGAGAGATATGGGGGAAAATTAAAATGCATGTTATGGCCAATAGTTAACAGAAGGCATCAACAATACCACAGCACTACCAGGGGCAACTAATGGGGTGGGGTGGGGGAACAAGTGGTAAGGGGTAGTTTTGATTTGATAGTTGGTGACATTGTGTTTACTAGTTCTTCGTCATTATGAACCAAAGAAAATTGTCTAAAATGGAGGGTGCTGCTGATTGTACAATCAAACAAAGATATTGGAAGACATGGTTTGTTTATTCTGGACATTATTCAGGATGCTCAATAGATTGAGGAGCCGAAGGATTCAATGACTGAGAAGAACAGTGGCGGATGGCAATACATTTACGTGATGGAATTTGGTGCGGTTACAAAAAGAAGGGATGTTGAGAGGCCCATGATGGACTGAATAAACCTTGGGACAGTGGGGCCAGAAACAAAAGAACAAATATACTAAGGTCTCTCTCAGAAAATACTTAGAAAAAAATGAGAGCCTAGATGATGGACCCTTACAGCAGCCACATTTGGTCTGAAGTTGTAGCTGTGTTTCTGGATTCTGAGACACTGAGCTCTGTGTTTATCAGCTGGTATTTCCCTGGAACTTTGAGTAGCTCTCTGACACCTGGGTCCTGGAAATGGAGTGCTGCAGCCCTGAAAGTGAGCATAGTTATATAAAATAACAATTAAAGAAATCAAAAGAGATCAGGCCGCACTTAGAGTTTAAAACAAAGCCCATCAGGCTGGGTCTATGGTAAATTAGAATGCAGTGTAAAAGATGATACTGCATGCACTCTAGACCTTCAGCTGCTGGATGAGACCAAAGGTGCAGAGATTTATTATGTCTAGAACCTAAATTTTCTGTAACACATAACTGAAGCAACCTCTCTTGATAGCTCATTTAAACAACCAAATTCCTGGAGTCCAGAATGGGCCCGAGTCCCTGTAATTCTGTACAGCTTAACATACTACCAGGACACATCTCAGCCTATGGTGGGCTGAGAATTAAAAAGCATTGGTAGAGTTCCTTGAGGGTCCAAAAGGAAAATATATATAAATATATATATGGAACTATTAAACTCTCCCATCTGGGAAACTCCAGGTACCTTCACAGCCATTGGGGACTCCCAAGAAAACAGGCCAAGCCCTGATTTTTGAGGCTTGCCCTTATGAAACTTAATTCTGTAGGGAAGAAGCTTAAGGCTACCCATAATGAGGCTTAAGAGTTGCTTCCAGGAAGCTTCTTTGTCGCTCAGAAGTGGCCTCTCTCCCTCTCTCAGCCCAACTCTGCAAGGAAAATAGTTGCACTCCCTCACTACATAGCACAAGCCATTCAGGGGTAAAAGTCTCTCTGCCAACAGAGAGCATGACTCACAGGGATGAGTCTGGCCCCAGCACTTTGGGATCAGCAACACCTTCCCGACCAAAACGGGGGAGAGAAGTAGAGTCAAGAGGCTATTCTGGAGGCTACTCTTTGCAAGCTTCAGTTAGATAGTGCGAATTGCCATGGTTTGCTAAACCCCAATCAACACCTCTCCTGTTGACTCTTAAGAACACCTAGGGCTCAAACCGAGATTCTGTAGAGGTTTCATGCACCAGGTTTGCCTGCTGGAACATTAATTCCCGGAGGGTTCCTAGGTCATATAAATCCTGAAACTCAGAGGGAAGCCTCTCCAGGATTATCAATTAGTTACATCCCCCTATCCTGTAGCATATACCCCTTCTCAACTGAAGAAGTCAGAATGGGCATTGCCCAAAGATCTCTGTAGATTGGGAGAAGGATCAAAGAGAAGGAGGAGGTATAACAGAGAAAATGGGATTTAACAAACAAGTATGGCTGCTGAATCACTGTATTAATATTCCTTCTAGCCTTCAGTATTTTGGAGCAGCTAGAAGTCAAAATATGAGATGGTGGAATGGTAACCCATGGCAAACTCTGGGATCTGTTCTGTAACTATTTGTTGAAGTGTGCTTTGAAAATTATTGCTTTTTTCTTTCTTTGCATTGTGTGTATGTTATACTTTACAATAAAAAAGCTTTTTAAAAATGGGCATTTCATTCTGTAATAAGATATATCTGCACGAAGTAATGTGTCCAAAACACCATCCACTTGGAGAAAGCTACCTCAATTTCTAAACCATTTGTTAATCATCTAAAATCATTTTCTCATGATGATTATGAAAACATTAAATTCAATAGGAGATAAATTTAGAAACATAATATTATATGTCTACATTTGCTTTTTAAGGGATCAATGTTCAGAGTAGAACTTGAATTCACTGGAAAGGAATGGATATAAAATCTGGCTCCACCAAATCTGAATGGCTGGTCCTGGAATGCTTACCTAACATAAACCTTACCAGGACTGTTGGGAATCTTTTGATAATATTCTTTGGCCTAACTTTATTTAGCTAATGTCTTTCATTCTAACAAAGCAACCGTATCCCCTGTTAGTTTTTAAATCTGTTCACTTACACTCCCCAGTTTTATGCATATCCAACCCAAGCCAAACCATGACCTAGGTCAAGAAGGAAATGCAAAGCATTCTTGGTCATCTGTTGGAAAACTCTGCAACCTTTTGCTGCACATTCCACACAGCCCTGGATGAGGGATCCTGCTGAGCACATGACCTCGCGTGCAGAAAGGGCACATAAGAGGAGCACTGCCTTCAAAGAGCTGCTCTTGGTTGAATCTAAAATGATGACTAATACCGACCAGAAGGGGGTTTTCTTATTTCAGGCAACAGCCCCACAGAGATGCAAGAATGTATTTTAAAAACAAAAAGAAAAAGACATGGTTAGAGGAGCAGGAACATGTATATGATTTAATTTCCTCAAAGGAAGATCTATTGCATTACAAACCCGTAATGCACAGTGAGCATATCATTATTTCTTAGGACAAAAACTAGATAGCACCACCCAAATACCAAAAAATAAAGTCCTAGGGACTCTTCACTCAGCCTCTCCCACCGCTAACATCTCATATAACTAAATAATGCAGTTCAAAAAGGGAAAGAGACATTGGTGCATTTCATGCAGAATATTCAGATCTCAGTAGTTACACAGGTACCCATTTGAGTGTGTGTGTGTGCGTGTGTGTGCGTGTGTGTGTGTGGATAGCTCTATGCAAGGTGTGTGTCAGTGTGTGTAGCTCTATTCAACTTTATCATGTGTTAGCTTTGTGTAACCACCACAATCAAGATACTTGTACTGTACCATCACAAGTCTCCCCTGTGCTACCCCTTTAAAACATGCCCACCTCCTTTCCCTCTTCTTAACCCTAATCCTGGCAACCACCCATCTGTTCTCCATCACTATAATTATGACTTTTTGTGAATGTCATATCAATGGAACCATGCATCATTTTGAGGTTAGCATTTTTCGTTGAGCCTCATCCAAATTTTTTTGTGGATCAATGGTCTATTCCTTTTTATTACTGAGTATTATCCCATGGTCTGGATGTACTAGAGTTTATTTAAGCATTCACCCACTGAAGGACATATGGATGGTTTCCAGTCTGGGACTTTCACAAAGAAAGTTGCAATGAATAACTCTCTGGAATATATGCCCAAGAATGCAATTGCTGGGTCACATGGCAAAGTCCATTTGCATTTCAAAAGGAAATGCTAAGCTATTTTCCAGAGTGGTTGTACCACTTTATACTACTAAGGCAATGGAAAACTGATTTAGCTTCTCTGTATTCTCACTAGTATTTGGTGTTATCACTACTCTTTTTTCAGCCATTCTGATAGATGCATAGTGATATCTCATTGTAGTTTTAATTTGCATTTCCATGATGGCTAATGTTGTTGAACATCTTTTCAAGAGCTTTTTTTTTCATCTATACATCTATTTTGGTGAAATGTCTGTGCACATATTTTGCCCATTTTCTAACTGAATTGTGTGTGTGTGTGTGTGTGTGTGTGTGTGTGTGTGCATGTGCGCTGAGCTTTGAGAGTTCTTTATATGTTTTAGAAGCATGTCCTTTGTCAGATACACGATTTGCGAATATTTTCTCCCAGTCTGTAATGTGTCTGCTCAAACTCTTACCAGGGTATTTCTCACAGCAAAACTCTAATTTTGATGAAGTCCAAGTTATCAAATTTTCCCTTCTATGGATTGTGCTTTTGGTATCAAATCTAAGAATGCTGCTTAGTCTTAGGTCCTGAAGATTTTCTCCTATATTTTTAGTTTCTTGTTTAACACTTAAGGTCATGATCCATTTTGAATTTATTTTTGTATAAAGTGTGAGGTTTACACTGAGGTTCATATTTTGGCCTATGGATGTCAAATTTACTATAAAGGCTATCCATCCTCCCTTGAATTGCTTTTGCTCCTTTGAAAAAATTAACTGACCCTACTGGTGGGATCTATTTCTGTGTTTTGTACTCTGTCCCATCGATCTGATGGTCCACGCTGCCCCCAGACCACCACATCTTGCTGACCACAGCTACGCAGCAGGTTTTTTAACGTCAGAAGGAGTCCTCCCACTTTATTCTTCTTTTTCAAAATTGTTTTGGTAATTCTGGGGCATCTTTCCTTTCCCTGTAAATTTCAGAATAGGCTTGCCTATTTTTACAAAATACATTGCTGAGATTTTGATAGGGATTGCGCTAAGGCTAGATTCAATTCTGGGAGAAGTGAAATCCGTTGTCTGTTGAGACTTCCCATACGCCTCCCTTAGGGCAGGACAGGCCACTCCAGGTATTTCAGTCACCTTTGTTTTTTCCCCCAGAATTTTGTAATTTTTAGCATACAAATCCTATACATGTTTTTCTAGATTTATACAAAGCATACTTTGGAGATACTGCAAGTTTGGTTCTAGACTACAATAAAGTGAATATCACAATAAAGCAAGTCACATAAATGTTTTGGTTTCCCAGTGCATATGCAAGTTATGCTTATACTATACTATAATCTATTAAGTGTGCAACAGGCTTATATATCCAAAAAAATAATGTACATAACTTAATTAAAATGTGACACAAAAATATGAGCACATGCTGTTGGAAAAATGGTACTGACAGACTTTCTTGAAGCAAGTTCACCACAAACCTTCATTTTATAAAAAGTGCATTCTCTGCAAAGCACAATAAAACGAGGTATGCCTACACCTAATACTTCATTTTCTTTGTTCCAATTGTAAGTGATCTTGCATTTGTATTTCTTTCCAGAGAAACACAACTGATTTCTGGATGTTGATAGGTTTATTTCTAAATGGTTATTCTAATCTTAGATTTTTCCAACAATTTGGGGCATTTGTCATTTCCCTTGGACAATGCAGCAATCAAGCAGAACTCATTTGTGAAAGCATATGACACACTTTTTGTTCTTTTCATCATCGGAAAACATGTAAGTATTTAGAATTACAGCCTCATTATCAGACGCACAAAGAGTCCCGTATTAGACACTGTTAATCTTGTCAGGAGTTAAAGCAGAATTCCTTCTCAGACAGTTCAGGAATTTAAAATGGACCCCATCCTGGTTAAGCCTGTGCAGATCTCACAGAGAAGGCCCTGTGCAGGCATGCTGAGAGAGAAACTGCGGCAAGGAACAGAAATTAACTCATCTCACCTGTTGTCTGTTGGCCTCAGTTTCCCTTTATGGAAAGTAGAGAGACAAGCTGTCTTCCTCTCCAAATGAGCTAGGCTTAAGTAACTGGCTAAAAATGTGACCTCTTTTTTTTTTTTGCTTTTAAACTGAAAGAGTTTGCTGAGAGAGGAATAATATTTCATGCATGTTTAGGGGGAATCGCTTAAGGATTTAGAACATTTAAAAACAAAGTGACCTTCTGTGGCCCGTCCACCAGCTGTGACCCACGTACCACCATGGAAACACTATGAGGTTCCACGATATCTGGACAGAAGAAACAGCTTCAGTAGGAAGGTCGTCCAACGTCACGCCATAGGTCAGTGTGCCGAGTCCACACTGAGTGCGGAGGGACAGACGAGAATCTTCTGCCCTGCCCTTGAGAAGCATGAGGAGCGACCATTTAAACTATCCTGAGTAAAACCTGCCCTATAACTGCTCCTCTCACCAAATCTCTAGCCCTTTCAAATGGAATCATCTCAGAGCCTGCTGAACGCTAGCAAGGACCAGAACTGCAGTGGCAGTGCAAGGTTATTCCATGTACATTCCTGGCTGGTCTCGATTTTTCTTTGTGAGAAAAAGCACATGCCTGCACCAACCACATACAGAAGAAAGAACACGTAAAATATATTATGCACTTGAAGATTTCCCAGGAACTAATTTAAAAGACCACCTGGATTCTGCAAAGCCAGAGATGTGTGAGGCAAGTGGGCCTCGCAGAAAGGAGGGGTGATAGAAATGGGTTCTGTGCCACGGACTGTTCACACAACATGTTAGCTATGTCTTCACTTCCTTAGTGTAAGCCCTGCTAAATAAGTTAACCACTCCCAAAATCACACTTAGGCTGATCAAGTCAACAGTTCCAGATATTTTAGTTTAGAGAGTCGAACTTTTTCTAAGGATTAGACACTTTCCCAACAGTCCATTCGAGGTAGACATAGAGAAGTTCAATGGGAAATTTCAGGTAGGCAAGACTCCAAAGACACTCAGTCAGCTAACTGCCTTCAGGTTGTCTGACACTGAAATGTCCCTTTGAAATCCAGGCAAGAGCAGCAAGCATCTAAAGCAGTGGTTTGGAGCCTCTGACAAGCTGATGACACTGAGGACATGTTCCACAGGATAACCTGATGACACTGAGGACACGTTCTGCAGAAGGTCAACATGGGGACACTGAGGACATGTTCTGCAGAAGGCCAACCTGGGGACACTGAGGACATGTTCATGTAGAGCTGGGGCGGGCTCTACAACCCAGAAGCAGGGGGGCTCACCTCTGTCTGGCTAACCGTCTCCAGTGGGGCACGTCTCCATTATTCCATAAATAAAACGATGCCCAGCACACAGGAAAGAACTCAACAAGCATCTGGTGAATGAAGGAATGATGAGTACACTATTCACACTATGATTTAGATATTCCAAATTGTTTCAAATCTAAGGAAACCTGATTTTTTTAAAGTATTAGCTATACTGACAGATTCTCTTTAATCACTTTTTTTAAAGACTTTTTGCTCCGAAATAATTTACTTACAACTGTTGCAAAAGCAGAGCAATGTTCTGGTGTCCCCATTGCCCAGTGTCCCCAAGGATGACATTTTATAGGAGCTGCAGCAGGTTTTCAGAGCAGGACACTGACTGCCACAGGCTGCTGACCTAACTTCACCTTTTTTGTATGCTCTTATCTAACAGTCTTTTTTTTTTTTACATAAATAAATACAAATATAAATTCTCACTTTCTCACCTACAAAAGAAAAAATAAGGTCTTTCCAGAATTAAAATATTGCAGCAGTTAAAAATAAAACAGTTTTACATCAGGTCAACGTGACAAGGAGCTGCTGAGCTGAAAAAAAGATGAGGTGTTAGTCCCTTTACCACAGCTCTGACTCGGGGACCCTCATGTCCCTGGTACCATGGATTTATTATTTGATTCGAAGACAGTGGCATCATAAAACCAACATGGGTTGTTTCCGAGAATGGGCCAGATACTTCCCTGACCTGGTAGGGTAAATGTCTACCTGAGAAGCATCTGTCCCCCCCCCAGCACCTCTGCTGGAGGGGGCTAGGGAGGGAAGGGACCACGGTCGGAAAGCCCATGAAGCCCAATGGTGTCACCCGTTGGGCTTCAGGTCACATCTCCCCACTCCTGAACATCTCACTCAACTTCTCCGAACTCCAGCTGCAATTCGAGGAGAATTATTGTCCTACGTGGGGGAATTTTGTGGGTGCCAAGTTAAAAATGCAGGGGAAGGGGTTTTGCAGAGCAGTGCAGAGCTCCCAGAATGCCGGCTGATTTCTGAGCTCTCCCAGGCCTCTGCTGCGCCCGCCTGGCCACCGCGCCCAGCTGCCTACAAAATGGCCATCCATACATGCTCCTAGGACAGAAGCAAAGAGCCTGCACCCCTGCTTTCTCCTCTTGTAACCCAAATACTTCAGTATTTGGGGAGCTGCCACCATCACTTCATTTCCAGCTGTCAGAGGCTATGATTAATCTCCATCAATCATCACCATAGAATCTCAAAACAGAATGGTCCATACGTCCCACGGCAACCATTAGGATGGATTTCTTGAGCATGTATTCACTGCACAAGCCTCCGGAGCCACCTGTTCATTCACCACATTGGCCCTGTCACTCCCCATCCATTCTCCAGGCTTGGCCCGACACTCCTTTGACATGTGTCACCTGCCATGTCAGGCCCTGCCACCTCCCAGACTTCTAGCCACCACCCTCCAGAACTGTGTCCCCAGCAGCCACGTAAGGCCCCTTGCTGTGCCTTCTGTGCTCACTGCCTCCCCGACTGCTGCTGGCTCACCTGCATACCCTGCAGAGACGAGGGTAGGACAGTCGTGATGGCAGCACAGCACTGCGAACGTGAATTGTACAGTGGTGTAATAAAAAATGGTTAAAACAGCAAAATTTATGTTACATGTATTTTTTAAATACCCATACTATATATATATAGCAGAGGCACACAGAAGGCCTTCAAGGAGGAAGTAGAGTGTGTGCTGAGATGCAGACTTGGCATGCCTTCCCCATCCCATGTGGCTTTAAAGTTTGTTGCCGAGATCCAATTCAGAAGAACTCAAAAAGGACACACTCGGGACTCAAATGGATGCTGGGCAGTGCCCTTAAATTCACACTTTCTATGAAACTGGATTCAAAGGTCCACGATATAGGCTCTAATTGGCACACATGCCAGGAGACCCTGTGGCACTGCCCCAGGGATCACCGAGAAGCTGTCCTCCCCCCACTCTACCCGCAAAGCTGTGCCTACTGGCCGCTCAGCCACAGGGCAGACTTCTCAAACAGGGAACCCCGACAAAAGAATTCCAGACCAAGCCACAGCTTTGTCAAAGCACGTATTTTAGCTCATGAGAGCAGAAATCTGTTAAATGAAGGCTTAAGTTTGTTTGAAAGGCGCAAACACATCTGTCCATCAGAAAATCATGAAAACCATTTTGAATGACATGTTTCTCACACCAAGTGATTTCTGAGACAAAGGAAGTCCATTTTCAACTGCAAAACAGCCCCAAGATTTTAAATCTTAGCAGCAACTGTCCAAACACAAAAGCTCTAATTCCTATATGAAACAGAATTTTAGCAGTTGGTTAAAAAAAAAATCTAGCTCCTTTTCAGGTTCCATGTGTTCAAGACCATGTGAATTGGTAAAAGAATGGGGCTGGAAAGGCAAATCTGTAAATGCATTTCCATGCAACCCACGTCCAAGATTTCCTGCTCTCTCTGTAACATGGGCACTGCTGCCACGTAGCACAAGGTGATTTCTTAAGCTTATTGGTTTCATAAAACTTGTTCCAATCCTGAACATTTTGGTCAGTTCACTTCCCACAAAGGAAATTCCTGATCCATGACTATGGACAAGCTGCAGTCACTACTTGCAACGAGGATGCTTTGGCAAAAAAAACAAAACAGAAGGGTCTCCTCCGAATGCCACTAATGACAAACATTTACAATGTCCACGATCAGTAACGATGCTGATTATATCGTAAAATATAAATAAATTCAATATGATCCCTCCCTGCCAGGGGATCAGGAAGCAGATTTCAACACAGGAAAGATGTTTACATGATAAGAACATTTAGTTCAACCAACTATATTACGTGTCCACTCCGCGTTACTTTCTGTAAGACGCTAGACAAGTCAAGGTACACGGTGGCTTTCAGAATATTTATGAGCCCATGAAAATGAATGCAAATGTGCATGCATACATGCACTTCTCTGGAGGGAGCGTAAAGCTTGTCCAAGGGATCCACCCCCACCCCACCCCCAAGCCTGACAACTGCTGATACGGACAACGCAGGCTGAGGAAGGGGAGGTGGGGTCCACAGGCCAAAGCGGAAAGAAACACTGCATGGAATGGGGAGCGTGAGCTGAGGCCCAAATTCTGGAAGAGCCTGAACGCGAAGGAGAATGCTGGATGCCGGGTGGGCAGCTCCGCGCTTCTGCAGAAAATTAGAGTGCTCAGACTGCCTGGACTTCGGGGCTAGCCCTGCCGCTGACCGACCTGACCTTGGCAAGCGTCTCAGCCTCGTCATGCTCTGCAAACGTTCACCTCGCTGACAATGGACACTGCTGTGAAGGTTAAATGAGGTCGTGTACGTGACGGGCAGAGCATCACACAGCTCTGTCTCTGTTAGCCCTACAGCCACGCTGCTGCACCCATCCCCGCCCCTGAAACCTGTGGGAATGAAAGACACCCAGCCACATTGCACCTCACAGCCACCCCGAAAGCACCAGGGACTCTCAGCCTTTCTTCCCCGCATTCACCCACCTGCTCAACCTGGACAGGGAGAGAGAGGAGGGTTGCTTGGCCCAGGGTTCCACCAATGCCTCCTCCTCCCCAAGTGCTCTGAGCCCAGCTGAGACTTGAGAAAAAGTTGGGTCTGGAGGTTAAATCCACTAGCTTTAAATCACCATTTCCCTGCTGAGAAATCCATCCTTGAATCTTGGTAAGGTGGAGTTTGGGACAGCTGACCTCTTGCCCTCCCCCAAATCCAGAGGCACTGACCGCTGTGTGCTGTCAGCCGGTGGCTCCAGGGCAGGCCGCCGTGAGGGAAAGCACCACACCTGGGTGCAAGAAGAGAGCCTAGTTCTCCCCGGCCACCCCCCCAACCCCCGGTCCCCCGCAGAGTCAGAAGTGCTTCTGTTCCCATTTCACCGGTGCTCGGCCTGGGAATGGAATGCCAGGAAAAGTGAGGGAAGCACATAGGCCAGGAATTGGATTAGAGGAGAAGATGTGCCGCAGGAGGAGCGCTGAGCCCTGGACAAGTTCCCCAAAGCATGCTCTTTCCCCTTTCGCATCTTGTGGACACCTAGCCGGACCTCCTGCCTCAGGGTCTTTGCGCGCAATGGAAACAGGGAAAGCACCTGATCAGGGCATCCGGGTCACCTGGTGGGAATGGGGGGAGGGTGGTGGGTGAGGCGGAGGCAGGGGGACAGAGTCGTGGGCCAGGGCGGTGCGAGGCTCACGTGTACTCTGAACATACCCGCCACTGCTTCGTTCTGGAGCTTAGTCTCCAGAAGGCGTGCGTATTTCCACGATCCCTGATCAGGTTCCTGAAACCTTCCTGCAAGGTTCACAGCTCCAGCCAGATCCAAAGACAATGTGTACGGTGGTAATAGTGAGTGCTGTGGCAGAGATGGCAGCTTTGCCAGCCTGCACCCCATCCATTTTCCCTACTAACAGGAACTCCCCTGATACTGGCAGGGGTGATAATGTGCTCAACCAAAAAACTGCATTTCCTTTCCTCCCTTACATCTAAGGCCACGTGGCAGAATTCTGGTCAATGAGCTGTAAGTGGGAATTGATGGGAGGCTTCTTGGAAATCTATTTATAAGACGAGGCAATTCAGCTGTCTTCACCTTTGTTCTTTGCCATTCCTCTTCTTCCTGCCTGGAACCTAAGAATGATGGTGGAGATGAGGCATCCACCTTGTAACTATGAGGTGACAAAGACATGCCAAAGGTAGGGGAGTGGAAAGACTGGAGTCTATGATGGCCTTATGAACGTCTCAGTAAGTGAGAAAATAAACACCCACAAGTGTGAATCACTGTTGTTTGGGATCTATTAGTTGTAGCTAAATAATACCTACAAACCAGCCCTTGTTCTAAGTAAGTCACTCACTGAATCGTCTCACCAATTCTAAGAGCTAGCTACAATCAGCATTCCCATTTTTTAGCTAAGTACAATAAGATGTGGAGAATTCAACGAGTATAAACAATATACCTGCAGATCACAAAGATAGAATGTGCCAGAGCTAAGGTTGAATTCAGACAATGTAGCAGCTCCAGAGCCCCGGGAAAGAGCGAGCCAGTGACGCCTCCCCAGACCTCAGCCTGCTGGGCTGCCAGAGGGAAGGAATTGGCCGGCCCCAGCCACACAAGCTCCTCCCCAGCCTGACCAAGGCCCAGCCAGCCCCTGACCTCCGGGCAGTAATGTGACAAAAATTGTGTTGCAGGGTGCAAGCCCCATTACACTATGCTTGAAATGTGGCTTTCCAGCCCCTACTTCTCAATGCAGCTGTCCTGTTGGTGAAAATGAAGACTCTATTCATAAATATGTATACTCCCCCATCTTCTGAAGCTACAAAAAGACCAAGTTACATATGAAGAAGGTAGTTAGTTTCAAAAACCACCCTTTGATAGATAAATTACCCAAACAAATAAGCAAACCTGATTCTTAAATTAGTAGTGATAGTAATAGTAAGAATATCAGGTCTATAAACAAATCCAAACTGATTCTAACAGGCCACGCTCAGAATAACGCCCATGACCCCTGGGTGTGGCTCCAATGACGGGGAAGCAGATTTAGTACTCCTTTTCACTTCAAAACACCTCCTCTAAATCAAATTTACCGGAATCTCAGAAAGAATAAATCTAAAGTCCAATTAGCCACTTGAAACAGTGCAAATAATTTAGCAAACTTATACCAAAGTTTTATTTCTTCTTGGTGCTAATTCTGAAATCCAGGCTGAAGAGACGCCCCACAGCCTGCATCCCATGTAGTGCAGCTATGTTACTATTGCACAGTTGCTAAATGTGAGATATTGAACCTATATCACTCTATTTCTTCAACCCTAGGGAGTGAGTCAACCAACAACAGTTTAAGGAGAAGACCTCCCCGACTGAGTAGCCAACGTTAAGGCAGGAACAGTATGGGCTCATTCTTTATATGACTGTTTCATGATATTACAGATTCCCTGTAACAGATATAAGAGATGGGAAGAGGGAGAGAGAGGGAAAAAAGAGAGAAGGGGGAAGAGAGGGCAGAACAGAGGAGAAAGTTCAATCTGTGCCTGCCCACCCCAAGTATTTGGGTCAATGTTGAATCAAGTCCCACTGCACCAGCAAGTCTGGAGGAACCAGACCACAGGACCCACTTGACAAGCTGAACTGGAGGGGAGAGGCCCAGAACAGGTCCTGCTGGATCCTCGGTATTTTTGAAGTCCATCTACCTCCCTACCTCCTCCCACCACAAGTCTCAGCACTGGGAGTGGACTCTAGGAAAACAGGCTCGTCAGCCAGTACCAGATCAAGAAACACAATGTATGACCTCAAGTCATCCAAGTCACTGGTGTTGGCTTTGGCCCAGCAGGGGCCAGAGATTAATCTGTCCATCATCCATCAAGCCTTCAGCTAAAAAGGCTGTGGTCCTGAGTTCTCAGGAAGATTTCGGGGGGATTATCATATGGTAGCACTGCCCTCCCAGGCCCCGAAGGGAAGGCAAAGGTCCTGTCCTTCAGAAGGCTGTCATGTATTTGGGAGGCCAATGGCTGCACATAGAGCAGTCAACAAAATGGGGAGGGCAACTCGAGCCCTCTCGGAGCTCCAGGGAGAGACGCCACCACGGAGGAGGATCACACGGCAATGGTACCTGATGACTGAGACTTCCCCCTAAAGGAAAATGCTAACTAATCAGAGAGGGAAAGGGGGTCTTCCCGGGCAACACGCAAACCAAGTCAGATCTGTGTTTTTGGTGGCTACAAGCAGAAGCCTATTTCGCAGGGACTAAGATAAACTGCATTCTCCCACTCCCTAATGATACCCACTTGACCTGCCAGACCCACTGGGAGGACCATCCGTATCTCTCTCTCTCTCTCTGTCTTCCCCACTCAAACCCGCCATCCTCAGATCATCAGAGACAATCACATCATCAAGTACAGCATTCACCCCCTCCCCCATCGATTCATCTATTCTTTCTCCTCCCTCCACTGTGTTCATCGAGGAAACACAGTTTCCTAGAACAACATGAGGCTGCCACATTGAGTGCAGTTCAGAAGGGAATAAAAGACAGAATGAATAAAAAAAATTAAGATACTAGACAGCTATTAGCCAGCTGACCAAGCTTCTGAATAGGTCAGGCACTCTACCGAACCACAGGTCCCCCTTTCATGTCACGCCTGGAGGGCAGGCCGATTAACGGGGAGCAGATGCCCCGCTTGCTCTTGGCTCCCAACACATTTGCCCTCAGCTCCCAATTTTAAATGGTTGGTGTTAAAAATACACATAA
The DNA here is from genome assembly GCF_023851605.1 of Tamandua tetradactyla. Taxonomy (NCBI): domain Eukaryota; kingdom Metazoa; phylum Chordata; class Mammalia; order Pilosa; family Myrmecophagidae; genus Tamandua; species Tamandua tetradactyla. The sequence continues at coordinate 38,692,386 of NC_135351.1, forward strand.
ATCATCACCTAGGAAGCTAACACCCATGGGCCAGACCCTCTCACTGCAGGGATTGCTGCTAGCCCTTGGGCCAGAGGTCCCTGGAAGAGCCCCAAGGCTCCCCCCACTTCCTCCACACTTCCCACTCCTAATGAGGGTGAGAAACAGGAGGACACAGGTTCTTAAAATAGTACAGTTAAAAACGTGTGAGGACTAATTCATCCATCTAAATTTCCCAAAGAAATGTCTACAGGGCAGCACATACTTAATGTGTTAACTAAAATCTAGTTAAATTAGAAGTAAATTTAAAAATCATTTAACTCCAGCAGTTATGGGAGACACCAATTGCTACTTTTCAAACTCACCATTTCCAGCTCATTAAAGGTCCTGCCAAAGACATCAAGACAGACAAAAATTCAAGTGAAAGAGCCGGTGAGAGCAGGTGTGTAATATGTTCTCTGTGGAGCTTAAAATAAGGAGAAGGGGAATCATTTAAATATTCGGGCACTTCTCTAGAAAGAAAAAAAGAGAATGAGAAGAGACAAAATCAAAACCACCTTCAACTCCCAAGAACTAACCAGCATGAAGATACAATAACACAAATGAAGTATAATGATGCAAGATTAATTCACTGGCCCAGAAAACCAACAAGATCAAAAAGGCTTGAGAAATTGAACGATGCGAACCCAAATCACAGAAATAACTTTTTTAATTCCATGAACTGAAGGGAAAGAGTATGTAAACTGTTAAGGAACGATCTTCAAAGCAAATACACTCAAGCAAACAACAAATCAGCCATAGCCTAATGGTCAAGTTTTAAACGGTTAAAAATAAACACAAGCTACTCCTTACACCTGCCAAAAAAGAAGAAAAGATTAACATCTTAGATGCAAAGAAAATAATTCTTCAGATTTAGGTGAAGAGAAAGAAGAGCTTGAAAGAAAATCTGCACAAACCTTAAAGAAAGGAAATCATCCCCCTTTTGAAGACAGAAGAAAAGTATCTCTTGACCTAAATGTTCTGAAACAATCTGTCAACAAAACCAATAGCTGAGAAGGTCACAACAAAACAGAAAGAGTTATGGAAGAGACTCAGGCCTGCTGCTCCCCAAAATTCAGTGTTAGCAAAATGTTATAATTACTTGTAACATTAGTCAATTATTTTTTTCTTTATTTTTAAATTTTTTTATTTGTACCATTAGTCAATTATTTTAAGGGCAGGAGCTAATAGTAGAGCTTTGCAAAGGATTCCACCACTATAATCATGGAAGTGACTACTAATGTAAAAAGCTTAACTCTACATCAATGCACGTACAGAGATTGAGTTTGGTTGGCCAGCAAGCCATTGACCAGAATGCTGCAGAATTCAGTGATACCTTGATTTTGGACTTTCAATCCCTAAACCTATGAGACAATAAATTCCCATTATTTAAATAAACTATTCCATGTTATTTATTATAACAATCCTGGCAAAAAAATACAAACAGCACATTGGAAAAACAAAAATCTAACATTAGAACAACTACTTTTGGATTCTGAAGGTAGGGGATTCTAGAACAAAATCAATCAATTAATTAATTAATTTAAAATATTGACATTCCCAGTTATCACTCCAGCAAGTTCCAGCCTCCTTTCACTCCAGCAGGTTATGGCAACTCTGACTGTGTCCAGGGTGCAAGATAGCAAGAGACCTGGGACTGAGGCAGCGAATCTCCCCACAGCCTTCCCTTCTCATGAGACAGGTTCCCATCATGAAATACCATCTGATTTGTAGGTGTGCTAAGTGCCTAGAGAAAAGTAGAGGAGAGGAGCTAGAGATATGAAATGCAATTCTGCTTCACTCCACACACAAGCCACAGCTGGGGAAGAGAGACTGGGTTGAGGGAAGGAAGACTCACTGTAGGAAAAACCCATCCTGATGTGGCCTCTCTCTCCAGCCAACAAGCAGTCTCACCACCCTACCCTTCTCTACATAGGTCATGACTCCCAGGGGTGTGGACCTTCCTGGCAACGTGGGACAGAGATTTTGGAATGAACGGAGACTCAGCATCAAGGGATTGAGAAAAACCCTAGAATGAGCTGAGACTTAGCATCAAGGGATTGAGAAAACCTTCTCGACTAAAAGGGGGAAGAGGGAAATGAGACAAAGTGTCAATGGCTGAGAGATTCCAAACAGAGTCGAGAGGTTATCCTGGAGGTTATTCTTATGCATCAAGTAGATATCATCTTGTTATTCAAGATGTAATGGAGAGGCTGGAGGGAACTGCCTAAAAATGTAGAGCTGTGTTCCAGTAGCCATGTTTCTTGAGGATGATTGAATAATGATACAGCTGTCACAATGTGACTGTGTGATTGTGAAAACCTTGTGTCTGATGCTCCTTTTATCTACCTTGTCAACAAAGGAGTAGAATATATGGAATAAAAATAAAAAATGGGGGAACAAATGCTAAAATAAATTTAGTTTGAAATGCTAGTGATCAATGAAAGCAAGGGGTAAGGGGTATGGTAGGTATAATCTTTTTTTTTCTTTTTTCTTTCCTGTGTTTGTTTTATTTCTTTTTCTATTCTCTTTTTATTTCTTTTTCTGAATCAATGCAAATGTTCTAAGAAATGATGAATATGCAACTAAGTGATGATATTGTGAATTACTGATTATATATGTTGTTTTATTTTGTTTCTTTATTTTTTAATAAATAAATAAGTAAATAAAATGAAATCATGCAAAAAAAAAAACAAACCCCCCAAAAAAAACCATCCTGGCAGACCCAGTCCAAGGCCAAAGAGCTCATCTACATAGAAAGCAATAGTAAGGAGAAGGAAAGAGTTCTTGCAAAATCCCACCTCTAGCAATATCACTGCCGTTTTAACTTTAGAGCTAAGAAATATGAAGAAGACCAAAACCTGAATTAAAAGGTGTTGAAAAAGGTTAACTATACCACAAATTGTACAAACATCAGATATATAAAAGTTCACGACTGCCTAGAAGCATGTATGATTATCTTCCAATGTAATTCCATGGAAAATCAAAGGTTCAAGTCCACCCCAAATGCCCAATAGAGAAAAAAAATCCACGAAAAGCAACGGCATTGCTCTATGGTACTGATAAAACTAGGGGAAAAAATGATGAGTAATTACAAGTCTATTTCATAGGACATAGACAGGACATTCAGATTCTTGTAAATGGGGAAATTCCTAAGGCTATGAGTGAACAAAGGCCCACAACAAGACATATGCTCAGAAAAGATGGAGAGGGCCCTGAATTTCACTTTGCCTTGGGCTGATATTTTTGTTAGGAGGGCTAACTCTGAAGGAGGGCACCAGTCAACACACAGCCAATTTCAAATTCCAAAGTGAGAAGCGCTGTTTGCATCAGCTTGTTTGTTTTTGTTAGCTCCTGGAATTCAAGGAAAGCTCTGTTATATCATTAGCTGGATACAAACTTAAGGAAGAGACAGCAGAGGGACTAAGCTGCAGAATTAACACTTTAAAGTATTAGGATGTACAATGCGCAATAAAAGATTACAAGGCAAACAAAGAAGCAAGAAATTATGGCCCATCCAAATGAACAAGATAAAAATTCAGAAATTATCAATGAAGAAAACCAGACTTTGGACATACTGGAAAAAAAACTTTTAAAAAATGACCTTCAATATACCCCCCAAAAATAAAGGAAAACATGGAGAAAGAACTAAAGAATATCAGGGAAACAATGAATGAACAATATGAGAATCTCAATAAAGAGGTAGAAAATTTCAAAAAGGAACCAAACAGAAACACTGGACTTGAAGACTACAACAACTAAAACGAAAAGTTCCCTAGAAGGTTTCAGTAGCAGATGGGAGCTGGCAAAAGAAAAAAAATTAGTGCACCCAAAGATAAGGCAATTGAAATGATTTAGGCCAAGAAGCAAAAAGAAAAATGAATTAAAAACTACCCAATAGGGCGGGCCGCGGTGGCTCAGCGGGCAAGAGTGCTTGCCTGCCGTGCCGGAGGACCCCGGTTCGATTCCCGGCCCCAGCCCATGTAAAAAACAAACAAACAAACAAAATATAATAAAACAAGAAAATGTTTAAAAATGTTTCCCTTTCTTCCTCCCTTCCTTCCTTCCATCCTTCCTTCCTTCTCTGTCTTTCCTTCCTTTAAAAAAAAAAAAAAAAAAAAACTACCCAATAAACATAACACTTATTATTTGAAAAAAGAAATAATTTTTTAGAAAGTGAACAGAGCATAAGAAATCTATGGGACACCATCAAAGGTACCAATATATGTATTGAGTCCCAGAAGGAGAAGAAAGAGAAAGGGGCGGAAGGAATACTCAAAGGAATAATGGCAGAAAGCATCCCACATTGAACAAAAGACATGAATATGCACATTCAAAAAGACCAATGAATCCCAAAAAGGAAAAACTTGAAGAGAACCATGCCTAGGCACATGGTAATGGTCAAACTGTTGAATGCCAAGGACCATAAAATTCTAAAGTGTCTGGAAACTGTCCACTTTCCAGTTTGTCAATTTCTATTCATCAACATAATAAAAAAAAATCTCTCTCTTTTGGCCTATATGTTAGGGATGAATAATTACCTTGCAAAAAGGTTTGTTGATGTGTACCAACAATGTTATTATGTAAGGATGCTCCTGAATCTATTCCCCTTGTAGATGAAAACCAGATCTGGAATAGCAGCCCTATTTGCTTCCTCTGCGTTCCCTATACAAGATATTAAAAAACTAATAACCACAAGAACAGTAATAAGTTATGCTAGCAGAACCCACTGCATACGTCTTAGACTGCTAATATGGTAGTGGTTTCACTATTAATGCAACTGGTTTTATATTAAGACAAAGCATTAGAAACACACACAGATATCCACAATATAAACTGACAGAGCTCTTCAAGGTATTCAGAATATACCAGTAATATACTAAATATAAGAAATTCATTTGTCTGAGCACTTTGGCTTATTTAAATACTTTTGTCAACACATTTTATCGGGAGAAGTGTAAAGTTACTTTAAGTTTTCAAATATATACACATATAAATTATATGTATCCATAAAAGTATTGCTTATGATCAATATTTAGTAACTTCATATACTCTGTTCTTAATTTGTACCTTAATGCTTGCCATATCTTCACATTTTATAATAAATTATCCTATCCCAGTTAAGCTGATTCTCCAGCCCAATATTTTAATATAGCCTGAGCACCCCTGAGAAGAATTATTCAATTATTAGAAATATGAATCTTGATTCTTTTTATTGCTGTGCTCTTTAATGAAAGAACGTTTTTCCATTCTTTCGCTGCAAAAGCCATTGCCCAAGCAGAAAGTGTTACTGCAAAAACTGAGTAATTTTAGGACATTTTTGTCCTTGACACATAACAGGCACCTTGTAAATACTCATGGGCTGAATGAAGGCTGAATAAACTCAAAGTGTTTATCAAAACATTGACAGGGTTGAGAAGAAAATTCTAGACAAGTGATTATGGGGCTCAATCATTTCCATTTGTTCTTTGCATAAGCTGCTGAGAGGCCCTGGCAGAATCCCAATGACCAAACAAAGTTCTTTTCCATGGCAACAACTTCAAAAACAGTATTTAAAACCTAAATAATCTTAAGAGGCTCTGCTGCCTGTAATTGTAGGAATCTTCTCTTTATAACGGACTGAATAAAGTTAGTCTCCATTGGGGGTGGGGGACATCAGTCTCTCTCTCTACTCCACTCCCCATCAATGCGGCCAAGGAGCTCCTACTATCTTGGACCACTGGATAGAAACCAGGTGACAAGGGATCTTTACCCCTAATTATTTCAAGAACAGCCTAATCCCATTACGACTTGTAAGTACCAAATTTGTTGCCCAATAATGTTTACATCGATAACTTAAAATGAAACAACTGCCAGAATATTTTTTTATACACAGCTTTTGTATTGACAGTTGCTACAAAATTCTTTGTAGCATCATGATTTCTTTCTAATCCTGTGAGAAGCCTCAAACCTTGGCAAGTAAACAAAAGTCATTAGAAATAGATTCCTATGAAACTAGGTTATAAAGTAGTATAGACTGGAGAGAACATGGTCACACTCTTTAATTACATAACTTTCAGATTTTCTTTAGCAGAACAGTCACTTTCTACTAAAAATGAACAACCCAAAACTTCTATGTAAAGATTCTACACTGTAAAGGATGATATGGCCCATAATTTCAAACTTCAACCTCTGTGAGACACCAAAGGGAGAGATGTTTATTTGGTGCAAAATTCATATTTTGAGTAGCATATTATCTAGCTTAACCTGTATGGTCAGTTTCCTTGAACACCATAATTACATGGAATCTTGAACAGGGTGTGAGATCTTGCTGGTTTGTACAGGTTAGTGTGATACCCAGATATATCCCAGAGTAATTTGGGCAGACAATAAAAAAAGTATTTGCAAAGTCCCTTTGAGGGACTGGGGAGAAAGGAGGAAATATTCTGCTTCTCCATCTGAGAAATTCCTGATATTCTCACAAGCAATGGGGACAACTAATTCAAAAAGCTGAGCTCTCAATCTTAGGGCTCACCCCTATGAAGCTTATTTCTGCAAAGGGGAAGCTAAACCTACTTATAATTATGCCTAAGAGTCACCCCTAGAGAACCTTTTTTGTTTGTCAGATGTGGCCTCTCTCTTCCTAAGCCAACTTGGCAAGTGAACTCACTGACCTCCTCCACTACATGGGACATGACTTCCAGGGGTATAAATCTCCCTGGCAATGTGGGACCTGACTCCTGGGGATGAGCTGGGACCCAGTATTCTGGGAATGAGGAAACCTTCTTGACCAAAAGGAGGAAGAGAGAAATGAGAGAAAATAAAGTCTCAGTGGTTGAGAGATTTCAAACAGAGTAAAGAAGTTATCCTGGAAGTTATTCTTAGGCATTATATAGATATCCTTTTTTAGTTTACGGTGTATTGGAATGGCTAGAAGGAAGTACCTGAAACTCTCCAGCTGTGTTCCGGTAGCCTTGATTCTTGAAGAAGACTGTATAATTACAGGACTTTTACTATGAGACTGTGTGATTGTGAAAACCCTGTGTCTGATGCTTCTTTTATCCAGACCGTGGACAGATGAGTAAAAATAAAGAGAGAGAATCAAATAAATAGTAGGGGGAAATAAAGGATAAAAATTGAGTAGATTGAAATATTGTAGGTCAGTGAAAGGAAGGGGGTAAAGGGTATGGCATGTATGAGTTCTTTTCTTTTTTTTCTTGTTATTTCTTTTTCTGGAGTGATGCAAATGTTCTCAAAACGATACATATCTGTCTGATGATATTGTGAGCCACTGATTGCATAATATGGTTGGACTGTATGAGTGTGGCTGTTTCTCAATAAAAATACGTAAAATAAAAAAAGGTTCTATACTATAAAACCTTATAAACTACATATGTTGGTTACTCTTTTCAAAGCTGTCTTTGAAAGAGATAATTATATCCTTGGATGAATACTTACTGTGCCTTTTCTTTTCAATATGCTAAAAGGGAAACAACTCATTCTAAAGTTTTAACAGTTTCCCTCTTAATCATCAATTTCACTTGAGCCGCACTGCTGACAGCAATTCTTAAAACAACTTAATATTTGTTAACCTGTGTAAATATGCTTGCTCTAAGAAATGTGCAACACCTATCTTAATCTAATTAATCATTTCTTTTCAACCCAAAAGCCTACGCACTATAAAAGAGGCAGAAAAGTTAAGCCCTAATTGAATCTGCATTAAAAAGAAAAGAGAAAGAAAAAAGAAACTTTCTATTTAAATCAGATGAAAGCAGTAAGCTATTCAAGTGCCTTGAGAAAACTTGGGTGCAGTGTTCCTGGGGACATTTGCATTTTTCCCCAGAAAACCCTCCTAGGATCTTTTATGGCACTAACTTCCAACCCCTCCAGCCTTCTCAGCCACTATAGATCAACTGAATATTAATGAGCAAAAGCGGCCTGAGTATAGAAATCTCAGCCAAGAATAGTAGGAAACACAAGAAAAGAGCTGACTATTTTCAAGAAACCATCTTTTAAGAGTTCCGGGCTCCCAGAAGTCAAGCCAAAACAGAGAGAAATCGCCTTTGGATGAGGATAAATAAGTTTGAGCTTTGCCCATCGGGGTTGGGAGAAGCCTTTTCTTCTTTTATACCATCTGTTTAACACGGTTAAACGAGAGTTACAGTGGACTCATACTTAGGTCAGAATTTACTTGATTTGTTTAGAAGGACAACAGAATGTTTTGTATTAGTAAACAGGAATGTGAAGGAAATTGGTCATTTTTTTTAAAAGGCCATCTGGAAACTGTCATTTTTTTTCTCTCCCTCTCTTCATCTACTCCTGGGAACAACGTAGGCTATTCTCTAAACACATCTGTAAGTTAAAAAGCAAAACTTGAGAATTAAGCATATACAACATTTCAGCCACCACAAAATAAGTAGTTGTCATATAATAACTTTTACTCACTAACAGCTTGAAATGTTAATGAATATTCAACTTTCTCTCCCTTGTACACAAACTAGCATTTGAATTTTAGGTACTTTTTGAAAAAAAAAACTCAAATTTCTGGCAGGAATGCTATATTTCACTATAAATACCTGATAGAGTTCTATCAGCATTTCTAAACTCTCAGCAGGTAATATATCACCCAGATGGTAATGTCACAGAGAGGTGAGACCAGTCCTCTCTGTGAACTTTTTTGCCTTTCGGGCAAATCGGTGAAGCATTGCACATAGTGTGAATTTTCTCCTTTAGAATCATCTACAGGTCCTAACAGCATTCCCAGGTAGCAAATGACTTTTACTATATTATACCATTTTAGTGCTAGCCCATCCCCCTCTATATACATAAGGATACTGGGGCCAACTCTCTGTGCTGCTTTGAGGCTTTTTGTATACCCCAGAAAAGCCATGTTCTTTTTCCTAGTCCAATCCTGTGGGGGGCAGACTTATTATTTGGGCAGGATCTTTCTGATTAAGTTGTTTCCATGGTGATGTGTCTCTGCTCATTCAAGCTGGGTCTTGGTCTGCTTACTGGAGTTCTTTGATAGGGAACCATTTTGGAAAAAGCTCAGAGCGGACATAGAGACTTTCAGAGAATCAAAAAGAAAATGCCCCCAGGCAAGCTGTTTGAAACCAGAGGACAAAGGACCTGTAGACACAAGCCCCGTGCCTTCCCAGATGACAGAGGTGTTCTGGAGGCCATCGGCTTTTCTAGAGTCAAGGTATCTTTTTCTGGATGCCTTAAGTTTGAACATTCTTAGAGCCTTAGAACTATAAACTTTTAATTTAATAAATTCCCTTTATAAAAGCCACCTCATTTCTGATATATTGCATTCTGGCAGCATTAGCAAACTAAAACAGTTTCCTTACATCACAAAATTGAAAAGCCAGTGAGTGAAAGGGGCCTGGTATTTTGACTTATAGGTTAGGGCAGCCAAACTCGTCCCGTCATTTCTTAATAGTTCTTAGAGTTTTCATAGCACCTTGTGAAACGCCTTGTACATGGTAGGCATTTTAAAAATATGTATTGGATAATAAAATTGAAGCCACCTTCAATCTTGAGCCCATCCAAGCATGTGGGCTGATATGTTATCAGACTGAATTCTCCAAACACATACTACATGCCACCTTTGCTGGCATCACATGGCAATGTTTCTAGCTGGTAAGTAATGTTTCTAAAATACAATAACCCAGGTTAAGAAAAGAGAATTGGAAAGCTAAAGGAAAATAAAACAGTTCTCCCACCCGAAACCCTATCTCTGAACAAGTGATGGTTGTTTTTGCCCTTCTTATTTATTTGAAAGAATATGGCAGCAGTTAGGAGAATATTCTCGGCTTCCAGCGTGCCCCTCCCAAACTGCCCATCACAGCCTTCCCACAAACATCTGCATCCATCATTCCCTCCCGCATCAGGAGATGCTCTTTACTTCTTGCTAAATTCCTCTGGCCTGTGAAGATACAGGGTCCCTTCCAAATCCAATCCCAAAAGATCCCTTACTCTGTCCTTGCACATCCCTGGGAGTAGGGAAGGGGCAGCATCACGTCCTTCCGCTCTCCTCTATTTATCTACAGCTCTGTAATCATGATTAGCCTTCAGAATATAAACATTTCCATGCTTCTTTCATACAAATGCAAAAGAAAAAATGGGGGCTACAGCTTAGCTTCTTCACTAAGTAGCCCACACTCCATGTACCATACATATTCTCACTTCCCATTTTCCCTCTGTGCCAGTTTGAAAGGATTCTGTACCTAGAAAAGCCATGTTTTAATCCTGATCCATTTTGTGGAGGCAGTCGTTTCTTTTAATCCCTATTCAGCACTGTAGGTTGGAAGCTTGATTAGATTATCTCCATGGCGACGTGACATGCCCACTTGTGAATATTAGCCTTTGATTGGAGGGAGAGGTGACTCCACCCATTCCATGTGGGTCTTGATTAATTTACTGGAATCCTTAAAAGGATTAATCCTTTAATCCTTTAAAAGTAAATGCTTCAGAGCCAAGAGATGAGACAGCCACAGAATCCACACAGCCAGGGACCTTTGGAGATGAAGAAGGAAAACACCCCCAAGGGAGCTTCATGAAAGAAGCCTGGAGAGAAAGCTAGATTTTGCCGGGTTCACCATGTGCCTTTCCAGTTAAGAGAGACACCCTGAAATTCATCAGCCTTTCTGGAATGAAGGTAACCTCTTACTGATTCCTTAATTTGGACATTTTCATAGGCTTAGAACTGTAAACTTATTGAATAAATTCCCCCTTTTCAAAAGCCGTTCTGTTTCCAGTATATTGCATTCTGGCAGCTACCAAACTAGAACACCCTCCACTGACAGCAATTTGGCTTCCATACCCTCCACTCCAAAGAAACTGCCCTAGAGAAGACCCATGATGGCTTCCCAGCAGCTGAACCCCAGGGGGTACCTTCTGGTGTATCACCAGCTGCACAGCTGGAACTCCCCGCCGGCCTGGCCGCCCTCTCTTTGGAATTCCTCTGCAGTCGTGCTAGCTCTGACTACTCTCCTGGGGATTATTCTCAGCCGTCTTTTGGCCATAAATTTCTTCTGCACATCCCAGAAAGTTTTCCTTAGGGTCCACATTCTGCCTTTTTCTCATATTTTATAAACTCTTACTGAGCAATCACACCACGGTAATAGCTTCCAGCACCACCTACGCGCTCACTGAGGGCTCCCAAATCCAAGCCCAGCTCACATGTGCCAGTTGTTGGCCACTAGCCTTCACACATGTACTCCCTCCAAAGTCCTTCAAACAACAAATCCATTTCTCTTCCAAAATAGCACCACTTACCTGAACAGGCTATGCCCTGCTCTCAGAGACCCTGGTCTATTCCCTCTCCTGACACTCCCTGCCTTAGACTGGCTATGTGCGGGCACCAAACAGTCCTAACCTCCCTCTTCACTTGTCCACCTCCCACCATAGAGACTTTATTTAAAAAGATATTTTCTTAGCGACCTTTGGAGCTAGGCAACCTCGTTCTTGTGAACAAGACTGTGCCGGTTTGAAAGGACGTATGTGCCCTAGAAAAGCCATGTTTTAATTCTAATCCCATTTTGTAAAGGCAGCCGTTTCTTCTAATCCCTATTCAGTACTATGTGTTTGAAACTTTAGTTAGGTCATCTCCCTGGAGAAGTGACTCCATCAAAAGTGGCTGTTACTCTGGATTAGGTTGAGATGTGTCTTCACACATTCCAGGTGGGTCTTGATTAGTTTACTGGAATCCTATAAAAGAGGAAACATTTCGGAGAAAGGAAGAGATTCTGAGAGTGCAGAGAATGACACAGCCATGAGAAGCAGAGAGACTGCCAGCCAGCACCTTTGGAGATGAAGAAGGAAAATGCCTCCCAGGGAGCTTCATGAAACAGGAAGCCAGGAGAGAAAGCTAGCAGATAATGCCATGTTCGCCATGTGCCTTTGCAGTTGAGAGAGAAACCCTGAACTTCATCAGCCTTCTTGAACCAAGGTATCTTTCCCTGGATGCCTTGGATTGGACATTTCTATAGACTTGTTTTAATTGGGACATTTTTTCAGCCTTAGAACCGTAAACTAGCAACTTATTAAATTTCCCTTTCTAAAAGCCGTTCTGTTTCAGTTATATTGCATTCTGGCAGCTAGAGTTAGCAAGGATAGGTTGCAACTGGAACTAACTTATTCCAGCCACTTTGGAAAAAATCACAGCAGTTTTTCATCAAGTTAAACATGCACCTACCTACCCTTTGTCCCATTCTATTCATAGGCATCCACCCAGGAGAAATGAAATGGCTCAAAGATTTGCAAGCAAGTTTTTTTGTGTGTGCAAAATAAAATTGCTTACAGCAATTTAATTCATAATAGCCCCAATGTTGAAATAACCCAAACATCCATTAAGCAGGAGAACTAGATAAACAAAAGTAGGTATGTTCATACAATGGAATGTGACTTAGAGACCAAAGGAATCAGCTACTAGTGCAAGCAATGACACAGATGAATCTCAGACATTACATTGAATGAAGGAAGTGGGTACAAGAGTATTCTCTGTGACTCCACTTATATGAAATTCCAATAGAAATCAGATTAATAGCTGCCTCTTGTGGGGGAGGGGGAGTTTTGTCTGGAAAGGGACACAGGGGAACTTGGGGGAATCTTGGGGGTTCATGGAGACATTCACATATATTTTTGTGTATATATATTTATAAGACTTAAATTCTATATTTAAGATCAGTGCATTTCACCATTTGTAATTTATATTAAAAAATCAAGGTCAAAAGCGGCAATAGTAAAGGGTGGGCAGAGAGGTATTAACAGATTTAGGACAGTAATAAAAGTACAGAAGTCTTGTCTGCTCAGTCATTGCATCCTCCTTGTGTTATCCAGCCCCCCACCACCTTACTTTCTATCATGCCTTATATCACAGAGACCTATTTTTAGTATTTGCATATTATTTGAGAAAAAAATATTCCCTCTTCCCCATCAACTTCCAAAATTTTGAAGTAGAAAGAAATTCCGTATTTTCTAGCATATAATTAAGACTAGAAGAAAGAAAAAAATGTAATACATCATGTGTGCTGGTTTGAAAGGATTATGTGCCCTGGAAAAGCCATGTTTTACTCTGGATCCAATCTTGTGGAGGCAGCTTCTTTTAATCCCTAGTCAGTACCAGAGGTTGGAGACTTGATGAGATTATCTCCACGGAAACGTGATTCACCCAACTGTGGATATTAACCTTTCATTAGAGGGAGTTGTGACTCCACCCTTTCCAAGTCAGTCTTGATTAGTTTACTGGAATCCTTTAAAAGAGGAAGCATTTTGGAAAGGCTTGAGATCCGAGACAGCAAGAGCCATGAAACCATGCAGCCAGAGACCTGTGGAGATAAGAAGGTAAACACCCCCGGAGAGCTTCATGAAACAGGAAGCCAGGACAGGAAGCTAGCAGACGTCGCCATGCTTGCCATGTGCCTTTCCAATTGAGAGAGAAACCCTGAACGTCATCAGCCTTCTTGAGTGAAGGTAACTTCTTGTCTGTGCTTTAATTTGGACATTTTTAAAACTTGCTTTAATTGAGACATTTTCTCAGACTTAGAACTGCAAATTTGCAACTTAGTAAATTATGCCTTAAAAAAAAAAAGAAGCAAATGGTTAGCATAGAAAATGTAGCAGAAATTTTAAGAGAAAGCAGTACTTTTAACCAAACTACTAAACACACAAGAACAAAAACACTGATATCCAGGGACCTAAAAATTCATCTATATTAATATATAATACCTAAAGGTCTCATTTTGAAATTTGAACCATAAACTGTAAAGAAAAAATATTTATCAAAGTAAATAGCTTTTACTTGCTTAACAAACATTATTTGAAAATTTCCCTATCTCACTAAACGGTCAAAATTCAAAACATTGAATTTTAGCAGAAGCATGCTTAATAATAGAAAGTGGTGCCCCTTTTATTTCCCTTTTACCTCTTAAAAATTTTTGAAAAAAATGGTTTTTAATCTATTTATGTGGCTCAAACGTAAAATCAAAAGGATATATACACTGAGAGGTTTTGCTACTATTGCTATCCAACCCTTCCCTGTTCCTTCTCATACCCTACAAGTGACTATTCTACTCATTGTTCTTCCTTCTCATGTTTGGAGATGAAGGCAAATATGGGCAAATGCATACATAAATTCTCATATCCTCCTTCTCTTATAAAAAAAGGAGGTATGTCTCTATACTGTTCTGCATCTTATAAACCAGTATCCCATTAAAGAATAAATAAACAGAAACAAACAACAACAAAAAGCCATTCTGTTTCTGGTATATTGTATTCCAGCAGCTAGCAAACTAGAACATCATGTTTTACATTTATCCCAAATGAATATTTTTAAAAAGTAAACCTTTCAGGTTCACAGCTGATTAAATCTTCCCTTATAAGCCATATTATCCTCCTATATGCATGTTAAAAGCAATGAAAAAAACAAGGGGTTTACAGAATTAAATAATTCAAATGTTAAGTAATCAGTTCTTTGGCGGGTGGGTATAGAATGCCTAATTCTACAGGAATTTATATTTCCACTCAAAATGTTGATAATCTAATTTGAAAGATGAAAAAATGAAACAATTTTAAATCAAAGACTAGACTGAGCCTTAGTACTTTAAAATACGTTCCCTAATTTAATTTTTCAGGGAAGTCCAAGAGGTAGGAAGTGGTATTTGCTATCTTGTACATGAAAAATAGAGGGAAAAAAATCCTGAAGTCTGAATGAGTCAGAAAAAGATTTTGAAGACAACATAGAACTTGAACACTCTCCTACAAGATGGGCTTGGCTTAAAAGCAGAGAAGATGGGAAAGAACAACCTAAAGGGAGAGAATGGCACAAAAAAGAGCTCTGAGTAAGGAGCACACATGAGATATCAGGATTGGGACCCAATCTCCCTGAATGGTTTAAGGATCATGGAAAATTGAACCGAATAAAGAAAGAAGATGGTTCCAGACTGTAGTAAACTATAAGGTTTAGACAAATAACCCAAACTTAGTAACAAAGAACCAACGGAACTTTTAAAAAGATAAAAGAAGGGATACAGTGGCATTTGAGAAATTTAGTCTAGCAGCCATGGAGCACAGAAAAGGAGAGGGGAGCAGAAAAGGCAGGTGGTAATGAGAAGGAACTAAAAAAGAGGTTAGGACAGGGTATAAGCACAAGGCTTCAAGGGCTGTAGGTCATTGAGGGAAAAGATAATAAAAAGGAAACTCAAGAATTCAAAGAAAGAAACCCGAGGGGTGAAATTGGCCCTGGCACCATGGGATCAACAATGCCATCCTGACCAAAAGGGGGGAAAGAACTGTAACAAATAAGGTATCTGTGGCTGAGAGAGTTCCAATAGAGTCAAGAGGCTACTCTGGAGGTCACTCTTACACAAGCTTCAGTTAGACATTGCTACTATAACTTGCCAAACCCCAACCAAAACCATTCCTTCCAATCCTAAAGAATACCTAGGGCATTATATAAGATTCTACTAAGGTTTCATCTATCAGGGTGACTTTCCAGAAACCTACAACTTCCAGATGGGACCCTGGACCAGATAAGTCCTGAAATACAGAGGGGCCAGCCTCTCCAGAACATCAGATAGTTCCATCTTCCTACTCCATTATTGACAGCCCCTTCCAACATGAGGAAGTTAGAACAGACACAGCCCAAATATCCATAACGAATGGGAGAAAGATCAACGTTGATGGTGGAGTTGTACAGAGAAGGTTGGGTTTAACAAATGAGCATGAGTGCTGAATCAGTGTATTGATATTTCATTTAGTCTCCAGTACCTAGAAGTAAAAACCTAAAATTGTGGAATGGTAACCCATGCCAAACTTCAAAATCTGTTGTATAACTTGTTAAAATGTACTTGAAAATTTATTGCTTTTATGTATGTTATTTTTAGCAATAAAAATTTTTTTTTTAATAATTCAGAGACACTCTAATTGAAGAGTGATCGTTCCTAAAGTCTTTACTCTCTGATTCCTTTAAATATCGGACCGCTTTCATAAATGCGCTCATCAGACACTGAAGTGGTTATTTTCAAAAGGCTGAAGAACAGGGTAGAACAGGCAAGCTTAAAACATGGGCGGGGGGGGAAGACGTTGGAAAAAGGAAAACAAAACAAAATAACAACTACTGAATGAGGTAATGATTTTTTTAATTAGGCACCTATCACTTATTAAGGACCTACTAAGTGTCCAGTGCTATGCTACGTACTTACAGGCATCACCTTATTCCCCACAAGCCTATGGATACAGAGTTCATTAGCTCCATTTTTTACTAAATGGAGAAACTGAGTCTCGCAGAATCAGTATTTAACCTTAATGCCTTCACCTTAAGAATAATAGCTCATCTTTAAAAATGGCAGGGCTACAATATACAAACCAGTGTTCATTCACATGTGCTTAAAAACTCTATGTACTGCATAAGATGGAGATACACTTGCCTTGGCACCCAGATAGCTCATGGCACGTGTTTTGCCCCAAATAAATAATATTTCAGTCATGAAAATTATATCATCAGTAGGTACCAGCTTAACAGAGGATTTACACTTTCAATAAAACGAAAAGTTCAAATACCTTCAAAACAGAATATATCTTGGAATTTAGGGAGATACTTTGACTGTTTAAGAATTTTATCTTTTTACAATAAACAAGACATTTCTCAAATTTATACATACCAGTCACTTAAAAAAGGAAATCACAGAACAGGACTGCACAAAAATTCTCAACCCATTTATTTTCATATTATAATATTCTAGAAGCAATTCCCTCCAAAGTGCTGAGTAGGCAGTTTAAATATCCATCTGTCTTGAAAAGCTTCAAAACATGTAGCATGCAAATAAAACATTTTCAAGAAGGAGACGCATGCATTGCTGTGTTTTTACCACTATTATTAGTTGAAGATCTGGTTTTGATTTGGAGAAGCCGGAACTGTGAGAAAAAGAAAGAGTGTGATAAGAGGTAAGATAGAGATGTGACCAAAGATAAATTATAATTTTTTTAAATAAAAAAAAAACACATTAACTTAAAAATTGACTTGTGTTTTCTATGTGGGTGTATAAATATTAAGGTT
The DNA here is from genome assembly GCF_023851605.1 of Tamandua tetradactyla. Classification (NCBI taxonomy): domain Eukaryota; kingdom Metazoa; phylum Chordata; class Mammalia; order Pilosa; family Myrmecophagidae; genus Tamandua; species Tamandua tetradactyla. Next base: position 38,709,442 of record NC_135351.1, read on the forward strand.
TATCTTCTAGTTTACAGTCTTAGTTTCAGATTCTGTTACAAGTTGTAGAGAGAGCCCTTGGCACGGAGATGCACAAATGTGAACATTTTCACATTCCCCAACTCATTTATTCCAATTAGCTGACTTGTCTGGTCTTTGCCCTTGAATGCTAAGCCAAGAGTGTTGACCTTTAACATGAAGAAGCCTCTCAGGCCTGGCCAGGAATTCTAGAACAAGAGCGATCCATTCCCGTAATTGTAAGGTTTGTGGAAAGGCAGAAGAAATGTTTCAAGGTCACATCTTATTATGTGGCTCCATTATGATCTCTCCTTATGGGTGATTCTATGGTTTGATGACAAGACTTCGGTGACAGACAATGACATTTTCATAGCGGCATTCGCCAAGGCCAGCGGGACCCAGCGGCCATCTGGGTGGAGTCTAAGTGGGAAAGCCGTCCTCAGCTCAGCCAGGAGACTGTCTCTGCGCTCGGCCAGGAGGCTCTCCCTTACCTGCGCCATCTGCGCTCCAGAATCACCTGCCTATTCACAATTAAGACCCACGCTCTCCCTTTGCTTTCTATTACCCCGCTCTATTTTTCCATAACACTTGTGACTGAATCACTAATGTTAAAATCCACCCGTGTCCATCTCTCGTGCTAGAATGCAAACCACCCCTGAGTGGAGATTTTGGTTGTTTTTGTTCACCAAAGTACCTTAAGAATTTATCAGGTGCCTGGCATAAAATAAGTACTATTGACAATCCCAACAAAATAAAATTTAAAAAATAATACAAACAGAAATAAAAACAAGTGCTCAACGTATAGTTGTTGACTTTTTTAAAAACGAATGAAATAGAACACAATATAGTCTAAGTAAAAATGATAACCTAGAACCCAAATTACTTCCTGCTCTTTCGGGTAGGGAAAGAGAAATTTAAACACAACAGTTACTGTAGAATCTCAGCACAATTCACAAGAACCAAAAAGAACCTAAAAATTTCTATTGCGTATAATTATCAGAAAACAAAAGCCTTTCCAACATGCCTCTTACTCAAGGATCTTCCAACTCAATAATTTCAGAAACATCTTAGATTCTTAACATGCCATAGAAATCCCTCCTTACACAGATTTTCAGTAGGGAATTATATTACCCACGCAAATATCTTTAACCCTTAACTCCAAATGATCTGTTTTAAGGACTAGAAATCATTCATTTTGAATGGACCCAGGAAAAATAAAAAATTGTTATTGTTTTGATTTGCTAAAGCTGCTGGAATGCAATATACCAGAAATGGGTTGGCTTTTACAATGGGCATTTATTAGGTTACAAATTCACAGTTCTAAGGCCATGAAAATGTCTCAGCTAAGGTATCAGCAGGACAACACCTTCTCTGAAGAAAGGCTGCTGGCATCTGGGGTTCCTCTGTCGGACAGCAAGGCACACAGCCTGCGTCAAATGGTCCTTCGCGCCTGGGTTTCATTTCTTTCAGCTTCTGGCTCTAGTGGCCTCCTCTCTGAGCCTCTGTGGGTCCTCTCAAAATCTCTAGGGCTGCTCTCTCTAAGCTCTCCCCCGAGTTCTGTGGGTGTCTCTGTCTGAGCTCTCAGGGCTTTTTCTGTCTTTCATCCTCACAAAAGGCTCCACTAAGGATGAAGACCCAACTTGAATTGGGTGGGTCACATTCCAATGGAAACAATCAAATAAAAAAGTCCCACCCACATAGGTCTACACCCACAGTGATGGACTAAAAGAGCATGGCATTTTCTGGGGTACGTAACAGCTGCAAACCAATGCAGTTATCAACACTTTGTGGAATTGAAGTTGAACAAACTGGTGACCGTCCACCAAGAAAGAAGTGGGAAACTTTGACCACAGAGTATCTGCCGATACTGGAATGGCTGATGTTTATTGAGACCTGGAAGAAAAAGGAAATGTTGACTAAAAAGCTAAATTCATTCTTTCAAGAAATACTCGGGTGTGGCTAAGAATGTCAGGATCTGTCCTTTATTCTGGGGATACAGGGAGAGGCAAGTAATTCTGCCCTTGTGGAGTTTACACCCTGCAAGAAAATCTTTCTCTATAAAATTACTTTTACACAATCATACACATGCGTCCCAAGAAGAAGGGAATGCTCAAGTATTCAAATGCAAACCTCCTGAGTCCAGTAAGAATCTTCAGCAAAATGGAGCATACCGTGACCTGAAAAATTATATTGGAAGACGGGGGAGTGCTTTCATGTGAATGATGATTTTCCTTGTGTCAAAAGAGTGATGCCCAGTTTTACAAAATATCCGTGATGAAAGAATAAGCTCTTGGCTCATCCTTCCATCCATGTGGGAACAGCGTTTGAGTGCCAGCTTCTCCTTTCTATACTAATGACTCAAGAACAGTCAGTCACCAAAGAACCAGCAGTGGTTACCAAAATGAATATATTTTGTTCTGCAGTTTCCTGTCCCGGGGGCAAAAATACAAAACAAAAGAAAACAAAGAAATGGAGCAACGTACAGCACAAAATATTCAACTAGAGGCACGACGCCAAGAAAGCAACAGAAAGTTTTATAAGACTTGAGCCAAGGGCTCCCGGGTTTCTTTTAAAAATTTAAATCGTGACAATTATCTTGATGTTTCTAAGAACAAAAGCTTGCTCTGGAGTTTTGTGTACTTTCAGGAATAATTATTTCCTAAGCTTATTCACTTTTTAAGAAAGCAGCTTACACAGAGATTTGGAGGCTAGTGAACATGAGTGAAAACATTTGTGACCAGTCAACCTACAGAGGCATTTCTGCTTGAAATGTCAGTTGGAAAGAGAAAAAAAAAAAAATTGTGGAGAAAAAAACTTAAGAGTTCATCCCATTAAAAAATAATAATTTTCTTACAGACATCTCTCCTCCCACTGTGTGGTCTGATATTGTAATGATGGGATTGCTTATGTGTAATTGTAACAGTATCAAGTGACATTCAAATCTCTTCCATGGCTATTTCATTCATTTCCCTCTTGATGTAACTTTATCAGTAAATAGCACATGATACATTAATATGTGTCTTTTCATTAACAATAATTTGTATTTTACTTCTCTAACATGTAAACACAAATTATTGTTTAAATGGCTATTAGCATGCATTTGCCAATGTATATTGATTCAGGACTATTTCATTTAGCTATTACCACATAGTAATGTGGCATCCCAACTCTGAATGGCTTAAAAGAACAACAGTGTTCTTTGCTCATGATTTGCCACCCAGGCTAGGTTCAGCAGGCCAGTTCTTCTGCTGATCTTGCTGAGCTGCCTGAGGCTGCCCACGTAGCCCCAGGGCCTCTCCCCACCCATAAGGCCTCGCCACTAGGGAAACCTGAACGCTCAGATGCAATTGGCAGGAACTCCTGTGATTGTGGGAGTTCCACCAAGTGTCAGGCCAACTCACTTGCAGAGGGTGCCACCATAAAGCGAGTTGATGCGGGGGGGGGGGGGGTGCCCAGAACGGAGACCCTGGGGGGTAACAGACCACAGAGACTTTTAATAGCTCATCCTCAGAACCGAAACTGGATCTCTTCGGGTCAGTGCCATGAAAGGCAAGAACAAAGAAAGCTTTTAGGCAAAATATTTGAAAGGGACATAATAGATGGGGGTAACTGATGGGGAGGGGTCCTACCAGCCAGGTGAAGAAGTGGGTCACAGACAGCACACCTGAACAGAGATGGGTGGGGAGACTGGGCTCCGAGCTCAGAGAAACATCCAAGAGCGTTCTGAGGTGTGAAAATCTGCACCTTAAATGTATCGTGATTTGTTTAACATAGCTTACTTCTTGGTAAAACTAAAAAGGGGTTGCATATTAATGCTTAGCCTTTATTTATTATGCATCACATAATCCGCAAGAAGCTGAATGGGGAGGGATAGATCAGGTTATTGCAGGCAAGTTTACACACTACACCCTCTTAACCATTAGGATGACTAACAGGGAACATCTGGGGAAAGACAAAACGACGAGGCGGCTCAGCCTCAGCAGCCAACCCCCCTCCCTGCTCTGCCCTGACGGCTGCTTCTAGTCCCTCACTGGACAAGGCCGTGAAGACCCTCGTTCCATCTACCACTTCCGCTCCACAGCTCGACTTCCCATAAAGGAAGCCATTCTGAAACTCGATAGTCTCTGGCTCACCATACATCAGGTCTATATTTATTCTTTTTGATAAGGCCACGGAAAGAAACACAGAATCCTAATGTGCCATAAACTATTAAGCCTTAACAACTACATATGCCAAGCAATTTCATACAATACCTAGTATTTACAAAGAAAAAAACTCTTATTACAACTGACTTTCGTTTTTTCCACATGTCAACTAGCCTCTCCTGCTTTAGAAGAGCGTGTGTCTCGGGAAAAGAACGGAAACAGCAAAAGCGTTGAGGAGTACAAGGAATCCTATCCAAAGATCCTCACAAAACACACGTTTCCTCAATTTAACATATGCCACATAAACATTAGCTTTCCTTTTTATTTCTCAGCATCTACTAATAAGACTCTCTCTGCATGCCTCTTTCATCAAGTCAATTGGATGAATTAGCATTTACAGCATTTGAAGTTATGACACAAGTTAACAAAATAGCAGGGCTGGAGTAGAAACAATGAAACTTCAACACTCAGAAATCGCCTACACCCAATCCTGGCCTTCTCCTTCCTGAATGCAGCTTCTTTAGAGGAAAGGTGGGTGGAGAGGAGTGTTCCACTCCGTCCGAATGCCAGCGCTGCATCAGACGTTTGACTTGAGGTCAGGAATCCATATTCGCCACCAGCGGAGAGCCCGAAGCACTCACATCAGGGAACCTCTGGCAAGGTCAGTAGGGGACGCCAACCCTAAATCACAGCAGGCACCTCCAGACACTGAGATGGACACTTGGGCTCCGTCCCCAGGGCGTCGCCTCTTAGACGAATGGGGATATATGTATACAATCATTTTTAACTTTCTAGGGTTAAAATTTTTTACCTAAATTTAAAGTAACATGATAATACGTACTCAATTCACATGCTCAGTGCGTCCCCACGCTTCGTATTATCAATTTAGGACACTGGTACTCAATGTAATGTGGTTCCTGATGATCTCCAGAGAGCTTCCACTTCTGACTTCTTTTCTATCTTGTGTCTACATTTGCCAACAATCTATCACTGATACCTCATAAAATTGAGTTGATCTGTGGTTAGCTCATAGAACTTTAAAAGCACAAATCTTCTAACAATTATTTACAAATCCAGAAAGTGAAATTATGTTTCCATTAATATTGTTCAGGAAGGTGCAATTATTCAATAAGTATAATTCAAGTATAAGAAAGGTAGAATCAGTTAAGGTGAAACAAATGAAAATAGCACTTGGGAAACACTCAGGATAACCCCAATTAGTCGGATCTGTTACTCCCTAAATGACGGGATATACCCAACCGCAAAGGGAGAGGAAGGCTCAGGCGTGGGCAGGAACCCTAACAGAGAGGCTATTGTTTACCCAGGATGTGAACATCTGCCAGATAGCTAAATACACCCTGCTAAGTGCTCATCAATTTCTCTATTTTAATTACCACCATTTATTATAATCACCAGCAGGTAATTTCGTAAGCGACGTGAAGATGACACTGGAGCCCGGACGAGCTAGGTGCTCCCGGACGCTCAGGTGCGGCGCGGGGAGGGGCGGCTGGCCGTGCTCCTGCTCACTGTGCGCGCCGCTGAGCGCCAAGGACCGCAGTGCCCTCTTGCCGGCCGCGATCGGCTGCCGCAGGGGCAAGTGGAGGAGCTGCGCAGAAGCACGAAACAGCCTCGCTAGGCCAATTCGAGCCTAACAGGGTGTCCCTCCGCACTTCTCCACCCTGCCCCCGAGCCAGTTTGGCTTTCCGCACCCATTACAATTCCAATTAGGTTCAGCTAAGTGACATCTACATCTGAGCATTTAAGGCCCCCATAAGTCTCAGCCTTTGACCTTTTGGAAACTATTGATACTGTTGGCAACTTATTTTGATAAGTGCCACAATCGAGTGTGAAACTGCTGCCTTCATCAGCGTAGCAATAAACCGTGTTTTGAATCAATTGTTAAAGCTGAGATTCTCCAAAGCAGCCTTCCTCCACTCACAGCTAGAGACACGTTCGACATCACAGCCCAGTGCTCGGACACGGTACATATGCACATCTACATACACAGCCACAAACTCACACACACATATCTATGCATGCGAGTACGCTTAAGGAGGCAGGCCTCGCCCTTACGGTATAAAATACTGATAGTTTATTTATTCTATGCGGCTCATGACCCCTAGCTTGATTTCTCCAGCCCACTAATTAAGGAGCAACCACAGTTTGGAAAATGTGGCTCTCGCGACACAGATCCAAGTCATAGTTCTCCAAAAAAGCCGCTCGGGCCAATCAGCACCAAAGCAGCACTCCCTGCAGATGAAATGAATGACACCCCAAAGAGGGGGCTGCTTTGTAAACAGGACCATTTCCGAACCATGAATGAAATCAACAGCAGGAAGTCCAGAGCGGATGAGCACAGAGTGTGCGTCTCTAAAAGCAAATGAAGTGCTTTTCACTTTATTGAACGTACTCTCTGGAAGGTGCTGGGGGCCAGGAAAAATGGCAATTTAAACGAGACTATTTTTTTCTTATCAAGTAGCAAAGCTGTGTTTAAACTGATACTATCTAGTGTTGAAAAGGATGTGGGGAAATGTGGGCCCTGTTACTGGGATTGCAAATTGTACAGCCTATTGGGAGAGTGGCGGGGAGGGCATGCAACTAAACGTGACTTGTGCAAACCCTTTGTCCACACAATTCTCCTTCTAGTGATTTTGCTCTTGCAAATGAACAGAGACACAAGTTTAAGGACACACCTCAACCCTCAGTGAGGAACACAAACTACTTAAGACACAATCACATTTTTTAATTATATAAAGAAATAGTCAAGGAATCTCTCTATCACTGTTCCTCAGTGAGATGATACTCGTATTCTGGGCAGGATATTTATTCATAAAGTCCCCCACATATTTAAAAATATCTCCTGGGGGAAGGAAGTGCCATCCATTAGGGAAAAAACACACTCTTCCATGTGTACAAAAGAGAACAAAATCATAAAAAGATGCCGTGTGAAAAAAAAGCAGGTCGTGGAACAATTCATGCAGCATGATCCTAAGTTATGTGTAAAGAAAGCAGCCATGCTGTGGGGATGGGATGGGTGAGGGGTGGGGGTGGGGGGAGATGCCACCCAAGTGTAATGAGTTGGGGACCTGGTAAGAAAGATGGACAATCTCTGCTCTCTGAGCTCCAACACTGTTTGATTTTTGTCTGAATTTATTGTTTGATTTTACTGGTTATCAACATTTTTATTTGGGGAAGCCCAAATCCATAATATATCCACAAACCTTCCCCTGGGTATTTTGAGAACTGTGATTTAGTAGATCATGGAAAGAACTACAAAACAAGAGGAGAAAGGGACTAAGAGGAATTGAAATGTTTCTAATGACAGGCTTGAGTCTTAAAAGCCCTTTCCCTTCCTTATTAAAGTGATCTGATCTTTCTTTAATATACTATTTAAAGGTACATAAAAATACAGCTAAAAACTTGGAAATTAAACAATAACGCTTCATTCTCACTCCAGTCTCCACTCTCACGCTCTCCCCACTATACTTGTAAAAGCACCTGACCTCCACACGAAGCTTGGCTTTCACAGCCCTTTTTTTCTGTTAGGGCTGGGGGGCCTGCCAGCCCCACCCGCTCAGACGCTCTGAGGTCACAGGCTGCCGGCACCCTCTGATGACTCCACTCTGCCTAGAAAAGCTGCCGCTCCAGGGAGAAGCTGGTGAAGGGTGGATTTCTAAAAATCTGTGAAACAAATACCTAACTTGGCGTGAGTTTTTACTAACTTGCAGTGATGAGTCACAGAAAACTGGATCATATTCAATGGCAACCGTTGAAAACAAAATTATAATTGGCCTTTCTTTCCTAACATGATGAATACTAAGCTGTTGTTTTATTTTAAGAACTTTGAAACTGAAAAATATTAAGCAAAGCCGCAGGAAGTACTATCATTTTATGTGAGCAATCATCTCAAAAAAGCTTATACCCAAATAGATTGGTATATGGGGGGAAAGCACCTATTGCAAGCTACACACCAGAGTAAGCAGGAATACCTTAATATCCTCTCACCAAGTAACAAGTGTACCAGACCAATACTAGGGGTAAGTAATAGGGGCTGATGAAGGGTATGGGGTTTTAGGGGTTTTCTTTTTTTTATGTCTGTCTGTTCCTTTTCTTTCTGGAGCAATGAAAATAAGTGAAGTTACTGTGAAACACATTGTATATTTTGGGTGGGTTGTATGGTATTTGAATATATCTCAATAAAATGTGTAGGAGAGGAAGAAAAGGCTTATGCCCAACTAAAACCAGTGCAACAGCAGTCACATTTCAGGGCGTGCACTGCAGGTTGCTGATGCAGTATCCACTCCCCTGTATCTCTTCCTCACAGAACACCTTCCAGGGGGTCCATGTGCCCAGAGCAAACCGCACGCCTCCCTTGCAGCGAGCGGTGGGCATTCACAGTTCTGCCAAAGGCCCCCAAAGAGAGTGTCCCCAGGACAGAGCTCTCCCCTCTTTTTCCTCTCCACCTTGACTAAGGCTTGGAGAGGCAGGAGCCACCCGTGACTCGGAGAGGGAACTCCTGTGACAAAGACAACCCCCAAACAGAGAGCCTGGCTTTTAAGTCATCGTTGAGCAGCTGCTTGAATCCTAGTCTGGCTGTCTCCCGGGTCTCCTGTTACAGGAGAAAAATACATGTCTGTCTGCTGGCCCGGATGCAGCGGGTTTACTGTTGCAACGAAAATCTTCCTAAGGATGTGTGATCTCTGAGGGTGGGGTCTTAGCACCACACGCAGCACCTAATCTGCTGCTGGGATGGTATGAGCATCTAGGATACAATGAGAAGTGGGATATCTAAAAATATATATATATAGGTCCTAAAACCAGACACCATAGGGAAGAGAAAGAGGACAGAAGATGCTCATGGCATTATGCCCTGCTTGTGCCGTTCACCCCTAAATGAGACCGGCCCTCCTTTTCCGGACTTGCACACACCTGGCCACTTCCCTTCTCTTGGCAACCTTCTTGGAGCTGAACGCTCTCTGGAGCACATCAGTAGTGCATCCCAATTAGCCAGTTAGGAAAACATTATTAAGAAACCCAAGGCAGGTTCTCAACACCACAAAGTACCTAATAAGACAACTGTGAAGAAAACTTACTTTTCCTTACATGCTGTGTTTTTAATTACCCATTTCTACATTTAACAGCTGCAGCCATCGGTTCCCATTTACAGAGGAGTGGAGCTTTGCTTTCATTGGCATGCACCACCCTCTACCCCACATGGACACAGTGTCGATATCCTTCTGCTCTTTAAACTGGGTTTCCATACCGACCATATTGACGTAAAATTGGGCAATCCCACATCCTCAAGAGTCGCTTGGAGTAGGCAGCAGGATTTGTGGCCAAAGCAACCTCTGTGCCAGGAAGGTGCTCTCCCAAAGTACCTGCAAATCACCACAGGGTCTACCCTGCTGGAAAACCAGACTTTATGGAATTGGGTTACTGAGCCTCTCGTTTGGATTTCAATTATCTTTTCTATAATTTTTAAAGGAATTCCTACAAATTTTCAGAAAAGCTTCATAAGTAAATTATCAGAGGTAAAAGTTCCTATTTGTAAAGAGACTAACAAGGGACAATGCACAAGCATTTTAGAAGAAACTGACACAGACCCTGGCAGCACCAAAACCAGCGCTTATAAAATTAAAATTAGCACACATGAGAAAATCTAAATTTCAATTCTCATATTGCTTTTTACTTTTTGCTGCATTTGCTAACAGCTATAGAGAGAGATAGGAAACACTAGGGTTGACCTAGCTTGTCTCTATGAGTGCATATCTTCAATCTCTCCCTAAAAGTCTGAAGTTTCTAGAATGTCCGTAGGCCATCTAGAAAATGTAATAAATCTTGGTAAAAAAAAAAAAGGAGGTTAGAAATAATTTCAATGAGAAAACAATGGCCAAAAAGAATGGACTTTCAAGATATAATACTTGGAAATAATAGAAGAAAAAAAAATTCTGGTTTAAGAGAGAATATCTGAGGAGGAAATCATAGAGCTATCCTGGCTAAAAATCTTATGCTCTCTACAGCATCTCCCAAGCCTGAATCTTCTAGCTTTCACTGGGTTCTATGATGGTCCAAAAATGAGACTGTATGAGTCCTTCTAACTTTAAGATGAAAATAATTTCACATTAATTTAACAAAATCCACTGACCCGACAAAGGAATTTCCTGGAGCTAGCAAGGAGAACTTTGCAAAATGTTTTGTTTTTAATTATGCTCGCTTTCTTTCACCTTGATAGTTACACTCTCGTGCTTTTTCTCTGTACACACATTACAGACCCAGCGTGGTAAACCGAAATGTATGTGCGCCAAGACAGCACTGGGACTCCTCAACCTTCTTCCCAACTGCAAAGGACAAGAGAACAAGGAAGAGGAACATGCACAATATCCCTGAGATATTTACCATAATTCTTAACTTTTACTTTCTAAAATCACCTTCCTCCTTCTCCTGACCAGGAGTGAAAGTGTAAAAAAGTTTAAACTTTCCTGAATGGCCACCATGGAGGAGAAGTAATATTTCTTCCAAGGAAAGAAAAGCTAAAATGATTCTGAGCACCTCTTGCTAAATTGTAGGTCTGGGGGTGAGAGAACGATGTGAAAACACCTGACAGTGGACTCCTTGAGGATTTCAGAGCATAGGAACTAGGAAAACAGCCAACAGTGAAAACACTGCATGACATTTTAACTTATTACATTAATTGAATGTAATCTTAAGCCACATGACTCACATAATGAGTTCTTTAAGAGAGCAAGCGTTCTTTTCCCCCCATGCTCTTTCTGAAACATACGGCTTGTTTGATGTCCTTCCTTCACGCTCCTCTTACTCCTTTGCTGATTCAAAATACTACATCTTTTGCAAACTGTGTACCCAGCTGAGCACCTGTGAGCCCCATCAGTTTTGACCAGGCTGTTTAAACCCCGCCTTGCAGTCGGGACCACACCTAATTAATTTCCTTTCTGCAGAAGCACACCTAGTATCGTTGCTCTGTTTTTAAATGATGTATTGTATTTTTCCACACTTTCTCTACCTCTTAATTAATCTATGCTGGAACAGCTAAGGTTTCAGTGATCTATGTCTTGAGTGTGAGCACAGAAAATTTCAGGTTCACATGCCTTAGTACTTCTATCTGAATATTTAAGGAATCAAACTCACAAACTTTATGACACAGAAACATTTTTATGATAAAATTACCCTTCCCTTGAAATTTGGGAGCAGAAGATATAAAACACTGATGGAAGAAAGAAAACCAGAATTATTCGGCATCCATCCCCTTTAATTTACAGGTACCATGGGAACTACATGAAATTACCTGCACGTTTCCCAAATTTAATACCTGTTTAATGTGATGATTAATTTAATAAGTAAATCAAAGATGTTAAACATGAGAAAATTTAAAGTTCATTTCTCATAATATGGATTTACCTTTTATCACATTTTTATCAGCAGTAAACAAAGGTAAGAAGCATCAGCGCTCAGATTCTGAATACATATGTTCATTTTCTGGCTAGACGTGGAAGTTTCTAGAATGTCACTGAATAGAACAGACAATAAACTAAATACAGGTAAGAAAAGAGTACCAAATAACCCCAATGAGGAAACAAATGCATTCCTAGAATAAAACAGTGGTTTCAAAAAAGGACCTTAGAATAAATGATAGTCCTCTAAGTCAAACACATTTAGATTTAGGAAACAAACAGCAAAAAACAAACAGGAATAAGCACCCTTTCACAGATTCCTTTCTGTTCTAAAAGTTTCTGGATTATCATTAAATAACATTACAATTATAGTATAATTCAATGCTAAATTCAAATATGAGGCTACAATATTATTCTCTTAACATTTCTTCCTAAAGATACAGGTATTAACTGAAGCCATTGCTTTTAACAATGGTAGTTGTATCAATTGTGACAATTATCAATTGTCATATTTTGGAATTTTATGTCCATATACTATGATATGCATACCCCGCCCCCCAGGCCAGGGCAGGGCAGACCTTTGTGCTCACCCACCACATAATGGTTTCTTTAAAGGAGACTCCTGGCCCTTTCACCCTCTCCTCCCATCTTTTCTCATTTCGCACAAACAAGTGAGTCACTCGTGAATGCTGCAAGACTGGCTACTCAAATTTTAGATTCTCAGGCATTTTGTTCAAACAAGCATGGATGGATACATCATGACTATTAATTCCTCCCGTAGAACCACTAATGGGCTCAACAGGTTGAGCAAGATCTTATGCAGAATATTCTAGACTTAAGAAAAAAGCAACCTGTCTTAGAAGAAGAAAATAAATCCACCAAACACCTAAACATGTTTTAGGAATGCATGTCATAGAATTGTCATACACAGCTGGAGGTAACGAATATAGCTAAAACCTTTCTGGGGCATACGTAAGTAGCATATAGCCAAAGACTCTTTTTTTTTAACATGGGCAGGCACCAGGAATCGAACCCAGGTCTCCAGCGAGAGCTCTGCCACTGAGCTACTGTGGCCCACCCAGCCAAAACCTGTTTTTACAAAAAGGATGTGGGGGGAGGAGCTACTTGTGGCCCAGAAATTCTAATAATTCTTTCTCAGGAAATAGCCAAGTCCACAAAGAAGTCCACTGGGTCCATGTGTAGAATAGCAAAGAAAAAAAGAAAGAAAACTGAAACTAATAATGTCTAGTGATAAAGAGAATGGTTAAATAATGTAGATTTGCCTGTAATAGAATATCATATAGGTATCAAAAAAATGTATTGTTAAAAACAAATAAAGATGTCATGACATCTTTGAAAACAGCAAGTAAAACAGCACTGATGATATGCTCTCATTGCATATGTTGTATATGTTTACAAATCTGGAAAAATCTATGCAAAAAAGTGTTCATAGTTAACTGTGGGTGATGAAATTACAAGCATTTCTTTTTCTTTCTTGATCTATGATTTTTTTGAAAATGTCTCTAGGAAGTATCTTAAAGACTAGCTTAATCTGGCAATGACTGGCATCACATCTGGAGAAATAGTTGGTAAATCAAAAAAAAAAACTAATGCTGATTAGATACTAGTTCGCTGTGGTTTTCCAAACCACCCCAGTAATCACCCACCTCATCCAGGGCAAGGCCACGGCCGGCCATGGACATCAGATGCTGACGATGGGCGGGCCAACTCCCCCCATCCCCGCCCTGGCCTTTGGGGTCACACTTAGGTTTCCCCAGTGCTTCTTCTTTTCCTTTCTTTGTAGCTCCACACTGGGAGTCAGGTCAGAGCTAAGCTCATTCCCTCGAGAGACACATAGGAACACACTCCCACGTGCTGAGCAGACCGCGCGCGGGAGCCACAAAAGCTCAGAGCAGCAGACCCTTGTTTGCAGGGACCTGACATGTCAGTGTGGGGCAGCGGGCTCCGTGCCAAGCCCAGCAACAAGATGGCATGAGAGAGGCAGCCACCAGCTACTTCCTGAGCAAGAGGAGAACCGGGCAACTGGGCCTGGGAAGAGAGAATCGTCTATCAAAAGACTCAAAGAATCCAGGATGGAGCTAAATGCTAAAGAGCAGTCAAGTGAACAGAGAACACAGAGCAGCCCTGGTTATGTTGGCAGCCAGGTCTGAAAAGTGGATTAAGAGGCAGATGCAAGAAAAACAGGGAGTTCTTTGGCCTTCAGCTTTATTGATCTGTTTCTTTTCCATCTTCCCTTTTCTCTCACCCTATTTAGGGCACCGTTCTTAATCCTTATGTGTGAGTTAACTTTCAGAAACCCTTTTCTCTTGGCTTCTGGGCCATGGCATAACAGATTGACTTAACTTTCCAGCTGCTTGCAATCTAGTTCTTTGCAATTTTTCACAACTGTGTCATCAACTGCTACCCCCATGCAGATGTAACCCAAAATCTAAAGAACATATATTGCCAACATGCTGTGGAAAATCCACTGGCAACTTAAATCCTATGAGTCCAAAAACTAACAAAATTGTCCAACAGAACCAGTTCCTCCATCTTAATGCCGCCATTTTGGCATGGTGCATGTCACCCACCCACCCAGCCTGCCCAGTCCCGCCAGCCACTGCTGGTCCCTTACATCTTTTTTTTTTAAACATGTTTCCCTACATACATGCATTTCTGAATCTATACATACACCCCCACAGAGGCAGATATGTGATATATATATCAGAGGGAATTTTGTTCACAATGTTTTTGAGTGGGGGAGATGCATGGGCCAGAAATCAAATTCGGGTCTCCCGCATGGCAGATGAGAATTCTACCACTGAACCACCCGTGTGCCCTTTGTCCCTTACATCTTAGCACTGTGCTTGGCACTGAGGGCAGCATGATGAATCAGCCAAATCAAACACTGAACCTAAATCCATTGTCAATTGCAGCAAATTCCACTCCAAAGATTATCTCCTCTCTTTTTCCATTATCACTACACAAATACAAGTCAGACCACCTTAACCGGATCCCAAATTGTTTTTCAACCTCTGTCTCCATTTTCTATTTTCATCATACACCTCACTATACATGGATCTTGTTAATTAGAACTGTAACCCTCTCACCCCTCTGGTCAAAAACCTTTAGTTCACCATCACCATTATGGGTTGAACCATACACCCCAAAAGACGCATTCACATCCTAAAGCCTTGTCTTGCAAATGTGCTCTCATTTGGAAATAGGATCTTTGATGATGGGGGGATTAGCTAAAATGAGGTCACACTGGATTCGGGTGGGCCTTAATCCAATATTATTGGTGTCATTATAGGAAGAGTAAATTTAAACCGAGACAGTGAGAAGGCAGCCATGTGTAAGAGACAAAGATGGAGTCATGGCACAAGCCAAAGAATGCCGTGAGTGCCAAAGAGTACCAGTCACTGCGAGAACCCTACAGAGCCTTTGATTTGGACTTCCAGACTCCAGAACTACGAAAGAATAAAATTCTGTTGCTTTAAACCACCCCACTGAAGCTGCTCTGCTACAGGAGACCCAAGAAACTGAGACAATCAGGGGCTGGATTAAGCACAAGCCCCTTCCCCTTGGGGGTTATTGCCCACCACCACCTCCAGGCATGAATGCGACCTGCCTCCCAGGAGAGGGTGAAAGGCTGCATAAGACAGCATGACACAGACCTCGCCCACAGGACGTGCACAGTGAAAAAGGAGTCAAGACCGAGGCTATAGGGACACCCGGGCGTGGGGAGGGGCAGGCAACTCCAGGACAGTCCACAGTGGAGCTCCAATGCCACCTCCTGTGAAGAGCAAGGAGGTCTAGCCAGTTTGACAAGCTGGAGTAAAGGCAACATGACAGCAATTACAATTTGGGGGGAAAGTCAATGATGGAGCTAAATATATTTATTTAACTAAAGATTCAATAGAATCATCTATTATAACTAAACCACACCTAGTGGAGTCAACTCAAAAGCCACATCTAGTACAATCGTCAGCTTATAAAATAAGGAGAATTAAACACACATGCACCCATACACACCAGCGACTGATAAAATATCATCCTTAAAATGATTAATCATGAGATATTTATTCCAAAGATGCTGCTATCCTTACCATACCCTCAGAACTTCTTCTCAGGAGTTTTCTCAAGAGACTCTGGCTCTAGACCAAACGAGAACTCCTGAAGAGCCCGACTGCCCTCCTCATCACCAGATTTGCTGCCTGACAACTTCAGGCTGCATCCAAAAAACGAATGCACCCCCACAGGACAGATGCACAAAGCATCAGTGACTGCAAAGGCTGCCCATGGCGGAAGGCGCAAGGATGCTCATGGCCTCGTGGTTTGGGAGAGTTGATGATGAAACTCCACCAGTGTCTACCAAAGGGAGGATGACTAAGCAAAGTGTGGCACACGCACAAATGGAAAACTAGGTCATCATGAAAGAAAATATGCTAAGGTTGTGTGGACAGAAATGGGATACTAGAACATCTATTGTTAAAAGAAAAAAGAACTCAGATTGCAGTTTATACATAAAATGATCCTAATCATTTTCTTTTAAATAAAGAGAGAAAAGTGCACAGGTGGGAGATAAACTGAACGGGGACTCAGGACGGATGCACAAATGCTGACTGTGATGGGCTCTGTGGAGAGGGTCGGCCTGGGGAGAGTGTGGAATAAGATTCTGTACTGCTGGAATCTCCTCAGTGGGATTTAATCTTACAAGTAATACATGAGCAGGCAGCAAAAACATACAAGTGCTAACAGATTTCAGATGCAATGTTCTAAAACGTCAGCACTGCTCCCAGCAATGCTGCCTACATCACAGGGAGCACACGCTCTTGTAACATGACTGATAGGAAGAAAACACTCTCCCTGAAGAGTGGAGAATGTTTTTGTCAGCTTTTTTCTGGTCAAATGGCATATTTCCATTTGCAATCAGGAGCATTCCAGAGCTGAGTTCCAGGGGCAAATGTGGGCACCCCACCCTCACCCCATTGGTGTCAACCCCCTTTAATGTGACAATTCTTTACAAAAGGCTTTAAAAGAACTAGAACTGAATGCACCCAGGGCAGCAGATGCCCATTTCTGAATTCAATCAACAGCACAGGCAGGACAAGGAAAACCACAGCAGAATTCTAAAATGCCTATTGCTGGGCTGTTTCAGAGTTTAAAGTCCAAAACCAGTTCGTAACATCAATTCCTTAGACAGAGCTTTTTTGGGGGACAGTGAAAGGTATGTTCAGCCATTTAATAATGTCTTTCTTACTGGAATTAAAGAATACTTCTTTCTATAATTGTTCAATAAAGGCTAAAAGGAAGGAAAGGATGAAACAAACAATGCAACAACTTTGGGCATTGTTAAATGACAGTTTGAAATAAGAGAAAACTACAAAACTAAGAATTGCATTCTAGTCTACCCCAAAACTATGGATTTTCATGTATTCTGTCATAAACGGAGATAATGCATACATTGTCAGAGAGGAATCTCTCTTCTAAAGGTAAGAAGGGGAGTATGACAATCACTCAACACAAGATTTCTCTTAGAAAGGACTGAATGGAAATGCATATCCTTTAGAAACATTATTCTAAAGAATGGGAAAAGAAAGAGGATAAAATATCAGTGTTTAGTCATCCACAATGTATTCATTCTTTTCTAGAATTTCATCCACTCACCAAATCCCAAATAAGTCAAAAGGCTGAATTGCAGACCCTTTAACTGCCTACTCAAGGGATGCATCTTTGTTTTGCACGTTATCATCTTCTCTCCTTTCTTGTCCTCCCCATACTCTCATTACCATTAATTTAGAAAGGTAAATACCAAATGAGGTAGTGATAACTGGAAATAACGTTGATCATCAAATGTTTCTGTTGTACACCCAGCTGCTTACACCTGGGGGCATAAGATGATGAAGAAAGTTCGTTACCTACATCATGTATTTCTATAATTTTAACAAGTAATAGTTAATTCTTCCTTTGAAATCTGAAAAAGACCTTCTGGTATCTTTGTTGCAGACTGTATGACAAACTCATTACCACACAGAAAGAACTCATGATAATGGACATTCAGACCAAAGGCTAATCCAGCATGGGCCCTGATGATTTTGAGCAGGACTCATAGGAAAACAGAACTCTTTTTTTTTTTTTTTTTTTTTTTTGGTCTGGGCAGGCACCAGGAACCGAATCCGGGTCTCTGGCATGGCAGGCGAGAACTCTGCCACTGAGCCACCGCTGCACCACCCAGAACTCACTTTTGTTACCCAAAGTAGAGAAATGCCAGCTGCACTCAGTGACCAAAAGTCATATGATATCATGAAATTACCAGAAATTAAACTCTTACCCTATTCACCCATTCTATCTGACATTCAAAGCCATCACAATTTGTCCAACTGCTTAGGAAACTTTTTTAAAGCATTTAACATTGGATTCTAGGACTTGTGTAATCTCATTTGCCTATATTTCAGATGAGGACCCTAACACCTAGAAGGTACCTTAAGTTGTTCAAGTGTCACAGTGTCAAAAGACTGAAAACCTAAAATCTTCCAAATTCCCACACTCTTTCATCTTCACCCACTGGTGCTATATTTGGATCTGTCTGTGTCCAAACATTTGTGAGCAGGCGCACGTGCATTTACACATTCGAGGCACAGAGAAATTCTATGAAGCACAAGGCAGTCTAATCTTGAGAAGCCTGGATTTTAGCTAGATTTCAGAGGTATACACATGTAAAACGTAAACCATTTTCTGATGTTCATTACTATTGAAGTAGAAAATGAGTAGTCAAATGCTGTGAGCTACAGGCACATGGCAAAACATTTGGGAAGAAATGGGTTTTGAGGTAGACCCAGAAACCTGGGTACCATTTCAGATACGTAGAGAGGAGCCATCAGATTGTTTTAGACTAGACTATAACAAAGACCAATAGTTAAACATTCAATGTCAGTCTCAGCCCAGATGCCAAGCAATCAGAAAGGGACCCTGACCAATCAGAGTGGATGTCAGCCTTAAACAATCACCAGTCCAGTTGTTTATCAGTCCTAAATGTGACATCAACAAAAGATGTGGAGGCAAAAGTGAGTAAGTTGTATCCAGAGAATCCATTCCAAACTAAGCTGGCTTGTAAAAAGGACTAATGCTTGCCGGGGATTGAGTCATGTCTCCCAGAAGACAAGTCTGAATGCCCGGTCCTGTGGGTGTGTATCCAAGATCCAAGTAGGATCTTGAAAGATCCTGATAAGATGAAGCCCATGAATACAAAACTATGTGATGATATTGTGAGCCATTGATTGTAACCATGTCAAGAATGTTTGTATTTTTGTTTGTTGTTCATAATAAATATATATATATATTAAAAAAAAAAAAAGATGAAGCCAAACAGAATCAGGTGGGGGTCTTAATCCCATATGACTGGAGTCCTCATAAGCAAAGGAATTTGGAATACAGAAAGAGAAGCCCAGGACGAGACCAGACCACCAGGTGGCAGAGGCAGGGACTGATCTCCGAGAAGCCACCACCAGAATCCTACAGACTTCAAAGAACCTCTCAATAACTTGAGTATGGAATTCCAGTCTCCAAACTATAAGTCAATAAGTTCCCATTGTTTAAACCAGCTAGTCTGTGGTATTTGTCACAGCAGCCTTGGTCAACTAGGACAATGCTAGAGAAAAACAGGAGAAAAATGTAGACAGGTATTATTATGGATAAAAAAGAACTTCAATTTTTATAAAATGTTCAGCTTATAAATTTCATCTTACGATTTATCTCACTGGATCATCTAACAATCCTGGAAACTGCACATTATAGTCCTCCCATGAAATAGACGACGAAGCCGGACAGGTGAAGCAGCTCAGCCCAGGTCCCGCTGTCGGCAAAGAGGCCAAGTAGAGACTAAACACAGCCAGGTCTAGCCACAGATCAGATGAGAAAGTGCCTTACATGTCAAGGGTTTAGACTTCATAAATAACGAGTCTTCAGATAAGGAAGTGACTGTACCTTAGAGACATTTATCTGGAAGTCATGTACAAGATGAATCTGTTGAACCAAGACTGAGGAGGGAGGCTTTTAGAAGACCACTCAAACATGCGGCCAAAAGCAGGCCTGGGTAGGTATGACATCGGGGCTGTTTATGAATTTCTGGTGGCAGGTTGAATTATTGAACCCCCAAAACCATATTCCTAATCTTAATCTATGTCCCTCTGGAGTGAATTCTTTGTAAACAGGACCTTTTGAAGATACTATTTTTAGTAAAGGTGTGGTCAACTGAAGCAGGGTGGTCTTAATTCAAATCATTGGAGGCGTAATAAAGAGAGCCCAGAAGTCTCAGAAGCCAGAAAGGAGAGGACACTGCCATGCGATGGGAGGCACCCAGCACCCGAAGGCTATAGAACTTCAGGAAAAAGCAAGCCTTGATGCTGTCTTGATTTTAGATTCCTGCCCACATAACCGTGAGCCAATACATTCCTGTCGTTAAGTCAAAACTACTTTGTGGTATTCATGAGAACAGCTCTGGCAAACTAAGACACTGGTCTTGGTGGTGACATGGGAAATCTGCCAATGATTATTTAGGGGCTTTTCCTGCCTCCCATCAGTCGCTGGGGATGTCAACCCAGATGTCACACAGCCATGAAAGAAAAAAATCAGAGAACCAGAAGACTCAGCTGCCCTCTCTCCTCCTGGAACCGCAAAGGCCCTTCCCCAAAGGTATCCCGTTTATTAAAATGGACTGAGACTCAATATAGTCTTTCCAGGACCATGGTGGGTCTGTGACTTGTAAGAGAGGGTGATAAAGACATTGTTAAGAAATAAAATGTTCTCCGATGGGTATGTAAGGAGGGAGGCAAGGGGAATGGGAGAGTTCAAGCTGCTTCTTAAATTCTAATCTGCTCCTGGAACCGTAGGATCAACTATTCCATCCTGACCAAAGGGGGGAAAGGAAGTGTAATTAATAAAGTATCAGTGGCAGAGAGAGTTCAAATAGAGTCAAGAGGCTACTCTGGAGGTTGCTCTTACATAAGTTTCAGTTAGATGTGCTGCCTATCATAACTTGCCAAACCCCAACCAGGACCATTCCAGCCAATCCTAAAAAACACCTAGGGCAATATATAAGATTCCACAAGGGTTCCGTACACTAGAGTAACTTTTCAGAAACTTACAACCTCCAGATGGGTCTCTGCTCCAGATAAGTCCTGAAACCTCGCCCAGCCTCACCAGGACATCAGATAGTTCCATCTCCCTTCTCCATGTTAGTGACAGACCCTTCCAATAGCAAAAATTTAGAACTGCCATAGCCCAAACACCCCTAAAGAGAGGGATGGAAAGATCAAAAGGGATGGTGGAGTTACATAGAGAAGATAGGATTTAACAAATGAATAAGAATGCTGTATCATTAAATTGATATCTCTTTTAGTCTCCAGTATTTTAGAGCAGCTGGAAGTAAAGACCTAAAATTGTGAAATTGTAACCTGTGTCAAACTCTGAAATATGTTCTATAACTAATTGTGGTGCTGTACTTTGAAATTTATGGCGTTTTTGTATATATGTTATTTTTCACAAAAAAAAGAAGAAAAAGCCTATTGTGATGATAAAATATTTAAGCCCTCTAGCCTTCTCTATCCTGGAGTAGCTAGAAGGAAAAAGATGAGAGGATTGTATGGTAGCCCATGACAAGCTCTGGGATCTGTCCTGTAACTGCTTTTGACGACTACTTTGAAAACTATTGCTTTTTTTATTTCTTTGCTTTGCATATGTTATACTGTATAATAAAAAAAGTTAAAAAAAATTTCTAGTCTGCTGACTACAAGAAGTGGGGGAAGGGATTCTGTTTGCGAGGAAGAGAAAACACATGCAGAAAAAGTGTCCAGGAGTTCTAGGCAAAGAGGTGAATTCAACAAAACATCAAGTCTAGCTCCCCCCTCGAAGTCCCACGAAAACTGCCGCAAAGGGATTGTTTTAGGAAGATGGAGAGAAGAGATAATAACAAAATTTGGGGGAGGTGGAAAACAAACATGTGAGCAGTAACTGACCAGAGACTTGATAAAGCCTAATTCTAACCCACTTGAGGGGAAACTAAGAACCTACGTAATTTGCCCAGCCAAGTTCTCAAAGCTCAGGAATTGGTGATACCAGGTCACCTCAGGAAATAGAAGTTAATTGGTTTTCTTGGGAAGAGGAAAATAGCTAAAATAAATACTGCTTAAAAATGTGTAAGAAATAGTTTGAACCCTACCTCCTCCACCAGGTCCCTCACCCACTCAGGAGGAAGACTGGAGGTTAATTCCCAGAAGAGGTAAAAACAGAGGGTTTCAGCTGAGAGCCTCCCATCCAGAAGGATTAAGTAAACAGGTGCATTCTGAATGTGGGAGGAGCAACCCCCCTTCTTTCCACCGAACACCTGGGAAACGGACAGTCAGGACTTACCCTCCAGGTAAGAGGTTGGAAGAGACTTTTCTGAGGACTCCCACCAGCCGAAAGTCACCACCAGCAGGAGTTCCCCCACAAAAGCTGTCCACTGACCAGCAAGTCCTGCCCAACTCTCACACCTTCCAATCAGCCTTTTAGATCCACCCCCCCATCCTTAAATGAACAAACAACCAGACTATCAGACATCTCAGGCAAATCACTAAAGTAAAAAACAGAGACCAAACAAACAGAATAAACCAACCTGGAGGTAATACGATTTGGGTGAAGAACACTTTTAAAATTCATTAATATTCTCAAAGAACTAAGAGGAGACAGACATGGGTGACCTAAGAGAAATGAATACTCAGAACAACTCCTGGGAATTAAAAACCCAACAGTGGAAATGAAAAGCTCAATAAAAGGACTGGAAGAGAAGGAATAAGAAATATCCCAGACAGTAAAACTGAAAGACAGTGGATGGAAACACATGGAGAAAAGATAAGAAAGTGTGAGGATCAGGCCAGAAGATCAAACATCTGAAAATAGGAGATTCACAAAGAGCAAAGTGAGAACATTTAGGAGAGGAAATTAAGAAATAATCCAAAATAATCTTTTTTTGAGGAGTAAAAGAAAAGAGTTTCCAGATTCAAAGAGTTCACCAGGTACCCAATAATACAAATTAACACACACACACACCAAGGTACATGGCTGTGAAACTTCAAACACTGGATGATAAAGAGATGACCCTGAATATGAGGGCTACACATAAAGGATCAGAAATTGAAATGGCTTCTCTTCTCAACATCAACACTGGAAACTAAAAGACAATGGAGCAAATGTCTTCAAAATATGAAAGGTTTTTAAAAAGATTTTTTCACCTAGAAATTCTTACCCAGCCAAATTCAAAGAGAGGGCAGCTTCTTAGGAAGCTAAGAAATCTTTTTTAGGAAGCTACCAGAGGGTAAAGCCCCTCCAAAATGAAAGAGTAAATCAAGCAAGGTGGGGGTGCAGGAGAGAGAAAGAATCTCCAGGATGGTGGTGAGGTCAGAGATCACGAGTGACAGGGCACCAGGACTGACAAAACCTGCCCAGATTAGAGGGGCTCAGAAAGTCTGGAGAAGCTTCTTCCACAAAGATGAAACTGATAGAACTGTTGAGGTAAAAGAAGACTTGGATAGGGTAGAGTTGGAAGTGTAAATAGTCCCACCTTTAGAAACACACATGCACAAAGGGCCTCTGTAGATGCCAGGGAAGACAAAAGTCACGTGGTAGAGAAGAAGCAACTGTGTTTGACGAAGAGGCACTGTTCTGAACCAGGAACCCGCAGTGTGATGATGCTGCAGCCCCCGAATGTCGCTTCAGTCACCACGTACGCATAGCGTGCAGATGCGGGGATGGACTGTGGGTGGGCGAGAGAGACATTCTCTCCCCGAGACTGCAATAGAGAAGGCTTAAGATTGAAAAGCCTTGAAATAGCCAAAGAGCAGGATGTTTAGAGACAGGGACATAATTGTTTTTCTTTAATCAGCTAAAAGATTTTAACAACTACCTCCGGGGAAGGAGAAAAAGGCAGGGGTGAGGCTGGGGACCGTTTGTGATTTGTTGGCCCTTTAGACACTGTCGATCCCATAGTTGGAACAAAAGAAGTGGAAAGTGGAGGGGGACAAAGGAGGAGGAGAAATGGGGTACCCTGGCACAGGCACCCTAGGATCCAAGCCCAGAGACCACAATGGGGTTTCCCTGCTTCAAAGCCTCCAGCTCTCCCCATTGCCTGGGGTGAACGCTGCAGGTCCCCGCATCTGGCCACACCCCTCACCTCTAGCTCACCTCCCCCAGTCTGCTGCCCCCTCTGGCCCTCGAGCACGCCGGTGCTCCCCCAGGCCTCTGCGTGTCCTGGGCCCCCACCCAAAAGGCTCTTCCCCCAGACATGTGGCCAGCATCTCCCTGGTCTCCTGCAGCCTTCACTAAAACGCTCCTTGCTAGTGGGGCCTTCCCTAGCCTCGCAGTGTCTTGTGTCAGCACCCCCCCCCCCAATACACCATGCCTGCACACAGGTCCTTCCACCCCTGACCGCTTTGCTTCTGTCACCACCTACCCCACCCCCACACTGTCCTTTGCCTTGCATATCGTCTGTCTCCTCACTGGAATGGCATCTCCAGGACAGCAGGTATTTTCGTCTGTTTGATTCTTTGCTGTTCAGGACTGAAAGTGCAGAGGGAGAGTTGTAAAGTAACATATTGTCAAATAACTTTGTAGAAGGCAGTCAGGATTCTTATTATAAACAGCTGTCAAATTCCAGAACTTGAGACTGCGTGGTATTCAATAGTGAGCGGTTGGCTGTGACGTCTGAGCGCAGTGTAACCCCCCAGTTTTGCGATGACCCGTGGCTGTGGACTTGGTTTTCACGGGGGCCCTTCACCCGCTGCTCCCCTCCACGCTGGACATCGAGGGAAACTGTGTAGGGCCCAAAGCGCAACGCCACACATTCCCACCACCGCTGGGGAGAGAGTCAGAGCACGGAGGCTAAGGGCAACCCTTACCCTGCCGAGCTGTCCCCATAACTGTGACTCCGAAAAGGACTGCACCGCTGGCGCCTCCTGACCATCGTTTCCCCTCTGTTGTTACTCCTCTGACTACTCACCATTCAGCCCCAAGACTTAAAAGTTAAATAATTTTGCAAGATGTTACTAGGATGATATATGGGAACTCCATATTTTATACATGGGTTTTCTGTAAATCTTCTCTAATAATGATTTATTTATGTATTATTAAAGAATTTAATTATTATCTCTAACCTGGGAAAATCTAAAACCACAGTATATAGCAACAAAATCCTCAAAGCCCCCAAGAGATGGCATGGACTATCTTTAATAGGGAATGGGGTAAAAAAAAAAAAATAACTGAGCATATGAGCATAGGGGTATAATAGAAAATCCAGAACACCTTCCAGTTCTTTCTGCTAATCAGCATTGTTCAGTTTAAAGTACTACATTATAATCTCAAAACATGAGATGTATTTCTTTTCAAGGGCACAGGATAGTAAAAATGTCTCTAGATTATTCCCGTTACCTCTCTTTTCCATCAACCCAATCAAGAAAAATGAATAACCGACTATGCCACCGCGATTGGAATTTCACTATAAAATCTGCATTTTTCCTAATTACGCAAAATATTAATTTTTAGCTTATTCATGTTTTCTATGAGAAATTTGCAAGGTGATTTCCCAGCGGGGGCATATATTTAACCAGAAAATAAAAAGACTATTCTTACTTCATCTTCCCCACTAATATAAATAGACATTTATGTTACTACGATTGAAGTCACTAGAACAGTTTCTCAGACTCTGTATTTTATTTTTTACCTCTTCTTCCCTTTCTTTCTTCATTTTTATAATTTTAAAGAAAACTTTCAAATTTCATTTCTGGCTTCAGAGCTGGGGAGACCTGGTTCCATGTAACAAATCGTGGCACAGTTCTAAAAGTTCTTCATTGGATTCTTTTTTCACATTTCAAGTTTAAAAACAGAAGTTCATTTTCACTTTGGAAATCGAACTCGAAAGAAAAATGTGACCTCCCAGAATTTAATTCCTTCCCAGGAGCTCCCTGGAGAACATAAATTAAGACACAGCCACTTGGGGGAACATTTTTAAGTCATGTTTGACACATGAAGCTACCTCGGTACTTGACAGGAATAATTTTTAACAAGCTCATCCATCTTTTCTTTACATGTTCAACAGAATTTGAAAGCACATACTTTACCAGAAGCTGGTTGGACTCTACAAACAATTCAGATTTTTTTTTTCACAGTGGAAGTACAGAGGGTGTGTAATGCTTTGCATATTTCTTGTTAAAAAAATCAAACCTACAACTATTGAACAGAAATCAGATGTAAATGCATGCATGCCCCTCTATAACTGAATGCATGATTTCTTGGATTTTATCACTAGGTAAAAGGTTTATAGATATTAAGCTACAGGCTATGAGGTGTAGTCTTCAAAGTAGGGATAAAACTACTACACACACAGGGTGCAAGGGTAGCTCAGTAGTAGAATTCCTGCCTGCCAATGTGGGAGACCCCGGTTTGATTCCCGGTCCATGCACTTCCCAAAAAACAAACAAACAAGTAAAACAAACAAACAAAAATTCAACAAATGGTGCTGCAGTAATGGGATACTCACATGGAAAAAATAATGAAATATGACCCCACCATACAGCATACAAAAAAAAAAATTACAACACACACACAATAAAAATGAAAATGACTTCTGGCAATAATGGTAGATAAAACCAAAACAAAAAAAAAAACTAAGTGGACTTTTAGAACTAATAAACTGTTGACCTCATCGATGTACCACCCCTCGATCCCCCAAATAAAAAGAGGGACTATGCCCTGCCCCTGCTTACAAACACTCAGCTATAAATGTTTCACGTGTCAACATCAACTGCCTTACAGTCCAGTGAGCTGCAGGTTTGGGCACTCACCTTCCTTCACCTGGCCTGGTGCCCCCACCTGCAACGAATGCACGCCCACCAGCGACAGCTGCTAAGCTCAGGGACTAATTTTCCAAGCTGCCATGCAGCCAATCCAAGTCCCCTGGAAACGACCTGCCCTCTTCCAAAGCTTCCTGCCCACCCCACCTGCTATCATGAAATCATAACACCAAAAACACAAATGAAACCAAGATGAACCCAGGTCACAGAGCTTTGGGATGGGGCTGAGGGGAGCACGAAAACATCATCTCGGTATCTCTGGCTCTCATTTATAACCCGTTTCCCTGCAGAAGCCTCTTACTCGGTGCTTGTGCTCCATGTGCTTAGGTCCCGGGTGTTTATATTTCAGGTTGAACAGGCTCTGGGGCTGCCCTGGGCCATGCTTTAGAAACACTATTTGTACGAGGAAATGTATTACAAGGTCCAAACAACCCCACCTTTACTTCTGCACTTGGCAGGTGCTAAGTTAGAGATTGATTATCAGCATGTAAAACCGACTCATTGGAAAACAGCAAAGGAAAACCTGATCTCAAGTTGGAAAGAGGAAAATGACATCAAAATAAACTCCTATCAGAAGTGTAACCGAATACTGATTTGGGAGGAAAGCCGAATAAATTTAATCTATTATTCTATGCCTCTAGAACTAAATTATCATGTTACCAAAACAAGGTTCCTAAAGCCCAATTTGAACATAAGCACACTCATTAGGAAACTTTACTATATTGGAGTACAATCAAAGTCCATCCCTTTATTCAATTGTCAACTTTATTTACACTTATGTTTTAAAATACACTCAGGAAAAATAGTTGAAAAAAATAGCAAAGTCCGGGCGGGCCGCGGTGGCTCAGCGGGCAAGAGTGCTTGCCTGCCATGCCGGAGGACCCCGGTTCGATTCCCGGCCCCAGCCCATGTAAAACAAACAAACAAACAAACAAAATATAATAAAACAAGAAAATGTTTAAAGATGTTTCCCTTTCTTCCTCCCTTCCTTCCTTCCATCCTTCCTTCCTTCTCTCTGTCTTTCCTTCCCTTCAAAAAAAAAAAAAAAAAAAAAATAGCAAAGTCCAATCCAAAGCATCTATCAGCTATATTGTGTACCGTGTGACAGGTATGGGTTCTGTTAATCTCATTTAATCCACACAACAATCATTTGACGTTTTAGTACAATGCCCACTTTAAAAAAGAGAACATCTAAGCACAGAGTGACTAAGTAATTTATTCAGGGTCACACAGCTAGTTATTCTTAACTCAAGTCCTCTCCTAAACATTTTGCTTAGATGCCTTTTATCAAGTTGCTTCAATACCCTTTGACTTCTCCAAATTACAATTGATTAGACTAAACTAATAACTCATTTCAGATAGATTACATAAATAAGAAATACAATTGGAAAGCTAAGTTATATTGGGTAAAGCAAATAGGGTTTCATTATAAGCCATAGAATTCAGTAAGTTTTTGCTTGTAGATTTTTCTCATGTTTATTTCAATGTTCATGTTCCCTCTTCAAGTAAAATTTCCCATGTCCACCTCAAGTTTTCCTAGCTACGGTTTTTAGGAGGCAACTCTCTCTAAAACAGTGAATTTTAGAGTTTTATATAGTAATTATACAAACCTATAAAAAAATAGGCTTTATATCATCAGTATTTAGAAAGAATACTCCCCTCTCCTCAGATTCTGATTGGAAAGAATGTCCAGCTCTGCCCTTGTGTTGGGTCACATCCTGCCCTCGGGATGCTGTTTAAAGTTCCTGGGAAAAGGGAAGCCAGAGAGGCTGCTCTGGGTCAGGTTTAACTAATCTGCAAATAGGAAAGGCCAGCTACTAGCCTGGCCTCGCAGGGATTCGTAGACTTTGAAAGTAAGGCTCTCATTGTTGTGCGGTAATGAAGCATTCGTTCATAAACCCCATTGTCCTGTACCAGAGGCAAACTTTTTGAAGAACCCTCTGGGAATTCAGGTTTTGGGCGGCCCAGGCACTGGCAGAACACAACCAAAGCTGGAGGGCTGAGAGCAGAGTCGCAGCTCTGAGCAGCTGATGCAGCAGGTGCTGGAGGCAGTGGTTCCCACCCGGAGGGCTATTGAGACACAGACTGCTGCCCACCCACCCAAGCATGTCTGAGGAGGGACCCAGATTTGGCATCTTTACTAAGTTTCCAGGAGATGCTGAGGCTGCGAGGCCAGGGAACACCCTTTGAGAACCGCTGATGTAACTTAATGCCACCATGAACCGGGCCGTAGAGGCATTTTCCATTGATACAGGTAACTTTATTAGTGCAGCTGGTCTGAGCACTGCTGCTGAATCTCCTGAAGGTACTGGCTTTAGGGAGCACTGGATCATGTCCCTGTATTTAAATACAGCAAGTCTCAGAGGAGAGCGGAAAGGAAAGAGGAATTTCCCCCCCAACATATCGCTAAAAAAAAAAGGAGATATTGAATTTGTTCCTCTCTCACCTGTCTTCTGACTCTGATCCTGAAGGTCCAGCAAAGGAGAAGAGGCCAGTCTCACAGGAAGCATCACAGAAGACTGTGCACATAGAGACCACAGCACCTTCCATCTGTGCAGCTCAAAGAACCAGCAAACTTGATTCATTCCCTACAGATCCATAGCGGTGCTGTCGGACCGGCTGCTAAGTACCCTCCTGGCTCATGCCCCGGAGCTAGTAGCACAAAGATTTAAAATGACCAGAATAAAACAGAAAATGCCTGTCAATCCCTAGCCAACCTCAGAAATGTTCAACATTTAAATGCAGTTGATAAAATTGGCTCATCGATTATAACAAATGCACCACACAAATGCAGAAGGCTAATGGTGCAAACGAGGGAAGGGGGGAAACATTCTAAAAAATAAAATTTTAAAAATGAAGCAAAAGTTGTCAGAAATTAAAACACACAATTATTAGAGTGCATTAGGGAGGTAGTAACAACTCACTTATTCCATATTGTCTCTACCACTACCAGCTGTGTGATCTTGGGCAAATTACTTGACCTCTTTGGACACTGTTTCCTTATCTGTAAAATGGGGATGGTAATAGTTACCATCTTATACAGCACTGATGAGGATTAAATGAACCTGGCACATTAAGTATGTATAGATCTTAGCTATTAATATCACTATGGACCATTTTACAATTTGCAAGCCTGTTTAGGTTATATCAGAAGTACTACCAGCACCCAAAGACATTTCTCCCACTCCATTTAACACCACTATGAGCGCGGGTGTGAGAGTAGCCCAGAGCCCTTCAATTTTCTACAGACTACATATTTTTCAATTAACCTACCCACCATTTAGAATCAGAAGAGCAGATCTAAGCTTAATCCTCATCCTTCCAAAATATAAGAACAAAAGTAGCAGAAAGAGAATTGACAGACCTTTGTTTTTGAATTTTGTTGAGCGAAATCTAAACAGACCTAATATGCTGTGCTGCCAAAAGCAGGCACCCACCGAGGTGGGAAAGTTTGAGACAGATGTCTGATTGCTGTTTTGGTATCGGGGGAAGGGAAAAGTTTGTTTTTTAAGAGAAAAAGGAAAACGTTAACTTCAAAGAAAAAAAAAAGCTCGTAATTTCTCTCTACAACAGGCACTGTTCAACTGAAGAACCAATTTGGGAGTGGGGTGGGGAGAGTATCAGTCAGAGTTCCCCTGAAAAACAGAAGCAGTAGGATATATACATACATGATTTATTTTAAGGAATTGGCTAATGCAATTTGGGGCAGCAGGGTGGGTGCTGGCAAGTCTGAAATCCCATAAGGGATAGGCTAGAAATTCCAGCAGAAGTTGATGGTGTATTCTTGACACAGAATTTCTTCTTCTTCAGGAAACCTTAGTTTTTTGCTCTTGAGGCCTTCAACGGACTGGAGGAGACCTGCCCACATCGAGGGTCATTTCCTTTACTTAAAATCATCTGATTGTAGCTGTTAACCACAAGCTGTTAGCAACATCTAGACTAGCGCTTGACCACCAGACAGGACACCTGAGCCTAGTGAAGTTAACACATAACTCACAACATAAGCTTATTTTAAAAAGTCCAAACACAAAACCTTACATGGAGAATAGCACCCGAAGTTCTACCAAAAGTTCCCGTCGCTATATCTAGATAATATAGAGTTGCAATAAAGAGAGGAAGTG
The DNA here is from genome assembly GCF_023851605.1 of Tamandua tetradactyla. Classification (NCBI taxonomy): domain Eukaryota; kingdom Metazoa; phylum Chordata; class Mammalia; order Pilosa; family Myrmecophagidae; genus Tamandua; species Tamandua tetradactyla. The sequence goes on from NC_135351.1 coordinate 38,739,996, forward strand.
GAGTGATACTTCCTACTTTTCTTCTTTATATTTTCTGCACTTTATAGGCTTGAGATTCATGATAAATATTCATTCATTTTATAAGCAAATATTTTGTGCTATACTTTGTAAGACAGAAAACATTTTCATGTACTTTTATTTACACAAAACTTACATGGTACATTGTGCAACTGGATGATGATGTGTATGCATCTATGCTCACAAATAATGCTTTAATTACCCACTTCTGTACTAATGCTGTATAAAGCTTTGGTCTCAAGCGGTTAACAATTAGGAGAACTTATTCAAATGGCCCTGGTTGGTTCATTCTAATGTCTGAGGTGTGGTTCTACATTGCCCTGACACTACCTGGAACACAGTCGATGGAGCTATAACCAACCCAGTGAAATCAAGCAGATCTCGTGATTGAATGCATTCACTTAGCAAAGGAAGTGACTATCTCAGGGTAAAATGTTCCACACTAAAATCCAAATGCTGACCTATCTCAGTGACATTCCCCTCCCAAGGCAGGAAGTAATTCGCTTCAGCATGAGGGGCTGGCCAAACAAAAGGCAGAAAATGTCTGCTTTTAAATAAAATCAACTTACTGTGGTATTACAGGCATTTAACAGAAGTCTCTCCTCCCTTTTCCCTTCTTCATACAGGAAAAGCTTAATCATCTCTTGGGAAGCTCATATTCAAAACATATCTAAAACCAAAGCATTGGCAATCAAAAAAATTTTAAAGAGTTTAAATTAACAAGTCATGCCAGTGTTAGCTAAGCCTATTTTTTCCCAAATCATTTCCCTTTTCTGACCTGAAACCAGCTAAGAGGCATATAGGACAATAATGAAAATAATCACTTTGCTTTACAAAAATGAATAAACAGGTACACAGGATAATCCAGAAATTATGCATATAAACAAACAGTTTGTGCTGACATAAAGAAACTCTAGAAGAATACAGGAAACTACCTCAGACAAGTGGCTATGACCAGTGGAGGGGAAGTAGGAGGGGGACAGAAGCAGGAGGGAGCCTTTTCACCGCAGGACCTTCTATATATATATTTTAAACAATGTGACTATGTTGCCTGTTCGATAAATTGAATGAAATGTATGCTAAGATTATTTGGACGCATCATCACTTTCCACCGAGCCTGTCCTTCGCATCACATAGAAGTCGAGAGGATGGGCTGAGGGGCCAGGCTGCCTGGGACTCTGATTTCACCCCCAGCCAGGGAGTCAGGACAAACTGAAAATCCTGAGGGGAGGTGGACAGAGCTCCAGCCCGGTCACGGCTGCCGGACGGGCTGCTGGGTGCCATAGAGGTAGACGGTCCTTCCCACATACCAACATGGTGGGGACTGTGGTCCATCGCCCGGCGCTGGGCAGTTGCACTTCCTTATACTGCACACCGAGGGGCAGGGGCCTTCGGAACACAGCATCCAGTACTGTCAAGGAAAAGCCTTCATGTCAGCTTGCCATGGGTCACCGCCCTCTAAATCCACACTGGCAGCATCTTTACCCCCCCGCCATCAGCAGGAGAGGAAGGCCTAGCCAAGGACTCTTCTGCAGGCGTCCCCTGAGGCAGCTGTCCATCGTCCTTCCAAAGTCACATGCGGCTTCTCTACATGGCTGGAAGTTTCTAGTCAAACACATAGAAGAGCAAGTGAAAACAAAGCAGTGCGCACAGAATAAAACTTCCAGCATCCCACTGGGGGCAAATCTTCCTTCAGGAGTCTGTAATCGTTTTCTGGAAGGTAGTTTTTTAGATGAGGAATGCTGCAAACATTGAGAATTATCATTTTAGAGGTGTGGGAGTGCCACAGGCTTCCAGGCAGGTCCTCCCTGTGAGAGATCTTCTAAAAAGTGATCTGAAGTTCACAGGTTTACGTTAGAACACGTTTTCTCTGAGAAATAATGTTGTGCCTTCTGTTGTCCAACATTCAGTTATCGATCCCTCAGCCTCGCTCAGCAGGAGAGAGTCCTGACTCACGCAGACTGGGCTTCCCAAAACCTGGTTATTCGGTGTCCCCGAAGGCAAAGTGGGAACTCATTAGGGAGGCAGGTTCCTGCCCCACCCAAGACCTGCTGATTCAGAATCTCCAGAGGCAGGTTTGGGATCTGTTCTCCAACCAGTCCCTGGGGAGGTCAGTGATTCAAAGTGGGAGAAACACAGAGATGAATGAATGAAACTGTGCTCACAGGGGCTCCGAGGTACAGGATAAGCCCAAGGAAAGCTGAGGTCTGTGCTGCAGCCCTCCTGGTCTGGGTGGGAACATGAAATCAGGTTTAGGTCAGGTTTGGTGGAACCAGGGTAAAGGGGACCACTGCAGTGCTGGGTGGCCCAGTTCCTGCAATAGAAGGAAATGGAGGAGAAGAAGCCGGCTACATAAAGGCTGCAAGAAGAGACGGGTTCAGCCCACGGCCTCCCCAAGCCGCTGTGAGGCTGAAGCAAGCAACAGCTCTGCACGTGTTCTGGTACCATCTACAGCCTTGATACTTTCTGTGCCCTCAGGACTTGATCAGCCTTCATTTGCCAGATCTCAACTGAGCTTCTCACAAGGACCGGGCCATGTGCAGCAGCAGATGGACAGAAATGGACAGACGCTGAAGTGGCCCACACCATCATCTACCTTAGCCTTGCCCCAGCTCCCGCGCCTTCAATGGGTGTGTCAAGCTGCTTGGTCATGTGCTAGTAGACTGAGGTTTCCAAACAAAGGGAGAATGAAAAGATAGAAGCTCAAACGACCCAAGGTTTTCTCTTTTAGACAAGTGACAGGCTCTGGCCGAATCTTCTTGGCATCAGCCTCCCTCATCAGAGCACAGGGATGTCACAATTTGACGTTAGATCAGGTCATCCAGAGGCAGTGTCACCAAAGGAACAACAAGGGCAGACTCTGCCAGGGTTCAGAGCCAGCTCTGTTGCTCACTAGCCATCAAGCCGGGCAAGTGAATGATTGAAGTCTTAGGTGCATCATCTATAAAACAGAAATGATAAAGTGTGGACCTCACAGAGCCTTTGCACTTATTGGAGAGTCCGACCTACAACAAATGCCCCAAAATTAACCCTGGGCATCAAGGGGCACCACGAAGTTGCCACAAAAAGTCCAGAAATCAGAACCGATATCAGTAATATCATGTTTTAATTTGAGGAGCGCCAAATGCGTTCACAGACATCATGTTGTTTAATCCACAAGGAAAGGCACTGAAGGCCGGGAGCCCATGCCCTGGGCCTCAGGGGTCCCGTGTTCAAGACACGAGCCCCAGCTGCTGTGGGACATTTGTCTGGAGTGCCGCTGAGGGGTGTTTTTTGAAGACCACAAAGGACATATGGACCAGCCATGTGAAAGCAGAATTATCCTCAGCATTGCCCTGTTGATTCTGAACTTCAAATCCTGCAGAATTCATTCATTCCAGGACATAAGCCAATGTGCAGAGAAACCAAATTAAATAATTAAGTAAATTACTAAGTGCCTAAGAGTTAGCTAGTTAGCAGTCATTTGATTTTACATTTAAAACCCGATTTTTCAATGGATGTCAAAATCATAGCCTAACACGGGAAAACGGTGCACTTTCTTCCATTTCTATATTTTCTTCCAAAATGTTAAGGAACTCAAAGCTTCTCTCTCATTATCTAATTTGTTTTCACTTGCTAGTCCCAATCCTAAACAATACATAAGCTGAAATTTAATATCGGTTTTCCCGCTAACACAGACGAAAATTGGATTACTGCTGTTCTAGTTTGCTACCTGCCAGAATGCAGTATACCGGAAACGGAATGGCTTCCAAAAAGAGGAATTCAATAAGTTCCCAGTTTACAGTTCCAAGTCCGAGAAAATGTCCCAATCACAAGTCTACAGAAATGTCCAACCAAAGGCATCCAGGGAGAGATACCGTGGTTCAAGAAGGTCGATGAAGCTCAGGGCCTGTCTCTCAAGTGAGAAGGTACATGGCGAACACAGTCACAGTTTCTCTCTCAGCTGGAAGGGTACATGGTGAACAAGGCATCATCTGCTAGCTTTCTCTCCTGGCCTCCTACCCCATGTAGCTCCCTGGGAGGTGTTTTTCTTCTTCATCTCCAAAGGCCGCCAGCCCGCGGGCTCTCTGCTTCCCGTGGCTACATCACTCTTCTCTGCTCTCTCTGAATCTCATTTTCCAAAATGTTTTCTCTTTTATAGGACTCCAGAAACTTATCAAGATCCACCCAAATGGGTGGAGACATGTCATCACCTAATCCAGCTTAACAACCACTCTTGATTAAATCACATCTCCAGGGAGATGATCTGATTACAGTTTCAAACATACAGTATTGAACAGGGATTATTCTGCCTTTACAAAATGAGATTTAGATTAAAACATGGCTTTTCTAGGGGACACACATCCTTTCAAACCAGCACAGTTGCTAAACAAATCATTTCAACTTCAGTGCCGGTACTAGCTTTTTCAAGCCGCATAATAGCATTTTTTTTTCACATAGGCAGGGTCCAGGAATCGAATCCGACATAATAACATTTTCAACACCCCAGAGTCAATATGTAGATTGATGTTATACTCTCCAAATGCAAAAAAAAAAGACACCTCTCTCTCTCTCTCTTTTTTTTTTTTAGAAATCTGAACATGTGGCAAAGGCATTTGAATAATAATTTTCTTTTCATAATTATATTAGCACTTAAAAAAAAGAGGAGGAAGGTATGAATGTATTATGGGCAAGATAAATGCCATTTTGAAACAAGTACCAGCCTGATCTGTTTGGAAAGTGACTGACTCTCAGCAGGTGATGATGTGTACACTCCATGTGTATGTGAAATACAGAAATATGAGTTAAAAGAGAATTCTACAAGTTTGAGTCAAATAAACTCAAATACCCCAACCATAAAAATCAAAAGGAGATTATGGATCAAGATCATATTTACAATTCATCTGAGCAGCTATTATCAAATAGTAATCCTCAGAATAAAAAATGTCAAAATTGGAAAATCAGTAGAGATTATTTCAGTCAGTCTCTATTTTACAGATAAGGAAATTGAAGCCTTCATAGTATTAAATAAATTGTTCAAAATCTGCATTAGAAAATGGCAGTGTCCATGTGACCTGTCCCCCAATTCCTAATCCAATGCACTTCCCAAGATATTCCAGTGCTTTTAGAACTTGCCTGCTCAAAGGAAGCAAGCAAGTGCTTGCTTGTCTCCTTACCGGAGACTGCCTCAGTAAGTCTTTGGAAGGGTCTGGGAATCTGAAATCTTACCAAAAGTCCTGGGCAATTCTTAAGATCAGACAAGTGTGGGAAACACTGCTTTAGCTCACTTAGCCTCCTTGACCCGAAGGCGCAGTCCCACCACTCAGCTACTGCCAGTTCCTGTTAATAAATGTAGAGACCTCCCGCAAGGGATTAGAGGTAGGTAGAGACCACAGCAGCCCCGACAATCTCTCTAGGCAGTGACATGTTTCAAAAATGTAAGGTCTATGCCAGTTTCACCAGATACACATTAATAAGCAGGCAGACACCAAAAGAGTATTATAAGTGCAGCAAACTCTCTACTCTCGGTCTTTAGATTGTGACAACCACCTTGCATAAAAGGCTCATTCTAAGGAAGAAACAAAGAAAATCTGACATCAAGACCAGCCTACCTTCCAGTTGAGTCAGGAACAGTTATTAGTGAAGGAGGGGCAATGCAGCTAGACAGCTAAGCTACTCCATCTGCCCAACTCTCAGACCTTGTTTATGCAACAATAGTGATGCCTAGATGATCTTCCTGCCAATCAGCTCTCTTTAACACTCTTTTCATCTCCCTGGCAAGAATTATACACATTCTACCAAGGCCATCCTGTCAATCTGCGCACGCCATGCACCATGCCACCTCCAGGAGGCGCCATCACTTACACTCTCATGTGAACTGTGTCCCCTAGAGTTGTACAAACTACAAACCACCATGAAACAGATCCAGATTCAAAGCAAAAAGTATTCTGCTTTTCTAGAACTAAAAGAAAAATAGCCAGGAAATCCTGTTTTTTTCTTGTTCTATTTCAACAATTATATTTCAAATTCACCTAGGGACTCCTTGTAAGTGGGAGTGAAAAGAATTTGGGATTTGAAAACAGGAGATTCCAAGTCTTCTTCTTTACACTATTAGGCTCAGAAATGCCATTTATTCATCTGTAAAATGGATAAAATGCAACCTCTCCCTACTTCACAAGGTTTGGAGAAAGATAATGAATATAAAGGCCGCTTTTTCAGTCTTGAAAGCACCTCATAAGTATAGTGTTATTATTAATTATACAAAGAAACAAATCACACAGGACTTAAAATAAAACAGGACTATTAGGTTGAGTGTCTATTGATTTCTGCATAGCAAAGTCTGTTTTATTGTTTGCCAATCAGAGGTGAAAGAGTTCACATTTCTGGCTACTTTCAGTATTTTCAATGAGAGTTTATTTTGTCAGCAAAATTAATCATTTGACTTGTACAGAAAGGAGCAGAGATGGCCAGTTAAGCACAAAATCTTAAATAGGTAAAAAAAAAAAAAAAAAAAGTTTACATTTCATCTGTTTTTAAAGTAATTGTCCTGTTCGCCTAGATTCGTAGCAGTCAGGAGAAGAGTACTTTCCCCCAGAGATTTTTGTGCTTATTCTTCCTAACACCAGGCACTAAGAAACTAAATATTGCTGCAGTTCAAATATCTATTGAGTTATCACATTCCAGGCACTGTTCTGAGTTTTTGAAAAATAAAGAAGACTCCAGCCTTGGCCTCAAGAAACTTAGTCTCTGGCAGAGGGGTGGAAGTAGAAACAATTGCATTCACGGTGATGAATGTAGGGGTAGAAGGGATCCTGGATGCCTCCAAAACCCCAAAAAGCACTGCCCCCAACATGCGGGAGTCAGGGAAAGCCCCAGGGCAGTCTTCAAGGATGAGTAAGAGAAAAATAGCAGTGTGCCTTGTCCCTACTTTATGATCAAAATTATTTTGGATGACTTTCTACTCATGAGATTTTGAGGGCTGGCAAATTCGCACTACTTCTCTGAAGCACTGAGGCCAGCCAGGCCGGCCCACAGGTCAAAAATGCTGCTTCTGAGCGAAATGAGACAAAATAAACTGTCAATGGCTGAGAGATTCCAAACAGAGTCGAGAGGTTATCCTAGAGGCTAGTCTTACACATTAAATAGATATCACCTGCTTAGTTAAGGTGTCATGGAGAGGCCAGAGCCTGAAAATGTAGAGCTGTGTTCTAGTAGCCATGTTTCTGGAAGGTGGTTGTATAATGACATAGCTTTTGCAATATGACTGTGTGATTGTGAAAACCTTGCGTCTGATGTGCCTTTTATTTACCTTATCAACAGACGAGTAAAATATATGGATTGAAAATAAATAAATAGGAGGAACAAATGTTAAAATAAATTTAGTAATTGAAATGCTGATGATCAGTGAAGGGGAGGGGTAAGGGGTATGGTATGAATTTTTTTCTTTTTATTTCTTTTTCTGAATTGATGCAAATGTTCTAAGAGATGATCGTGATGATGAATATACAACTATGTGATGAAAAAAAAATGCTGCCTCTGTAGAGCAAAGATAGCATCCAGAAGCTTTCCAGAAAGCTGGGGTCACAGTCCTGATTACAAGATATGCCACCTGCCAGGGAAATGCACCCTCTCTGCGCCCGGAGCCTTGTTCCTTCGGAGCCTCACCAAAAGGTTAACCAGACCACAAGGAAGAAATTAACAGTCACACCTCTCCTCGGGGATGCTGACGGGAGGCATCCAAACTTTACCTCTCATCTCCCCACACTCCTCAGGGGAGGTGGCACCCAAAGGAGTGTGAGCAACAGTCTGGCTGTGTCCTATATCCTCCACCCTAGAGAGAATCACTCCATTCCCTGGGACTTGACTTCTTCCCTGGTGGTGTTGACACAGATGGCCTTTAAAGTCCACTCTAAAGTTTAAAATCAGCTTTAAAAGTCTAAAATTCTACGTGGCCAACCAATGACTGGCATTCTCAAGACCAGCCTAGAAAAAGCTGTCAATAGGACTTCAAAATGTAACTTTTACCCAGGAACAAGAGTTAAGGTGAGATGTTTGTTTTATTTTTAAAGAATCCTCACAGATGCTACACAGAATGAATGCATAGCCATTGCATTGCTTCTTAGCCCATAAAAAAGTTAAATTTGGGAGGGTGAAAAACCACAAAAACTAGTTTTTCTTCTATTTCAGCTTTCTTCTCTGTATACACACTTCTACTCTCAGGCGTAACTATGTTACATAAGTCTTCTTTCTTGATTACAAAAAAAAATGAGCTAAGTTTTCAGATATGAAATCAAAGCCATTTAAAATTCAAATTTGTGAAAAGCTTTTGTTTTAAGTTATGTCACAGTAATTAAGGCAATCTTGGTTAATTAAGAGAAGGTTGGCTAGCAAATCAGCCTATAGGGGCCTCTGTATGGGAAGAGAAGAGGAAAGTGGTACATTTGAATACAAAAGTAGCCAAGGAAGGCTTTCTCCACCTGAAGGGAGTTTCCTTCTTTTTAGTTCACAGGGAAGACCAGATCACCTGGCAGTCAGGGCTTCCTCGTCTGCCACTCACAGCACACAAAGAAACGGCACCAAACAACGAGTGACTTGTGTGTTGACTGTGACGCTCCATCAAGACAGTATAACGTATGCATTAGTCCATTACTCAGTCAGGAGACATATTCCATGTCCCACCCACAACGCGGTGAGATCACTTAGACTCCCCCGCCCCAGTCTGATTTTCCTTTTTTCCTTTCTTTTTGTCTTGGAGGGGTTGTCTCGTCCTGGTTGGGATCTGTCCACAATTTTCAATGATGTGTTGACAGCACAATCAAATGAGATGAACTGTAAAATGCAAAGCCATTCCACCATAAACGCACAACTCGCAGAAAGATGCATTATTCAAGCAATTACCCTGGTATTAAGTTATTCAAAATCTGCAGGCTTCAGGTTGAAAGGTAGATAAAATGTAGCTAAGTTTTCCTAGCAAGGAATAAATGGAAAAGAAGCTATTCAAGACTGCATGTGAAGTGATTCTAAGAGAGTATTTATTTCATCCGGGGCCGCTGAAATCGGGTGTGTTACACAAACACCTCCCCCCCCCAACTTTCAATCTGTCAACCATCTCCAATTCACCCTTTATACTTAGGGTTAGGACCAAGTCCCCATGGAGACATGGCATAGGCATCACACTGCAAGTTCTTCGGGCCAGCAGGAAATCCCAGTTGTATCCTTCACCAGAGCCAGTTAAGCCGCTGAAATGAAATGGATGCTCGGTGAGATCCCTACCTAGGTGGGTCTGATGCTCAGGTTAGGAGGAGTCAAAGATGAATGAGATTCAGTCAAGGCCCTCGAATGGTTGATGGGTCACTTACGGGAAGAAGCAACGTTCCGGCCCCAAAGTGAAAATCCACAACCAAGAGTCTTCAGACTTTGCTTGTAGATAAGAACACAGTTGGGCGGCGGGCAGAGAGAAGACACGCAGCCAGCACTCTCGCTGAGATCCCAGAGATTTTTACAACCAGACCCCCCCACCTCACCCCCGGAGGCTCCAGGGCTGTAACCACCGCCTATGTGTAACTACTACTTGGCTGTCGATATCCACTTCTTTATACCTGGCTTCTCGCACCGGCCACCTGCCCTCTGACCCTTTTCCCACGCCCCCGGCTCCTCCTTTGTCTGCAGCGCCCCTGGGTGTGCCCTCAGCTTCCCACACGTACAGACAGACAGACAGACAGGGCAGGGCCGGACAGTGGGGCGGGGCCGCCCCTCTCCCATTCCGCGCCGCAACCCGCACCACCCTATGGGGTCGCGGGGCGCGCGGGCTCCGGGCCGCGGCCGCCAGGGGGCGGACGAGAGCAATTCCTCGCCCCCCACCCCCGTCGAAGGCCCCCTCCCGTCGGTGTCCCCCCGTGTCCCCGCACTCACGGACTGGCTCCCGGCGGGGGTCGAGGTGAGCGGCGGCGGCGTGCAGGGCGTCGAGGCGGCAGCGCAGCGCGGCGGTGCGGTGGCCCAGGGCGGCCGCCTGGCCCCCGAGCTCGCCGAAGATGTCCCCGGCGCCGCGCGACAGCTCGGCGAGCTGGCCCAGCAGGCGGACGAGGGCGCGCGCGCTGCCCTGCTCCAGCGAGCACAGGGGCGGCCCGGGCCGGGCGGCGGGCCCCACGGCCCTCTGCGGGAAGGGCATGGCGGCTGCGGGCGGCTCAGGGCGCAGGCCGGGGGCGCGCGGCGCGGGGCCGCATCCCGCACAAAAGGCGGCCGCCCGGACCGACGGCCCCGGGCTTCGGGGTCCGGCGACCGCTCCCGGCGTTTGGGCGAGGGCTCCGGGGACTCCGCGGGCTCCGAGCTGCAGACGAGGTCCGGGCTCAGGGGATCCGGGCGGAGGTTCTGGGGATCGGGCGGGTTACGAAGTCCAGGGGATCGGCGGCGGCTCCGGGGGATCCCGGCCGGGGAGCCGGGTCCGGATGGGGGCTCCGGGGTCCCGCGTTGCCCGCGGCGGGGGCGGATGGACGAGCAGCCCCGGGCGGGACGCGGCGAGCGGAGGCGCGGGCCCCGCCGAAGTTTGCAGGCGGCAGGAAAGCGCCGCGGCCCCTCGCGCCGTCCCGATTGGAGCTGGAGGAGGAAGCGGGGGAAGTGCCGCCGCCGCCACCGGCCGCGAGGGAGGAGGGCGGGCGGGCGGGGAGAGGGAAGGGGGCGGAGGGAGGGCCGGCCCGAGCCACCTGCGGCGCCCGCGGGGAGGGCGGCCCGCGCCCGGCGCACCCTCCCGGGCTCCCCTGGGCCACCCCCGCCCCTGGCCGAGCCCCGCGGGAGGCAGGACGGTCACCGCCCCCCCAGGCCAGGCGGGACCTGGCGGGGAGGGAAGGGCGGGACCCTGCGCTGCGGAGCTCACCTGCGCTCACCTGCGCTCACCTGCGCGCCCTGCCGAGACTCCGGGGCCCCTCCTGGAGGGTCTCTCCTAGTTTCCCTGTGGAAGGCGGGCAGGGCTTCTGGGCCGCTTCGGGTGGGTGGAAAAGAGAAAACCATCAGCCTGTCCGGCAGCCAGGGGATCTCCAGCCGAGTAGGAGTCCGCTCCCAAACGCGCCCCAATCAGAGACACCTCTGAGGGCCTCTTTTTGGGTGGCTTCGAGTGGGTTTTTTTCGCAAGATAGTTTTTCATTTGGCTTCCTCCTCCCCTGACTGGAAAGTTCCGGACTGAAATGGGCTGAATCTGGGTTTCTATCTCCAAGCACCTGAGTTGGGGGACCAGGGAAGCAGAACCTAGAACCCTGAATTCAGGGCCTGAAAGACCCGTAATCTAATTGCTGCTGAGTATGGTCGTGGGACAGCGCTGACTCAGGCCATACTAGGGGTATCCGGGAAGACTGAGTCCAGTGTCCCGAAGCTAAAATCCACTGGCCTCACCTCTGTGTGTGCTTAGAAGAGGAGTCTGGTTCTTTGGTTGCCAACTCCAAAAACCCCTCCTTGCTGTGCTGTTGCTTCCAGACCAGGAATCAGTCTCCCATCTGGGCTGAGCTTACTACATAGCTGGTCCCCTCACTCTGGGAACCCAGAAATGTCAGGCATCTCCAGATACGATTCAGCAGATGGAAGCATGCTTTGGTCTTTCTTACAGCAACTCGCTTGTGACAGTGTGGCTAAGTCTCCTGCCTCATTCTCTGGACGTCTTCAGGGTTGTGCAGCCAACTTGCATCTCCATGAAGCGTGCCTGAAATGTATGCAGCCTTGTAAAAGCATCTGGCACCGTGTAAAAGTGTGGTTTTCTCAAATGTTTGTTCAGTGCCCTTGTATGAGGCCTGGGCTAGAGATGCAAGGATGTATGTACACAGCTGGCCCAGCCCTGGCGTCCGGCCGCCCCCGACCTCGTGGGTCATGTAACAGCTTTATTGAGATGTAATTCTCATACCTACCAACTCACTTTATTTTAAATGTACAACTCAGTGGTTTTTCAGTATATTCACAACAGGGTACAAGTATCACCACCATCAATATTAGAACATTTTTATCACCCCCTGCTATGGGTTGGACCCCCTGTTATGGGTGTCGCCCCAAAAGATATACTGGTGTCCTGTACCCCCTGTGGCTCAGAGTGTGACCTGATTTGGAAGAAGGGTAGTTTGAAGTGGAATTAGTTAGGGTGGAATTAGCCCCACCCTAATTAATTCTACCCTGATCCCGTGTAATTGGTATCCCTATAAGAGGGAAATTTGGACACAGAGTCTTATGCAGATGGAGGCAAAATCGGAGTGTTGTTGCACAAGCCACAGAATGCCTGGGGCCACCAGAAGCTGGAAGGAGCAAGTGAGGCCCTGCTGACCTGGGCTTGGGAATTCTGGACTTGAGATGTTTCCATTCTTTTAAGCCACTCACTTGGTGGTACTTGGTTATGACAGCCCTAGATAGCTAAGGTGCACCCCCACCCAATCCCCAAGAAGCAGGACACTTTAGTTGTCACTCCCCTTTCTCCCCATCCCCTCCCCACGGGACCACCACTAATCTGCTTTCTCTGTATATAGATTTGCCTATTCTGGACATCTCATACAAGTTGAATCATACAATACATGAGCTATGGTGCATGGCTTCTTTCACTCAGAGAAGGGTTTTCAAGGTGCATCCATGTCGTGACATGTCAGTGGGTCAGTCCTCTCTGTGACTGGATAAGAGTCCTTGTATGGTGCCGGACACTGAATGATAGTCCTTGTATGATGCCGGACACTGAATAAGAGTCCTTGTATGGTGCCTGAGTTTGCCAGCTTTGGAGGCCGAAAGACTGACCTCCTCCAATGCTGTAGCTTCCCCACTGGCCGGCAAGCCTTGGCGCTCCTCGGCTTTCCCATCACCTCGCGATGTCCTTTCTCCCTGGCTCCCACTTACTTTCGGCTTCTGGCTGCTCTAGCTATGACTGAATTTCTTCTGTTTAATAAAGGACGCCAGTTCCCTGGGTTAAGGCTCCCCTTCATTCATGTCAGCCACACCCTAACTAAAACAGCGTCTTCAAGAGGTTCCATCACAGCCACTGGAATGCAGCCTGAGACCAAGAACGTGTGTTTTGGGGAGCACATAATTCAATCTCCCACACAGGGGTACACCATAATTTATTATCCATTCACCAGTTCCTGGACATTTGGGTTGATTCCACTTTTTGGCTTTATGAATATGCTCTTTTGAACATTCATGTGCAAGCAAATTTTATGTGGATATACATTTTAATTTGGGAGACTATATCCCCAAGAGTGAAATTGCTGAGACTTACGGTAATTCTATGTTTAATCTTTCCAGGAACTGCCAGATTTTATTCCAAAGTGGCTGCAGCGTTTTACATTCCCACCACCATGAGTGTGAAGTGGCATCTCTTTGTGGTTTGGATTTGCATTTCCCTGATAGCTAATGATGTTGAACATCTTTTCATGTGTTTATTGGTCATTTGTGTATCTTCTTTAGAAAAAAACGATGTTCCTTAGGAGAAGTGTCATTTCAGATCCTCTGCCCCTTTTAAGATTGGATTCTTTGTCTTTTTATTATAACGATTTGATTATTTACAAATACCAGATTCAAGTCCCTTATCACTTTTAATATTTATTAATTGTTTCAGCAACTTGCTGTGGTTAACTTTTGTTCTTTAATTTATCCATTGTTTCCTCTCACCCCTTGAGACTATCTTCTTGGTTGGAGAAGAAATATGACGTAACTACATTAACTGATATAAGGGGAGCAAAGATATCTTTGTAAATTTATAAACCTGGGGCAATATGAATACAGCTTTTTGGTGAAATGACTTCGCTGTTCCAGAGCAAAATATGCATAACAACAATGTTGACTAAGCAGGATTCTTAGGGTGCACCCATAAAAACAACTTGATTTTTTGTTTGTTAATGTCCTACCACCCCTTTGAAAAACTGCTCAGGGAAGATAGTTCTTCCACAGAATGTCCACTCACACGTTCCCATGACTGCTCTGTTCCCTCTTAGGTAACAGAAAATCCTACCTTCTTTTGAGAGATGAAACGCACTCTCCATTCAGGAATTAAAATCTTGGCGCCTTCCCCAGCAGGGACTTCCTGGGGACAGAAATCAGGCGAGGATCCTTTGACTCACTTGCTAGCACAGGGTAGGAGGTGGGGGCAGGAAGTTTGCCCCCCATCCGGGTACTCTCTGACTGGCCTCTCACCTGCGGACCTGGTGGAGCTCCGAAGCTGACTCTTGCAGGAACACTTCGGTGCCTCCTCACTGGGAGTGCTGGATCTCGCATTTCCTGGAACCCAGGCAGTGAATTTTCTCCAACTGCTTGCTGTCCCCCAACTGTGGTTTTCCTCCTGTTCTCTCATCACAGCCTTGTACTCTCAAGGTCCTGTCAGCCCTTCAGGGAGCACTTTTAGGCAGAATTCCTTTTAAGTGACCCCAGCCAACCTTCCTACTCTGGATTCCATATATGCATATATGGTCCCTAAAATTCATGTACTTTTGTCTTCCTGTTGGAAGGCGGGGCACGTACCTGCCAGGTACCTGCATGGCCATCCGCTGAGTTGCCCTGGATGCTGCAGCTTCCTCAGTGGGGTTGGGGACCTCCTACCAGGCTCCAGGGTTAGCCGCAGGTGCCCCTGCCCGTTGGGGGTGTGGGCAAGACTCTCAGCTCTGCTGAGGAACCCTCACAGTCCCTTCCTCCATCTGGTCACCTGACTCCCAAGCCCCCACAAACACACATACTGTAGAGAGGAGCATCTCACCAGGCCCATCTCCTTTGAAACTCACACACCATTGTCTTCCTCAGAACTCCCATTGGTGATGGACAGCTATCATTTCTGGATGCATCCTTCACTACTTCCTGCTAAATAACATATAAAACCAATCAAAAACATAGTGCCAACCTATTCCAAGAAGTTAGTGCCCCACACTAAACTAGAGGGAACTTGGAAAAGGAAAACTGACTTGGGAGAGTTGAGATCCGGTGTGTGGCGGGCAGTTAGAGGTTTGAGCATGGGATTAGGCAAGGTCCGGGAGCCGCAAACTAAATGGAATGCTTCAAGCCATGAGAATGGATGCTCTAAGCACAAAAGATTAACAGGGATGGACAAGGAGAGACCTGAGTGCCTCGCCAGCCCCCAGCCAATGGGCAGGAGCAGAAGAAAGGAGCATGGAAGGAAAGGGGGGAGGAGGAAATCGAAGTGGCGACTTTCACCGATCCCAGGGGTCCCAAAGGCTGAAGAATGAGAGCATGGTCATGGAGCAGATGGAAGTAAGTGGGAAAGGGGCACTGGTAACATCCAAAAGAGCCATTTCATTAAGACAGTAGAGGCAGAAACCAGTGTCAATGATGTTGGGTAGGGCGGATGCAAGGATGAAAGAACCAGAACATTCAAAGAGAAAACTGCAGTGAAACAAAGCTCAAAAATGGGTTAGATGAAGCAATATTATCAAAAGTTTTTCCCCCCAGGATAGTGCTGGGAAACAAGGTGTGGCTTGTTAGCTGCCTGCCCTGCAGCCATCCTCCCACTTTCAGCTGGCAGGACCCAATTTGTTTAACCAGAAATATATCCAGCCTCTTGAGATAAATCATAAGTCATCTGTTTTGTTTGTCTGTTTGCAGGGGCAGAGGGGCAGGGGGAAAGTGCATGGTCTCGGTATCGAACCTGGGTCTCCTGCATGGAAGGCAAGCATTCTACTGCCGAACCACCGAACCACCCGTGCACCCCCAATCCCATTCTGTTTTCATTTTTTGGTTTTTTTTGCTTGTTTGTTTGTTTCCCATTCTGTTTTGACAGTAATTGGTCCATGGGGTGGATGTGTGGCCCAGGTATAAGCCAATGAATTGAAAGCAAAGCCTTAGGAACACTTGGGGTGGGTGGGTGGGGAAGGCTCTCTATCTCTCTGGTCAGACCCCTGCCTCCAGCCTTTGGATGCACACATATGAGGGTGTGATGTCTGGAGCTGCAGCAGTATCTTGAGTCCAAGGGGAGAAAATACCCCCTGGGCCCCCTGGGCTTCACTCTCCATTGGGCATCCAGAAATCTTCTTAAAATGCAAATCTGATTGTGCCCTTAGCCAACACAAAGGTCTTCAAAGCTTTTTCGTTGCCTTTAGGATTATCCTTAATTTGGGCCACAAAGCCTGGGAAGGAGGGGCGATCCCTGGCATTCTCCCACCGTGTTCCTGGTCCCTCCCCTGTGCTCCAGGCCAAAAGCTCCTCACTGGGAGCAGCCTCCCTACATATTCAGTATCTCTCTCTCCCCTCCACCCTTTCCCCTCCAGTCTCTCCTCCTCTTCCCCCCCACCCCCTTCCTCTCTCCCTCCGAATCCGAGGGAAGTCCAGCCCCTTTGATCCCAGTCTGGACAGCTAAAGCTCTGCAAAGCCGGCCTGACTCGCCCTGCCCAGCACTCTCCCAGCCCAGGTGGTGAAGATGAGAGCATTCTCCAAGCAGCCCCCTCCAGACACAGCAACAGAGCCTGTCCCCACAGAGCCCAACCTGCAAAGAGTACCAAGGGGAAGAAAGTGTGACCCAAGACCAGTAAGAGCCGAGCCTTGAGCGGGGAGCACAGTCACTGCCCACAATGAAGCACTGGGGTGGGTGGTGTATCCCAGCATCTCCTCTCCTCCCCCACCTTCCCATCACCTGCCGGGACCTTCCATTGGTGGGAGCCTCTGGGCGAGGTAATCCATAGGGTCCAGCCTCCCAGAGGCTGGATGGGGAAGGGGCAGAGGCAGATGGACCTCAAGCAGAACAGCCCACGCTTTTTGCACTCACCATCCATTCCTGCTCTTCCTCAAAGGAGAAACTCTTATGCCAACATCTGGGAAACACCCTGAGTCACTCACAGCATGAAGTTGGTTCAATCTTCTTCCCCACAGGACTTCAATTGTAATGTTAACTCTTAGGTACTTCATGGAGAGTAACAGGAAAGAGGGAAGCTAAAGAAAAAATCAATTAGCCTAAGTCATGCATCCACCTCTACAGTTAGCAATGAGGTCAAAAGTTGCCAGCACCTAGCACATTTATCAGTTTGAGTGAACCCAACTGCTATGGGTTGAATTGTGTTCCCAGAAAGGTATATTAAAGTCCTAGTTCCCAGTTCCTGAGAAGGTGAGCTTACTTGGAAAAGGGTATCAGAGATGGAACTAGGCAAGATAAAATGATGTCATACTGGAATAATAGGAGCACTTAGTGCAATAGAACAGGACAGGAGACACAGACAGATCCAAAGAGAAAAGGCAGCCATGCCATGGCAGAGGCAGAGATTGGGCTATGCCACAAGCCAAGGAGAGAGGCATGGAGCAGATTCTTCCCTACAGACCTCAGAGACCCCTGTGTTTGAGATGTCTACCTTCCAGAGCTGTGAGAGAATAATTCTCTGTTGCTTTGAGCCTCCTGGTTCATGGGACTTGGTTCCAGTAGCCCTAGGAGACTAAGATGCCAGCCTTCATTCCTGCAGGATCTGAGTCCTGGGGACAACAGTGCTCCCTTGGCAACCATGTTTCCCCTTGGTCATCAGCCATCCCATGCCCTCCTTCCCTGACTCTCCACTAGTGGCCAGAGGAGACCCAAATGGCCAAGGGGTCGCCTTCACTTCCAGGTTAATGAAACCAAGACTGTGTACTCTGGCAAAAGACCCTTTCCTTCTTTATGTAGAAGGACTTCCAATCAAAACCAGCTGGCAGGTGAGCCTTAGAGACACTGCCTAAAAGTCAGACCCCTCCGGTACACACAGGGCACAGGAGGGCAGAGAATGGATGGATCAGGGAGGGCAGCAAGTTGAAAATAACCAGCAAGGGGAGAAGAAAGGAAAAAAGAGACCACCATCCATCAGGGAAAGAGGGTTGGGAGGAGGGGCTGACTGACAATCTAAGTGGGAAACACATCATGAGTTTTGGATATGACAAGCTAATAATTTAAATAATTATACCACCTGGCAGACCATCCAGATGGAACTATCCAACAGGCAGCTGGAAATATGAAAAAGGCTCAAGTGAGAACAGGCTGCGCAGTATACTTGGGAAAGGTCTTTATAGTGATAAAAAAGGAAGTTCAGAGAGGAGATGAGGTTTAGATTCAGCAAGGTATATGGACCAGTGTTTTGGTTTGCTAATGCTGCCAGAATATGATATATCAGAAATGGAATGATTTTTAAAAAGGGAATTTAGCTACAAGTTTACAGTCCTAAGGCCATAAAAACATCCAACTAAGGCATGCAGGGAAAGATAACTGTGCTGGTTTGAAAAGATTTCATGTTTTGATCCTAATCCCATTTTGTAAAGGCAGCCATTTCTTCTAATCCCTATTCAGTACTATATGTTTGAAACTGTAGTTAGATCATCTCCCTGGAGATGTGACTCAATCAAGAGTGGTTGTTAAACTGGATTAGGTGATGACATGTCTCCACCCACTTGGGTGGGTCTTGATTAGTTTACTGGAATCCTATAAAAGAGGAAACATTTTGATGAATGAGAGAGTTTCAGAGAGAGCAGAGAAGAATGACATAACCATGAGAAGCAGAGAGTCCACCAGCCAGAGACCTTTAGAGGTGAAAAAGGAAAACACCTCCCGGAAGCTTCATGAGACAGGAAGCCAGGAGAGAAAGCTAGCAGATGACGCTGTGTTCACCATGTGCCCTTCCAGCTGAGAGAGGACCCCTGACTATGTTTGCCATGTGCCTTCTCACTTGAGAGAGAAACCCTGAACTTCATCAGCCTTCTTGAACCAAGGTATCTTTCCCTAGATGCCTTTGATTGGACATTTCTATAGACTTGTTTTAATTGGGACATTTTCTTGGCTTTAGAACTGTAAACTAGAAACTTATTAAATTCCCCTTTTAAAAAGCCATTCCATTCCTGGTGTGTTGTATTCTGGCAGCTTTGGCAGACTAGAACAGATTTTGGTACCAGAGAGTGGGGTGCTGTTGCTGCAGTTTGCAAATACCAATCGTGTAGGAACAGCTTTTTAAATGGATAAGGGGAAGAATCTAGAGGAGTTGTGAGAAGCTTGATAGAGAAGACCTAGAATGCTTTGAAGAGACTGTTGATAGAAATGTGGATTCTAAATACACTTCTGATAAAGCCTTAGACAGAAATGAGGTACATGTTATTACAGACTGGAAGGAAGACTTGCCTTGTTTTAAAATGGCAGATAATCTGGCAAAATTGATGAGTGGCTTTGGCTGGAAGGCTGATTTTAAAAGTCATGAACTTGGATATTTAGCAGAAGAGATCTCCAAATTAAATGTCGAAAGTGCAGCCTGGTTTCTCCTCACAGTTTATAGTGAAATGCGACAGGAAAGAGATAAGCTGAGAACTGAACACTTGGGTACAAAGAAACTAGAAATTGATATTCTCAAAAATTCTGGGCTTCCAGGAAGGGAGACCCCAGAGAATAGTGCCCCACGTGAGATCTTGGCCAAATGTGAAACCAGTCAGCCATTTCAGAGAAAGCCAGGACTGGACATGGAGTTATCCAGGAAGGACTTGTGGAAACTCCCTATGTCTGATGGGCATGATTCAAGGCTACTGCATAGAAAGCCAACGAGAGTGCTGTGGGACCTGTATGACCAGAGCTGCTGCCAGTCTAGATTGGGGGCTTCACAGAAGGGTCACACTGGAGGAAAAATAACTTCCGAGGTAAAACCTTGGAGGCTGAGGTCTGAAGTCAAGAAGCCTCGGGCCAGGAGAGCGGACCCACCCAAGACCATGGAGAGGATGAATTTGCCCCAAAGGCAGAGAATGGGCCTTCCACTTCGTTGCAGTGGAAGAGTCATGCCACCTCAGACCTTGGAGCGGGTGAAGCACATTCCTTGGGGTTTGGGGAGAGACTGGCTGCCACCACATGGTGGGGTTGAGTGTGTGCCCTGGAGATGGCAGACAGCACAGGTGCGGCCCCAATGCTTGGAGAGGGTGGAGCCTAGAAAAAGGTGGTCTCCCCAATGTCCCCCAAGGTTGCATTCGGAGAGACGCAGGCCTCTGTGTAGGCCCTTGGAAAGGGTGGCACCACCACTTTCTAAAGCCCCGAGGATAAATGACTCTCAGATTTCAAAATCTAATGGAATTTGCCCTGCAGATTTTCGAAACTGTATGGGTTCAGTGACCCCTGTGTTCCTTCCTCCCTATGGAAATGGGTATATGTTTCCTATGACTGTTCCTCCTTTGTATGTTGGCAGTAAATAACATGTTTGAGTTTTAGAGGTCCATAGCCTGAAGAGAATTTTGCCTTAGGACAGACCATGCATGTAACTGACTTTGTACTGGTTTTAACTTTGTATTGTATTTGTATTGTTACTGAAATGGTTTAAGGTTCTCTGATATTGTTATGGAAAGAATGTACTTTGTATATGGGAAAACATATCTTTCTTAGGGTCCAGAGGATGTAATGCTGGTTTGAAAGGATGTATGTACCCTAGAAAAGCCATGTTTTAATCCTAATTCCATTTTGTAAAGGCAGCCATTTCTTCTAATCCCTATTCAGTACTATATGTTTGAAACTGTAGTTAGATCATCTCCCTGGAGATGTGACTCAATCAAGAGTGGTTGTTAAACTGGATTAGGTGATGACATGTCTCCACCTACTCGGGTGGGTCTTGATTAGTTTACTGGAATCCTATAAAAGAGGAAACATTTTGATGAATGAGAGAGTTTCAGAGAGAGCAGAGAAGAATGACATAACCATGAGAAGCAGAGAGTCCACCAGCCAGAGACCTTTAGAGGTGAAAAAGGAAAACACCTCCCGGAAGCTTCATGAGACAGGAAGCCAGGAGAGAAAGCTAGCAGATGACGCTGTGTTCACCATGTGCCCTTCCAGCTGAGAGAGGACCCCTGACTATGTTTGCCATGTGCCTTCTCACTTGAGAGAGAAACCCTGAACTTCATCAGCCTTCTTGAACCAAGGTATCTTTCCCTAGATGCCTTTGATTGGACATTTCTATAGACTTGTTTTAATTGGGACATTTTCTTGGCTTTAGAACTGTAAACTAGAAACTTATTAAATTCCCCTTTTAAAAAGCCATTCCATTCCTGGTGTGTTGTATTCTGGCAGCTTTGGCAGACTAGAACAATAACTTTGACTCAAGAAAGGTCAGGGGGTCCAGAACACCCCTGTCACCTGGGAAGGCATGTGGTTGGTATCTGCTGGTCCTTTGGCTTCTGGTTTCAGCTTTCTCAGGGGCATTTTCTTGCTGCATCTCCAGATGCCTGGGTCTCATGTTGGCTCTGTCGGCTCTGTCGGCTCTGAACTCTCTGAAATATTTCCTTTTATAAAAAAATTTTTTTAAACATAGCAACATACAAACACTAACATTCTTACCATATGATCATTCCATTCTTGGTATATAATCAATGACTCACAATATCATCACATAGTTGTATATTCATCACCATGATCATTTCTTAGAACATTTGCATCAACTCAGAAAAAGAATAGAAAGAAAAATAGAAATAGAAAGGAAAAAGAAAAAAAAATCATACATACTGAACACCCTACCCCTGCCTTTCATTGATCACTAGTATTTCAATCTACTAAATTTATTTCAACATTTGTTCCCCCTATTATTTTTTTATTTTTAATCCATGCTCATCTGTCCATAAGGTAGATAAAAGGAGCATCAGACACAATGTTTTCACAATCGCACAGTCATATTGCAAAAGCTATATCATTATACAACCATCTTGCAGAAACATGGCTATTGGAACACAGCTCTACATTTTCAGGCATTTCTCTCCAGCCTCTCCATTATGCCTTAACTAAAAAGGTGATATCTATATAATGCGTAAGAATAACGTCCAGAATAACCTCTCGACTCTTTGAAATCTCTCAGCCATTGACACTTTATTTTGTCTCATTTCTCCCTTCCCCCTTTTGGTCAAGAAGGTTTTCTCAATCCCTTGATGCTGAGTTCCAGCTCATTCTAGGATTTCTGTCCCATGATGCCAGGAAGGTTTACACCCCTGGGAGTCATGTTCCATGTAGAGAAGGGGAGGACAGTGAATTTGCTTGTCGTGTTGGCTGAGAGAAAGAGGCCACATCTGAGCAACAAAAGAGGTTCTCTAGGGGTGACTGTTAGGCCTAACTTAAGTAGGCTTAGCTTATGCTTTGTGAGGATAAGTTTCACATGAACAAACCCCAAGGTTGAGGGCTCAGCCTATTGCTTTGGTTGTCCCCACTGATTGTGAGAATATCAGGAATTCTCCACATGGGGAAGTTGAATTTTCCCACTTTCTCACCATTCCCCCAAGGGGATTTTGCAAATGCATTTTTATTCACTGTTCAAATCACTCTGGGATTTATCGGGGCATCACTCTGGACAAACCTACAAAATCTCATGCCCTACACAAGGTTCCATGTACTTATGGTGTTCAATTAAACTAACCACATAAGTTGTATTAGGAAATGCACTAGTCAAAATATAAATTTTGTACCAAATAAACATTTTTTGCTTTTGTCTCACACATAGGTTAAAGTTTTAAAATATGAATTACCATCTAAAGTCTTTCCTTTTTAAAGGAGTCCAGTAAACTAATCAAGACACACCTTAAATGGGTGGAGTCACAGCCCTGTCCAATCAAAGGTCACATGCACAATTGAGTGGATTATATCTCCTTAAAAACAATCTAATCAATATTGAATCAGAATTTGAAGAGCAAGGCTTTTCTGGGGTACATAACAGTTTCAAAGCACATTCCTGGGGGCTTTCTCTCACTTATCTTCACCCTCACAATCACGCTGTGTAGTAAGTAGGACTGCCTCCATTTTTGAGATGAGAAAACAGACCCTGAGAGATTAAATGACTTTCTCAATTGCACAGGGACAAGGGGATGGGTTGTTGGGATCACCAAGAAGAAAGAGTAGACAGGGAGATGAGTTCTGAGCACCTCTTATATGCCATGGATTCTCCTGGGCACTTGCATATGTCATCTCACTTAGTCCTCAGGTAATGTGACATTACATCTTATTGTACCCACTTCAGAGATGAGGTAACTGAGGCACTCAGTAAGTTAAGTCCCCTCCCCAACATACCAAAGCAAGGGAACCTCAAGTCAAGGTCTGAACCCAGGTCAGGGACCAAGATCCTGAGTCATTCAACTCTGCAATGCTCCAAGGACACACATTTTAAGATCCCAAAAAGATCCTAAGAAAGAAATAGTGAAGGGCTGCTCAAAGCAGTCTGAAAGGCTCCAAAGCAACCTAATATCTGGGAAGTCAGGAAGGAGAGTTTTTCTTTGGGAGAGGATCTGATGTTGTGGAAAACACTGCCTCAGATTGGCTGTGTGATTCTGCACCAATCATGCAGCTTAGCCGGGCCTCTATTTCTTCAGGACATCAATGTCAAGGCACCTTCTCCACTTCCAAACTTACCTGCATTCACATTCATCGAAGGAGAACTCCAGGTCTATTCAAAATCATCTACCCACCTGTTTTTTCTGTACTTGCAGCCTCCGGTATTCAGCTCCAACAATTACCTCTTTTTTTTGGTCTTCAATTTCTCTTTCTCCATCTGCCACTCAGCTTATACAATATGCACGTCTCTTTCATTAAATGATTAAAACTCCTGTCTTTCTCATGATTCCCTGTTTAACTAGCTGCCACCTTTTTTCTCTCCTTTCCTGAAGCTAGTGAAGCTTCTAGAATCGGCTGCATTAGAGGTCTCCAAGTCCTCTAACCAACACGCTGCAATCCGACCTCACTCCCGCCCTAGAAATGGCCCTGCAACGGTCACCAAAACCCACTGCTTGCTGTCATCCTTGACTCTGTGCTGCCCCTTACATTCTTCACCAGTCCTACTTTCTTCAGACTTTGTTTCCCAGGTTTCTGCCATGCTCCTCTTTTTTTTTTAATGCAGTTTTATTGGGATATATTCACACACCATACAAACTATCTGAAGTGTATAATCTCTGGCTCACCGTATTGTCATATAGTTTTGCATACATCCCTACAATCAAATTTAGAACATTTTCACTACTCCAGAAAAGAAGTGAAAAGAAAAAGAAAACCCAAGTCCTTCCAAACCCCTTATCCCCACCCCCACCATTTTGACCCATAATATTGTTATGATACATTTGTTACTGTTGATGAAAGAGTATTAAAATATAACTGCTAACTGTCGTCCATACTTTGCAACAGGTATACTTTTCCCATACACTCCCTATATATTAACTCCTTGAAATACTGTCATACATTTGGTCTAGTTCATGAAAAAAGTTTTTTATATTTGTACAGTTTATCACAGACATTACCCACCCAAGATGCACTGTGTCATACATTCCCAGGTTTTAACCTCCAGCTTTCCTTCTGGTGACATACATGACTCTAAATTCCCCTTTCCACCACACACTCCACTCAGCCCTGTTAATTAGTCTCACGATAACGTGCCACCATCATCTCCATCCATTTCCAAATGTTGCATTCCACCTAGTTAAACGTTCTGACTAGGTTAAGCAACTGTTCCGCATTCTCTAGTCTCATTCTATGTCCTGGTAATTTGTATTCCACATTTTATGTCTATGAGTTTGCATATTACAATTAGTTCATACCAGTTTTGTGTCTGACTTATTTCATTTACGTAATGTCCTCAAGGTTCATCCATGTTGCCCCATGTTTTAGGACTTCATTCCTTCTAACTTATGCTCCATATTTTTACTCACTCTATCCCATATATTCCTAGTTTTTTTCTGCACCTATGCAGAAAACATGGCTTCCCTCTTCCTGGACCTCTAAGTCAACCCATGGACACTCTAGGAGTTGATTTGCCTCGGTTCATAAGGCTCCCTGCATGACTCATCCATCCTAGGACTTCAGCCCTCTCTTACAGGGTTCACAGCTCAGTAATACCACTTAAAGCTGTGTGGCTTCAACAAAGGCAGTCCACCTCTTATGTCTCATTTCCCCATCTGTAAAATGAGATATTAATAGGATAATCTTGTGGTCACTGGGAGGTGAAATGAGTTACAACGTCTAAAATGCTTAGACAGTGGCTAGTACATAGTTGATGAGTTCTTGGTAATTGTTTGCTATATAACTAGATTCTCTCTCTCTCTGTCTGTCTGTCTGACTATCTCTCCCTTTCTCTCTCCAAATAAGTTTATTCAACTGAAAAGGAAAATTTTTCAACCTGAAATTCCCATATATATGCTCAAAACTGGGCTCCTCTCCTCCATCCACAAAACTGCTCTAGCTTCTGCATTTCCTGTCCTTAAACTAACCCCCCACAGCATGCCCGAGTCCTCCTCCAGAGTGAAACCATCCATCAGTCAGCTTGCTTGGGATATGATTGTTCACTTGGCCACAAATCTGCCACCCAACTTCTATTCCTCCACCCTGTCTATGAGCATCCCATGGGGCATAGCAAATGCCATCCTGAAGGCATAATCTACAGTGCTTCCAGGCTCTGGTCCATGAGTAACCAGAAAGGAACTGCGGGCATCTGTGATCAAAAGAGAGAAAACAGTTGTAGAAAATGAGATGCAGCAAACATCCTATAAAATCTCAACCAGCACAGTTAGAAACAAATTTCTATAGTTAGTGAACTGTAATATGTGACATTCACAAAAAGTAAGGACAAAGGTCCATGAAAATCTGAATCAGAAATAGGGCAGAAACATTTCACTTAACCAGTCTCACCAATACCTTATGGAGAAGGAATTGGAAGTTGAAGAACTGCCTTTTATTTTCTTTTTGGTGTGCCTTTTCCATATTTATTCATTGGTTAATTGTTTAGTAAACAATTTCTGGTTTGTTTTAACAGAACGGATTATTCCCTGTGGAACTGTTTACAACCAGTGGCCTTTTGAGAACTCAGCTGGCCTTCATCAACTAAACTTTCAACAACTCTGTAAACCCATTATCATTATTATTATTTTATTTTTTGGCTAGGAATGCTATTTACTGTAGCTTTCTTGAGAAATTCCTTTTAAAGCCATATTGGTTTGGATGGATTATATGGTGAAGTTATCTCAATAAAAATATATTTTTAAAAAACCGTGTTGGCATACATGTTACCACAATAAAATTCAAAAAGTAAAACAAAATATGTTAGGAAAGAAACTTCTTTTTTTTTTTTTGCTCTCATCGTTCATTAAAACTTTATAATTGACCATAGTTCCCATTTCATTTTGGTTTCTATGAAGCTTAGCGACAAATTCATCCTGCAGTTCCAGTGTCTGGGCCAACCCCTCACCAACCCCCACTGCCACCTTCATTATTAAACTTCTATTTTCCGTGGTCGTATATATATTTTTTGTTTTAATTGCGTTTATTCATTTTCTTACATGTGAAAAAAAAAAGCTGTCTCAAATTCTTGCAAAGATGAGGTGTGCTTTGAATTTAATTTATTGATAATTAATTACTTAATATGGGTGCTATCATCCCATTAAGCCATTTTATGATTTTTAACATCCTAAGGTTGCATACATTGTGTAGGCATTGTCAGTAAGAGGGACCAAGAAACTGCAGTGGCCACCACACTGCCCAGACTGGACAGAAAATAAAGTCCCTAAATCATGTCTGCCCTGGCTGGGCATACCAAATCATTTTCTCCAAGCAGGAGGCTTCCCTCTTTGCCAGTGCTTATGCTTCAAATATGGCTTGATGAGATGATGATGTGAATTAGATGGATTTATTATTCAACAAACTAATATTATCTGCCTTTTCCAATTCCCAGTTGAGACTCCTGATTCTGTGCCTCTTTCTCCCCTTCCTCCCTCCCATGGCCATTGAATCATTTCATTCTTCATTCTCCAAAAGCAGAAATGGGGAAAATATGACCAAGTATGAGGCTATAAGAATTGTGTACTTGAGACAAGAAAAATTTCAAAGACCAATTCTCTATAGTCAAAATGGAAACTTAGGCAGTCTTTTTTTTTATTTCAGGAAGCTCTGAATAAATGTTTCTTCTAGAATTATCTATAGAGGTTGCTTATATTTCCTAGAGGTAGTAATTATCTACGCCGACCACTTCGTTTTGACCATGAAGATCTAAGCTCAGGAAAATTGTTCTCCCAAGTTATAGAGAGGTCATTTTAACTTTAAGTTCCTTGCTTGGTTTTTTAGTTTTGTTTTTTGTTTTTCTTTTTCGGTTGCTAGTTAAGCCTAATATATGTATAGAACATTCTTAGAAAAAATAAATATGTAAATACAAGCAAGTTATACCTTTCTTACTTATAAAGTCTCCAGGAAAAAATTACACTGTGGAAAAAAATGTGATTGTGTTTGTATAAACATTTGTTTCCATTTTTCTCACATCTCTTTGAAGGGGCTACTTGTAATTCTTGTTATTTCTTTTGAAAAGTGCAAAATGTTAGCATTTTTCATAAAGTTTTATTATGCTTCAACAAACAAAAGACAAGGGGATACTATCAAGAACAGAAGAGTACATCATTCTGTGCAGGATTGCTTGTAATACTGCCCTTCCCCAAGGATCAAAAGTAAACTCAAAAAGCTTTTCCATCAATGTGGGAAACCATAGCATTCTCAGAAATGTCTGCCATCAAAAGTCCTGGTCAGAGCTGGCTTTATGGTGAAGGAAATGAAGCTGAGCCTCCTGACCCCTGAGCAATGTATTCACAGGGTCACATGTTTTCATAAAATTTGTGAGTCAATTGTTTGAGTGTTTTTTCGCTTGAAAAGGCACTCCAAAATTGTGTGAGCTTCCAGCTGCGTAAAATATGGATCTGTCCCTTGTCTCAATGAAAAGCTAGTCAGCAGTTCATTTTTTCTTCAAAGTAGGACTGTAACTACAGCAAACCAGCTCTCTTCTGTAAACACCATTTTAATTGCATAAAACTGAGAAAGAATGTGTGTCTATTTAGACTATTTCTTTTAAGGCTATTATTAAAGCAATGTGGAAATAAACTCTGAAATAAAGTTTATTTTTCCCCAATATTTAAATAAGTTCAAGTGTAATTCCAATAATTAACTTTTAAATTTTATTAATAGTTTAACCATAACTCATATTAGCTAATAAATGAGGAGAACTTGGCAACAATTCAGTATACGATTAATATTTCATACACACAAGTGGATTTGTAAAATTTGTGCCTTTAAATAGGTAAAATAATGTTTCCTGCAATGTCTCTCCATTCTAAAACAAAATATACTTTTAAAAATAATCAATGTATTCACCCCATAAAAACCTGCATGTCCATTATGAATTAGTAAGGAGATTAAAGTCTTATCAAATCAAAATACTTATAGAATATGAACATCTTTCACTAAAATGCACATTTACTGCACCTTCAATTCAACAATTACAGCCCAACTGTGCTAGCTAATCTTAGCTGCCAGGAAGTTAGAAAGGAAGAAAGGTAAATTCACAAAAGAACTTGGTACCCAAAACCACCTAAATGTTTGTGGTTCATCACCAACACCTCAAATTATACTAAGGAACCAACCGGCAGCCCAAGGGAAACATATATTACAATTCTGAGCAAGTTGTCATTTTATTCCTTGTGGCTTGTGCCTCACAGCTGTGAAGTGGTTCTTTCCTGTGTGAGCTGCAGCTTCCAGAAGGCCCCTTAAGATGTGCCACAGACATCCAGCCTGGAGATCTCAAAGACCATTTACCGTCTGCTCCCGGTAGCTGTCCTGGGGCCCTTCCCATAGCAGGAAATGATAGCTCGACGACTGCGCTAAGCCAACTCTCACTGCACACTGCGCAGGTGAGCTTGCCCACAACCCCTGCACCTGGGTCAACGTCCGTGCCCTGTCCACAAAGTTGCTTATACTTGAATGTACCAAATCCATAGTTGAAATGTGCAGTGAAGTGATTTTGCACCTGGAAATGAAGAGATCGGGCCAAGCATCACAAATTCGGGGATGGAAGGTAGGATGGAAAGCTGACAGTACCAGACAGTGTCCTGAATCCGATAATGACAGTGATTCCCAGGCACCTCATGCGCCAAGGCTGGTCACACACGACCTCACTTAATATCCACAAGCAGCCTGTGAGCAGGTTGTTTACAGGTGAAGAAGAAGAAAGTGAATAGCTTGTAAGAGAAAAACAGACTCACCCCATCTGCCTCAAGTACCTGCACTTGGAAACATTATGCCAGCCTTTCCCAAAGTTTGGAACAGTGTCTCTGGCATGATGCTATTTGGTGCAGAGTTGACTCCTTAAATATGGAGAAAGCCATGACCTTTCAATGGGCTTCCAATTCTTATTTTTGTATCAAGAAAATAAGGAAGAACTGAGACCAAGTGGCAGGCTTTGCTTTTGGCAGACAGTGGTAACTAACTGGAATTTAGCAGGTTTTTTGGTGAAATGTATTTTTATATGCTTTATGTTTATGGAAAGTGATATAGTTTTTTCCATTAGCTAATGAGACAAAGTTTTCTTTGTGAGTAAATATATTTAAGTAGTGAGCATATATACATAAAAACATTAGGTACATGGAGTGATGTGTATTACAGCTAGGCTGCAGTCCCCACGTGTCCAACCCCAGACTAATCTGGGTGTCGCTATAAAGGTACTTTGTGGATGTGATGAAAGTCTATGCTCAGTTGACTGTAACTAAGGGAAAGGATCCTGGAATTTGGGTGGGCCCTCTGTGACCACAAAGGTCCTTCCAAGGGAAAAGAGGGGGGTGAGAGTGTCAGGGCCAGAGGAGCAGAGGTGATGGCGGAGGCAGGGGTGGAGGGAGGGGCTCACAAGCCGAGGAACGTAGTAGCCTCCAGGAGCTGGAAAAGGAAGGAAGCCCTAGAGCCTACAGAAGGAGCCCACTCTGCTGGTGCCTTGAAAATACCTATAGGCCAGCGAGACTGACTTTGGAATTCTGCCCTCCAGAACTGTAAGAGAATAAAGTTGTGCTCTTTTAAGCCTCTTAGTTTGTGGTGATTTGTTATGGCAGCAAAAGGAAACTCAGATAATTGTCTATGATTTTTGTTAGTTCACCAATGACAGAGTAAGCATCGGGATGGTGCCTGGTTACAACGCCTGCCTGGAAACCCAAGGGTCAGACTTTTTAGACCATGTGGAGAGAATACCACTCTTCTCCCTAGATTTTGAAATATATTGGACTATTTAAGTTAAAAATTTTACTCGTGTGGGTGGGCCACGGTGGTTCAGCAGCCAGAGTTCTCGTCTGCCATGCTGGAGACCCGGGTTTGACTTCCAATGCCTGCCCATGGAAAAAGAAAAAAAAAAAAAAAATATATATATATATATATATATATACATACACATATATTACCGGTGTGTAGTAGATCAGTACACACATGAGGGTGGATGGGTGGTTGGGGGATGAGCGAGTGAGAAGGAGAGATGCCCCCTGCAAGCATGCCTTTGTTATGGCATCTGCCTAGAAGTTGTTCTCCTTCCACCTCTATTCTAATCTCTGGTTCGTTGTCTAAGTGCTGGTTTGATTCTTGTCTGGAACTTTGATCCTTATTTGAACTCACAGCATTGTACAAGGAAGTACTTCATCCCATGTTGGGCATCAACTTCCAGTTACTTTATTTGACACTTATGCTGGACTGCAAACTTAGAATCACAGATGCTTAATATTTTAAATATTATAGAACTTTAGATTATTCTTTAAAATAGTATTTGCAAATGTTTTAAAAATCACACAGTACCAAAAAAGTACTGAGCTTTTCTTAAACTCCAATTCCGCTCTCCAGAAGCAGGTGTGTGGGGAGTGAAAGGGAGAGGGGGCTTACCCTCCTAGGGATGTTCTGTGCATATGAAGGCTCTGTCTTCATCCGTATGATTTAACAGTAGTGTTCTGTACACTGTGATACACCTGCTATTTTTACTTAATCACAGTTAATAATAATACTTCTTAGGGTTGTGTGAGAGTTAAATGTGTTAATCATTTGTCCCTCAGAACACTATGAGGGCTTGTTAAATAAGTTACATATTCTCTTTCAAAATGAAATTTCTAAAATTTTAAAATAATTTAAAACAAGAGACTCCACCAGTCATTACTTTTTATTATGCCGCATTCTTTTCAAATAATATTTGATAGTATAAACATATTTTACACTCCGATAATCAACGTAAGCTTACAATTTTCATGGTTTTTTATAAAATTATTTTGTGTTGAGTTTGTCATTAATGATTCAGCCATATTCTTGTAACTTTAACATATTCTAAAATGCATGAGTCATAGTTCCCTGATATTGAGCATTTGTGAGCTTTCACTGAAATACCACTAAAATAAAATAATTTTTAAATAGGAAGGGATCTTAGAAGCCACGTTTCCTCATTACAAGGAAGTCCTTCTGATCCTGCTGAGTGCTGAGATCTGCACTGTTCACCAACCAGCCCTTTCCCTTCCTGGCTATTCCATTACAAGTTCTGTATCTGTAAGGCCAGCTGACCCTGCCCAGGCTAGCCAGTGCTCTCCCCTGTGCCCATAAGAACCTATAAAACTTAAAACATCCACATACATTTCTTTAGAACCAGGATATCCTTATACTCATGCAACCTCATCAAGTATAGTTGTCAATTTCAAGAAATTTAACATTGATATAAAGCCTAGTTGCCTATATTCCATTCAATTATCTCAGTAATGTCTGTCTGGGCATTTTTTCCTCCATTATAAGATCCTGTTCAAGAGCACATAGTACATATAATTGTCATTGTCTCTTTAGTCTCTATTTTTGTTAAATTGTGGAACATATATACAGTGTAAACTTCCCTACCTCAATGTCTCTCAAGTACCCCATTCAGTGGGTGCACAGTGTTGAGCTACTCTCACATATCACCTATATGTGATAATCCAGTTTGTAGAGAACTTGATCACCCTTCCCTTCCATAAGACATCACACTGATCCATTGCAATGATGGTACTATGCTGGTTGGACCCATTGTGGAAGAAGTAGCAACTACAATAGACTTATTGGTAAGGCATTTGCATGTTTGACAGTGAGGCGAATCCAAGAAAAATTTGGGGGCCTTCTACCTCAGTGGTAGAAGGCTCACCTTGCATGTGGGAGAACCAGGTTCAGTTCCTGGACCATGCACCTCCCCCACCCCAACAAAAAAAGCTGCTAGTTTTGAGTGGGCACTAGAGGAGGCTCTGCAACAGGAGCAGACTGTTGTGCAAGTTGCCCTGCCACTTGGACCATATGATCCAGCAGGTCCAAAGATGCTAGATGCGTCAGTGACAAATAGAGATCCTGTTTGAAGACTTTGGCAGGCCTGTGTTGGAGAATCACAGAGCTGGTACTTAGGAGTTTGGCTTTCAAATCAGCACATCTAGATTACAGTATATCAAGGATTAGAGTGAATATCACTCAAGGACTTGAAATCTCTTCTGGGGAAATGCTTAGTACAATTCTACCACTAAACTACCCTTGCACCCCCCTAAAAACATTTTTGCTTCCTATCCCCATGACCGTATGTTCTACTGGCCTAAGGTCCTAGTTCCAAAAGGAGGAATGCTTCCACCAGGAGACACAACAAGAATTTCATTGAACTGGAAGTTAAGATTGCCTCCAGCAACTTTGGGTTCCTCATATCTCTGAATCAACAGCAAAAAAAAAAGGAGTTATGTACTGCCTGGGGTGACTGATCCTTATTACCACCAGGAAATTGGGCTGCTACAACACAAATGAAGGTAAATAAAGAGTATGCGTGGAATACAGAAGATTCCCTAGGGCATCTCTTAGTACTACCATGTCCTGGACTAAAGTCAAGGGAAAACTGTAATAACCCAATCTAGGAAGGACTGGTAATGGCCCAGATATTTTAGGAATGAAGGTTTAGGTCACCCTACCAGGCAAAGAACCACAACCAAATGAGGTGTGTACTGAGAGTAAAGGATATATGGAATGAATAGTTATAAATACCAGATATGACCACATGACCATTTGCAGAAATGTGGAATGCAAATGAGCACGAATATATTTGTGCACATACACAAAGCAGCTGTCTTTGTTCTTGTCCTTCTCTTATTCCCTGGTAATATAAGTTGTATCCACTTTATGTTATAGTATTATTCTAGTTTGCTAGCTGCCGGAATGCAATATACCAGGAACAGAATGGCTTTCAAAAAGGGGAATTTAATTAAGTTGCCAGTTTACAGTTCTAAGGCCATGAAAATCTCCAAATTAAAGCAAGTCTATAAAAATGTCCAAACCAAGGCACTACCAAGAGGTTACCTTCACTTATGAAAGGCCGACGAGTTCAGCATTTCCGTCTCAACTGGGAAGGCACGTGGCAAACTGTGCGGCAGTCTGCCAGCTTTCCCTCCCAGCTCCTTGCTTCATGAAGCTCCCCTGGGGGACTTCTCCCACCCCATCTCCAAAGGTCACTGGCTGGTGAATTCTGTGGTTCTCTCATTCTGTCATGGTTCTGCTACTCTCTCCTCATTCTCAGAAAAGCAAGTCTCTCCAAAATGTCTCCTCTTTTATAGGATTCCAATAAACTAATCAAAACCCATGTAAGATGGGTGGAGACATGTCTCCATCTAATCGAGTTTATTATCCACAATTGCTTGAGTTACATCTCCGTGGAGATAACCTAATCAAGTTTCCAACCTATAGTACTGAAGAGGGATTAGAGGAAACTGTTGCTCCCACAAGATTGATTAGGATTAAAACATGGTTTTTCTAGTACTTAAATCCTTTCAAATCAGCACAAGTATCTAGATTATAGTATATCAAGGATTAGAGTGAATATCACTCAAGGACTTGAAATCTCTTCTGGGGAAATGCTTAGTACAATTCTAGTTGTATGCAGGACAGCTATATTACGTTAGGCAAAAGTCTGACTATGTTATTGTTTTTATTTGGTGACTAAATATGGTATAAGGAAGTATGTATGGGTGCCAGGTTGACAAAATGGTTAGTTTCATGCATCAGCTTGACTAGATTATGGTGTCTGGTTGTTCAGTTATGTAAACTCTGGCCTGATTGTTACTGTTAAGGTATTTCTTAGATGACTTTGCACCTAAAGTCAGTTAATTGCATCTACACCTGACTGCATTTACAGCCAACAAAGGAGATGGATCTCAGCAATGAGGGAGAATCCTTATTCAATCATTTGGAGGTCTTTAAGTCAGAACTCATGATTTCAGACATCAGAAAGAATTCTTGCCTCTACTTCACCCAGCCAGCTTCGCCTAGAGAATTCAACCTTATCTTCATCAGAATTTTCAAATTGTAGCCTGCTCTATGGAATTTGGACTTGTTAATTTCCATGGTTACATGAGCCAATTCCTATAGTAAATTTCTACTTAGAGATTTTGAGAGATTAAATTATATAACATATGTAAAATGATTGGAAGATGTTGCAGTCAATTAATGTTGGCTATTATTTTTACTGCCTCTTCATAAGCAAAATTACACCAATATGTCAAGTATTCATTAGTGGATGTATGAAGTGATTTTCCCTCCCATTTTACAAATTTACTCTAAGACAACTATGTTAGTCTACTAGTGAAAAAACAAAACAAAACATACTTTTAAAGCTCTGAGTTGCAATAATATGATGACCAGAATTATAGGCTTAGAAAAATTCAGTAGGATCTGCTACTCAAATTTGAATATTTTTATGATACATTAATGAAACTTAGATATTTTTAGAAGAGTTTAAGAACTACCATTTTATCCATGTAAATTAATAAAAGTTTTGCCTCCAGAGAAAAAGATAATGTCACTTTTAAAATTTGGAACTATCTCAATTCAATAGACTGGAGTGAATTTCAAAAGTGTATATCATTGTTTAACTCTTTTTTCATATATTCTTTATTCATAATGGTTCTTTCTTGAACAAATAAACACCAGATTATTTCAAAACACTGAACTGTCTGTTCTGGCAAGAAATACATCCCAAATGACCAAAACCAAAAAGGTCACAAGATGTTTCCCTTCATTTTGTCATTTGATCTTAGATATGCTGCTCTCAAAACACAAGTTACGATAATTAGCTATTTAGAGACAAGACAGCCCAAATCCATCATTTAAAAGAGGAAATAAGCAGTGAGGACATTGCATTCTTAAACTAGAACTTCTGAACTGAAAACCTTTTGTTCGTTTAAAATAATTCCACATGACAAGTAACCAGAAAGAGAAAAACCCCAAATTAGTGGGTGGCTGATACTATAAACCAGTTCACGCACCACCCATTGTCGCCACCACTCCAACCAGCCTCCTCTATTATCAGGCAGGCTGGAAGGTGAGATACTGGCTTTCCTAGACTCGATTGGATGGAGATAGGGCGGCCTCGTGACACTGCTCTGGTCAACCGAATTCTCGGCTGGAGGCTTCTAGAGAAGCTTTTATAAAAGGGTAGAATGGACTGGCAACTTTCTTTAAACTCTGCCCTTCCCTCTTCCTCCTTCTTCCCACTGGGAACCCAGCCCTATGCCCGAAGTGTGGCTATTTTTCCGCTAGTAAATGAGAGCCTGTGAAGGCACAGTGCAGCCCTGCTCCCAGCCCTGGAGGCTTGCCCCAGATGTCTTGTTGCATGAGGCAAATAAAACCCTGACTTGTTTAAGCCACTTTTTCTTGGGTTTTCAGTTGCTTACAGGCAAACACATTTACAACTGACTAAAAGTAATCCACCAGTGAAAAGAAATTGCTCTCCGACAGCAGGAAATTATTTTTCCAGAGGCTATAAATCACCTAAGAGAAGATAGTTTACCAGGCTTGCCTGAAAAGCCTGATATACTGATATGCCATGTGAAGTTTTCTTTCCCGTGCTGATGAACAAAATCAACTCTAATGAAAAAAACAAAGTTAACATTTTTACAGTTTTCATTTTCATGGAGAATGAAAATATAATTCAAAGAGCATATCAATGAATTCTAAAGTATGGCTATAGTCTTTTCAGTTCTCTTTTCCTTAAAGAAAAAATCCTTCATTACTACATTGAAATGTCACAGAATAATAAGTAATAATGTTTTTCATTCTGGGGGTGGGGCAGGGCGAATGAAGTAAATGAACAGGGGCAAATCTCAGAACCCAAATAGGAATTTTCCAACCTCCTCCACTCCCTTCCCAAACCATCTACCCATGCATGAGGTGATGTGAATTTTGGAAACAGCTCTTAATTATTTCTAATTTTTATAACCATAATGATTTCACTGGACCTTAAGCTGGAGAAAAATTTCTGCTATCTAGATGAGGTCAAACAATCTCCTGGAAAAGAAAGCAACTTCTGAGCTATAGGCAAGGTTGACCTGCCATGAACCAGCTCCATTCTGCCTAAGGGGTGTCCACTCCAAGGCCCCTATAGAGCTGCCAGAGGAAAGAGCTCATCCCCTGGGATGGCCTCAGTGCATGCCCCACCCACCCCCACCCAACCCAGTTTGGGGCACAGGGTTCCACTCAGGTCCCTCCAGGGCTACCTCAGGAAAGAAGCAGAAACGGAGGAAGAAAAGGCCTCTCAGGTCCATCCCACCCCACCAGCACCACACCTGAGCCAGAGCCACTATGCCTTGGCAGTTAAATATAAGAGCTGTGGAGTTGGAGCTCATCTGCAGCGAATTTATACTGCTTGAAAAGAAGATAGGTACATGCCCAAAGGAACTGAAAACAGGGACTTTAACAGATACTTGTGCACCAGTGTTCACTGCAGCATTACTCACAACAGCCAAAAGGTGAAACAACCCAACATACATCAACAGATGAATAAATAAACAAAATGTGGTCTTTCCATACCATGCCATATTATTCAGCTGCCCATAAAAAGGTAGGAAATTCTGATACATACAACAACATGGATGAATCCTGAAAACTTTATGTTGAGTGAAATAAGCCAGACACAAAAGAAAATCCTGCATATTTCCACTTATTTGAAATATCTAGCATAAGCAAATTCAGAGAGATGGAAAGTAGAATAGGTTGCCAGGAACTCAGGGGAGGAGGAAATGGAGTTATTGTTTAATGAGTACAGAATCTGTTTGGGGTGATGATTTTGGTAAAGGCTGCACAAGACTGTGAGTATACTTAACACCATTGAATTTTACACTTAAAAATGGTTAAAATGGTAAAGTTTATGTTATACATCTATGTTATCACCATTGAAAAAGAAAGAAAGAAAGAACTGGGTTAACATATACCCTGGTGCCAGTTCTAAATGCAAATATATTGCTTGGAAGGGGTAACACGTTAACCCATTAGCATCCCCATACTCTTTACATTTAGTTGAGTTATAAGCTGGCTTGGAAGAGAAGTGGAGCAGTCTCGAATAATCATTTGACTCAGGTTGTCGATTCTTCAATTGCATTAAATGAAAATTAGTGCAACCCCTCCACTTTTATTCCATCCTGAAAGGGTTTAATCAATCAGTCACTCAGTTGTTTCCTAAATGTGGGCAAGTTAACGGTTCTAACTTGTAAAAACAGGGCTGCTTCCTTACCAGGTTATTTTCTCATGGATACACGTGAAACAGCTAAAAACACAGAAAGCCTCTGATGCCAGGTCTTCTCAGCACCAGTGCTGTTAACTTATCCCAAGACAAGGGAATGATAATCTGACGTCCCTCCAAGCGCTGCTGCGGTTAGCCCTGTAGAAGTCTCCTGGGACTGTCTTAACTCTTTCCCCTATATTTAGAGCAACCATTTTAAGGACATATTTTCTGTTTCTTTTTCACTCCAAAGGCGAGGCCTTAGGCATTTACTCTTGCTAAGGGTCTCTAAGCTTCTGCCTAATATCCGCTTCCTAGTCTGGTGAACTGGGACAGATGGGACAAAAACCAATGCACAACTCGCCTTTGTGCCTGGAACAGGGCCAGGGTGTCTTTTCTCACAAGCTTGGAGATCTGAGCATGAAGTCACTGTCCAAGAAGTAAGCTTACACTCTCACAGCTCTGCACCTCTGCGCCTCCTAAAGGTGATCCCGTTGGGTCCCTCACATCTTTGGTGTTAGGTGGGAGGGGTGCGGGACCAGTGGCCAACGCGAGCTTTAAGGCCTGCTGTAGTCTCACCTCCCTCACCCTATGCACTCACTTTTCTTTCTGTAGCTCTCATTCGACAACTAACATTTTTATGTGAATTTTTTTTCCTT
The DNA here is from genome assembly GCF_023851605.1 of Tamandua tetradactyla. Lineage (NCBI taxonomy): Eukaryota > Metazoa > Chordata > Mammalia > Pilosa > Myrmecophagidae > Tamandua > Tamandua tetradactyla. Next base: position 38,777,893 of record NC_135351.1, read on the forward strand.
AGGTCAATTATAAACTCTTTGAGATGAACAGATTAGACACTGGAACAAGCTTTTTGTAAGGCTGACAAGCACTCACTCAATGTGTGTAGTTGATAATTAAGAGGCACAACCTCTAGTTTGGAAAATGAATTTGATGAAAGCAGTAATCTCCGCCTGGTTTAGAAGGTATGTGGATGCCCTGAAATGAACCAGTAAATGTCAGAGAATAATGCCTGGGGCTTCACCAGTCTGGGAAAGTGGGTTTAGAAGGATGAGAGGAACAAGGCACCACTAGCAGAGGAGGTGGACTTGGAGACCAGGAGTAAGGTCAGTCTTGAAGACTCTGCAGAGAGCCACAGGAGAGGTTCCATCGGCTGAGGCCCAGGACCACAGAGCACCTGGCAGGCAACTTCTCAGGGTCTCTTCTGTGGTATCAGGAAGGACCCACTGTTGGACGTTGGGCCGCTGTGCTTTGTCTATTGCAAAACATGCACATAGTTGTTGTTTGTTTATCTCAAAATAAAACTTGGTTTTTCTACTCTGCAATTACTGAACTTGCAACTGGAGGTCATACCAGCTCACCACAATACCAAACAGACCGCTTTCCTGGGCTTTGGCTCATGCTATAGAGTGGAATTTTGGAGTCAAAAACTTCCATCACTTAAACATTCTTAGCCTAGTTTCCTCTTCTGAAAAGGGAACATTTCTCATGTTCAAAAGTCTCTACTTCTAGCACCTGGCCAGGCACAGAGCAGACACTCTGTGAATATTAGTTTCCTTCCTTTCTTTATGCCATAAGTATCTCTGGCAAGATGATTATAACTTCGGATATTAGTGCATGTGTAAGCTATAATAAATGCTTCCTGTAACAAAGTGAAGGAAATAGCCTGAACCTTCTGAGTCTTTGAAGAAAGTCCAGGAAGGTACCTAGTTACTTCAGTCTTGCTTTTTTCCTAAGTTAATGACCTATGATAAAAAGCAAGATGTTTTTCAGTTAAGTTCTTTTTGTGGTATGAGGTGCTCAGTTTTCCAAAAGTCAACTCTGGGAATTAATTACTTCCTTCTAAGAAATAAATAACCTTTCAAGCAGCACTAATTTTTTAATTACCTCTCCTAGGTGGGATATGATCCTTTTAGTTCTACATTATATGTAATTTTAATTTTAAGTGCTATTTTGTTGTTGTTGTTTATTTATTTTTTATTTTGAACCTGCAGATTTTGTTCACATATATTCACATAGCATATATTCTATCCATAATAAACCAGCACTTTCTCACAGCACCCTCTCTTAGTTGTACAATCATCATTACTTTCAATTTTAGACAATTTTCATTGCTCCAAAGAGAAAAGGAATAGGTAGACATACCCACACCAACGAGAAAAACCCAAATACCCCATAACTCTTATTAAATATAATCTTATTAAATAATATTAATGAAATAATTAAATAATATTAATTAATTATAATTATTAAATAAATTAGTCTTATTAAATAATACCCCAACTATTTTCCTAGAGTATTATTGTGGTAACAGTGATATATTCCTATTAAATATAGTCCATAGCATGAAATAAGTATTTTTCCCACATACCACTCCATTATTAAGTTTTTGTACAAGCGTCATGCCTTTGAAGTAGTTCATGCAAGAACTTGCTTATATTTGTGACTAATCAGTGAGATACGTAACTTTAAGCAAATCCTTTTAATCGTACTCACCCTCAATACAGCACTATGACCTATAATCCCACTAATGTACTGCCAACCCCCCTACCCATTCCTACACATTCAAAATCAGTGTTGTTAACAAGCCTGTATATATTAGGTAACTGCTCCCCCTCCTCTAGCTTCTGTCTGTCTCTAGGACCCCTATATTCCACCTTTAAGAATCTGAGTGTACAATTTCTAGGTGGTTCATACTAGCAAAGTCTTACAGTATCTATCCTTTTGTGTACAGCTGATTTCACTCAGCCTTATGTCCACAAAGTTCATCCATGTTGTCTCATGCTTTGGGATCTCATTTCTTCTTACTGCTGCCTAATATTCCATTGTATGTATATACCACAGTTTGTTTATCCACTTCTCTGTTGATGGACACTTGGATTGTTTCCATCTTTTGGCAACTCTGAATAATGTCACTATGAACATTGGTGTGCAAATGTCTGTTCATGTCACTGCTTTCAGCTCTTCTGCCGATACACCGAGAAGTAGAATTGCCAGATCATAGGGTAACTTGATATCTTCCACAGTGTCTGTACCATTATACACTCACCAGCAGTGCATGACTGTTCCAATTTCTCTACATCCTCTCCAACATTTGTAGTTTTCTGTTTGTTCAATGACAGCCATTCTTATAGATGTGAGGTGATATCTCATAGTCTTGATTTGCATTTCCCTTATAGCTAATGAATTTTGTTGAATGCTTCTTTTAGCATCAGTCTAGATGACCATGCAATTTTTCCCTTGTTGTATTCCACTGATTTCTTATGTTGAACCACCCTTGCGTGCCTGGAATGAACCCCACTTGGTCATGATGTATAATTCTTTTAATGTGCCTTTGGATTTGATTTGCAAGTATTTTGTTGAGAATTTTTGCATCAATATTCATTAGGAAAATTGGCCTGTAGTTTTCCTTTCATGTAGTACCTTTATCTGGTTTTTGTATTAGAGTCATGCTAGCCTCATAAAACGATATGGTAGTGTTCCTCTTCAATTTATTGTAAGAGTTTGAGCAGGAATCACGCTAGTTCATTTTGGAATGTTTGGTAAAATTTCCCTGTGAAGCCATCTGGCCCTGAGCTTTTCTTTGCAGGAAAGTTTTTGATGATTGATTGAATCTCTTTACTTGTGATTGGTTTGTTAAGGTCTTCTATTTCTGCTCAAGTCAGTGTAGGATGTTCATGTGTTTTTAGGAAATTTTCCATTTCCCCTAAGTTATTTGGTTTGTTGTACAGCTGTTTGTAGTATCCTCTTTGGATTTTTTAAATTTCCTCAAGATCCACAGTAATGATCTCCCTCTTGTTTCTGATTTTCTTTTATTTACATCTTCTCTCTTTTGACTTGTCAATCTAGCTAAGGGTTTGCAAATCTTGTTAATCTTCTCAAAGATCCAACTTTTAGTTTTATTGATTCTTTCCATCATTTTGTTTTTGCTGTTGTTCTCCAGTTAATTCATTTCTGCTTTAGTCTTTGTCATTTCTTTCCTTCTACTTGCTTAGGGTTAGTTTGCTGTTTTTTGTCTAGTTCTTCAGTAGTTCATTAGGTCTTTGGTTTCAGCTCTTTCTTCCTTTTTAGTATATGTTTGGAGGTATAAATTTCCCTCTGAGCACCACCTTTGCTGCATCCCATAGGTTTTGATAATATTGTATTCTCATTCGCATTCATCTCCAGATATTTACTGAATTCTTGTCCAATTTCTTCTTTGACCTGCTGGTTAAGACTTTGTTGTTTAACCTCCATATACTTTGGTGGTTATTGATTTCCAGCTTCATTCCATTATAGTCAGAGAAAGTTCTTTGAATAATTTCAGTCTTTTTAAATTTATTGAGACCTGTTTTGTGGCCCAGCCTATGATCCATCCTGGAGAATGTTCCATAAGTTCTAGAGAAGAATGTTACCCTGGTGTTTGGGGATGCAATGATCTATACGTGTCTGTTAGGGCCAATTCACTTATCACATGGTTTGCATTCTCTATTTCTGTACTGCTCCTCTGTCTTGTTGTTCTATCTATAGAAGAGACTGACGTATGGAAGTCTCCTGCTATTATTGTGGAAATATCTATTGTTCCCTTCAGTTTTGCCAATGTTTGCCTCATGTACTTTGGTGTTTCTTGATTGCGTGCTGTGCCGGTTTGCATCTATTGTGGACACTAGAAAAGCCATGTCCTTTAATCCTATTCAATATTGCTAGATGGGAGCTTTTTAATTGTTCCCATGGGATGTGACCCACCCAATTGTGGGTGGTAACTTTTGATTAGATTGTTTCCATGGAGATGCATCTCTACCCATTCAAGATGGTGTTGCTTACTGGAGCCCTTAAGATGGAACCATTTTGGAAAAAGCTTCAGAGCCATGAGAGCCACCAGAACTGACAGAGTCAGCAGAATGGACAGACCCCTGAGGAAGCTGTTGAAGAGAAAGCTAGCAGATCTCACTATGTCCTTTTCCATTTGAGAGAGAAATTCTCAATATCTTCAGCCTTCTTGAACCAAGATGTCTTTCCCTGGATGCCTTAACTTGGACATTTATTTTCATAGCCTTGCCTTAATTTGGACATTTTCACAGACTTAGAACTATACACTTGCAACTTAACAAATTCCCCTTTTTAAATGCTGTTCCATTTCTGGTATATTAAATTCTGGCAGCTTGCAAACTACAACAGGTTCATAAACATTTACGATTGTTATTTCTCCTTAGTGATTGTCCCTTTTATTAACATAGTGTCCTTCTTTGTGTCATCTTTAAAAATATATTCTTATTGATAAATCTTCACATACATACATCCATACCATGGTTTACAATCAATGGCTCACAATATCATCACATAGTAGTATATTCATCACCATGATCATTTTTCAGAACACTTGCATCACTCCACAAAAAAGAAATAAAAAGAAAATTCATATATACCATAATCCTTATCCCTCTTTCTCATTGACCACTAATGTTTCCATCTCCCCAATTTATTTCAGCCTTTGTCCCCCCATTATTTGTTCATTCTTCATCCATATTTTTTACTCATCTGTCCATACCCTAGATAAAAGGAACATCAAACACAAAGTTTACACACTTCACTGGCCAAAATCTGGCTGAATGTGGGGCCACTTGACTTGTGGCGTAGAATTCCCCCAGCTGCCCCACTCTGCAGCCATCCCCCAGGCAAGGACTGGGTCTCCCACTGCTATTTCCTTCATGGAGGGTGAGGAGCACAGGGACCCAGGGCTGGCCTCTTTCTACATTTTCTCAGACTCTTTGTCTCTCACAGACCTGGGTCCTGAAATGTGCCCCCCTGTCCCCTGGGCCCCCAAACACTTGACTTGAGTAGTCTGGGCCTGGCTGCTTGCTGCTTTTAGGGAAGACCTCACTGTCCCCTCCCTAGACCTCCATTTTGTAAAATTTCTCCATGCTTCCTTTGTATTCTGCCCTCCCCATGGCTTAAGTCCTTCCATGGGTCTCCGTAGACTTGGGTTTCTGTGTCTGGATGTGGTGGGACCTGTCTCACTGCTGTGAGGGATTTTATAGTCTGCGTCCCTGGTGGGAGGTGGGAAGGATCCCGGCTGCCATCTCTGTGCACTTCACGAGGTATGTGAAACCGAGTAAGGGGAGGACCGGCCAGTCTGGGATGGAAGTTCCCTACTTGATACTTTTCTTTTTCTTTGATTCATCTTTTGTAGAATCTTTCTCCAATCTACACCTTTTTCCAGAGTTCTGTACAAGTGGAATAGTACTTTTTTCCTACTGTATGTCTAAGGAGAAGTTACCAGAAGTTGTTTATATTGCCGTGTTCATGACATCACTTTAAATACTATTTAAATGTAATCTTGAATGCTATTTTCACTAGCTTATATTTATAAACTTGAAAATTTGTAATCTTATCTCTATTGATACATATTGTTAACTGTCCATATTTCTAACTGCTCATTTGGATGTTCTCCTAAGGACTCTTAGCATGTTAAAAGGATGTGCAAATAATTATAAAACAAAACTGAGAAAAATAGGCACCAAAATTAGTCTTATTGGCATCCGGAAGACCCAGGTTCAATTCCTGGAGACTGCCCATGCCAAAAAATAAAAAAAATAAAAAAAATAAAAAATAGCCTTAGTTCCAAAAAGAGAAAACAAAATTAATTTGTGACTTTTCCATTCATGACAATAGAAACACCTTTTTGGTGTGGTTAACAGACCCTAATGATAAGAGAAGATATCAATTAAATATAAATCTTTACATTAAAAAAGAACATTTCTATTCAGGCACAAGTTACTATCTGTTGTTCAGTAATAGTCATTAAAAATAAGAAAATTTTGTACTTCAATCAACAAAAGTCTTGTGAGCATCTATTATTTCCCCAACACTGTGCCAGGCCCTATAAGCACAATGGTAAATGAGATCCGAATCTCTTACAAATTACATCATATACTTAAGTATACATCAAACTATAGAATCATGTGTGCTTATAATTTTTATGGTGTTAAAAGACAAAATTAAAACCTAATTATACATTTTAAATATTTTGTCCTAAAAATAAAGGAACAATATTGTGAGCCACTTACTGTGCACCATGTATAGGAAATATGTGTGTGAATATTTTTCTGAATAAAGTAATTTTAAAAAAATAATAAATGAACAAAGAAAGAAAGGTTGAGCTAATATAGGAACTCAGTGTTAGCAGTTACTAGATTCATGGCTCTTAAACTATCTGAATGCTACTCTTTTCCTTTAAAATCCAAAACTAGCTACGAAAAGCCCTGTCAGTCCCATGGAGCACACTGGTGATAAAACCTGCGATCAGAGGCCAGGAAGACCAGAGCCAGAGCGCCTGTGAAGGGAGGCCGTGTGCCCTAAATGGGACCATTGTTGGCTTCTCCCCTCCTTCCCCAGCCACAGAGACCTGAGGGCACTAGAGAAGGTGGGTGTGTATCACCCCCCCCCAGATCGATGGTGGGTGCTCTCACCACCTTCTATGCACCCCATTGTTGGGAGCGGGATCCTCCACCCTGAATGGTACAAGAGGGCGGAGCACAAGCCTATATGGACAGATGAGATGGACAGCAGTTTAGCAGTCAGGTACTCACATTTGGGTGCCGTGCAGCCCACCCACAGCTGCATGTAGGAACAGAGTGACTCACCAGGGGCCGAGGAGGTAGGCATTGTAGTAACAAGAGAGAAATGTGCCCCTGGTTCCTGCAGGAAGGGGTGATTGGTTTGTTTGAACAATTTCCCTGGATGGCAGGGAGTGAAGCCCATTAGGTTGAGGGCTGGGTGGGGTGCAGTTGGTCCGGCTGATGGGGGAACTCACCAGGTGGGAAGACTTTTCTCCTGGGTGAGGAGCATATTAGGTGAGAGCAGGGGAGCTCACAGCCAGGCCTTCGGGGGCTTGTGAAACTCAGAGACGTCAAGGCAGCATTTTATTAAATATTTTTATTAAAATATATTCAAGTACCATATAGTCCATCCAAAGTATACAACCAGTGCTCACAATACATTACATAGTTGTGTATTCATCACCATGATCATTTTTAGAATATTGGCATCACTCCAGAAAAAGAAAAATTAAAAAGAAAAATCCCATAAAGTTTCGGTGGCTGAGAGGGGCACATTCCATACCCCTCCTTCCCATTGATTACTAGTATTATAAACTACCCAATTTTTTTCCTGCCCTTTACACCCCCCCATTTATTCATTTTTTTTGTCCTTATTTTTTACTCATCTGTCCATATCCTGGATAATGGGAGTGTCAGCCACAAGGTTTTCATAATCACAGTCACATTGCAAAAGCTATATGGTTATATAATCATCTTCAAGAATCAAGGCTACTGGAACACAGTTCAACAGTTTCAGGCACTTCCTTCCAGCCACTCCAAAACACTATAAACTAAAAAGGGGTATCTATATAATGTGTAAGAATAATCTCCATGATAACTTCTTCACTCTATCTGAAATCTCTTAGCCACTGAAACTTTTTATCTCATTTATCTCTTCCCCGTTTTGGTCAAGAAGGCTTTTCTGTGAGATACCTTTATAAACCTCACATTTACAGATATCTCCTGTGGTCCTGTTTCTCTGGACAACCGTGACTACTACACCTCTCCTCGCACATTTCCCTATACACTGCACAAAGAAATCTGGTTGCACCTTCCACAATTAGCTTGGAAATCTCTTCACTAATTATCCAAGTTCATCACTGTAGTAGTTAGATTCAGGTGTCAACTTGACCAGGTGAAGGTGCCTAGTTCTATTGCTGTAGACATGAGCCAATGGCATCTGAAGCTCATCTGTTGCTGATTACATCTGCAGTCGGCTAGGAGGCGTGCCTGCAGCAAGGAATGCTGTTTGATTTAATTGGCTGGTGCTTAAATGAGAGACTCAACATAGCACAGCCCAAGCAGCTCAGCATACCTCATCTCAGCACTTGCAGCTCAGTCCAGGCCTTTGGAGATACAGAATGGAAACACCCCAGGGAAAGTTGTTGGAACCCTGTGGCCTGGAGAGAAGGCCAGCAGAGATCACCCTGAGCCTTCCCACATAAGAAAGAACCTCGGATGAAAGTTAGCTGCCTTTCCCGTGAAGAACAAAGGAACTAGATCCCCTTTTATTGAAAGCCCATCCATCTCTGGTGTGTTGCATTCCAGCAACTAGCAAACTAGAATAGAGGGTAAATAAGGGGCGGTAGCTGGGGACATAACGCTGACAAACATACGAGGCAATGTTTGAACTCACAAGTACATAGTAAAATGTCCAGTATTCTCTAGGGTAGGAGAAAACCTACCCACTCTCTTTCTATGAGTGGGGGAAAAATTTAAAAAAAAGTAGTAAAAGGGCAGGCCACAGTGGCTCAGCAAGCAGAGTTCTTGCCTGCCATGCCGGAGACCTGGTTCGATTCCTGGTGCCTGCCCAAGCAAAAAAAAAAAAAGATACAAATTTTCTGGAGGAAATTTAGCATATGTTTAAAATGCTATGAAAACATGTTCCAAAAACCTGCAAATCCTTCACTTTCAGAAAAGGATCTTAAGGAAATAATAAAAGAACAGATATTTAGTTAGAAGGATATTTACTGCAGCATTGTTTTCCAAAACCAAATTGTCCAAAAATAGTGATTAGATATTAGCACAGAAAATTATACCATATTCATATTTTAACATAGGACAAAGTCGCTGAAATGAAAGTAATGAGATGGGAATATGTTTAAAGTATAGCAAAGAGGGAAAATAACCAAATAAAATAATTTGTGCGCTATGATCCATTTAATGATTTAACATTTTAATAGCATGTTTTAAAAACTATAAAATTAACCCATTCATTAACAAGAATTTGGAAAACAAAATTCAAAGAAAACAAAAAGTCACCCAAAATGTCACCAAGCAGAGTCATTAAGTTTATATTTTAAAGTATTTCATGTGGATGACAATCTAATGTTAACAAATAGAATAGAAACATGTTCTTTGGGAACCCAAATGTCAAATTTAATTTCTAATCCAAAAGTTCACAAAGGGAGTAAATTTTTGAAAAGTGGAATAACATACAAAAAAAGCCTAGAGATGTAAGTTAGGTAAATTTTCCAAATTCTGCATAGGAAGTGAATCTGACTGGAAAGAGGTAGGAAAAGTGAACAGAACAAGAGTCACTGTATTTAACATTTATTTGTTGAACTTTTACTTCAACTCCACAGGCTGGAGGCAGGAAGGAATTTATGATAAACCACTAAGATTACACTGTTGAAATTCAAGCGTGGAATTCTCGCCTGCATGCCTGAGACCCGGGTTTGATTTCCGGAGCCTGTCCATGCAATTAAAAAAAAAAAAGATTCAAGCTTGGGTTCCAAAGAGAGGTTGCCTGCCTGGTCTCCGTCCTTACAAAGCAGACCTCCCTGCCCCTTGGGTCACCATTGGCACCATGGGGATGATACCAGTCCCCACCCCTGGCTATAAAGATGGAAGAACATATGTGTAAGGCCCTTAGAGCCACACCGAGCTTTATATACACTCACTGCCTTTGCCAACAGCAGTGGAGCAACGGAAGCGTTATTTTTGTCCAGCAATTCCAAATTCCTCTCCATCAATGCGTATTGAATAAATGACTCCAAATGAAGCTGCACACATTACATTCTTCCCCTTCTATGTTTGGTTCAGAATTAAGAGTGGCATTAACTGGTGGCCACTATCAGAACTGCTGGAGCTGAGAAGGACGGCCGAGCTGGATGGAGCACGTGAGGCTAGTATGATATCTAAAAATCAAGAGACAGTCTCATGGTGGGTGTTCTCTCCCTGTGCTTCCTGAACTCAGAGAATCAGATTATAAGACCACCTATGCTGATAAGACAGTTACAGGCTGTTCCACGAAGACAGGTAAAGTCCGGTACTCATATTCGCAGAACCAAAATCGACTAGGAGGACAACATCCAAAGGCCTGAAAAGATGCCTAAGTAAGCCTTAGTGTATTTGTTTTTTATTGCTGCTGTAACAAATAACCCCACACTTAGTGGCTTAAACAATACACATTTATTATCTTACAGTTCTGGAGACCAGAAATTCAAAATGGGTCTTGCTGGGTTAAAATCAAGGTATTGGCAGGGCTGGGTTACTTCTAGAGGCTCCAAGAGAAAATCCAGTTCCTTGATTTTTCCAGCTTCTAGAGGCTGACGCCTTCCTCAGCTCATGGCCCCTCCTCCATGTTCAAGCTACAGATATTGTGCTGAACCCTTCTGACACTGCCACCATTCTGGTTCTGTCTTCTGTCTCCCTCTACTGCTTTTAAGGACCCTTGTGATTAATCTGCACCCAGGGAATGACAGGGCCACATGGGTGAGGAAATGGTACATACTGTAAGAGCTCAGTGGATGGTCAAGGAAGGCATCACAGGAAAGGTAGATTTATACTGGCCCCTAAAGGATAGATGCAATTTTAAAAGTTGAAGATGGAGGAGAGAGGAGTCCATGTGAGAAAGGGATAAGATCAAGGCTGGGAAATGTAAGTCACAAAGTCAGACCAGAATACAAAGGGTAGACTATTCTGGCTGAAGGAAAGGTTCACAAAATGGGGAAGACAGGTGGACTGAACCCAGAAGGAGAAGGTCTGAGGAGTTTGATCTCTATCCTTTCCAAAGCTGACTGATCTCTGAATGCTTTTGAAAATTGTAGTTGATCGATGAAGCACCATCAGGAAATAAATACTTTTCCATATAGCAACGTATTGACGAAACACCGACGGCAGGTCAAAAGATATGGAGTCTGGGTGGATTAAATTTGGCAGTCAAAAATGGCCCCATCCCCTCTGCATCCCGCGGTCCTTGCAGAGCTCACCTTTACACCCAAAGGGGACCCGCCACCAACCGCGTTTGGGTGTTGCTGTTGTCCCTTGTTCGGCTGCACTTCCAGCTCTTCAAAGGCTCAGAGGGAGAAACCCAGGACGGCTTTTTTCTTAAAACTTGCTTCTTTCACCCACAGATTCATGGAGAGCAGGCATGGCCAGAAAAGATTAATGTGTAATATAGACAGAACAACATCCTAAATTGTGTGGCAGAAAGACCAGGAAAACACCACTGCCACCATGAACACATCAGGACGAAAGTGGTGGATCGACAGGACTTCAGTATGCGTCACGCTCATGCCCAGATAATAAAGAGAAAGTCTGTGAGGCCCAGGTGGGAGCAGGTGCTTAGGGGAGGGGTCTGGAGGCACCAGGTTATGAGAAGTGGTGAAGTCCTTATATAAGCCGAAGTCTTAATTTGCTTTCTCTTCTAGGGCTAAAGGAAAAGTCTACCTTGTGACATCTCCTTGTGAAACTGCCCTAACCTTTCACTAAAGAAATTTTCTTGGACCTGTACAACTTGCTGCACTAATCCTAGAGGCAGAAAGGATAAGATGGCCTGGGAAAAGAGGGACTGTCCCACCTCACATCTTCCCAGATTCCAAGAAGCATGCCCAGGTTCAGGGTGACAACAGTGGACAAAGCCAGTTGGTGACCCAAGGCATAGCCTGGGATGGTGAAAAGGACCCATGAGGCTGAGAGAAACCCTCCCCAGAGAAACACAACAGAGAGGCAGCCCACTGAGCAGCCAAGAGCCTGCCACAGGCCAGCCTGCCTGGAATTAAATCAGCTCACTACAATTTGTGATCTGGAATACATTACTCTCTCTGTGACTCAGTTTTCTCATCTGAAAAATGGGGCTAACCAATATATTCCAGAGTAATTGGGGCAGACAATAAAAAAGTATTTGCAAAGTTCCCCTTGGGAAACTGGGGAGAAAAGGAAAAATATTAAAATTCCCCACCTGGAGAATTCCTGAGACTCTCACAAGCAGTGGGGACAACCAATTCAAAAGGTTGAGCCCTTGATCTTGAGGTTCGCCCCTATGAAACTTATTCCTACAAAGGAAAACCTAAGCCCACAAAGGAGAACCTAAGCCCACTTGTAGTTATGCCTAAGAGTCACCCCCAGAGAACCTCTTTTGTTGCTCAGATGTGGCCTCTCTCTCTCTCTCTCTCTAAGCCAACTCGGCAGGTGAACTCACTGGTGTGCCCCTCCTCCTATGCAGCACATGACTTCCAGGAGTATAAATTTCCCTGGTAACGTGGGACATGACTCCCCAGGGTATAAATCTCTCTGGCGACATGGGACCTGACTCCTGGGGATGAGCCAGGACCTGGCATCATGGGAATGAGAAAGACTTCTTGACCAAAAAGCGTGAAGAGAGAAATGAAACAAAATAAAGTTTCAGGAGCTGAGAGATTGTAGAGTCAAGAGGTTATCCTGGAGGTTATTCTTATGCATTATATAGATATCCCTTTTTAGTTTATGGTGCATTGGAGTGTCTAGTAGGAGGTACTTGAAACTATTGAACTGTGTTGGCAGTAGCCTTGATTCTTGAAGAAGATTGTATAACTATGTAGCCTTTACAATATGACTGTGTGATTGTGAAAACCTTGTGTCTGGTGCTCCTTTTATCCAGGGTGTGCGCAGATGAGTAAAATAAATAAATAAATAAGGAAAAAGAAATTGATAAATAATGGGGGGATAAGGGGTTAAAAATTGGGTAGATTAAAATACTAGTGGTCAATAAAAGTGAGGTGTAGGGGTATGGGATGTATGAATTTTTTCTTTTTATTTCTTTTTCTGGAGTGATGCAAATGTTCTAAAAATGATCATAGTGATGAATACACAGTTATTTGATCATATTTTAAGCCACTGATTGTACAACATATATGGACTGTATGTGTGTGAAGATTTCTCAATAAAAAGAAAAAGAAATGGGGTTAGGGTGGGCCACGATGGCTCAGCAGGCAGAGTTCTTGCCTGCCATCCTGGAGACCCAGGTTCAATTCTTGGTGCCTACCCATGCAAAAAGAAAATAATTACTGAAAAAGAAATGGGGCTAAACACTTGTGCCTCCCTAAGACAGCTGTGAGCATTAAACGGCACTATACGTGTAAAAGTTGAGAATGGCGGCTGCCATATGATGAGTGTCAACAAAAATCCACCCTTACAGCAGTGGTCTTCCAAGTGGGCTCAGGTCTTCCTGGCTCTCAAGCCCTGCCCCCGTGCCTTGCTGGTCAGCACCCACATCTCTGGGTCTGGGCACTTGCAGCTTCCCTGCCTCGGGTGCACGTCCCCCGATGTGTGTGTGGCTCACTCCCACACCTTCCCAGTGGCGATGTGTGCATGGCTTACTCCCACATCTTCCCAGTGGGATTCCCCGGGACATCAGGAACCTGCCATCTTCCTTCCCTTCTTTGGTTTTCTCCCATCACACAGATGACATCTGTCATACTTCCTGTTGCCTTATTTATGGGTTTTTTTTTTAATTGTCTTATCTTTTCCCATATCTCTTACCCCAAATAAGTTGTAAGGTCTGTGGGGGCAGAGATTTTTGTCATTTTATTCACTGATCTATTCCTAATTCCCATACAGTCCTGGAATACTCTTTCTCAATGTATCTATTCCCCTATTTATGTACATTGACATGTATCTGGTTTCCACTTTTTACCCTTACAAACAATGCTGCAATGAACATTTTTGTATATTTCCTTGAGCACATGTGAGTTTAACGAAAGTAGAGTTATTGGATCATTAAGTTAATCACACCTTTAATTTAGTAGATATTGCCAATCAACTCTCTAAAGTTGTACTAATTTATACTTCCACCAGCAGTTCATGAGAGTCCTATTTCACCTTTTTGACAACACGGTATTATCCAACTAGGTTTTTGCCAGTCTGACAGTATGAAATGGTATTTTGCTTTCATTTGTATTTGTCTGATTACTAGTGAGGCTGAGCATCTTTTCATATGTTTATTGATCATTCTGATTTTCTTCTTTGTGAATTACTTGTCCGTATTTTTTGCCCACATTTCTATATGCAACCATTCTTTACATATTGTGGATAGTTTTTATCAGTTATATACGTAACAACTGTCTCCTCTAGTTTTTGTTTGTTTGTTTTTGTCTGTAACTTTTTTTTTTGTTTTTGCATGGGCAGGCACCAGGAATCGAACCCTGGTCTCCGGCATGACAGGCGAGAACTCTGCCTGCTGAGCCATCCTGGCCCACGCTCTTTTAACTTTTTTATAGTGATTTTTAAGGCACAGAATTTGGCATTCCATTTCATAAAGGCAAATTTCCCACAAGGATGATTTATTAAAGGTGTTTAAACTTTTTCTTGCAAATATAGGTTTAAAAATAAATTTTGGATATGCAGGTATCTATTTATCAGCAAGATCTATAAATATCTTACAAAATAGCAATGTTCTATAGCCAGATTTTGGAAAACACTTCTTTAAGGAATAGAAAAGAACAGGTGTAGATGCAATAGAGCAGAGCACAGGACCTATTATAGAAAATTCTTTTCTTGTTCTCTTATTATTTTATGTGGGAAATTTTGCTTCTGCCATCTTGAGTTTATTCTAGTTGTTCAAAAAACCTTGACTAATTTATACAATGACTTCATTTGAAGTTCTTGTTTTATCGAAATATCCAACAAGGCTGAAATCATTCTGCTTGCTACTCTGTTAACAAGCTTAATAGAGAAAGTCTTTCTCTGAGATACTTTATTGGAACCTCTAAACGTGTAACTTCATATGCAAAAGTTTCAATGTGGCTATAATGTTCTGGTTGTTTTAAAAGGTTTAACATTCTGGAATTGAAGAAATGGGATTCAGTCAGAAATGTTCATTTCATTTTACCTACATGCCTGATGATTATCAATGGATCATGAAATGATTATATCCTAATGTGAAAAATATGAGCCCAAAGTCCATTTCCTCAGATTATCAAGGGAACACACTAGATTCCTTATTGGGGTTGACCCTTTAAAGATGTTAATAGTAAGTGGTTACTCCTTGTAACTCAACTGTGCCAGTTGGAAAATATTGTATATCCTAGAAAAGCTATGTTTCAATCCTGATTCAGTCTGTGGAGGCAGCCATCTCTTTTAATTAGGATTAAATCCTAGCTCAATACTGTAGTTTGGAAACTTTTGATTGGACTATCACCATGGAGATGTGATATGCCCAATTGTGGGTGTGGCCTTTGATTAAATGGAGATGTGACTCCACCCATTCCAGGTGGGTCTTGATTAGTTTATTGGAATCCTTTAAAAGAGGAAATATTTTGGAGAGAGTCAGAAACAACAGAAGCCTCAGAGCGGACAGAGAGCAGATTTAGACGGTTGGAGAACAGTTGCTTCAGAGAGCAGAGACGTGGATGTTTGGAGATGATTGGAGCCCAGCCAACATCACCATGAGATGTTAAGCAAGCCAGAACCTGGAGAGAGCCAAGAGAAGCCAAGAGATGAAAGCCAGCCCCAGAGGAGCAAAAAAAGGAACCCCCACAGGAACAGAGGCTGAAAGCAACAGAGCCCAAGAGCAAGGGACCAGCAGACACTAGCCACGTGCCTTCCCAGCTGACAGAGGTGCTCCAGACCCATGGGCCTTTCTTGAATTAAGATGTCTTCCCCTGAATGCATTAGTTTGGACATTTCCATAGGCTTAGTACTATAAACTTGCAACTTATTAAATTCCCCTTTTAAAAAGTTCTGAGACATTGCATTCCGGCAGCTTGCAAACTAATACAACTATGACCACCTTCCTTCTCACTCAACTGCAGTTTCAGGTGGACAACTTTGAGAATTTAAACAAAGTTTAATTTCCTCATTATCTCCCATTTCTGTTGACTTCTATTCATCTTAACACAATACTAGATTCTACGTCGCAGGAGGGAACAGTAATGTTGTCTACACATTGTTAGCTGAATAATAAATGTGGCATCTATCCATAGGAGCAAAAATATGCTATTAAAACACAAACCTCTTTAATTTCAATAGACTATTACATTTTAAATATAATTATTATTGTTGATATTATTTTAATGAAAGGAATTACTGGATATTTTCAAGTGATCAAACCAAGAAAATTAATGAGAAATTTCTAAAGACCTGAAAAGAAAAAACTAAAGATATTATCATTTTAAAGCATTCAACTTAGATGCCTATAGCTCTGCATGTGTAAAAAGGAAAAATAGTTTTAAGATAAATTAACTGATGAACAAACAGGAAGAATGGTTTGTTTCACCATAAAATACTTTTTAGTATTTTATTATCATGCCACAAACCCCTCTTTCATATAATAAAATAACATTGAGTTTCCTCTGCTGATAGATTTAGCATTAATAGATTCATTATAAAATGTAAAAAGATCCAAATTATAAAGTTATTTTTAATGTTTTATTAGAGAATTTGTGAGTTTATAAAATAATCATGCATATAATATAGGTATACCACCCCACTGTCAACACCTTGCATTGGTGTGGAACATTTGTCACAATTAATGATAGCACTTTTTTATAAATCATGGTTTTTTTTCATTTTTGTTAGAGAAATTATAGGTTTAAAGAAAAATCACACATAAAGTGCAGGATTCCCAAATGCCACCCCATTATTAACACATGCAATGGTGTGTTTCATTTGTTACAATTGGTAAAAGCACATTTTTATCATTGTACTATTAACATAGTTTATGGTTTAACTTAGAGTTCATGTATAGTGCAGTTTCACGCATTAAAATTTTTTTTATCTTATTACCATATACACAATACAGCATTTCCCATTTAATCAAATTCAGATATATTTCAGTGCTATTAATTATGTTCACATTGTCATGCAACCATCACCCCCATCCATTACCAAAACATTTCCACCGTTCCAAATGGGAGCACTACAATTTTTTTAAAAGAAAATACAAATTAAAGTAAAAAGGATACCCAAAACATCCCACCCTCCCTATTGTTTACTTATTTTTTGTCTTTTTTTCCTTACTCATCTATCCTTACACTGAATAAAGGGAGTGTCAGTCACAAGGTTTTTACAATCACAAGGACAGACCTTAAAAGCTCTAAAGTTATTCAAACATCTTCAAGAAATCACGGCAATTAGATCTATGGCCATATCCTGAGTCCCGGCCTCTCGCCTTCCTCCTCAGACAACATGAGCTTCACTACCTGCTCCACACCTTCTCCACCAACTACCAATCCCTGGGCTCCATCCAGTTGCCCAGCCACCGGATCCCTCCGGCCAGCAGCGCGGCCAGCATCTTTGCAGGTGTTGGCAGCTCGGGCTCCAAGATCTCCATGTCCTGCTCCTCTAGCTCCCAGGGCAGTTGGGGGGGAGGGGGGCGGGAGCATCGCTGGCGGGATGGCTGGGGGTTGGCGAGAATAGAAGGTATCCAGGGCGAGAAGGAGACCATGCAGGCCCTGAACAAGTACCTGGCCTCCTCCCTGGACAGGGTGAAGAGCCTGGAGACTGAGAATCAGAAAATGAAGGGCAAAATTCGGGAACACCTGGAGAAGAAGGGACCCCACCCAGGTCAGGCCACTACCTGAAGAACATCAAGGAACTGAGGGCTCAGATGTTTGAAAATTCTCTGAACAATGCCCTCATCCTTCTGCAGATTGACAATGCCTGACTGGCTGCTGATGAGTTCAGAGTCAAGTACAAGACTGAGTTGGCTGTGCACTAGTCTGTGGAGAACATCCATGGGTTCTGCAAGGTCACTGATGACACCAACATCACTCGGCTGCAGCTAGAGATGGAGAGCGAGGCTCTCAAGGACAAGCTGCTCTTCATGAAGAACCATGAGGAGAAAGTAAAGTGCCTACAAGCCCAGGTTGCCAGCTCTGGGCTGACCATGGAAGTGGATGACCCCAAGTCTCAGGACTTCAGCAAGATCACAGCAGGCATCCAGACAAAGTATGATGAGTTGGCTCAGAAGACCTGAGAGGAGCTGGATAAATCCCAGTCTCAGCAGACTGAAGAGAGCACCAGAGTGGTCACCTGTCAGTCTGCTGAAATAGGAGCTGCTGAGATGACACTCAAGGAGCTGAGATGTACTGTCTAGTCCTTGGAAATTGACCTGGATTCCATGAGAATTTGGCCAACTTGGAGAACAGCCTGCAGGAGGTGGAAGCTCACTATACCCTGCAGATGGAGCAGCTCAATGGGGTCCTGCTGCACCTGGAGTCAGAGCTGGAACAGACCCAGGCAGCAGGCCTGTGCCAGGCCCAAGAGTATGAGGCCCTGTTAAACATCAAGGTCAAGCTGGAGACTGAGATCACCACCTACCACTGCCTGCTCCAAGATAGGGAGGACTTCAGTCTCAGTGACGTCCTGGACAGCAACAACCCCATGCAAACCATTCACAAGACCACCACTCACAGGATCACGGATGGCAAAATGGTATCTGAAATCAATGACACCAAAGTTCTGAGGCATTGAGGCAACAGATGCAGGGTGCCCTCTGGGGAAAGGATGGCCAATAAAAACTTCTGTATCTTCAAAAAAAGAAAAAGAAGAAGAATCAAGGCTATTGGATTACAGTTCAATAGTTTCAGGTATTTCCCTCTAGCTTCTCCAATACATGCAAAACTGGAAAGGGATATCTATTTAATGCATAAGCATAACCTCCAGAAAGACCTCTCAACTCTATTGAAATCTCTCAGAAGTTTCACTTCTCTTTCCCCTTTTGGTCCAGAAGCTTCTTCACTCCCACATTGCCAAGGCCAGGTTCATCCCCAGGAGTAATGTCCCATATTGCCAGGGAGGTTTACATCCCTAGAAGTCATGTCCCACATAGGTGGAAAGGCAGTGTGTTCACCTACAGAATTGGCTTAGAGAGAAAGGCCACATATGAGCAACAAAAGTGGTTCTCTGTGGGTGACTTTTAGACATAATCATAAGTAGGCTTAGCCATACTATGTTTTCTAATAGTAGTTACTTTTGACATAATTGATGAAAGATTATTAAGATAGTTCTATCATCCATTATTTACATTAGATGCTTCCCCCGTAGACCATCCTATTATTACCACTTGTATTAGTATTGCATATTTGTTATAATTCATAAAAGAATATGTTTATATATATATATTTTTAATTGAGATATAGTCACACATCACACAAAACATCTCTGCTGGTTTGAAATTGTTATGTACCCCAGAAAAGCCATGTTTCTTTCCTAATCCAATCTTGGAGGGGCACATCTAATGTTTAGGGTGGAAATTTTGATTGGATTGTTTGTATGGTGATGTGACACACCCAGTTATGGGTGTGACCTTTTGATTATATACAGATGTGAATCCACCCATTCAACATTGGTCTTGATTCGTTTACTGGAATCCTTTAAAAGGAGAGACACTTTGGAGAAAACACAGTTGCTTCAGAGTCAACAGAGATGCAGACATTTGGACATATTTGGAGTGCTGACAGAAAGAGCAGGTGCCTAGATAGGGAAATTTGGAGATGCAGAGCCCAGCAGATGTCACCATATGCCTTCCCAGGAGATGCTAAGCAAGCCAAAATCCAGAGTTTTGTCCCAGAGGAGCTAAGTGAAGGCCCACAGATGCTTAGAGAGGAAACCACTGGCATCAGAAGATGGAAGCAATGGAACTTGAATCAAGGATCAGCAGATGCCAGCCACATGCCTTCCCATGTGACAGACATCAGCCTTTCTTGAGTCAAGGTATCTTTGTCTGGATCTGGATGCCTTAGTTTGGACTTTTTTTTTTTTTTGCATGGTCAGGCACCGGAAATCAAACCCGGGTCTCCAGCATGGCAGGCGAGAACTCTGCTGGCTGAGCTACTGTAGTCCGCCCACTTTGGACATTTTTATGGGCTTGGAACTGTAAACTTGTAACTTAATAAATTCCCTTTAAAAAGCAATTCCATTTCTGGTATATTGCATTCTGGCAGCACTTAATAAACTAATACACCATCCAAAGTATATAACCACTGGCTCATAAGATCATCACATAGTTGTACGTACAGTTCCATGATCAATTTTAGAACATTTTCATTACTCCAGAAGAGATGTAAGAATAAAAAGTAAGCTCTCCTCTTTGTCCCCTGGCCCGGTGTGCGGCACCCACGCCCTGCAGCAGCCGGCCCGCCCGCCCTCCTCTCCCCTCTTTGTCCGCCGGCCCGGCGCACGGCGCCCACGCCCCGCAGCAGCCGGCCCGCCCGCCCTCCTCTCCCCTCTTCCCCCTCCTGCTCCGGCGGCTCTCCAACCACCACCGTGCACTCTTCCGCCTTCACCGGCTCCTCCGCCACCGGCCTCGACAGCCTTGCCACCCTCACCTTTCCTCCTCCAGAACAGCTACTGGGGGAGTGGAGACAATACAGAGCAGCTCCCGGAGCCACGACGGAGATCAAAGGGACGGCATACCCCATCCTGGAATGGCTGACTGTCTGGGAGAACCAGCTCCGGTGAGGTCACCGAGGGGCGCGGGCTTTCCCGGGTGGGACGGCAAGCGTCCGGAGTCCCTCCCTTCCTCCTTCCCAGGCCAGCTGGCAGAATTGGGCAGGCGGTTCCCTTGGGCCGTGGCGGCTGGTGCCCCCACCACGCAAGGCCCCCCGGACCAACTGAGAGAGTTGGGTCGGAAATCCCCAGACTGCGGAGAACGGTGACCGGGGGGTCCCTTCCAAACACGTGACTCCCCAGTCCGGCTGGGAACAGTGAACTCTCCTGGGCTGAGACAGCTGGCGCCCTCCCGCCACGCTTGGTGCCCCGGGCCAACTAGGAAATTCGGTCGGACGCTCTCCCGTGCTGCGGCGCCCGGCGACCCTCCCCGCGTTCAGAACCCCGGGCCGGCTGGCACTCTTCCAAGATGCTTCGGCTGCCGAACCTCCCCTAAGGCGAGAGTTTTCCAGAGTTAAAGGACCCACAGCAACTTTCACTGGTGGAACCCGTAGACAAACGTGTGCCATGAGCGCCACCTACTGGGCAGGATAAGAAAAACAGAACCCAGAGATTGCACAGAAAAATCTTTCAACCTGTGGGGTCCAACACCCAGGGAAATCTGACTAAATGCCCAGACGCCAGCAGAAGATAATGGATCACGCTCAGAAAATTGAAAATATGGCCCAGTCAAAGGAACAAACCAATAGTTTAAATGAGATACAGGAGCTGAAACAACTAATGCTGAATATACGAACAGAAATGGAAAACCTCTTCAAAAACGAAATCGATAAATTGAGGGAGGACATGAAGAAGATATGGGCTGATCAAAAAGAAGAAATAGAAAAACTGAAAAAACAAATCACAGAGCTTATGGAAGTGAAGGATAAAGTAGAAAAGATGGAAAAAACAATGGATACCTACAATGATAGATTTAAAGAGACAGAAGATAGAATTAGTGATTCGGAGGATGGAACATCTGAATTCCAAAAAGAAACAGAAACTATCCGGAAAAGAATGGAAAAATTTGAACAGGGTATTAGGGAACTCAAGGACAATGTGAACCACACAAATATACGTGTTGTGGGTGTCCCAGAAGGAGAAGAGAAGGGAAAAGGAGGAGAAAAACTAATGGAAGAAATTATCACTGAAAATTTCCCAACTCTTATGAAAGACCTAAAATTACAGATCCAAGAAGTGCAGCGTACCCCAAAGAGAATAGACCCAAATAGGCGTTCCCCAAGACACTTACTAGTTAGAATGTCAGAGGTCAAAGAGAAAGAGAGGATCTTGAAAGCAGCAAGAGAGAAGCAATCCATCACATACAAGGGAAACCCAATAAGACTATGTATAGATTTCTGAGCAGAAACCATGGAGGCAAGGAGACAATGGGATGATATATTTAAATCATTAAAAGAGAAAAACTGCCAACCAAGAATTCTATATCCAGCAAAATTGTCCTTCAAAAATGAGGGAGAAATTAAAACATTCTCAGACAAAAAGTCACTGAGAGAATTTGTGACCAAGAGACCAGCTCTGCAAGAAATACTAAAGGGAGCACTAGAGTCAGATACAAAAAGACAGAAGAGAGAGGCATGGAGAAGAGTGTAGAAAGAAGGAAAGTCAGATATGATATATATAATACAAAAGGCAAAATGGTAGAGGAAAACATTATCCAAACAGTAATAACTCTAAATGTTAATGGACTGAATTCCCCAATCAAAAGACACAGACTGGCAGAATGGATTAAAAAACAGGATTCTTCTATATGCTGTCTACAGGAAGCACATCTTAGACCCAAAGATAAATATAGGTTGAACATGAAAGGTTGGGAAAAGATATTTCATGCAAATAACAACCAGAAAAGAGCAGGAGTGGCTATACTAATATCCAACAAATTAGACTTCAAATGTAAAACAGTTAAAAGAGACAAAGAAGGACACTATATACTAATAAAAGGAACAATTAAACAAGAAGACATAACAATCATAAATATTTACGCACCAAACCAGAATGCCCCAAAATACGTGAGGAATACACTGCAAACACTGAAAAGGGAAAAAGACACATATACCATAATAGTTGGAGACTTCAATTCACCACTCTCATCAATGGACAGAACATCTAGACAGAGGATCAATAAAGAAATAGAGAATCTGAATATTACTATAAATGAGCTAGACTTAACAGACATTTATAGGACATTACATCCCACAACAGCAGGATACACCTTTTTTTCAAGTGCTCATGGATCATTCTCAAAGATAGACCATATGCTGGGTCACAAAGCAAGTCTTAACAAATTTAAAAAGATTGAAATCATACACAACACTTTCTCGGATCATAAAGGAATGAAGTTGGAAATCAATAACAGGCGGAGTGCCAGAAAACTCACAAATACATGGAGGCTCAACAACACACTCTTAAACAACAAGTGGGTCAAAGAAGAAATTGCAAGAGAAATTAGTAAATACCTAGAGGCGAATGAAAATGAAAACACAACATATCAAAACTTATGGGACGCAGCAAAGGCAGTGCTAAGAGGGAAATTTATTGCCCTAAATGCCTTTATCAGAAAAGAAGAAAAGGTAAAAATGCAGGAATTAACTGTCCACTTGGAAGAACTGGAGAAAGAACAGCAAACTAATCCCAAAGCAAGCAAAAGGAAAGAAATAACAAAGGTTAGAGCAGAAATAAATGAAATTGAAAACATGAAAACAATAGAGAAAATCAATAAGACCAGAAGTTGGTTCTATGAGAAAATCAATAAGATTGATGGGCCCTTAGCAAGATTGACAAAAAGAAGAAGAGAGAGGATGCAAATAAATAAGATCAGAAATGGAAGAGGAGACATAACTACTGACCTCACAGAAATAAAGGAGGTAATAACAGGATACTATGAACAACTTTATGCTAATAAATACAACAATTTAGATGAAATGGACGGGTTCCTGGAAGACAGGAGCAACCAACTTTGACTCAAGGAGAAATAGATGACCTCAACAAACCAATCACAAGTAAAGAGATTGAATTAGTCATTCAAAAGCTCCCTAAAAAGAAAAGTCCAGGACCAGATGGCTTCACATGTGAATTCTATCAAACATTCCAGAAAGAATTAGTACCAACTCTCCTCAAACTCTTCAAAATAATCAAAGTGGAGGGAAAACTACCTAATTCATTCTATGAAGCCAACATCACCCTCATACCAGAACCAGGCAAAGATACTACAAAAAAAGAAAACTACAGACCAATCTCTCTAATGAATATAGATGCAAAAATCCTCAATAAAATTCTAGCAAATCGTATCCAACAACACATTAAAAGAATTATACATCATGACCAAGTAGGATTCATCCCAGGTATGCAAGGATGGTTCAACATAAGAAAATCAATTAATGTAATACACCACATCAACAAATCAAAGCAGAAAAATCACATGATCATCTCAATTGATGCAGAGAAGGCATTTGACAAGATTCAACATCCTTTCCTGCTGAAAACACTTCAAAAGATAGGAATACAAGGGAACTTCCTTAAAATGATAGAGGGAATATATGAAAAACCCACAGCTAATATCATCCTCAATGGGGAATAATTGAAAACTTTCCCCCTAAGATCAGGAACAAGACAAGGATGTCCACTATCACCACTATTATTCAACATTGTGTTGGAAGTTCTAGCCGAAGCAATTAGACAAGAAAAAGAAATACAAGGCATCAAAATCGGAAAGGAAGAAGTAAAACTATCACTGTTTGCAGATGATATGATACTATACGTAGAAAACCCAGAAAAATCCACAACAAAATTACTAGAGCTAATAAATGAGTACAGCAAAGTAGCAGGCTACAAGATCAACATTCAAAAATCTGTAGCATTTCTATACACTAGTAATGAACAAGCTGAGGGGGAAATCAAGAAACGAATACCATTTACAATCGCAACTAAAAGAATAAAATACCTAGGAATAAATTTAACCAAAGAGACAAAAAAACCTATATAAAAAAACTACAAAAAACTACTAAAAGAAATCACAGAAGACCTAAATAGATGGAAGGGCATACCGTGTTCATGGATTGGAAGACTAAATATAATTAAGATGTCAATCCTACCTAAACTCATCTACAGATTCAATGCAATACCAATCAAAATCCCAACAACTTATTTTTCAGAATTAGAAAAACCAATAAGCAAATTTATCTGGAAGGGCAGGTTGCCCCGAATTGCTAAAAACATCTTGAGGGAAAAAAACGAAGCTGGAGGTCTCGCGATGCCGGACTTTAAGGCATATTATGAAGCCACAGTGGTCAAAACAGCATGGTATTGGCATAAAGATAGATATATCGACCAACGGAATCGAATAGAGTGCTCAGATATAGACCCTCTCATCTATGGACATTTGATCTTTGATAAGGCAGTCAAGCCAACTCACCTGGGACAGAACAGTCTCTTCAATAAATGGTGCCTAGAGAACTGGATATCCATATGTAAAAGAATGAAAGAAGACCCATATCTCACACCTCATACAAAAGTTAACTCAAAATGGATCAAAGATCTAAACATTAGGTCTAAGACCATAAAACAGTTAGAGGAAAATGTAGGGAGATATCTTATGAATCTTACAACTGGAGGCGGTTTTATGGATCTTAAACCTAAAGCAAGAGCACTGAAGAAAGAAAGAAAGAAATGGGAGCTCCTCAAAATTAAACACTTTTGTGCATCAAAGAACTTCATCAAGAAAGTAGAAAGACAGCCTTCACAATGGGAGACAATATTTGGAAATGACATATCAGATAAAGGTCTAGTATCCAGAATTTATAAAGAGATTGTTCAACTCAACAACAAAAAGACAGCCAACCCAATTACAAAATGGGAGAAAGACTTGAACAGACACCTACCAGAAGAGGAAATACGGATGGCCAAGTGGCACATGAAGAGATGCTCAATGTCCCTGGCCATTAGAGAAATGCAAATCAAAACCACGATGAGATATCATCTCACACCCACCAGAATGGCCATTCTCAACAAAACAGAAAATGACAAGTGCTGGAGAGGATGCGGTGAAAGAGGCACACTTATCCACTGTTGGTGGGAATGTCAAATGGTGCAACCACTGTGGAAGGCAGTTTGGCGGTTCCTCAAAAAGCTGAATATAGAATTGCCATACGACCCAGCAATACCATTGCTAGGTATCTACTCAAAGGACTTAAGGGCAAAGACAGAAACGGACATTTGCACACCAATGTTTATAGCAGCGTTATTTACAATTGCAAAGAGATGGAAACAGCCAAAATGTCCATCAACAGAAGAATGGCTAAACAAACTGTGGTATATACATACGATGGAATATTATGCAGCTTTAAGACAGAATAAACTTATGAACCATGTAATAACATGGATGGACCTAGAGAATATTATACTGAGTGAGTCCAGCCAAAAACTAAAGGACAAATACTGTATGGTCCCACTGATGTGAACGGACATTCGAGAATAAACTTGAAATACGTCATTGGTAACAGAGTCCAGCAGGAGTTAGAAACAGGGTAAGACAATGGGTAATTGAAGCTGAAGGGATACAGACTGTGCAACAGGACTAGATACAAAAACTCAAAAATGGACAGCACAATAATACCTAATTGTAAAGTAATCATGTTAAAACACTGAATGAAGCTGCATCTGAGCTATAGGGTTTTTTTTGTTTTGTTTTGTTTTTACTATTATTATTACTTTTATTTCTTTTCTCTATATTAACATTTTATATCTTTTTCTGTTGTGTTGCTAGTTCCTCTAAACCGATGCAAATGTACTAAGAAACGATGACCATGCATCTATGTGATGTTGTTAAGAATTACTGAGTGCATATGTAGAATGGTATGATTTCTAAATGTTGTGTTAATTTCTTTTTTTTTCTTTCCATTAATAAAAAAAAAAAAGAATAAAAAGTAAAACTCAAATCCTCCCATACCACTTTTCCTCCTTATCGTTCACCCACAGTATTGATATAGTAAATTTGTTACTCTTGATGAAAAAATATTGAAATATTACTGTTAACTATAGTCCATAGATTGCAGTACCTATGTTTTCCTCATATACCCCTCTATTTTTTTTTACATTTGTATCAGTTCATGCAAGAACTTATTTATACTTGTAGTGTTAATTTGGTGACATACATGACTTTAAACAACCACTTTCAATCAAATTCACCTATATAAGACACAATTAATTATCATTGCAATAATGAGCTACCATCACCTCCACTACAATCTGTCATCCACAATAGGACTCACTGTGTTGTATGCCTATGTTTTATCTTTGAATTTTTAGTCTATTAATATATACGTCCTAAAGTTTCCTCTTTTAACCACATCACATACACAATTCAGCATTGTTAATTACACACACAATAATATGTTCCATCACCAACATCCATTTCCAAACCTTTACCATCAACCTAAAGAGAAGTTCTATAGAAGTATAACAGTGAAATCATACAAAGTTTGTTCTTTTATGTCTGGCTTATATCACTCAACATAATGTCTGCAAGGTTCATCCATGTTGTCAAATGCATCAGGACTTCATTTCTCTTTACAACTGAAAAATATACCATCGTATGACTCTACCACTTATTCTTGGTGTGTACTTCTTTTAACGTGCTGTTGGGTTCAATTTGCGAATATTTTCTTGAGGATTTTTGCACCTATATTTATAAGATAAATCGGTCTGTAATTTTCTTTTCTTGTAGTATCTTTATCTGCCTTTGTTATTAGGATAATGTTGGCCTCATGGGATGAATTAGGTAGTGTTCCCTACTGTTCAATTTTTTGGAAGAGTTTGAGCCACATTGGTATTAATTCTTCTTGGAAGATTGGCCTAATTCCCACTATGAAGCCATCTGGTCCTGGGTTTTCTTTTTCAGGAGGTTTTTGATGACAGACTCAATCCCTGTACTTGAAACTGGTTTACTGATGTCTTCTATTTTTGTAGAGTTGGTGTAGGTTGTTGGTGTGTTTCTAGGAATTTGTCCATTTCATCTGTCTAATATGTTGGTGTACAGTTGTTCATAGTATCCACTCATGACCTTTTATATTTCTGTGGGGTGAGTGGTAATGTACTCTTTCTCATTTCTGATTTTATTTGTATCTTCTCTTTTTTTTTTCTTTTTCAAACCTAAGAGTCTGTCAATTTTACTGATCTCAAAGAACTGAACTCTCTAATATTTTTATTCTCAATTTCATTATTTCTTCTCTAATTTTGGTTATGTCGTTTTTTTTTTCTGCTTGCTCTGGGTTAGTTTACTGTTTGTTTTTTTTCTTCTAGTTCTTCCATATGTACAGTAAGATCTTTGATTTTGTTCGTTTCACTTGTAATTTAAGAGTTTAGGGCTATAAATTTCCCTCCCATCACTACTGTCACTGTATGCCATCAGTTTTGGTATGTTGTGGTTTTGTTTTCATTCATCTCAAGACATTTACTTATTCCTCTTGCAATTTCTTCTTTTACCCACCAATTGTCTAAGAGTGTGTTGTTTAACTTCCATGTGTTTGTGAATTTTCCTGTTCCCCATCTGTTATTAATTTCCAGCTTCATTCCATTGCGTCAGAGAAACTACTTTGTATTGTACTTTTTAAAGTTCAATCCTTTAAAATTTATTTAGATGTGTTTTGTGACCCAACACGTGGTCTATCATGGAGAACGATCCATGCACATTTGGGAAGAATGTATAGCCTACCGCTGTGGGTTGCAAAGTTCTGTATATGTCTGTTAGGTCTTGTTCATTTATCATAATATTCACGTACTCTTTTTCCTTATTGCTCCTCTGTCTAGATGTTCTATCCTTTAAGAAAGAGTGGCATATTAAAGTCTCCAACTATTATTGAAGAGACATTTATTTCTCCCTTCAGTTCTGCTAGCATTTGCTTCATGTATTTTGGGGTCCATGGCTAGGTGCATTAATGCTTATGATTGTTATTTCTTCTTGGTAGATTGCCCCTTTTCTTAATATATAGTCTCCTTCTTTGTATTTTTTATCACTTTTGCACTTAAAGTCTATTTTGTCTGATATGAGTACAGTTACTCCAGCTCTTTTTTGTGTATTGCATCCATGGAATATCTTTTTCCATCCTTTCACTTTCAACCTATTTGTGTTTTGGGATCTAAGATAGTCTCTTATAAACAGCATATAGTTGGACCATATTTTATCTGCCAATCTGTATCTTTTGATTGGGGATTTTAATCCATTAACATTCAATGGTATTACTCTAAAGGCAATACTTAGTTTAGCCATTTTATCCTTTGTTTTTTATATGTCATATATATTTTTCGGTCTCTCTTTTTACTCTTTTATTTACCCTTACTGATAATCTTCATTTCTTCACTCTACTCCAAGCCTTTCTCTCCTGTTTTTTCCTTTCAGCCTGCAGAACTCCTTTTGGTATTTCCTGTAGAGCAGGACTCATGTTGACAAAGTCCTTCCTCAAATTCTGTTTTCTTCTGATGTTTTAATTTGTTCCCTTAACTTTCTGTTTCTTAGTATGGCTTGTTTCTTTTTTTTTTTTTTTTTTTTTTAATTTTTTATGTTATTGTATTTTGCATGGGCAGGCTCCCAGAATTGAACCCAGGTCTCTGGCATGGCAGGCAAGAATTCTGCCACTGAGCCACTGTTGTACCACCCACTTGATATATTTTGCTTATATTTAAGCATCTGATTATTTTGATTAATTTACTCTAAAGGTCAGTCAGTATCTCCCAGCCACAGCAGGGCCATGGACCCATGAAGGGGTTGCAGACTGGTTCCAAATTATCTTGGGGAAGGGGATCAAGAAGGATGCCAAAAACCTGTCTGATGTCTTCCCAAAGATGTGCTTTCCAGGCCTGCCCAGCAGATGGCACCCGTCAGCAAATTGCTCCCCACAGCACTAAAGAGGCCTGTGTCTTTAAATCTCCACCACCTCTGCCCCTCTCCAGGGTGGGGTTGAAACAATGGCTGTTGCTGCTTTTGACCATGGCAGGTTGAAACAGCAGCTCAGAGCCAGGACCCAGCAATCTGAATTCGGTAATCAAAAGCCATGACCATTGATATTGTGAACTACTGATTATATATGTAGAATGGAATGAGCACATGTTAATGTTTTAGTTTATTTGTGTTAAATTTTTTTAAATTAGTAATTTTTTTAAAAAAAGCCTTGATCATTGCTCAGCCATGTCCATCCCTGTTCTTGAGGAAGAGGATTTTTATAACCCTTTCTGTCAGCAGCAGCCAGACAGGGAGTGGACCCCAAGGCAGCCTGCCTTGAGAGTAGGAGATGGTAGGTGCTGCACAGAGAGAGCGACTCACTGTTCTTTACCATAGTTCATTAGCCTCTTCCTCTCACTTTTCCCTGGATTCTGTACAGTATTCTTCTGGCCTCTATGGTCCCAGAACAGTTGTTTCAGACTGACCCTGCCTGTTTAACAGGTGCTTTGGTGGAAGGACTAAGTCCTGGAGCTCCCTACTCTGCCATCTTCCCTGAAATCTCATAAAGTTAATTTTTATATCGCAGCACTTCTTATTCCAGGAACATATCTGATTCTTTGAATTGCTCTTCATCTAATCATGTCCTCATATATTTTGTGATTGCTTTAAAAAAAAATCATATTGTTAATCTACGAAATAAGTGTTATATTTATCAAGAAACAAATCTTGCTTTCCATGGTTCAAGTCTCTGTCAGACAAGATTGAAGGAATAGAGACCAAGAGAGGTCAATTCACTACTGACCCCATCTCTATCAGGATGAAAGTGTGGATAGAAATTTTTATATGCATGGTACATGCCATTAACATCATGTTGAGAAAATCTTCCACTGAAGATTTAAAATGTAAAAAACTTAGAAGTCTACTGAATTATCATCAGGCCTCCAAAATCATTTCTCTTTTCTCAGACCCCTCTAAATGAGTCAACCTTGTAAAACTAGAAAAGAGAATTTAAAATTTAATATGAAAATATTCATTTTCATTTTTCTGTAGTGCTTTCTTCCAGTGATAAATCAAAACAAATGGCATGTATCTTTATGGTTGTATAGTACATTTATAAGAGACACCAAGATGTGGAAAGAGCAAACTATGGGGAAGGGGAGAAAGTCAAAGTTTTATAAGAAAGGGTGTAAACAAAATTTTGGAGAAATGAGCAGGAAAAAAGCCTAACAATTTTGACAGCTATGACAGATGAGTGAACTGGCAAGGGTAAGATGGTACCGACTGAAAGTAAAATATCTGGAAATCACAGTTAAATGTACCTACTTTTTCCAAAAAGCTGTGATAGGGGAACATATTAATGGTATGGGTTAAAGGAACTATAAAGCAACCATCTTTGCAGAGTAGGCAACATAAATCCCGCCAATTGTGCTTGTTCTTTGAGGATGACTGCAGGATCTTGTTTACCCAATTCCACCTGGTGTAGCTCTCTCTCCTCCCTGGTCTGACGCTCACGCTGTTGCAGCCCCACCTTCATATTATGTCATTCACCCAGGGTATGGTCCCAGGTACAGCTACACCTGGGGATAGTGAAAGCCCCTTCCTCTCCTGAGCACGACTTAACTCATCAGATCACACCTTCCTGGATTGACATAGGCCCCCAAACCCTTTCTCCTCCCCTCTCCTTCTCTCCCTTCTGTTTCTTTATCTGTTTCTTTCAGGCAGTAATTTAGAACCTGATGATCCCCAAATGAACAGGAGATAGTCTTTTCCTGGGGCTCCGTCTTGGGCAGAGGATGCCAAGAGGGAATCAATAAAATACAGTGCAGCATGATACATTTTTCTACTACAGTTGACAAAGGTAAAAAAGAATAATGGTATCCGGTATTAAGAAGAAGGAGAGGAAGTACGACACTGAATGCTACTCCTAGAAGCTCAAGCTGGTAAGAACTTTTCTGGAGGGCAATTTTGTACTGTGCTCCAAAAGCCTTAAAAACAAAAAGCAAACAAAGGAAATAAACCATGAACCCAGTTTGCCTCATCAGCTCTACAACTCAATAGTCACTCTAAGGAAACCACCAGAAAACTCCATAAAGCTGTTTGTTCAATGAATGAATGCGGCATTTTTTTGTAGTCATGGAAACATTATACCCAATACTAAGAGACTGACTAAACTTTGGTACATCCACGCAGCAGATAACAATTGTTAGTACTGTTAAGAAAGCTATAAATCTGTATTTATTTACTAGAAAAGATCCGTTTGGACATATTTTTGAGTGAAAAGATAGGTTGTTAAACATAATATAGAGAGGAATTGTGGGGAAATGGTGGCGTAGGGGGCTCCACAAAGCAGTACCTACATCAGAACAACTATTAAACAGACAGGAACTGTTTCAACTATTTCAAACCTTGGAGTCCAGCAGGACACTGTGCAGCATCCAGGCGAGAGCGGGAGGAAGAGGCTAGTAAATAGCAGCAAATACCTGTGAGTTGCCTGCCCCAGACAAAGGCGTGGAGGAGTCTTAAAGATGGAACACTTCCTCAGAATTGTGGAAACCCATTGAAGGGTTGTATTTGTTAAGTTTTGAGTCAAATAAGCGCAGCCTTGGGGAGTCATGGAAGAAGCTCCTGGCACCCATTCCTGGCCCCTTCCTCATCCCTTCCCCGGGCACTTTGGAGCTAGCCTGCACCCCCTCCGTGGGGCCCCAGCTTTGTTCTGCCTGGGAAAGACCAACTTGGGAAACTCCTCTGTGGTGTGTCCCTTTCCCAGTTTGCCCTCCAGGCAAAAGCAGCTTGAGAGAAGAAACACAGTGTAAGAAGCAATTCATGTAGGTAACCTGGGGCAAAAGTTTACCTGCTTTAAGTCCTGAAGTGAAACACCTAGGTGAGGGAGAAGGTCTGTTTCCTGGCAGTAGGAGGGGCATTCAGATCACTGTAAACAGGGGAACTTCTAAGGCCACTAGCAAGCACAAGCCCAGGACGACACAGGTCCAGAAAAGATAGGGAGGACCCTGGACTTTGCACTCACCTTGGGCTTCTGTCCTTGATGGGATGGATGGACTCTGGATGAGAATGTGTTAGTTTGTTAATGGTGCTAGGATGAAATATACCAGAAATGGAACAGCTTTTAAAGGGGGAGTTTATTAAGCTACAAGTTTACAGTTTTAAGGCCATAAAAAATGTCCAAACTAAGGCATCCAGAAAATGTTACTTTTACTGAAGAAAGGCCAATCTAGGAAGCACGTGGCTGGCATCTGCTGGCCGTTGTTCCCAGTTCCATTGCTTCCAGTTTCTGATGCCAGCAGTTTCCTCTCTAAGCATCTGTGGGCCTTTACTTAGCTCCTCCTGGACACAATTCTGGGTTCTGGCTTGTTTAGCATCTCACAGGAAGGTACATGGCGACGTCTGCTGGCCTCTGCATCTTCAAATGTCTGCTCTCTGTTGGCACTCCAAGTACCTCCAATTGTTTACATCTCTGTCGGCTCTGACACAACTGTGTTTTCTCCAAAATGTCTTCCCTTTTAAAGGACTCCAGTAAACTAATCAGGACCCACCTTGAGTAGGTGGGGTCGCATCTCCATCTGATAAAAGGGTGCCCCACAATTGAGTGGATTATAGCTCCATGGAAACAATCTAATTAAAGGGTCCACCCTACAATATTGAATCAGGACTGACAGAATGTGGCTTTTCTAGGATACATAACAGTTTCAAACTGGCACAGAGAGCAAAGGCCAATGCAAAGTCAATCAGCAAAGACAGTGAAAGGTGCATTTTGCTTAGGTTTCCTTGGATTTGTCCACTTCTGACATTTAAGAAAATATTTCATATCACTAGCTGGATACAACCTCAAGAAATAGACATCTCAGGGAATAAATTTCAGAGTTAACATTTTTAAGTATTAAAATGTAAAGTGTGTTACAAAAGATTACAAAACAAACAGGAAATGATGGCCCATCCAAAGGAAGAGAATAAGAATTCAGAAAACATAAATGAAGATCAGACTGTAGACATACTACTTCTGCTGCATATGTGGCTTCCCTTTTTAAAGTCAATTTTAGAAGTGTAATCCATCTCAGCTAGGTCCTACCAGGTCAGGCCTCTGCTCCAAACTCTCAAGTGCTTCCACTTCTCACACGGGAACAGCCCGGGCCCATGAAGTGGCCTCAAGCCCCTTCTCACCTCTCTCACCTCACTGCTTTCTGCACCCACCCACACCTTGGCACTGGCCCTTCCTCCCCGCTTCCCCCAGGGGTCCTCAGGATTCAAGCCCTCACTTGTGTGATAAAAAATATACTTAAATAAAAGTCACTATATTGAATGAATGCTACGTGTCTACTAAGTACATGACTTGAAAGCTCCTTTGAATGTTCATAAACTATGTTTTACCTTTAAAGAACTCCCTCCAGTTTTGTTATCTTATGAAAAAGTTTTAATCCTGTTTTTTCTCTTTCATATCTATGAGGAAAAATAGCAGCAAAAGGCTTGGTGATGGTTTGAAGCTGCAAGTTCCCTGGAAAGACATGCTAAATATAGTCCATTCCTGTAGGTGTAGACCTACTGCAAGTAGGACCTTTTGAGGAGTCTACTTCAGTTAAGGTGTGACCCACTGTTTTTGGTTTGTTAAAGCTGCCAGAATGCAATCTACCAGAAATGGAACAGCTTTTATAAAGGATAGTTATGTTACAAGTTTACAGTCCTAAGGTCATAAAAATGTTCAAACTAAGGCATCCAGAGAAAGACATGTCGACTCAAGGAAGGCTGATCTTGGAAGGCACGTGACTGCATGACTGGTGTCTGCTGGTCCTTGTTCCTGGTTCGTTGCTTCCAGCTTCTGATGCCAGTGGTTTCCTGTCTGTGGGCCTTCACTTAGCTCCTCTGGGACACAACTCTGGCTTCTGGCATGCGTAGCATCTCATGGCAAGGCACACTGTAATGTCTGTGGGGCTCTGCTTTTCCAAACATCTGTCTGCATCTGCATCTGAGGCTTCTCCAAAATGTTTCCCCTTTTAAAGGAGTCCATTAAACTAATCACCTTAAATGAACAGTCACAGCTCCATCTAATCAAAAGGCCACACCCACAGTTGGGTGTGTCACATTTCCATGGAAACAATTCAATCAAAGTTTTCCTCCCTAAACAATAGGTCTGCCCCACAGGATTGGATCAAGAT
Source organism: Tamandua tetradactyla (assembly GCF_023851605.1). NCBI lineage: Eukaryota > Metazoa > Chordata > Mammalia > Pilosa > Myrmecophagidae > Tamandua > Tamandua tetradactyla. The sequence continues at coordinate 38,812,417 of NC_135351.1, forward strand.
TAAAACACGGCTTTTCAGGCGGTACATAACAGTTTCAAATCAACACATCCACCTCATTTAGGATGGGTCTTAATCTTCTTACTTGAGTCCTTTATAAATGGAATGAACAGAGAGAGAGAGGAAGAGGAAGTAAGAAGCTGAAATCAATGAAACCTAGAAGACAAGGGAGAGATTTGCAGACCCCACCATGTGCCTTCCCAAGTGGCAGCTGCTTTGGGAAGAAAGCATCGCCTTGATGATGCCTTGACTTGGACATTCTTACAGCCTCAAACTGTAAGCTAAGAAATTCCCATCATTAAAAGCCAACCCATTTCATGATCTCTGCTTTCAGCAGCTCAGGAAATGAAAACAGGCTCTATTCTGTTGTCACTCTGGGAAAAAAATGTAAACCCTCTTATTTCCACGACTGCATTTTCTCCTCTAGGCAGCACTGCAGAAGAGAGGGCCACAAGTCTTCGGGCTAAAGGACAGGCAGGCATGGCCATCTCCCCCCTCAGACAGGAGCTGCGTGTCTGCCGATAGGAACCCGACCTCCCTGAGCCTCCTTCCCCCCATGTAAAATGGCAATGAGAAACACCATGGCATTGGGAAGATAACAGCTCGGTGCTGATAGCTGTCAGGGGTTTAAACCGTACACCTCCCTTCCATCCTCCCGGCAATCCTGAGCAAGGTCCTATATGAGGCGACAGGACTTGCCTCATACTCCACAGCCGGAACTGGGATTTGAACCCAAGCCCCTGGCCAACGGCACAGAGCGCACAATGAACACCCAGGTCTTGCCCCGGTGGGAAGACCCGGCGGAATTGGAGCTGAGCCGCCCAGGCCTGCCTGGCATCGCACGCACTGCATATTGGCCAAGGGGCTATGTTGTCCCACTTTCCCAGCTTGGGGAGCAGGGGCTCAGAGACGTAAAGTCTCCAGAGGCCAGAGAGCTGGTTGGCTGGCAGGGTCACAAACCTGTTCCCTGGGCAGGGTTGCACTTCTTTCCCTTCCATCTCACTTCCTCTTACCTAACTCTTTGGGAGAGGACAGAGGGTGGAGAAAGGGCCTAAAAGCACCTAATTTGGGAGTAAAGCCTGACTTTTCCTTAGCCCCCGAAAGACTTCCATCTTGAGAGGGGCCTTTGGGACACCTACCATTGTGGTGACCAGTAGTAGGTCAACCACCTCGGGCTCCCACAGACCCAGCTCCTGAGTCAAATTAATGTGAATCAGGACAACCGCCTTCCCTTCCCCTTCCCTTTCCAGGTAGATAACTGTGCAAAGTCAAACTCTCCTCGCTGAATTTGTTTCAGTTACTTCCACCTAGAAACCTCTTTCGCATGCACCACACACACCTGCTCTCCTCTCCCCTCCCATGTCTGTGAACTCTTCTCCAGTTGCCCCAGGTGAGGCTCTCTGACCTGGGCCCCGCTCCCAAGTTTCCAGGCAGCTGGTGATCAGCACAAACGCCAGAGTCACGATGCAGCTGAAGTAAGGCCCAGTTCGTATGGAGGTATTCTAGGCTCAGGGGCCGCATAGGGCACGACCCTGGGCAGCGCCTGGGGGGTCCCTCAAGGAACCTTCTCAGAACAGCAGCCCTCTTCTAGCTGTGGCGCTGAGGGAGGTCCAGGCCCTGTCCCACCTGGTAGCTATGAGGCTTTGGGCAGCTGATGAGCCTTTGCCCTGATTTCCTCATCATGTGGCTCATCAGGGACCCCATCTCCAGGGCTACTAAGGGGACTAAATGGGTTAATTCTCATAACCCACTTGGAATGGCTTCTGGCTCAGAGCAAGCACAAAATAAACACGGGTCATTGATGCTTCTTCAAACATGACTATTCAACATTCTAAAAAACCATTTTCTCTTTACTTCTTAGTCTTTAAATTACTATTACTACAACAATCTTTTATAAAAACTAGTTTTAATGGCAAATACAGTGTTTCAGCCACATTATCAGTTAAGTATACTCTTACTAGGTAGCCTGGAGCTCTGACCTGCATTCTTAATATCATTTCCATGGAAAATGGATTGATTGATTGATTGATTGATTGATTGATTGACTGCATGGGCAAGCACCAGGAATCAAACCTGGGTCTCCAGCATGGAAAACATATTTTGAATTCAAAAATTTATTTACAAATGAAATTCTGAAGCACGACTTACCTCGAAGAAAGGGAGTGCTTATCTTAAAAATGCAAATGCGTATAAAAGTATGATATATCATTTAACTTACCAGAAAAGTCTTTACTTTTTGGAACTAGAATTAATTTCATAACCAATTTTTCTATTTGTGATGTCACAGCTGCTGTGAACTCCTACGAAGCACAAACCAGAAGTGAAGGGACCCAGGATCCCCTCCCTTACTCAGGGGGTTTGACTTTTGATCCAGACTCACAAGTGTTATAAGACACTACGTTTCTGTAAAATAACTACTTCAGGGTGCACCATCTACCCTTGACAGAGGGGTCAGTTTCCTGAATGCTGAGGGACTCTGGTTTATGTGGGTAGAGGACAAAAAGCGATAAAGCTAGACTTACAAGAAGGAAGCAGACCCCACTAGCTATTTCCTTTCTCTCTCTCCCAATAAGGAAGCACTGCTTTGCTCTGCAGACCTGGTGAAGTTCTGGTTATCTTGGAAGTAGCAACAGCAAAATATTCCTTTATAGAGTTCCTAAATTTAGCAATGAAAAATAGAGGCTAGCCAGTTAAATTAGAATTTCAAATAAACAACGAATAATTTTCTAGTATAAATATGTCCCAAATACGGCATGGGACACACTTATACTAAAAAGGTATTTGTTGTTTCTGTCTTGGCCTTTAATCTGGCCATTTTATTTGTTGGGAGATTAATATTTCTAGACATATTTCTGCCTAGTCTTTCTCTCTCATACATGCACCCAAACACATGCTAGTTTTTATACCCTAAAGGAATAAATGTATTTTTTTTGTAACTAAAGCACACCAATTTGTATTTGCCCTCAAAGTTTTGGAAACTGCTTAAATTAGAGAACTACCAGTAATCTCCAATAATGTAAGACCTGAAGAAGAAATCCATAATCTCATGTAATTACATTTTATTTCTTATTTGGCTCTGTATAATTACAGAAATAAACTACAGGATTATGTTTTTATTTCAGTGTGTATTTCCTCTCTTTTGTTAAATGAATGGAATCTGCGCTCTCAAAACGATTTACTATGAGATCATACTGCCACCTGGAGGTCACAGGCAGGTATCTACGAATCAATATGATTTCTCAAGCCTGGGTAAAGTAATCTGAGGTTGGGTGGTGATAAATTGGTAGTGCCATTCTGCCACATGCTAGCAGGAGAATCTAAATCTTTCAATTACTCATCTATTAAGTGAACATTTAAGTTTCTATCGCATACCAGGCCGGATGCTAGACTTTGGAATATAAAGATGTGTAATATCTAGTTCTTACCTCTGAGTGACTAACATTCTAGTGGGAAAAAAAGTTGTCACTCCAGGTGCCCGCCCTTTAAGATTCAAGTGATATTAGATCTAACCCAACCCTTAGATCTTTCCCTCCTTCTAAGACGGTAGGGCACAAGGCAGTGTCGTTTTCCCATTCACCTTGGACTCCAAGCTCCGGCTTCCACCTCACACACATATCACTCCTGGTCTCAAGCGACTCTCCCAAAGACGGAACCTCACTCTTTTCCCTTGATTTCCAAAAACGATTCATTTGTTCAGTGCTATGAATATGTAGAGGGTTTAGCTTGATATTTGGAAGCAGGTGGGGAGAGAGAGGTAAATTATAGCAACACCAACAATTACAATTTGAGTAACAGGTTTCATTGCTCTTTTAAAAGCTGGTCTCCTTCCCACCAGTTTCACCAGCCTTTCTCCTCACTCTTTTTTTTTTTCCTCTCTGTGAGCAACAACTTCCAACCCCCACCTTCATGCAAGTCAACAAATCTTCTCACTACTCTATTATACAAAGCAATTCAACTTTCTCCATCTCTTATCCCCAAACTCAGCCTGCTCCCAACCTCCCCGCCCATGCACATCCAAACTCTCACTGCGGCTCATGGCACAGTCGGCCACTGTATTTCAACACACAAAGGATCATCTGCTCAGAGTCTCATCCTTTTTCTCAACTCCATAAAATGATTCATCTCCCCACTGGCCAGGATCATGCCAACTCCTTAGAAGACATTGTGATAGCACTTTGGGTTTTAAATAGCATTTTCAAATCCCCTTGTTACACAGAGAAATAAACAAGATGCTGGATGTGGGGTGAGGGCCTGGGTCTTATCAATCAAAGCTCCCTTTCCCTAAATATCATCCTTGAGAAGTCTCTGTTTAGAGTGATTCACATAAAATGCACATCCAACAGTTAATGTAAAGGAGGGATATTTTCAGTTTAAAGGAAAATCTAATCTATTTTAAATAATAAAATTTATTTCACAGAATTCCAGATTATCAGGTAAGAGAAGTCACACAAAATCTCCTGAGATTACTTCCCTGACTCTCACATTGCTCTTTCCATAGGGCAGTACATTCCAGCCAGCTGGACCCCTTGTGTCCTCAATTGTGCCCAGGTCATCTATGCCCAATCAAGGACCTGTGCCTTAGCCCTCTATTTTGCCCCAGAATGCTCTTCCTCCTTTTAATCTCCAGGCTGGCACCTGCCCTTTATATCTCAACCCAAAAATTGCCTCTTCAGGAAGGCCTTCCCTGACATTCCCCTTCAGGGACCACCCCTTACAATAACTCTGTAGGTCCCTAAGCTGCTATTTAGCAGCAATTTATCACTGGATGAAACTGTGTTTGTTTTCTTTATCACGAATATAAGATCTCTGGCTATAGGGCTCTTATCTATCTTGTTCATGGGTGCATCCTGACCTCCTACAACAGTGTCTAGCCCCAAAGGGAACTTTATAAATAACTCTGAATACCTGAGATATGAACATTTGGAAAGGTACCTTCCTGTGTTACTACATTGTATCAGGGGTTGCAAATTCAATTGCCACAGGGGTCAGATGGGTTGGAGAAAAACTAGAGAGCAGGTGACTGTCTGAACGAGGAGCTGCTCCTCGTATTGGCCCATTGTTGCTATGCCAGAATGCAGTTTTAGGGTGGCCAGATATTCCCATTTTTTTCCATGGGATGCCAAAAGCCTATTTTTAAAAAAAATTCTTTCAGTTTTAATTGTTAGCAACCAATTATAAAATTGAAATTAACAGGTGAATTACCAGCTTGCAAGCTATGCCCACACAGATAAAGCAATCTAGAGATTAGTTAGAAGGAGAAATTGAGAAAAGATACTACAGCATTATTTGTAATGGTGAAAAATGGGAAACTTAATATCCATCACCATAAGAACTCTCAAGAAATTCTGTTGCAAACTTATTCAATATTATATGATTGAAGTGTGGCCTTATGTATCAATATGAACAGATCTCAAAAGCACAGAACTGGGTGAAAAAAAAAATCAAGGTACAGATCAATCACAAAGTTTAATGTGGCATTCATGTAAAACTTCAAAAGCCCAAAGCCATTTATATGTTGTTTACGGATAGGAATAATGAAAGTATAAAAACATAGACCAGCAAGACACATACCAAATTCATGATCGTAATTGCCTCTGAGAAGCAATGGAAGTAGAAAAGTGGGACAGGGACCAGGGGCAGCAGCTTTATCTGTAGTGTTTTATTTTTCTCTTAAAACTATGAAATTACAAAACACTACATCACTTTTTTAAAAACAGTAGGAAGACTCTGTGAATGTGAAAACCTTGTGTCTGATGCTCCCTTTATCTACCATATCAACAAAAGAGTAGAACATATGGAATGAAAATAAATAATAGGGGTAATAAATGTTAAAATAAATTTAGTTTGAAATGCTAGTGGTAAATGAAAGCGAGGGGTAAGGGGTGTGGTATGTATACCTTTTTTTCTCTATTATTGTTTCATTTCTTTTTCTGTTGTCTTTTCTTTTTCTAAATCGATGTAAATGTTCTAAGAAATGATGAATATGTAACTATGTGATATTAAAAATTACTGATTATATATGTAGAATGGAATGATATCTTATGGTTTTGTTTGTTGTTAATTTTTTTTAATTAATAAAAAAAGAAAAAAAAACAGTAGGAAGAAAGGAAGGAGAAATAACGCCTACTGGAGACTAGGAGATTTGGGATCCAGTCTTGCGCTGCCACTCTGGTAGATTATCCATTTCCAGATTCGGTTTCCTTTTTAGTAAACCCTGAGAAATTTAGTAAATACCTGAGGAACAGGGGGAGGAGGAAAAATTTCCCTGGAGGAAAATATGGTGTTCTCCCAAGTGCCTTCAACCGAATAGCCTGCAAATCTAAGACCCCCCGCCCCCCAAGGGGAACGCGACCTAGCCTAGGAAACGGCACATGCACTTCTTCTCTCACTTAGGAGTGTCATAAGAGACACAATCCGCGATTCTTTCTCCAAGATCACAGGTGTACTGGAAGGAAAAGTGTCTTCGGCGACAGAGAGATCTGCATTTATCAGCCTTTCTGGGTGTCATACGGCTCATTTTTAAAGCGGGATCATAACACCTACCATAGAAGGCTGGGCTGGGTTTAGCGAAAGCGTGTGTCTAGTGCCTGAAGAGTCGCTATTCATAGAGGAGGATTAAAATCTCACTGAAACGAGCTCGCAGCTCAGTCTCGGGTCTCTGACCAAGCTGCCTCCTAAACCGGCGTTGCTTATCCCGGACACATCCTCACAAGTACCGGAAACAATCCCAGCACGTTGCCATGACGACAGACCGGCTCCACCTCCGGGCTTACACGAACAGTATGCCGGGAACTGTAGTGCGTGGGAGCTGCCAGTAGGGGGTGGGCAGGGTCGCTTGCGGGCCGCGTGCGGCATTTCCCGTTGCTACCCTCGCTGCCCTCAGCCCCCGCCCTGCTTCTAGCTCCCGAGGTCCCACATGATCGTCCGGCCCTGGGCTCTGCTACCCTCGTCTGCCCAAACACCGGCGAAAGGAAGGCGGAACCGTGAAGTTAAGCGACGCGGAAATCCGGGACCCGAGCGAAACCGGCGCAGCCGGAACAGGCGGGGCTCCCTCTTGGCGCGCGGCGGCTGCGCGTCGCGTCACTTCCGTAAACAAAGGGGGCGGTGGACGTGCCGGGGTCGCGATGTGACGCGCGCTGGGCTGCAGCGCTAGCGGCGGCGGCTGGGGCGCCTGCCGGGTCTTTGCAGGCTGAGGAAGTGGACCCCGGCCCCCCCTTCTCCTCAGGTATGTAGCGACGAAGGGTCATCGCGCCGGCCGATTTGCGTAAGGGGCCCGAGGGAAGCCAAGAGGGACCTCAGTGGTCCTGCTTGGAGGCTGCGGCTCCCCGGCTCTCGAAACCCGAGTGCAACTAGGAGCATTTTATTTAGACCTGCTCTGGAAGGTCCTTGCTTAGCATGCAGAAAGAATTTAGGCACTCTTGTGATAAGTGTCACCTTGAAGCCCTGGCCCTAGACCTTGTCACTACTGGTTTATTTACAGTGCTTTTTTACCCATACAGTGCTTTTTTACCCAGCCCCCCCCCCTTATTCTTTTTATTATGTCACCAAATATGTATCGGCATGTTTACATTTGAAGCCCCGTGTGTTTGTGTAGATTATGAATCTGACCGTTTCTTGCCTTTTGGGAGAATTTAAATCCCGTCGTCTCTATTCAGTCCTCTTTTACAGGGCCATTTAATTTGTTTTGCATGAGGAAACATCCCTCAAAGAACTGTTCTCTAACTAAAAGTTTCTTTTTTTCTCTCAAAGGAAAAGTTGTTAGCCAAGATCTTAAGTGGACTTAAAGTTTGTATCTGGGGTTAGGGACTGGGCATTGGAGTCTTTCCTGTAAACCTTTTTCTTTGGAGATCTCATAGCTTCCTTTCTGATTGTCTAGAGTCAGCCTAAGCCAGTCTGTGGCGTTGCGTCCAGACAAAGCAAAAAATATCTTTATTACCATTCTCAAGTAGTTAGAAGTGACATTAATTGTTTTGAGGTTTTTTGGGTTGTGGGGTTTTTTTTGTTGTTGTTGTTATAGCATGCTTTAACTCAATACAACATGTTAAAAAAAAAAGGTCTGATGTTTCTAAAGCAGTTACAATCTGGTGAGGTAAACAGCCATATAAAATTCTCATCTTATGATATATAACAACATATAATTAAGAAACATTTAATACTATGCACAAAGCAAAAAGGAAATGTGAAATGTTTTTAGATGGATGGGTGTTAGGAAAATAAACAAGTTGGTTAATGTATAAAGTGAGGGGAGGGTATGGGGGAAACAGGAGACTGCACGGTTGCCGTGGAAGGGCCTTCTTCAACTTCATAGTATAATTTTTTTCACATGGCAAAACCAAACATACAATAAAATTTCATGTTTCTTAGAAATAGGTAGAGAAAGTATATTCAAAATAGACGTGAAGTAAGTTTTAGTGTTAAAATGCTTTACTTCATCAGTTTAATGAGAATTAATATTAGCTCTAGATAGAAATTGAATGGCTGCTTGGTAATTGAAATAATGCTTATGGACTTTGTTTAAAATGCAGATACCCCTATCAGCTGTACATCTATTTGAATAAGTTGGTTTTTCCTGATAGTACATTTTAGAAGGAAGACCTACAGGCAACCTGAAGTGTGAATCAGGCTGTGGATTTAACAGAATGGCTTGTTCATTGTTCAGGTAGCTGTTTCCCTTTTCTAGTGTAGACCTCTTGAGGTCAAGGTCTTGGTCTTGTTTGGTGCTGTCTCCCCAGGGCCCAGAATATTGCCTGGCATGTGGGAGAAAGTAGAAGAATGAATAAAGACAGTGGTTAAAAAAAAAATTGTTTGTCTAGACAGTTTTGCCAAGGGTTTCTTTATACATGGTAAAATCTTAAGGGATCCTTATTCAAACTTCCTCTAATGACTTCTGAAATTCTTGATCTTCTTTCAGCCTATGAAGTAGGACTTTGAACCTTCTCTTTCTTGCATATTGTGGCCCACTTATGTAATTGCTGTGTTTCCTTATTTAGGTCTCAAGAAGCTGGCTGTGGTGTAATAAAGAACTTAAAACGATGGAAGAGCGGAAAGTGAAGAGGAGAAGCCCTAAGTCTTTTAGTGCCCATTCTACTCAGGGTGGTAATGCCAAAAAAAATGCCATTCCCATTAGTAAGAGCACAGGGTTTTCAAACCCTGCAGCACAGTCAACTTCACAGCGGCCAAAGTTAAAAAGGTGACTTCTTTTCTTTCACATGATCACTGCAAAATGCTACAAAAGTAAATTACTGGCTCCGCCTCTTCTTTAAAGGTTTTTTCTTAGCTTGACTTTTTTTCCCCCCTTTTTGTGAAAAATAACGTATATACAAAAAAAGCAAATCATTTCAAAATACATTGCAACAATTAGTTGTAGAACAGATTTCAGAGATTGGTATGGGTTACAATTCCACAGTTTTAGGTTTTTACTTCTAAGGTACAGGAGACAAAAAGAAATATCAATATAATGATTCAGCACACATACTCATTTGTTAAACCCTACCTTTTCTCTATAACTCCGCCATCACCTTTGATCTTTCTTCCACTCATTAGGGGTATTTGGGCTATGCCCACTCTAACTTTTTCTTGTTGGAAAGGGCTGTTGATAATATGGGAAAGGGGGATTGAACTAGTTGATGTTCTGAAGAAATTGGCCTCTCTGCATTTTAGGACTTAATCTGGTTCAGGGACACATCTGGAGGTTGTAGGTTTCTGAAAAGTTACCCTAGTGCATGGAATCTTGTAGAATCTTATATATTGCCCTAGGTGTTCTTTGGGATTGGCAGGAATGGTTTTGGTTGGGGTTTGGCAGATTACGATAGGTACCCGTGTCTAACTTAAGTGTGCGTAAGAGTGACCTCCAGAGTAATTAGCTTGACTTTTAAAATAGTTTGAGGTATTCATTATATGTGATTCAGAAAAAAACTTATGAAGGTTACAGGGTTTGAAAATTAGAAATGCAAAATAAATTGCTGGTTTAAAGACCCTTACTCTATCTCATGATAAAATATACCCAACAAAAATATCTGTAGATAAAAGTTGTTGAATTAACCAGAAACTGGAGAAAAATGTAGGATTAGAGATGCTTTTTTAGCTAAGCTGGAGTGCTTGTGGCCTTGATAGTTTTTTTTTTTTTAAAATTAGTGATTTCTTTGTTTTTGTAGAAATGTTTTATATTTATTGTAAAAATTCAAACATAGGAAAAGTTCAAAGAAGGAATTAAAAACACTATAATCCCACCATACAGAAATAATCATTATTAATATTTGGTGAACAGTGTTTGTATTGAGGATATTTAAACCAAACAGGAGCAACAAGTTTAAATGTGTTGGGTATTATTGTTTCTTATTTGTGAGTATTTTGCAGTACTCTTTGCAGAAATAAAAGGGACACAGCCAAAGACACAAGAACCCTTAGAAAATAGTATTCTAATGAGTACTAAAGGATAAAAAAGAATTTGAGGATTTCATGTGAATCATTTATTCAGATGAGAAACCCCATAGAAAGGGAATTTCCACCTGGAGATGTTTAATTTCGAGTCCATTTTTGAAGGTTATGAATACATGGTGGTGGTAAAAGAAATCCAAGAGATTTTCTGTATATTCTCACAGCAGTTTATTTGATCTTGTTGTCGCCTTCCACCTGGTAGCTTTACTTCTGCATGCTCTTCTCGAGGGCAGGCTTCCTGAGGGCTGGCCAGCTGTGGTCAGCACTGCACCTGACAGCCTTCTCAGTGGGGCTTTCCAGACCAGCACAGTTGTTGGATTTACTTACCGTTGGATTATTTTAAGATAAAGTAAGGCAATACGACATGATAAAAAACATTGATTAGTAATAAACAAGCTTTTTTTTGTTTGCTTTTTGAGAGGGTTTACTTTTTGTTTTCTGAGAGGGTTTTTGATAAGAAACCCTCACTTGAATAAAACCTCTAAATTTGATGTGAAAAGCATATTTCCTGTACATTCTGTGGTAGTGGCTCTCAGATTTTAATGTGTACATGTGACTTGGGGATGTTGTTAAAATGCAGGTTTTCATTCACTTAGTCTCAGGTAGGACTCGAGATTAGCATTTCTAATGAGCGCACAGGAGATGTGTATGCCGCAGGTTCTATGGTGAACTATTGGATGATGGGATGTCATTCCACACATAAAAATGCTGGTCTTGCTTTGTAAAACAGAACTGCTAACTCACCTCCCCTCAACTACATAAGTGTTCAGAATTGCTCGAAAGAAAGAGTGTTGGTTTCTTTCTTGCCTCCTCCCCTCCCCCCACAGACTGTGTTTGTCTTATCCTGATTGTGATGTACACAGTCATGGGGACAGTGTCTTCATTCAGCATCACATAACAATCAATCGAGTGCCAAATCTGTGTAGATGTCGGCAGCTTTAGTGTGCACCAGGCTGACTCCAACCTACCGTTTAGGCTGTCACCCGCGTCACTGTAGGGAAGCTTGCTCTGGTCCAAGGGAGCTGCATGAGGTCTCCTGACTGCAGGACGCCTGGTGCCATCACTCAGGTCTGGTTTTGACCAGAAATATGTCATAAGGACTCAGCCTGGTCTCGGGGTTTGGAAAAGGCCTTCCTGAGGAAGCAACATTTAGACTGAGACTTGAAGGTTGTGTAGGAGATAGATAGCAAGAGGGAGAGGATGCTCACGTAGGCAGGAGTTAGTGGGTATGAGGGTAAGAGAAGGGTTTTCTATGAAGCAAAAGAGAACATAGAATGTAGGGTAATGGACTTTATCCAGCAGGCAGCACAGACCTACAGAAGGGTAGGTGAAGTAAGTCGTCTCTCTTTTTTTTAATCATTCGATCTTATGTTTGTTGAAAAACTGACTGGGCTGCTCTGTGAGGGATAGGTTGGGAAGGCTGGGAAACCTGTTGAGAAGCTATTGGAGTAGCTCAGTCAAGAGATATAGGGCGGTGGCAGCAGAGGGAAGCGGAGAAAGGAGAGATGTACTGTACTTGTATACTCAGCAGGACCTCGTGACAGAATGTGAGGTCTTGGGAACTCGGCGAAGTCCAGGATGACACAGGCTTTTAGCTTGTCACCATTCGGCAAGTTTGAATAAATGTGTCTGCCTTTCTCCTGGGCACAGTAACTGATGGCTTATGCCAGTAGCTGGCACAGAGCAGGGGTCCATCAATCCTTATTGAGCCAGTGATTACTCTAGGAACAAACAGGATAACATTTAGATGGGAAAGGTGTGAGATATTCTACTGAGAGATGAAATAGGAAATGAAACCGCAGGAAGACTTACCGAGTCTCTTCTGTTTTTTGTAGTCTGAAGAATTAGTAACTTGTTTAAATGTATTAACCAAGCTTTCTGTATGCCTTGGTAGTGCAGTATGCTTTATCTATCATTTAAGACTTTCACAACTCCATCTTTTGGCTTCTGGCTTGATGTTACTTACTTCCTTCTGCCTTCTTGTTTTTAAAGAAAATTCCATTTAATGCCCTAGTTTTGCTTAATCCAGAACAGTCTTAAAAGTTACATTTAAAGTTAATTGCTTGTGGTCTTTGCAGAGTGATGAAAGAGAAGAGCAAACCTCAGGGCGGAGAAGGAAAAGGTGCTCAGTCGACTCCGATTCAGCACTCCTTTCTCACCGATGTCTCTGATGTTCAAGAGATGGAGAGAGGGCTTCTGAGTCTTTTGAATGATTTCCACTCTGGAAAACTGCAAGCATTTGGTAAGCAATATATTTTTCTCTTTGTAGTTTATTTTTTCAAGATGCTTGCATCCTATTTTTGCATGTGTATGTTTTGCTGTCCTTTTAAAGTTGTCTTTTTTTTTTAAATCCACAAGCATAAAAATGTAATAATCCTGGATTTTATTTGTCATGGAATATAATTTGCCTTCTAAAATTTCAGAAGAAAAGTTTAAAAGGGTGAGGAGAATTAGTTGAAATATAGAGTTGTATTACAGAATGTGTGTTTTGAAAGTTTAACAACAGTTACATTCTTTGTCAGTTAAAACATTTTAGACTTTGGTGTCTTAGTTTTGAAAAATGTTAAAATCTGTTTCCTTTACCCTTGTAAATGTAAACTTGCTCCCTGCCCAGGGTTCCTGATTTGAACATAAAAGAGGCCAGTTTTCTTGTTCTTTCATGAAGATATAAGAGTAGCTTTTCTTTTCCCCTGTGATTTCCACCTCTTTATAATTTTACTCTGTATATGGTGATATTCTTTCCACTTGACTTTCCAGGTTAGTAAGTACTGAAAAAGAGAAAGTATGAGATGTAATACTATGAAAAAAGTATGATTTTGAGAGAGCCGTAACTAGCTTTGAAATTATTAGTGGTCCTCTACATAATATAGTATAATCAATTTATGAAGATGTGATAATGCTGGCTAGGGGAAATCATAGTATAGTTTACATTAATTCACAGCAAATTCAAGAACTGTACTTCAATTTTGGCTGCACTGTAGTACATATTTGGTAGAACCTTTGCGCAAACAAAGATTTTGGGGGGAAAATTATATTATCAAGAGGTTACAGAGACCGTTGCTTGAGCCCTGTGAAAACACAATACCTCGTATGTACATTTGTTACTTCGGGCAGACTGTGTTTCCTCGGAGGACTCTGTCCAGTAAAAATGTCGGCCCTATCCTCTAGCCGTTCATTGTCCTGTGTTACGGTGTACACAATTGCAGATACTGCATTGGGTTTCTTCACAGTCAGCTTGAAGAATGAATTTTACCAACCTCACTCGAGATCAAGAGCAGTGTGATGGGTGCCTGGATGTCGGTGGCAGGCGTCCAGCTGTAGCATTTGTATTTGTTTTCTCTGATAATTGATCATCGGAGACCATTATTTCCTCATACATCATCAGTGTTTTTATTGATACTTTTTAAAGGAGGAGTATGTTAATTGGTAAACGAAACAATTAATTTTGAAGTTCTGATAGGACTCTTAATTTCACTCAGATTATTATAAAATAGTGGTTCACTTAATTCTCCTTATTGCTTTCATATATGATATTGCAATTGAATATATACTACACACATATTTTCTCCTTTTAAGGGATGGTTTTTGCCTTTCTTTAATTTCTTTATTCTTTAAATTTGTTTTTTATTAGAAGTTGTAGACCTTTCTTTAATTTTCCCTATATGATTTTTTAGGTACCCAGGGTCACTTGCTTGATTGGTCTTTGTTTTCATGGTTAGAAATTTGATTTGTAATTATATACAGAAAGTATGCTGCCTGTATAAGCAATCGAATTTTAAAAAGAAAGATGCCAGATTTCTATTGGAGCACCTGTACTTTAACAGTTTTTCCTTGAGGTCAGTTTGAATTTTCTTAATCTTTATTAATATTCTGGAATGTTCCCCCAGGAAATGAATGTTCTATTGAACAGATGGAACATGTTCGGGGAATGCAGGAAAAACTAGCTCGCTTGAATTTGGAGCTCTACGGGGAGTTAGAGGAACTTCCTGAGGATAAGAGAAAGACAGCAAGTGACTCCAATCTGGATCGGCTTCTGTCTGATGTGAGAATTGCTCTTTTTCTTTCCTTAATTGAGAATAAAATTCTCTATTTTAACTGTGTTAAAGTGTACATTTAATGTGTACATCAGGGCGGGCCACGGTGGCTCAGCAGGCAGGAATGCTTGCCTGCGATGCCAGGGGACCCGGGTTTGATTCCTGGTGCCTGCCCATGTAAAAAAAAAAAAGTGTACATGTCAGTGCTTTTTAGTATATGGATAATGTTGTACAAGTGTCACCACTAACTAATCCTAGAACACTTCCATCACTTCATCCCGAAAAGAAACCCCAGACCTCCTGATCTCCCCACCCCCATCCCCTGGTAACCACCAGTCTGCTCTCTGTATCTATGGATTTGCCTCTTCTGGACAGTTCATATAAATGGGATCATACAGTATGTAACCTTTTGTGTCATGATTCTTTCACTTACCATTTTTTCAGACTCCATGTTGTACTTGATTCCTTTTTAAAGAAAGATGTCCCAAGGGAATTATACTATTTAGATGTAAGGATGTATACTGAGAATACTGACAAATCTAGAATCAAAATACTTCCTTCTGTGCCTGTATGATAATATTTTAAAATATAGAAGACAGTATGTCAGAAGACCTTTCCTGCACAGATTAATACATTTTGTGTTATTTACTCAGGGTTATGGCTGATTATTTTTAAGTACAGAGCTGTTTCACATTTATGGTTATTTAGGACATTGTCATGTATTATTGTAATACTGAGAACTGTTAATTAAATTTGCCTCTTTAAAATCTTTTTAGGAGCAAAAATAAATTTTGACTTCAACATATTTTAGTTTTATATTTCATATTCACCAATGACAAAAAGTTAATTTTTCATAACTTTTTCTCTTTTTACTTAAACTTTTTATTTTGAGATAACTTAAAATACAGTGGCAAAAATCATACAGAACCTGTAAGAGAATTCTAGTATCCTACTCCCCTGGATACACAAATCCACTAATTTTAACATCTTGCCAGATTTACTGTATCATTCTATCTATCCATCTATACTTTTCTCTATTTTTTGAAAAAGTAAACATGAGAAAAATTGCCTGTACTTTGACATTTCAAGTCCATGCTTTTTATTTCAGTTCTACCCTGTTTAGTCCTGTAAGAATTTCCTTTTACCAGTTCATGTTTTATTCCTTCTAGCAAATGTAAGCTTGATTTGTGACATATTTAGGAGAGTAACTTTGGTATGGTGAAAAGATCATTGAATTCTAAACTGGAAAGCCTTTCTTTAGCCCAAGAGTCTGCATTTACATTATAACTGTAATGTTGGGCAATTTAGTGAAATTTATGCAGCTCAGATTTTTACCACTGTAAAACAGGGGTGATATAGTAGGAGGTTCCTACTGAAGATTCAATGACATATGAAATCTTTTTGGAAGCTGTAAAGGTTTTAAAGATTTTGATAATTAAAACAGCAATTTTTTTTTTCTTTTCAAAGCTATTAGAGACTATTTTAATTGTGCATGTTTTTAAGAATACTTTAAAAACTCCCATTTTTATCATCTGGTCTAATTTTCTCCTAGTATTCTTCTTCAGTAACTGCTAAAGCTGCTTTATAATTATCTTGCATGTGTGAATTTCCCAATATGCAAATTTTAGAAGGATTTTTCTTACTATTTTGCTATTTCATTTAAAGACAATTTAAAAGAAGAATTTTTCATTTTAAAATGTATAGTTGACAATTATATGCTTATGATATATCTCTTATGAAAATTTTGTTTCTTTGTGTTACAGTTAGAAGAATTGAATTCTTCCATGTATCCTTTGCCTCCTGGCAGCAGTGAAAAGTTTGACTTACAATGCCTGGTAAATAGTTCCAATCAAGTTTTACATAGGTGTAGTACAGATGTTGGGGACTATCACGTCTGTTAGTATTTACTGGGGCCATCTCTCTCCCCTTCGTTTATAGCATTTTCAGTTTGTTCTGTGGTCCAAAATTTTGTTTTTCCTGTTTTATTCTGCTTTACTTTGTATTGTTTTTGGATTTCTTACACATGCTTAAGTTTTCTTTTTTCAAGGAATTGAGGATAGGCTAGTTACCATATAAATTGCTTTTAATCTTAAATTCTGAGGCCAAATGGCAGTAGGATATCCAGACTTAGTATATAGTACCTAATTTAATGGCATTATGTGGACTATTTTAGATGTGTACAATTGAATAATTGCGCAAGTAGAGGCCACCTAAGTAAAGTAATTTGATGAGGAGGGGAAAACCAGGGCAGCAATAGGTGGCAAGTACAGCCTGCACAAAGGCGTAGCGATGGGAATAAACAATGTGTTCTTGGGACACTCAGTAAACCAACTTGGTGGGAGTGAAAAATAATAAAAAAATAAGAGGATGTACAGGTTGTAAACAGAGTGAGAGCCTTTCAAAGGTCTGATATGGTAAGAAATTTTTAAAATTATTAAAAAATATTAAATAATTTAAATATTAAATACTTAAAATTATTTAAAATATTAAAATTAATCTCATCTTTTGCCCTTGCAATGTGGCTACTAGAAATTCTTAAATTACACATCTAGCTTTCATTATATTTGTTGGACTACTCAGGTGGTCATTAAAATGCAGCCTTTCTTCAAGGAACCTTATATAGCTCGTAAAATGACATTTTCATAATTAAGTTACAAAGAGTATTATGGGACCAGCTTAAAGGAATCACCCAGGCATCTGTGGCTACTCAGTGTTTGGCATTCAATTTAGGGCAGTCCTTTAAGGAATTTTTCAAAATGTATTTTTGAACAAAATGGTAAGTGCAATGTAAGAGCAGTAAGAGGTGATCCTGCCTCCAAAGAGTCTGAGAGGTAGATCTCCCCTATGAGCTAATTAACGACCAATTCGAAAGGATACTGGCTATGGACTTAAGAGATTTGGTTTTTGAAATTTGGTTCTTCCACCACCTTTTGGTCATGTGAGCTTGGGCAAGTAACTTCCCATCTCAGAACTTCCTCTGTAAGAGGAGGTAATTTATACATGTAATGATGTAATGTGTGAAATTTTCCAATTATCTGGAGAGTTCCGTTATTTCTATAGCATTATATACTGTTATTATTAATGCTGAATTGTATGGTAACAGCAATTATGAAATAAGGAGGTATAGAAAAGTCTAGTAATAATAACTAATAGCTAATCTTTATTGGATGCATACTATTTGTTAAGCACTGTGGGAAAGGTTTCACATACATTATCTCATTTAATCTACCCTTGGAAGGAAGTGTGTTAATTACCCCCATTTTAAACAGATGGAAAATAATGAGGCTTTGAGGGAAGAGAGCAATATAAGATATTGTCAAAAAAGACTTGAAGAGCTAAGGATTCATTTAATTGGGCTTTTCTTGGGAGTAGTCCTTGGTTCTTGGTTCTTTTCTTTATATCCACCCTTAGAGTTTTTCCCTTGGCTTCTTTCTATGCTTTTGCTTCCTAAGTATCTCCTGTCCTCTCACCTGAGCTTCTGTTAAAATCGTGGACCTTATGTCCTCACTTCTTTCAATTCTCAACAAGGCAACATGGGGTAATGTAGAAGAGTGTAGACTTTGGAATTCTTGGTTGTAGTAAGCAATGTGTAACCTTGAGCAGAGTCTGGCAACTCTAGTTTCCTCATCTGTAATAAATGTTCTTTCTCCAGTCATACTTTCCCTCCTAATTGCCCTCTCAGTGTCTTCTGTGCCTCCATCATTTCAACCTCCAAGACTATTTAAAAAATCCATCCTGTGACTATAGTAGACGTTGCTAATCACGGCCCTTCCTGGCCTCAAGCCTGGGCCTGGATATGGAATCTATTTGTCAGGCATCATCAGCGCTCTCTCCTGCCCTCCCTTCATGCTCTGGATGATAATCCAGGCCCTCTTCACCCAGTTCCATAACCTTATAAATTTATATTGCTCAGCAATAGAGCTGCACTTGCTACCTGGCCACTGAGCAATAATACTCAGCTGATTTCTGAGATGTAACATAAAAGAATGTAAAAAGTCTCATCAATTTGTATAATAATTACAAGTTGAAATGATAAAGTTCGGGTATATTGGTTTAAATAAAATATTAAAATTAATTTCAAATCTTTTGCCTTTGCAATGTGGCTACTAGAAATTCCTAAATTACATGTGTAGCTTTCATTATATTTGTTGGACGATGCTGCTCTAGAATTTAGTCACTGCTACCAGAGTAATCTTCCTAAAACATCACTTTCATTTGCCATTCCTGTTTTTAGCAAATTTCTTACCATATCAGACCATTGAAAGGCTCTCAGTCTGCCCACAACCTGTACATCCTCTTATTTTTCATTATTTTGTCGCTCCCACCAAGTTGGTTTACTGAGTGCCCCAAGAACACGTTGTTTATTCCCACCGCTATGCCTTTGTGCAGGCTGTACTTGCCACCTACAGCTGCCCTGGTTGTCCCCTCCTCCTTATCAAATTACTTTACTCAGGTGGCCTCGTCCCTATAGTGCATGTGTACCTCAGCTGGCATTTAGTTACGTTCTGCCTGTTGTTCTTTTGTGTGTGTTTTGTTTTGTGCGGAGAGGTGGGGAGGTGGGCGGGGAATGTCTGGTCCAGGAATTGAACCTGGGTCTCCTGCGTGGAAGGCGTGCCTGTTGGTTTTTATGTGTGATCATCTTGGCACCTGAGCTGAACATTTTGTGCCGCCCCTACCACTCATGTATTACTAGCGTCTTGTCACCTTCAGTGTCTCCATAGCATTGTTTGCATTAGGTCTTGAAAAACCTAAATATAAATATAGGTGAAAGACGAAAAATGAAAACAGTGATGATGAGAAGGGAAAGAGTAATATGAGCAGGAATTCCGTCCTACTTTCAAACTTCTAGAGGAATAGTTAAGAGGATTTAGAAGAGGTTTTAGAGTTATTACAATTTTATTTTATTTTTGGCTTTTACAAAGAAACTTTCCCCAAGGGTGATTATGTGGTGTCTTCAATTATTGTTTTTTAATTCAGCCCATCTTTTCATTTTTGCCTCTAAGTCACCTCCTTACTGTAAAAATAACTCTATGCTCTTTTGAACCCAAGGACATAATCTTAATTCAGTGACTACAAAAAAACTCTCTTCAAATTCTAGACATAGTATACATTTTAAACATATTATGTAAAGACTTTACTACATTTTGCCATTGTCTTACCATGGCCAGGTTTCTCAGAAGCAACAGATGGTCTTTTCCTCTGAGTCTTAAAACTTCTTTCTTTTAATTCCTCTGCTCCTGAGTGTAAATTCAGAAAAATTTAAAATTTCTCATTATAGAATGAAAAATTTCTTAACTGATGAATGCAGACAAAAGCTCCATTTGGCAGATGCGCAAGATGTTTCAAATACTTCTACCAGCTAAAATGAAATGCAGTTTGCTTCTTTGTGATTTGAAGAAAAGCAGCATTCTTTACTTTTTCAGCTGAATTCAGTTCCAGAATCATCTTCCACAACAAGGAATTAAAGTAATTAAAGTGCAATGATTGCTTTCACATTCTGCTTTTAGTGAACTTAACTTGCTGTAATTCACTGTAACTTGGGGCCATGGCCTTGCTGAAGGCTTAATCAGGAAATGTGATGCAGAGATTGTGCTGCTGTGCTTTATACTGTTGCCTTATGGGGTTATACTTGAAATGCATCGTGCTCAGTGTTGGTGAGGAGCTGAGGGGTCCTCTCTCCTGCACTCACCAGCCTCATTCCAGCCTCGGTCAGAAGTTGACGACACGCAGGCTTCTCGTGGCTGCCTCGCTTCCGTTTACGTTAGACAATCAGTACACACTCTGGTGTGTTTCTCAGTGGCCAGTGATGATAAAATGTTAAATAAGTATCTGTGAAATTTGCTATTTTTAATAAAGTGATTGTTTTAAATTAATGTCTGTTGTCTGCTTTGAAGAAATCCGTAACCTTTGATCTGGGAAGGGAAGGGTTCAATCCTCAAAAATAAACTGTTTATAAAATTCAAGGTTCTGAAACCAACTGTCTTGCAAATTTTGCATATTTAAATACTGGGGTAATGAAAAGAGCATGGGCCTTTCAAGTTACCTGGACCCCAGTTTGAATCACCGCTCTGCCCCTTGGCTCTGTGTTCATGTACACTCATTTTCGTCACATCTTCATTTTGTTGATCTAGAAATTGAGGTTAATAAGGACCCCTAGTGGTAGTGAGGAGGAAATGCATGAGAGATGCTTGGCACAATAGCTGATACCAAGAACATTCGGTAAATATTATCATAAGCACCTTTGTTTTTTTTTAACAGCTTTATTGAGATATAATTCAAACACCATAAATTTCACCCTTTTAAAAGAATACAATTCAGTGGTTTTTAGTACATTAATTTTCATGTGTAGTCCAGGTCGTGGTAGGAAAAAAAAAGGTTGTACAACCATCATCACTATCTAATTCCATCATTTTTGTCACTACAAAAAAGGAACTCAGTACCCGTTATCAAGTACTCCCCTCTACCCTCTTCTCTACAGGCCCAGGAACCCACTGATCTGCTTTCTGTCCCTATGGATTTGCCTATTCCAGATATTCCAGATATTTTATATAAATGGAATCATACAATGTTATTTTTTGTTTCTGACTTCCTTCACTTAGCATAGTGTCTTCAAGTTTCATCCACCTTGTAGCATGGATCAGGAGTTCCTTTTTACAGCTGCATACTATTTCATTGCATTGACACATCTGTTTACCTTTATAGCTCAGTCACTTTTACTCTGTAGAAGAGGCCCAGACTTCTGCCACACTCTCTCCAGGCCACAGAAACAAGCCCTTAACTGGGGGTGGGGACCCACTGAATGATATAAAAAAAATTGGTTATTTTTGACATTCTGAACTCAAATAATTCTGATCAGTTTATCCAATTGGTCTTTTTATTGCCCCTTTTTAAAATGAGAAAATCCTCAGAATATTGTGTTACATATGAAGTTTTTCAGTTGAGTCAAACCAGTAGGGGTTTGTGGAAAACACTAGCATTCTAGTATCTGACAAGGCAAAAGGAACGTTGCTGAGTGACATGTTTTTCTAGGAAAAACTGGATCCGAGATAGAGTAAAGTAAAAGGGGTTCCCGAGGGTCAGTGACAGAGCAGGCTGCCCTTGCACTCACTGGGTGCATTTGTCCTTTGTGACAGGACCCCCTGAATCTCAGGTGACAGAATTTTAGCTTATCTAATTTACATTCTCTTCACTCGCCTGAAATGTGTGCAGAAGGCAACAAAAAAAGCTAGGTGCCTGCATAGAATAAAAATATTTGTTATCCAGATGTTGCATGTTCATTGTAATTACAGATTAGAAAAAATACTGTCAGAGCAAACCTTGTAACATTTGTGTGTATCCTTCCACTTTTTGTACATGCTTATTTATAAAAACTAGACCATTACATGCATATGGTTTTCTAGACTGCTTTTCATACTTAATCTATTGTGAGCATCCCTTCGTCTTTCTATGACAGTAACTATTCACCTGTGTGCAAAAGAAAAAACTTAAACACTTAAAGGCATTTTGATCAGAACCATTAGACCAGTTTGAAACATTTGTTTTGTTCTGTTCTGTTTTCGTACTTCCTTTATCGTGCTAAAATTGGTAATAAGCATTAAACTATTTTGAAGGTTTGCAACTCCCCAGGCCTTTCCTTCCCAGGCCCCCTGGAGACAGGGCCCAGGGCCTCGCCTCTGCACCTCCGCTGGGCGCCCCGCGGCTCCCCTGATCCTGCTTCCCCCCCCCCCGCAGAACTCGTGGAGGGTGGGAAGAAGCGGGGGCTGCAGCCCTGCGAGGGTCGCGTGGGGGCGGTGGGCGCGGCTGGGGTGCTGCTTGTTGTGCGGTCTCCGTGGAGACGCGCCGCCCGCGCCACACCCTCTGCAGGGCAGCTCGGGCCGTCGCCCAGCCCCGGCGCCCTTCCGCGCCCACCCCGGCCCCCGGCCCCCGCCCCGAGCGAGCGCCCGCGCCGTGGGTCTCTGGCCGCGCAGCGTCAGGCCGGCTTGGCCTCTCTGGGACCCTCGGGAACCCCCTGGGCGGCGCGGGCGCGGGCGCGGGGCTCGCTGGGTCTCCGGGCCCCCCAGGCGGCTCCGGGAGCAGCAGCATTGTACGCCGCGTGCCGCCAGGCTGGACCTGGGCTCCCGCAGGTAAACTCCCTTCTCCGCCAGGGCAGTCTTTTGGGGTGGACAGGGAGCGAGGCTTTTGCTCACTGTGGGAAACACTGATTTGCACAGGCCTCCAAACTGGCTCTCCAGCAACTCCCTCCTGCCACCCCTCAGCTTCTTTCCTGCTATGGAGTCCAGAAATACAGGAGGGGGGAGTGAAGGAGAAAACCAGAGAACCTGCGAAGACAGTCAGTGGGTGTAACTGCACATCTCCAAGAGCTATGCCAAGATTTGATGAATAGGGCAAATAAGACAGAGGTACTTCTGAATCTGTATCTTTATGGCAGTACCAAAGCTGTGCTTATTAATGAATCTTGCCAGGAGTCTCAGAACAGACTGTCCCGACATCACCTGTGTTAAAGTTCAGAGAACCCATGGAATTATTTTCAAACCTGTTTCAGTCGCGTCTCTGGACATTTGTTCTCCTAAAGTACCTCCAAAAATCATGTTCTAAAAACGGTCATTTCAGTAGGAGAAAATGCGGATTAGGCACTTGAAAGTTTCAGAACACAATAACAGGTTACTTTTCCTCATTTAGATAATTTAGATAATTCACTTTCTTCTTGTTATGGCTTGAATTGTGTTGCGCTAAACCTATATTATCAGCGAGCCAGTCCAGCATTTGCTTATATCTGGATTTTACTCGCAAGTACTTTATTTCCTGTCACCCCTGATGCTATCTAAAGTGCAGACTTCCTCAAAACATGCCGTTACTTTCACTAGCCTTTATTTGTGTATTTAGTCAAAATTATATGCTGTTCACGTGCAAAATAAATGATTTTATACATTGTCCTGAATATAGCACATCTAACTTAATTGGAATTGTCTTTCCTTAGATTTTCCACTATCCACACTCACTTTTCCTGCACTCCAGTTTCCTTTTGCAATCTTTACAACTAGACAACCTTGTGGGAAGGGTATTTAAGGAACTGAAATGTAGATAATAAAATAAATGAATCGTCACACGCCTTGCATGTGCTGATTGCAAAAGTACTTGGAACACATTTGCTTGTGAGTTTTCACCCAGTTCCCTGGCCACTGCGTGTCCTGACAGTCGTGCAGCCATCTTGCCTCTTCATCTGAATTTAGGTGTCAAAGCCTTTTTTATTGGATTTTATTATTTTGTTTTATATTTTTTATTCGTAAGCATAGCTTCTCGTGACATTCCAGCTGCAAAGGACCCTCAGTGGCGAAATGGAAATTGTTTCCAAATTGCTCAGTTGCAGTCACGTATGTACCTGATTCAAGTTACATTCACTCTTCGGGAAAAACACCCGTATAATTCTTAATCTGTGAGTCAATTACCACCTGAGTGGCATCGGACAGTTCTCGGGACCGTTTTCCTCCTCTGCAATCCCCTCCCAGGGTGCCGGTGGGTGCTCAATGAGCTGGAGGGTGGGGAGCCGGGCAGGGGCCACGCAAACTAACCCCTCACATGAAAGCCAGTGTGCTCACTTGCCTCCCTCCACATTTTGCTTCGGTGGCTTCATGCATGTGTTGAGTTGAATCCAATTACAATTGAGAAGAGCCACAGACCTGGGGTCTCCTCTTTAATTCCCTTCTTGCAGCAAACTTTAGTAACATTTAGAGCCTTAGACTTCCCGGTGAGGTAAGAAGAGGCCCTGGCTTGCAGTCCCCCTGGAGTTTCAGGGCAAAGCCTGCAGCTCTGTGGACTTCACAGCAGTGTCGTAGAGTTTGGCTTTTGCAGTAGGAGACCCGACTTTATAAGGAGAAGACAATTCCTTGATTATCAAGGAAGAACATCATCGTATGGTATTTTGGCTTTTGGAGAAAGAAGGCATTCAAAAAATCAAAGACGGAGGAGAATTCGGTTATATGTCCCTTAGGTTTTTTTTGTTTTTGTTTTTGTTTTTGTTTTTGTTTAAGAACAGGAATTTATTCTCTGACAGCTTTGGAGGCTAGAAATGTGAAATCAAGAAGCCAGCAGGGTTACACACTCTCAGAAGGCTCTAGAAGAGGGTCACTCTCTACTTCTTCCTTTCTGGCCCTTATACCAGCAATCCTTGGTGTTCCTTTCTAGGATAACTCCAGCCTCTGCCTCCATCTTCACCAGGTTCTTCCCTCTGTGTCTGGTATTTCCCTTAGGTTTTTGGTAGAAGTTAGTGGAGACGGTGTTGTAAACAAGACCCACAGAGCGTGCTCCCCATCGGAGAGAATTCTCATCTCAGGACCCTGTAATACTTTCCTTTCTTCCAAATTCCTGGTGGCATGAAAGAATCATCTGTCAGACCTCCGTATTAATTCAGTTCTAAGCTTATTTACCATATAGCTCATTTCACATAACGGTGGAAAATACTAATAACAGGATTTCACAGTAATCAGTTGAGATATTGTCGCAGCTAAATCCTAATCCTGGGTGAAGGACTTTTGCTTTCTCTTAGCTAATAGCTTGCTTCTCAGCTCTTGCCTTTGGAAATAGGGTGGATGAGAATGATTATTAATTTCGTCACTCAACAGACACTGTTCTGTGCCAGGCACTGGGTGGGAGGCAGCTTTGAAAATGACTCCCAATGACCCCACTTCATGGATTCGTGCCTTGTGACTCTCCTCCCAGCCGGGAAGGCTGGACTTCCTTCTAATGCAGTGAGGATTGACAGATTTTCTCTCTAAAGGGCCAGATATCAAATATTTTTGGCTTGATGGTTCATCTGCCTCTATTGCAGTTCCTCAACACTGCTTTGTAGCATCAGGGTAGCCACGGGCAATATGTAAACGAATGGGATTGGCATATTCCAGTAAAACTTTATTTGCAAAAGCAGGTGGTGGCCTGGGCATGGCCTGTGGGCCATGTTTGCTGAGCCTTGTTGTAATGAATAGAATATAGCAAAGTGATGACTCGTTGTCATCTCCAAGGTCACGTCACAGAAGGACCGGCCTCTACCTGGCCAGCCCTCTCTTGCTGTCTGGCTTGCTCACGCTGGTGGAAGCCACCTGCCATCATGTGGGCGAAGCTCTGGACGGGCCTCCCTGGGAGGGGGCCTCCACCAGCAGCCGAGGAACTGAGGTGCCCTCAGCCGTTGTGCATGGCCCCAAACCAGCAGCCCGGCCCTGCCAGGCCTGAAGTCCTGACTCACAAAAACTGTGAGGCAGTAAACGGGTACTATTTTCAGCTACTGAGTTTTGGAGTAATTTGTTACACAGCAGGAGCTATCTTATGAAACTACGATTTGGAGGACTATAAAATGCTGGAATCAAAAAAATTATTATTCCACTTAAAGTAGTGATTGTCAGCATGCCACTTCTCCCTGAGCTGACTAGCTCCTCAGTCAAGTTCATATCTTAGATAGTATAAATAATCCTGTGGAACATATATATATATATATACACATACAAAATATATATGCATAGGCACATAAATGAATTTGATGTACTGTATTCGTATATTTCAGCCCACCAGCAGAGATAGCAACTATTCTTTCTCTGATGTTCAGTTCATTGTGGAACTCAGAAATCCCCTCCTGCAGAGGATAATAATTTTGAGAATGTGCTAAATAAAAATCCCTTCTTCTTATGAAACCAAGGATGATTCTGGTACAATGTTGGTTTAGAAGGAGGGAATTTCCCACATTGCTGTGAGGTTTTGTCTGGATGACACATTATTAGACTATAGTTTGCCAAGACACATCATCTTAGATATTAAACTAGATCTCCAATTTGGGGGTTCAGAGTGGGGATTGAAATCTCTGTCATACTGTCTTTCTGTAATACTTCTATAGCTGTTCCTAATATGGCAGATGTCTTTCCAATATATTCATTTAAAAATGTGCAGAAGCTCTCACTGAAGAGGAATAAAAGTAGAGGTGCTCGAAATGTTTGTTCTAAATTCCTCAAATTTAAATGTTGTCTCAAATTCCTCAGACTCTCCATTAAGGTTTGCTTCAGCTATCCAGGCTATATCTGTCCTTGGAATTTATAGGAAGAATCTTATAAGTTTCTAGTGCTGGAATCCTAGCTTGAATGTCACTGACAAGTGGCTGTCCAACTTGTATTTTAATATCTCTAGGAATGGACGTAATGCCTTGAGTCAGTGAGAGTTCCTAAAGTGATTTTTTTTTCCTGCTTAGGTAGAGCCCAAATCTGCCTCTCTGACATTACCCATTGTTTTTAGTTTTGTGTTCTGGGGATTCACAAAACTTGTGCAATTGATTTTATAGATGATGAGCCTTCAGATAATTGTGTTGTGAGGAAGGGATGCAATTTCTTGTCTTTCTCCCTCTCTCACTTTTTAAAAAAACAGATAATATACTTTTACAAATGGAAAGGTCCATCCTTTCTCCCTTGACCTGTCATCCGTCAAGTGTCCATATATGCCTTGGCCTATTTTGGAATTCTCTTCTGTCCCACTGGTTTATTTGTCCCCATACTAATACCACATCCTAGTCCTACAGCTTTATAGTAAGTCTTGAGATCTTGAAACAGAAGCTTCCCTGCCTTGTTCTTCCACACTGTCCTAGCTATTTAGGACTCTTAAACCTCTACGAACTTTGGAATCAGCTTTCCAAGTTCCACACACCCACATATACATTAATTGAGACTGCATTGAATCTGCTGATCAATGTGAGAGAATTAAGCTTTTTACTGAGTCCTCTAATCCTTGAATAACATACCTCCCCATTTATTCAGATCTTTAAAAGTTTTTTTCAATAAAGTTTTATAATTTTCTTTATAAAATTTGCACTTTTTAATTCTATTTTTCCTAGGTCTTTAACAGTGTTTGCTATATGTAAATGATATCTTTTAAAAATTCTTTATTGAAATAGA
Organism: Tamandua tetradactyla; assembly: GCF_023851605.1. Taxonomy (NCBI): domain Eukaryota; kingdom Metazoa; phylum Chordata; class Mammalia; order Pilosa; family Myrmecophagidae; genus Tamandua; species Tamandua tetradactyla. Next base: position 38,839,808 of record NC_135351.1, read on the forward strand.
CAATGTAGGAAAGTGATGACACATCATCTCTTTTTGCTAATCATAAGTGTGCCACTCACTGAATTATAAAGTGAACTCACCTGGGTTCCTACCACTAGTGCAGTATCAGCTGTCCAGAATCACACCTGGGTCCCTCCCAATTGTTGCCCTCTCTTTCCTCCCCAAAGGGAACCACCATCCTGTCTTCTGACACTCCAGTGTAGAACTTGTTATAAGTGAAATGTAAATGCAAATGTATTGTCTTCCAGGTTCTTTCACTCAACAGCATGTGCGTGTGATTCATCTGTACCATTGTGAATAGTAGTGGATGGTTCATTTCATGGATTTAGAATGTCCTGTCATATGAAGATATGGCAATAAACTTAATTCATTTGATTGTGATAGATGCTTGGGATGTTTTCAATTCGGAGCTATATGATGCAGCTGTGAATATTCTTGTGGCTATAGTTTGATCCACATCAGCACATGTTTCTGTTGGCTCAAGTGTTTGCATATGTTCAACTTTAAGGAATAATGCCAAATGGTATTTCAGAGTACTTATACCAGCTTACACTCTCACCAGCTGTATGTGAGTTCTGGATGCTCAATGTTCTCACTAATCCATGGCTCTGGCAGTCTGGATTGGATAACAAACCATCACCAAATTGAGTAGCTTGCAACGAGAATTGTTTATGATATTTCCCAGTTTTGTGGGTCACCTGGGCTCTGCTGGACAGTTGTTCTGCTTTATATGTGGTAGGTTGGGTCACTCTTGGGATAGGATGGTAGGTTGGGGTCACCGGGACCAGCTGGGTCAGCTGAAATTGGAATATCCAGGAGGGCTTCATTCACATATCTGGTGCTTTGACTGGGGCAGCTGAAAGAGCAGGGTGCTGGCTCAACTGCTTTCTCACTCCATGAAATCTCTCCTTATTTGGCAATCTAGCCCAAGTGTCTTTACATGGAAGCTGGTACAGAAGAGTGCAAACATAGAAGCCATGAATCTTCTTAAGACCTAGGCCTAGAAGTCACACGTTATCATTTCCACTGTTGGTTCAGGCAGGTCAGGGTGAGAGCCAGTTCCAGGGGAGGAAGGGAATTAGACAACACCTCTTGGTGGAGAAGTGATGCACCTGCATAGTCATGGGAGCAGTTCCTGGTCATCTACACGGACAATGCATTCCACCCTCTGGCCACAACAGACCACACGGCTTTCACATGCAAAACGCATTTGCCCCATCCCAAAACAGCCAGAGTCCCTTCCAGTTCATCTGATTGTGGTCTCAGTCTTGACATTCAGTCTCCCAATCTGATCAGTTCCAACTGCAAGTGAGGCTGCCTGTCCGCAGCCCCTCTGGAGAGCAGTAAACTTCCAAGACTTTGGGAAAGGATGAGAATTTTCAAAATCATTGAGTCTTGATCCCTTTTAGTTTAACAGGTCTCCCCCTAATTTATCTTTCTCCTCTTGCAAGAAGAAAGCCAGGCAGCAACTCCAACACTTTGCTTGGAAATCTCCATCACTGTGTAACACAGTTTATCTCATTCACATTTTGTTTTCCAAATAAACTGCAGAAGACTTCACTAAGCTTTTTGCTGCCACATAACAAAGATTTCCCTTCCTCCAGTTTCCGATAACATGTTCCTCACTTCTGAGCGCTCACCAGCAGTGTAATCAATGTCCATATTTCAGCTAATACTTTACTCAAGGCAATTTAGGCTCTTTCACTATCTCTCTCCTCAAAATGCCTCCAGCTCTGCCCACTGCCCAGTTCTAACTCCACCCCCACATTTTTAAGTGCTTGTTTTAGGAGCACCCCACTTCTGGTACCAAAATCTGTTTTCATTTACTATTGATATATAGCAAATTAGCACAAATTAGCACAAATGTAGTGGCTTAACACTCATGGAGAATTTACATTGTTTCAGTTTTTAGTGTTAAACCAGTCTATCCAGTGATAAACCCCATTCTTAGATATTGCATTCTTTGGTTTGCTAATCTTTGTTAAGGATCTTTGTGGTGCTCATGAAGGATATTGGTCTGTGATTTCATTTCTTTTAATGTCTTTGTCTGGTTTTTGTAACAGAAAATGGGTTATCAAGTTTGACTGGCTTCTTAAAAATTTTTGTTTTAAATTAAGACACAAGCCACATACTATGGCAGTTTGAAAGGATTATGTACCCTAGAAAAGCCATGTTTTTATCCTGATCCAATCTTGTAGAGGCAGCTGTTTCTTCTAATCCCTATTCAGTACTATAGACTGGAGACTTGATTAGATTATCTCCATGGAGATGCGACTCACCCAATTGTGTGTTTTAAACTTTGATTGAAGAAAGATGTGGTTCCACCCATTCCAGGTAGGTCTTGATTAATTTTCTGGAATCCTCTAAAAGAGGAAACATTTTGGAGAGAGCCACGAAAACCATGAGAACCCACATCACACATTCAGATACCTTTGGAGATGAAGAAGGAAAACACCCTAGGGGAGCTTCATGAAATGAGAAGCCGGGAGAGAAAGTTAGCAGACTTTGCCATGTGCCTTTCAGTTGAGAGAAATCCTGAACTTCATTAGCCTTTCTTGAGTGAAGGTAACCTCCTGTTGGTTCCTTAATTTGGACATTTTTACACACTTGCTTTAATTGGGACATTTTTACGGCCCTAGAACTGAAAACTAGCAACTTAATAAATTCCCCCTTTTAAAAGCCATTTCTTTCCTGGTATATTGCATTCCAGCAGCTAGCAAACTAGAACACTTACTATTAAATTTACCTTTTAAAGTATATAGTCCAATGGCTTTAGTGTAACCAAAGATTGTTCAACCACCATCACTATCTAATTTCCATAATTAGATTGAATAAAGTATTAGTTGAACTATGGTGTATTAGCTAAGGTTCTCTAAAGAAACAAAATCAGCAGGAAATATCCATAGATATAAAATTTATGAAAGTGTCTCACATAACCGTGGGAATATAGAGTCCAAAATCTGCAAGACAGGCTGTGAAGCTGATGACTCTGATGGAGGGTCTGGATGAACTCCACAGGAGAGACTTGCCAGCTGAAGCAGGAAGAGAGCCGTCTCTTCTGAATCCTTAAAAGCCTTCCATTGATTAAATTAAACATCACTCATTGCAGAAGACACTCCCCTTGGCTGATTACAAATGGAATCAGCTGTGGATGCAGCCGACATGATCATGATTTGATTCTATGAAGTGTCCTCATAGCAACCGACAGTTCAGCACTTGTCCAACCAGAAAACGGGTACCACCACCTGGCTAAATTAACACATGAACCTGACCATGACATATGGACATAATTCCCATGATTCCAATCCAAAAAGAGACCCCAAATCTAATAACAGTCACTCCCTACCTCCCCTCCCCCAACCCCTATAGCCATTAATCTACTTTCTTTCTGTATAAATTTGCCCAGGCTGAACATTCCATACAAATGAAATCATACCCATTTTGAGTCTGGCTTCTTTCACTTAGCATAATGCTTTCAAGATCTATGTATTTCATAGTATGTATCAGAGCTTCATTCTTTTTAATGGATGATGTGCTGCCATCTTAAAATGAGTTAGGAAGTATTTACTCCTCTTCAATTTTCTTAACATATTTGTGTAAATTGGTATTATTTCTTCCTTAAACTATTTAATAGAATTCATTGGTAAAGTAATCCATCCTTGGAGTTTTTTTGATGGGAAGATTTTTTTTTTATTGTGAAGAATAACATATATACAAAAAAGCAATAAATATCAAAGCACACCACAACAATTAGTTATAGAACAGATTTCAGAGTTTGGTATGGGTTACAATTCCCAATTTAGGTTTTTCCTTCTGGCTGCTCCAACATACTGAAGACTAAAAGAAATATTAATATTTCAACTTCCAACCTCCAAAAACTTTAAGAGAATAAATTTCTCCTTCAAGCCACTAAATTAAGGTCATCTGTTACAGCAGTCATAGAAAACTAATATAATGGGTATCCTCATATTGTTGCTCAAAAGGAAACTGTCAATGTTTCATTGTTTTAATGTTAAGTGTGATTTTGCTGGAGGTGTTTTGCAAATGGCCTTTAATGATATTAATGAAGTTCCTTCCCATTGTAATTTTAATAACACTTTTTCTGCATGAATTAAAGTAATCATTTAAAATTTATCCTTTAAATATTAATGTGGTAGATTACATTTGTTGATTTTTCTCTTGTTAAACTAATTTTCATTCCTGGAAGTTAAATCTAATTTTTCATTGTCCTTGTTTTATTCCTGTATTAGCCAGGTTCTCTAGAGAAACAGAACCAACAGAAGATACACGTGAGATTTGGTAAAAAGTATCTCATGCAACTGTGGGGATGCACAAGTCCAAATTCCATAGGACAGGCTGCAAACTGGAAATTCCAAAGAAAGTTTTCAAATGAATTCTCCAGGAGAGGCTGGCTAGCTAAAGTAGAGATGAAAGTTCTCTTTTCAGACTGCTGACGTCACCGCTCCCTTAAAAGCCTTCAACTGATTGTATTATATCCAACTGATTAGATTTTCTCATTGCTAAAGACAATCCTCTTAGCTGATCATAGATGTAATCAGCCATAGATACGATCAACTGACCGATGATTTAAATCCATGAAATGTCCTCACAGTAACAGTTAGGCCAGTGCTTGCTTGACCAGACAACTGGGCACCACACCTGGCCAAGTTGACACATAACCCTGACCATCACAATCCCTTTCTGGATTCTATTTGCTAACATTTTCTCTAGAACTTTTACTGTGTATTCATGTATAAAGTAGCCATGTAATTTTCCTTTCCTTTTGAGTTTTGGTATCAAGGTTTTACTAACCTCATAAGATAAATCAGGAATTTTAATAAGAAATAAATGTTGTTTGGAATTCCTGAAATTTTTTTTTTTTCTGATTGTTAACAGAGCATAACCTAGCCTCTCCAGGTTGAGAAAGAAAATGATTCTAGGAGTAGGGTGCTGCCATACAACAGTGAAATTGTCTTTGGAGACTTGGAAAGGTGGCAATCCATGTTATACGCAGTGGAAAACAATTTTGTAAGGCTATAGTCTAGAATAGATTGAAAGACATATTTTATACATCATGAGCTTTTATTTTAGTCATAGAGGAAGAAAAATAAATGTTATTAGAATGAGTTCATTGCTACTGGTTGCATTTGCCAAGGGAGTGTAAGAATTAGAGGAGCTCAGAGAATACTTGGCTGATTTGTAAGCAGGCATGAAAAGGAATTCAGAAGTGTAATCTAGGGACTCGCAAGTTTGGAAGATGTAACTGAGTTACATCTTATACTTGTAAAGGAAAAACTGAGGAGGACTTTGAACCGCAAACATTGTTAAACACTCAGCCTAGCGGCAAGGACCTAGTCTAGAGTATGGCGGACACAACATTGTTAGAAGCTCTGAGTGGAATAAGGTGGCAACCAGCCAGCACTCTCAGAGGGAAAAATGTCTCCGGGAAAGGAGACTTTAGGGTGTGGCTCTTCCTAAGTAAGCCTGATAAGCTCAAAAGACCTGCAATTAAACTTGAGAGAGGGGAAAACATCTAAAGAATTGTGGCATAAAGTGCTACCTGGAATCAAATAAATAATTTGAGATAGATTTTGAGAGCATTGTGTTTACAAAAGAGTCACCAAAATGAGTTGAGAGAGAATGTGATCGTTTGTAACTAACAATGATAACTGGGCCCCAGCCTTCTGCAGCAGGATTTTGGAAATTACTCCAGACTACCTCTTCTATACGACTCTCATCCTTCCTCATTGGAGCAGAAGTATTTATTGCAGCTATGCTCTCCCTGTCCCAACACTCTATGTATTGTGTATGGGATAAAGGCCAGATAATGCATCTTCTGGGTCCAGAGGTCTCTGGATCAAGAGAAGCTATAGCTGGACCCATAGAGACTATTGTGAATTATCCATACCTTCTGGACTGTGAGCTCAAAACATTGAGTAGATGGAATTGTGGCTTTTCTCCTATAAGGACCGGGTAAGAGTGGTTTCCACGTGGGAAAGGAAGGGAACTGACCCAGAGGGTGAATGGCGAGAGGTTACTGTCCACACCCCCCTGTAACCCTCTCCCCTTGAGCTGGACCTGGTGACTTGCTTCTAACCAAGAATATGTGGAAAAAGTGATGGGATGTCACATCTGAGGTCAGGTTACAAAGAGTTTGCCTCTAGTTCTTTGCACTTGCTCAGAACCAGCTACCATGGAAGGCCAGCTACCATGCTGTAAGCTGCCCTAGGGAGGGGCCCACGTAGCAAGGAACTGAGGGTGGCCTCTAGCCAACAGCCAGTGGAAGCCGAGGCCCCCAGTGAGCCTGCCACGCCACCTGGCACCTGCACTGCAGCATTAGGAGAGACTTGGAGGTGGGGCCCCACCAAGCTACACCCGGATTAGTGTCCCACAGAAACCTTGAGACACTGAATGTTTGTTGTCTTGAACTGTTAATTTTAGGGGTAATTTGTTATGCAGCAATCGATAACTAATACATTAGCATTGTTTTTTCTCCACATCTTCTTTGATGTGTGTTCTCAAAAGACAGGTTGGATTGTGCTCTCTGAGAATTTCTAATTTTTACTTGCTGGACAATGAGAAAGTGAATCTTCCTGGTTGATAAAGCATCATGCCAAATTTTTGAGTCATTAATTAGCGCTTCCTGAAATTTTTACTTTTGCCTCCCATTTTTCCCAGCAAAGTGAAAAACACCTCCGGCATAGCTTCAGATTTGGGTACATGCAGATGAGAACAGAATAGTGGCCATGCTTTGGAGTCCCTGGGAGTATATGTATGGATTATCTTCACCAAACCTTAGTAATGTACAGTTCATTCTCGTTATTCACGGTAGTTATCCTCTGTAAAGTTTTTATGAACACTGATTTAGTGCGTCCTGACCCACTGCTCCTATGGAAAGTACAAGGTTAGATTCCTACAAGCCTCTGGTCACAACACTTTCTTCAATTGTTCAATACATAACCTTATTTTATGTGTGTTTCTTTCTTTCTTTTTTTTTTTTTTAAGGGAACTGTACTAATGATTACTTTAAAAAATAAAGTTACAGAATTACCTTCAAAGGCATAAGAGAAAGCAGTACTTCAAAGCCAGAATGACTGAACAGTTAGGTGGAATAGGAAAAGGAAATGGACTTGAGTATAATTATGTCGGGACAATGGTCCATCAGTCCTCAATGCTTCTGTTACATTATTATCTAGAATCACATCATTTCCTTTCTTTTCCCTTCAATGTCTTCATTGAAAGTCACAAGGAACTATCCTCATAGAACTAAATAACAGCTACCATTTTGTTAGGATTCAAAATTTCAATCCAGTAGCCAGCAGGGTCTTGATTACATGCGCCGCCTTTCATTTTACCGGCATCCGGTTTCTTCACCAATATGACTCCCAGTTCTTCAAATTGTTTGCAAGCACCACATCTGTATTAGTTAGGGTTCTCTAGAGAAACAGAATCAACAGGGAACATTTGCAAATATAAAATTTATGAAAGTGTCTCACGTGGCCGTAGGAACACAGAGTCCAAAATCTACAGGGCAGACTGCGAAGCTGATGACTCCGATGGATGGCCTGGATGAACTCCACAGGAGAGGCTCACCAGCCAAAGCAGGAATGGAACCTGTCTCCTCTGAGTCCTCCTTAAAAGGCTTCCCATGATTGCATTTAGCATCACTAATTGCAGAAGACACTCCCCTTTGGCTGATTACAAATGGAATCAGCTGTGGATGTAGCTGACGTGATCATGACCTAATCCTATGAAATGTCCTCATTGCAACAGACAGGCCAGCGCTCGCCCAATCAGATGAACAGGTACCACAACTTGGCCAAGTTGACACCATTCCCTTTGGGGGAATGTCCTTTTCATCCTCATAAGCCAAGAAATAGAGTGAAAATTTCATAGTGGGAAAACCTAATTGTTGAAGTAGTATCATTCCAAAAATTCTAGTATGAAAATCTAACGACTTCTTAGGATCGGTAATGCATGGCATGGTCTGCTGCAGTAGAAATTCCCTGACGCTGGGGTCCACCTCAGAGCAGCAGGTGAGGGCAGCCTTGTCGATCAGGTCGCCGGCCACAGGCTGTGTTCCTGCCATGGCCACACTGCTGTAACTCAGAGAAGCGAGGGTGTGAACCAGGAAGCTACCGACATTGTGTTCCTTTTTAAAGACATGTTATTTAGTATGTATTACCGGTTTATCTTAACATTGAACTCACAGTTACCAGCACTAGAATTCATGCCCGAATGAAACTTATTTAGCACATTTGTTTCTCCCTAAGGCACATCTCAGCCTTCTTGCACTTAGGAGCACCAGACAGCACTTCAGCACTACACTTAGGTGCTATTTCAAACAGCATAATCACCAAAAAAGGCACAAAAATGCAAAATAAAAAGAAATGTGGTACTAAATAGACTGTGTAAAGGACACCAGTTTGCTGTCTGAGAGCTGAAACAAGAAAGCACAGTGTTGTCTTCTTTGACCTCAGTTGGGAATGTATTTATCATGTGACTCAAATTTTCCACCTCTGTGATCATAACTGCGATTAGTATTTATTGATTTGGGGGTTGCAAATTTTAGCGATTCGGTAAACTTGCAGATACAAAATCTGTGAATAATGAGGATTCACTATATATAAGAAATAAGAAATATGTATGAAATTTAAAAATGAATTTATGTTAATTCCTCTAAGGACACCATTAATATATTGGATGTTTCTGGATGACCTTAAATAAACATCTGTTGAAATGAGCCTGTGGTTCCTAGGACTTCAAGAAAGTAATTTGCTGAGATGTCAGCTGAGGATCCTTCCAGAGAAACCCTGGAAATGGAGAGCTTCCACCGAAGATTCAGTACCTGGACACCTTTTAGCAACAAGTCATTAAATAGACAGGTGAGTTACCTACTCTATAATATGAGCAGTTTCAATTACTGTGATATATGGGTGTCCCATTTTGCCACATTTTTACAAACCCCTCTAAACGATTTTGCTTTTGAGCCAGTTTATTTAAGCAGAAGTAAATCTAGATCCAAATTCTAAAGAATTGAGAACAGAAACCCAGACAGATATTTGCATGCCAATGTTCAAGGCAGCATTATTCACGACAGCCCAAAAGTGAAACAACTCAAGGGTCCGTCAGTAGAACAGGTAAATGAAATGTGGCCTGTCTATACAATCAAATATGATTCAGCCATAAAAAACAGTAAGTTCTGATATGTACTGTGACATGGATCAACCTTGAAAATATTCTGACATGAAAGAAGCCAGACACAGAAGGCAGATATCATATGATTCCACGCCTATGAAATATCTAGACTAGGCGAATTCACAGAAACAGGCAGGAGAGAGGTTGGCAGGGCCAGGCGAGGAGGGAATGGGGAGTTAAAGCTTCTGGTTGGGGTGAAGGGAAAACACTGGAAATGGATGGTGGTCATGGCAGTACAACTGAAAGTAAGGAATGCCACTGAATTGTATACTCAAAGATGGCTAAAATGGCAAATTTTATGTTATATATATTTTACCACAGCTTAAAAAAAAATCAAAACCTAGATTTGTCTGTCCCATAGATGATCTCCTGTCAGCCTAGTCCCCATGTCCTCTTGGGGTAGGTGCCACGTGTACCCCCAGGGACAGCCCTGGTGGCTCTAATGGGGGAGGAGAGAAGAGGGGGGTGCTGGCAGGGGTGGGGGTAACCTCTGTGCCCTTTGACCCTGCCCCCCTCCTGTGCCAGCTGTGAGGCAGATGTGGCCTGAAGCCTGGGGTGGGGGGAGCCCTTCCTTTGTAAGTTACTGCAGGAGTGCTGTCTGTTTGAGCAAAGCTGGAAACCCTGCTTTGGGGGGACGCTGGGCACAATTGGCAATGGCAAATTAGCACCCTGTGTGAATTTCAAATTTGATAGGTGCTTTGACCACCCAGCGATGTGGATTAGTAAAATGATACCCGCCTCAAAGGCTCCTGTTTTCACAATTAAACGAATGTTTTCCAGTTTACCTGGATGGGAACCTGTGTTTCCCCAGGTCCCGTGAGCCCAGGTAGAAACCAAAGCCCGGAATCATTACCTCTTTGTATTCTAAAAAGACTCCTTGGGCCGCTGTGTAATTTCATCTCCTGCCAGCCTTTCCCACCTGCCCCAGCAAGTCCAGGCTTGTCTGTAACCCAGGATAAAAAGTCTCAGCTGAGCCAGAGACCCCCAGCAACGTGCCTGAACGGCTACCCCTTGCGTGCTGTGCAAATATCAGCCATGAGCTGTTAGTAGGTTGCCTCCGGATTGCTTAGCCACCAAGAACATATTGAACTGCACAGCAAAATGCCATTTTTTTCCCTCCCTTACAGCTCTTTCAGGAAAGAGTCACTCTTATAAGTCATTGGTTTGACCTCTGGACTAACAAGCAACGTCAAGAGTTCTTATGCACGATTTTGTTACGATGCCCTAAGTCACAATTAAGGTAATGGTCGCCGAATATGACATTATAGTTTCTTTTTTTTTTTAACATGGGCAGGCACCGGGAATCGAACCCGGGTTCTCGAGCATGGCAGGCAAGCACTCTTACCTGCTGAGCCACCGTGGCCCCCATTATAGTTTCTTAAAGAAAATAAAATGCAGTAAATTGTAACTTTTAAGGCTTTTTTTTTCTTTCCTTTTTCTCCCCCCAAGGGAAAAACAAAAGAAAGCGATTGATAGTTTAAGCTCTATAAAAAGAATTTTCTAATACCTGCTTCCTCCTTAGGATGAAATGGAGCCTTGCCGGGAGCTTTCGCACCTTCATGCTTGGGGGAGGGAGAGGAGATTTTTTCAGGTTTTGCAAAAACTTGTAAATGGCTTCAACCAATGAATTCTTAATATCCTCTCAGTATAGAAAATTCTCCTTGGAACTATCAGTCAGACAACATAGTCCAGATGAATGTCTGGTACATAGTAGGTATTCTAGAAGCATTTGTTAAATGGACGGATGGGTCTGAAAAATATATGACAAGCAACACTAGTGGCAACATCTTGGAATCCAGGAAGGCCCAAGCCTTGCCTCCTGCTGGGCTGTAATCCACATCAAAATACTCCCGCATGAGCAGTGTATGGCACATGGAACTGTGAACTGAGATGACACCCGGGCCAGCCAGTGCTCTGCTCGCGCCCCAGGGGAGTGGCCGCCACTGTAGGGGACAATGTCCCAGCAGCACCACGACCAGCGGACACTCTGCTACCAGCAGAGCAGAATCAGAAACAAGGCATTCTCAGAGCAATTCGTGGCTTGTCAGCTCTCCGGATGGATTTTGGGAGTGGCCTCTTCGGCAACATTAGAAAAGTGTTCAAGCTGTGTAGACTGGCACCCCTGGGCCCAGTAGGAGAGGACAGCGTGGTGGTGGCAGGGGTCGGTAGGGTTGTGGCCTGTACTTCAGCCCCAAATGCGTGGCCTGTGCCATTCCAGAAGGTTCTGGGAGGCTGAGGCCAACGAGGCTGGCTGGATTCTGTTTCTGGAGCGCTGTCCTGTCTGAACTGCCGAGGGCCCAGGCATGTGTGCGAAGGTGCCCGGGCCTCCTTGCTCCTGTTTGACAAAACCAAGTGGCTGATCTGGAGTGAGCAGCTTTCCTTGTAAGCCGGCGGTGGTGCTGAGGGAGAGGCTAAGCCCACACTTCTCCGGGGGCTGCCACAAAGCACCTGAGTTGGGCAGGACCAAGCTGGCTGATTCTAGCGGGCAATACCTCCTCCCCTCTTCTACTTCGTCCTCCTCATCTCCATCACGCCTTCCCTCCAAGCCACTCCTGGGCGGATCGCAGACATACCTTCCTGCCCACAGAAAAACAGGCTCTTCGAGGGAAGCTTAAAAGTAAGGGGGAGAGAGGGTGGCCTATGGTTAGGCTCCTTTTAGCTCAAACTCTGCAGCTTTCAAAATACGAAAATCATAAACCAAACCCACTCCCATGGTCGCCTGGTCATGCACACAGACCAAGCAATTCCCGTCGTCACCACTAGAGGGCATTAGAGATCTTGTGGTATGTTTCTGAGCAGCTCAGCATTAGACCTGACATTTTGTCTCTGGAAATTCCATGCTTTGCCTGGTTCCTGTGCTCTCCCTTCTATGGGAGAAGAATACAAAAGTAACCTGTTCCGTGAAGTGGCTCTATCTGTTTGCCAGCAGCTGAGCGGCTGCAGAGAGTTGTAGGTATCGCTGCCTTCCATGAAGTGGTTATTACGTGTTCTGGGCAGCTGACTGCTAGGGCAGCTTGCCTGTGGATTTCTGGTCTCTGGATTTGGCCTGCTGAGTGGTGGGGGTTTTGCTGAACATCAGTTCATTTCCCAGGGTCCGGTTGTGCAGTCTTCATGGACACCGCATGTGGAAGAATGCTGGTGTCAAATCCAGTTTCACTTACGCTCGATTTTAGTTAAATCTAAAAGCCCAATTAATTCCTTAGATAAAAGTTTAGTGCAAACAACTTTTTTTATTTTTTATTTTTTATGGGCAGGCACCGGAAATCGAACCCGGGTCTCCAGTATGGAAGGCAGGAATTCTGCCACTGAGCCGCCACCCACAGTCAACTTTTAGAAAGCATCTTTATTGAGATAAAATTCACCCATTTAAAGGATACTATTCCATGATTTTAGGAAGCTCACAGATTTTTGCAACCATCATCACAATTTTTCAGACATTTTTAAAAAGTTTAGAACATTTCTATCACCGCCCCGAAAGAAACCCCTACCTATCAGCACTCACTCCCCAAACTTTTCTCCTCCCCCCTCGCTCTATAAATATGCCTCTGCTGGACTTGTCATATAAATGGAATCATACAAATATGTGGTCTTTGGTAACTGGCTTTTTTCACTTAGCACCATGTTTTCAAGATTTGTCCATTTTGTAGCATGTATCAGAACTTCCTCCTTTTTTATTGCTGAATAATATTCCATTATATGGATATACCACATTTTATTTATCCATTCATCAGTTGGTAGACATTTGGGTTGTTTCCACTTTTGGGCTGTTATAAACTGTAAACCTCTGTGTACAGCTTTTTATATATGGATTTTTCATTTTTCTAAGGAATGAAATTTCTAGGTCATGTGGTAATGACACAATCAACTTTTCATTACTGAGTTTTTCTTTTGAATCAATTCCTGCAATCCCTGTTTCCCCATAACTACAAATAAGCTTGATAATAAAAGAGAGAAGTTAGCATTATTTGAATGCCTGAAATCTTTACAATTAAACTGGGCTATATTTGTGCAGTAAATTTTTTCAAGGCCAAGAAACCATTGTCACAGATGGTTGTGTTTTGTAATTTCTGAATAATTTTGTTTTAATTCAGGCAGTGACACATAAGCTTAAACAGGATATTGCAGTATTGGTGGACAATATGTCAACATAATTTTCTTTAAAAGTTTATTAATTTCTATGGGATATCTAAATACCTATGATTTTTCTTTTCTGTCCTAGTATAGATTCTATGTGGTTACGTTTTTTAAAGATGTTTTCTAAAATTTTGATGTTATGATATGTAAGGCATTTTTCAAAGGTTCATCTTGTAAACTGAAAATTCTCATCTCACTCAGCTCAAACCTCACCTCTGCCAGGAAGCCTTTCCCACTCATCTTTCCCCCCCAGTAACGTGTAACTCCGTCTGCATGGCCTTTTCCCCAGGACAAGGTGCTTGTATGTCCCCATGTCAGCTGGTTTCCAGGGGCCCCGTCCCCTGCAGCTCGGGGAGGCTGCCCTTCCCTGTGACTGCTGGAAGGGAACTGGAATTGAGGGGTTTGTGTCTGTCCCTTTTGGAGAAACCTCAGAGAAGTCTGAATCAGTGTCCTTGCCACACCGGTGGAACCGGTTCCAGTTGTCTTGGCTCAGCAGCAAACGCCTTACACAACTTCGCTCCAGGGCTGAAGCTGTTCCAACTTGCAGCCCTCCCAGGCGGGTGGGGCAGCAGTCACACAACTCATTCCCCAGGCAGGGACGATTGCCTGCGAGTGCTGTGCTTGAGTGCACGTGTGCAAGAGTGTGTATATGTGTGTTGCGCGTATGCATATGTATATGTTCATGTGTGTTCATATGCATGGTTGTCTGCTGTGCATATACATATGTGTATGTGCACATGCTTGTGTGTATGTGTATGCATGTTCAAATGCATGCTTGTATATATGCACATGTATATGCATGTGTGGTGTGTGTGCATGCATGTGCAAGTGTGCATGTGTGTGTGTGCATGCATATGCACCTGTGCTGGGGAGCAGGAGATCACGAGCAGCCCCTGAAGGGCTCACTGCCTACCTTGTTCTCATCAGAGCAGACTGGAGGTGGAGGTGGGGCTGGAGGGCAGAAGCTCACCCTGATCACCAGCCCCCGCCCCCTGCTCTCCCCAAGCAGCCCCCGCAGCGCTCGGTTGAGGATGCTTCCGCTGTGGTCCCCAGGCAATCTGGTGTACAGTTTTCAGGGACAACATACTTCTAGGACAGTTTTCAATATAGAACTGCCACATCACTCCGACTTACTAAACCTCTTTTAGAAAGAAGAATATTTCTGTGTGGAGGTGGCAGAGAGGAGAGGGGAGTCTTCAAAGGTACACAATCGGTGTCACTGAAACTTTCTGTTTTCTTGACATCCAAACAAGCGGGGACATTGGGTCTCCTGCCTCTTCCTTCCCTTCCCTTGGGCATGTCCTTGTCTTCTCACGTAGGTGATTTGGCTGTGGACAACCATGTTCAATATTAGCATTTGTTGTTGGGGTGGCTTTCAGGAGTACATGCAGCTAAGGGAGAAAATATTTGAATTTAAAAGTAAAGGAAAAGCCTAGCGCTAAAAGCTGCTTTACTGGCTGGGAGTGGGGGAGGGGAGGCTCCAGCCCCCCTTAGGCAGCATCAGTGAGCGTGAAGCCCTCCGTTCTCCTTTTGTGACGAAGGGTCCCACCACGTCCTTACAGTACTTTACTTCTCTTTCGGCACGTACAGCCTCCTGATGCTCTGTTATGTGTGTACCGGCTTGTTTATCGTCTGCCAGCCCACCAATCCATGAGGGCGAGGACTCGGCCTTTCGACTCTTGCGGTCCCGATAAATACTTGTTGAATGAATGAAGATGTATAAAACACTCCCAGTTCTAACAAGAAAAGAATACATCATCAGAAGACAACTCTCATTTGGGTGGTTCTGTAGGAGGAAGGAATCTTTCTAAGATAGGAAGAGTTAATGGTAATTTGTTATAGCAGCACCAGAAAACTAACAGAAGCAGTGATTTCTTTTTCTATTTTTCAACCTTTATCATTTCTCCATTGTTTAGTCAAATTTACACACATTCATTTAGCCTGTGCAAGTGATGAGCACAATGCCGGATGCCGGGGACACCGTGGTGAGCCAGAAGGCCACAGCGCTGCTTTTCTGGGGCTCACGGTAGAATGGAGAGGAAAGACCTTGAATGGTGAGCATCTGACAAAGGACTGGACCCTAAAACCAGGGCCCAGATTGCCCTCTGGTGCACATCTGGCTTAATGGATGCAGGTTTCATCCAAGGATGTGAGATGGCATTAAGGAGGGAACTCCACGAGTGACACCGGCCTCCTGTAGAGATATGCTTGGTCAACCTGTGGGGAAGGCTGGGGCATCTCGGCAGTCCCCCCAGGTACATCACCCTAAAACTACAATATAATCACCTATGGCTGCCTCTGTGGTTGCAAAACTAGCTTCTTACCAGACACATACTTGAACCTCCCATGCTGTTCCGGCTATATAGCCTGCTCCACCCAGTGCCATGCATGGGATGTAGTCCTGGGACTCCAGAACAGTGAGTGTCTGTGCACAGCCTTTTTTTCACCACAGCCAGAGGCAGACTGGCCAGCCAGAAAGCAAATGAACCCCTATGCTCATGCTAAGCAACAAAAATCCTGAAACAAGGACCTAACCTAGTCTAGGGGAGGAGAGCAGAGGATGTGATGAAAATATGTTAGCCAAGCAGAGCTTGGAGGAAGAGGGGTCCATCCATAGGGGACAACACATGTGACATCTGTGGGCTTCCTTTGTCCTTTCATTAGCAATACCTGGCTTTTGTAGAAATGTTAGAAAAGGTGGATAAGCAACAGGAAGAAAATGCCAATCACCCATAGCAGCAGTGCCCGGCTATAACCTTCTATGTTTTCATGCTTGTGTGCATCTAGATAACCACATATAGACCAGTATATACAGATTATTTTAAAATCTTTTTTTAAAAAACTTGTTCCAATCTCCCCTTATTATTTTCTTGACACCTGGCCTTGCTCTCTCATTCACTTAGAACTGTAGCATGTGGTTTTCCATTTCTCTTATGCCCCAGACACAGCCATCATTTTGTGTGACATTGACCTCTGTCTCAGTTCCCTGGGGCTGCCATAAGTACCACCAACTGGGTGGCTTAAAACAACAGAAATGTGTCCTCTCACAGTTGTGAGTCCAGAAGTCCGAAATCGAGGTATTGAGGAGGTCCCAGTCCCCCTGAAGTCTGTAGGGAAGAGTCTGCTCCATGGTTTCTCCTGCCTGCTGGTGGCAGTAGGCAGTCCTTGGGGTTCCTTTGGTTGTGGCATTATACATGGTCTGTCCCCGATCACAGGACCTTCTTCTCTCTTTGTTAGTCTCTTCCCGTGGCCTCCTCCCCTCCTGTGTCTCTCTGTGTGTCCCAGTTTCCCTTCTAGTAGGACACGGGTCATGTTGGATTAGGGCCCACCCTCATCCAGTTTGGCCTCATCTTTACTACCACACCTTCCAAGACCCTATTTTCAAATAAAGTCACATTCTGAGGCTTAAGGGGTTAAAAGACATCCACATATCTTTGGGGGGACACAATTCAACCCATAATAACAACCATGTAGGAAATTCACCCAATACCCTGGATTCTCAGTTGCTTCACCTTCTTACCCAAAATGAGATTTTCCCCATCCTGCCTTAGCCAGCGATGCCACAGTGATCGCATCACATCCAGATTCAGTGAAAAAGCCTTCCCCAGGTGCGCTTTGCTAGCTCAGCTCTCTCCACTCCGACCGCTGTGCAACGTGCCCATTCTTCCAGCCCATTGACTCCCCTGCATCCCCCAACCAGCCAGCCCCTGCCTCTGGTCTGCACGATCCACATGGAAGCTACGGTCCATCATTTTTGTAACCTGCATTCCAAGTTGCTGAAACTCTTGCTCCTCAGTCTTTTTATCACTTTTACTTTCCACAACCCCAGTCTTGAATCAACCCAACTTTCTGCTCTCTCCTGTTTGCACACCAGCCACTGAGAGTTATTGAAGAAAGTCAATCAACAGATTGCTTATTATGAATCATTTTTTCTTTATTTTGGAAAGTTTCAAGCTTAAAAAACAAACACATCCTTAACAATGATCATCTACTCATGGACAATAGTATTTCATTAATACTCCCCAATTCCACCCATACCCCAAACATACTGGATTATTTTGAAGCAAACCTCAGACATCATACTAGTCCTATATTAATATCTGAGTATATATATCTTTAAAAGAAAAAGAGTATTTTTAAAAATCTAAGTACAATACAAGTTATGAACTGAAAAAATTAATAATCCCATAATCATTTTATAATTTCTTAATTTCAAAAAGTTATTCATATCAGGACCAAAATAAGTTCTCTACATCACCATTAATTGATAAGACTCTTGAGTTCTTTTAATTTGTAGGTTTCCTTCCCTTACTTGCTATTTTCATCCTTGCAATTTGTTTATTGAAAAAAATGGAGCCATTTGTCCTGTAGAGTTTCCCACGGTCTGTGTTTTGTCGATTGCACTTTCTTTCTCCTGGGCTTCCCACAAATTTGTAGTTGAGCCTCGATCAGATTCAGGTTTGATTTTTTTTTTTTTTTTTTTTTTTTTGGCAAGAACACGTTGTAGGTGGTGTAATATCCTTCCTTCAGGAGCCCATAATTTTACAACTTCTAATGAAATGATGGACCTTGAGAACTGTGAGAAAATACATTTCTGTTGTTAATTACTGTTTTAGGATAACCCCCCTAGAAGATGAATTGTTGGATCTAAGGGCCTATATGAATGGCTGGTGATATTTTGCTGCCAACTAATCTTCCTTTTCCATGGAACTCAGGGGTTACCCCACTCTCTGTCCTTCCAGTTGCAAATGCTCCACTCACCCCAGCTCATCTCCTTGGAGTCCCCATTAAAACCTGCCCCAGGGACTCCATCTGGGGACGCAAGAACTGCAGACATTCAGCACACCACAAAGTGTTTATAAGCTGCCAGACAAGACCATGAGATGCAACCTAGGCAACCAGACAGAGGGGACCTCCCCAAACCCACTCACCCCTCTATAGGACACCTCTTCAAGCTCTTCTCCAAGCCATCCTCATCGCCACTTTGGCAGATCCTTTTTAGTTCTTATCAGAAATTGGAGAGCAGAGAATTAGATTCAAGTCCTGTATCACTAAGCCTTGTTATTTTTGCAAAGTACACATTGTGCTACCAGAAGCACACTGCAAAGCATTATCATGAATTATTTAAATTATCCTTGTCACAATAAATGAGCAAAGCACATTTTGTTCATTTTCTCTCTACATGTTGTTATTTCTCTTCATGCATTTCTGGCTTTGCAACATTAACTAAAATGCAATGAGCCACAATGTCATAACTGCAAACACCTCCAGTCTTGATGCTCATGTACAGAATTTTTTATGTGACTGAAGCACTTCCCTTCCTTCTTGCTTAGCATTCATTACACTCGAATGTGTCCTTGTAATAGTGCAGACCAGGAACAAATATAAAATATACATAATTGAGGTGCCTTCTTAACAACACATCTAAGTCTCCTCTTTTGCTCTGCTAGGATGGGACAGTAGAAGTGGGGTGGTAAAGGGTTGTAATAAAACTTTATGAAGATGCTTTTTTCTCTGAATTTATTGTTCAGTCTAATCTCTTAGGTCCATCTTTGAAAAGGAGACTGAAATTATTTCTGTTTTTCATCTTACTTTACTGTTTTGTACTTCCAAAGAAAACTGATAATAAGTTGTATCTCAAGGGCCAGGAGAAGGCTTCCGAAGGCCACCTCAGCCAATGCAGGGGAACCGTAATACAACAGAGAGGAACAGTTCTGGGAGTGCCACAGTCTTGTTCAGCTTGGATGTCAATCCCTTTCGAAAGAAAGCGTGGTGATTCTGCACATTTTTATCATCGAGACTGGGAGGATCCCTAAGTGACATTTCTGTCTGTGATATTATATGCGGCCGGTACATACAGAACCTGTTCTCTGTCCTCCTGTGCACACACACACGCCTGCATGCTCCCCAAGCCTAGCATGCCAACAAGTTCATTTTAAGCAACTCTGTTTTGTCTCAGTATGTGACAAGGTGTTCTAGTTTGCTAGCTGCCGGAATGCAATATGCCAGAAACGGAATGGCTTTTAAAAGGGGGAATTTAATAAATTGTTGGTTTACAGTTCTAAGGCTGAGAAAATGTCCCAATTACAACAAGTCTATAGAAATGTCCAATCTAAGGCACCCAGGGAAAGATACCTTGGTTCAATAAGGCTGATGAATTTCAGGGTTTCTCTCTCAAGTGAGAAGGCACATGGTGAACAAAATCACAGTTTCTCTCTCGGCTGGAAAGGCACATGGCAAACACAGTGTCATTTGCTAGTTTTCGCTCCTGGCTTCCAGTTTCATGAACCTCCCCGGGAAGCGTTTTCCTTCTTCATCTCCAAAGGTCGCTGGCTCGTGAACTCTCTGCTTCCATGGTGCTGCAGCATTCTCTGCTCTCTCTGAGTCTCCCATTCTCCAAAATATTTCCTCTTTTATGGACTCCAGAAACTTATCAAGACCCATCCAAATGGGTGGAGACATGTCGTCACCTAATCCAGTTTAACAACCACTCTTGATTAAATCACATCTCTCGGGAGATGATCTGATTACAGTTTCAAACATACAGTATTGAATAGGGATTATTCTGCCTTTATGAAATGGGATTTTGATTAAAACATGGCTTTTCTAGGGGACATCCATCTTTTCAAACCAGCACACACAAAGTTACCTGGTTCAGGGATCAAGAAAAAGCAGTGACGTAAATCGAAGCCGGGGAGGAGAAAATGCTAGGCCAACAAGTATTGAATCTGGGGACTGAAGCGAGCCACCACTTCTTTCTTTAAAACCCTTTTATATTTCTTTGTTTCAGACTTACAGCAAATTGCGATAATCGTACAAATGACTCCTCCATACTTTTCTTCTGGATTCCTTAACTGTTTATATTTTGCCATTTCACATCACCATTCTCTTGATCCATTTGAGAGTAAGTTGCAAACATGATACCTCATTAAACCCTAAGGATTTCAGTGTATATTTCCTAAAATGACCCTGTCCTGGAAAATCAAAGAACATCTACCAAGGTCAACAAATCCACATGAGTACAGGACTACCCCCCTAGCCACCGGCCCCCATCAACTATTACTGACCGGCCCAACCATGCCCTTTGCAGCACTCCTTTCCTGTGCAGCATGGGATCTACTCAGCATCCCCTATTATATTAGTTTTCATGACCTTAGCGTGGAGCAAGTCCTCAGTATTTCTCTCATTCTGTTTCAGTTTGCTGAAGTGGCTGGACTGTAAAAAAAAAATAAAGGAAGAAAGAAATGGGTTGGCTTTTATAATGGGAATTTATTAACTCACAATTTATAGCTCTTAGGCCATGAAAATGTCCAACTCAGGGCATCTGCAGGACGATACCTGGACTCTGAAGACGGCTGCTGGCATCAGGGGCTCCTGTGTCACATGATGACATCTGCTGGTCCTCCCCTCCCGGGTGTCAGTTCCTCCAGCTTCTGGCTCCAGTGGCTTCCTCTCAGCTTCTCTGGGGCTTTTTCCATGAGCTTCTCTTGATTTCCTCTCCTTGTGTTTTATCCTCTTGTAAAGGACTCTAGTGAGAGAACTAAAGATCAACCCTGAATTGGGTGGGTTGCATTTCCATGGAAACAACCTAATCAAAAGGTCCCACCCACAAAATTTCCCACAGGAATGAATTAAAAGAACATGGCCTTTTCTGGGGTACATAACTGCTTCAGCCACCATACATTCCTTTGACCCTTTTGAAGAACACAGATCAGCTCCTTTGTTGAATGACCTTGAATTTCAATCTGTCTGATGCTTCCTCAAGACTCAGGGCGTACTTTCTGGGCAAAAGCGTCACTAACCCGGTTCTGGCTTCTCCATGGATCACATCAGGAAGCAAACAATGTCCCTTTGTGCCATTATTGGTGATGTTGCTCTGTCACTTGGTTAAGATGGCTAGTTATTAAATATTTTGTACTTATTGGTTAATGAGAATCTAAAAAGTATTTGAGTCTATGTAAATTTCCTGTCCCTCATCAAACTTTTAACTACTAGTTTCAGCATCCACTGATGATTCTTATCTGAACAATTTTTATTGCTATGACAGTTGCCAAGTGGTGATTTTTTAATTCCTGAGTTCCTTCTACGTTTATTTACTGGAGCTCTGTGGAAGGTAGCACTTTCTCTTTTTATGTTTATTCATTTACACTGAGAAATGTACTCCATCCAGAAATAATGCCTAAATTGAGATAAAGGAAGAAATGGGAAGCAGCCACAGTTTCAAAGAAAACTAAGCAATTATTTAGATGAGGCAGTTGGTAACTTGAGAAAGGAAATGCATGCATAATATTTAATTATAATCATATCCTAATGAAAATTCTTATGGAATTAACTAAAATTAAGATATACTTAATATTGGCAGGAGAAGAGCAGGATAAGGGAGCTAAAATCGTCATTCACTCTGATATCAATGCAATAGATAGTGTCTTAAAATAATAAATCAAGATAGAATATACACAATTAAATAGAAAAACGCCATCCCCACAAATATCCTTAAAAAGTTGAATATGACTGCCTGTTTGGTACAAGATTAAGGAAGGTAATAGTGGGGGCAGGGTTGTAATCTTTTGATAAAAACTCTCAGCATAATTTGTTTTAAACTGATCTGCTAAAAAATATTTTTAAAATATAAGTTTAAGGTGAATAATAACATTGTCCACTTTTTGCAAAATAGCCAGAGGCATAACCTAAGATTCCTTCCTAAAAAATCTAAATTAAAAAAACAAAAATACAAACCCAGAACTATTTTGTTTATTACACACACAGAACTAAGCCCCTAATCACCCACTTTTGTCATAGCATTAAATTCTATGAAATGCCAATTAGACAACAAAAACTACATTATAAAAATACTGTAAATCTTTCTTAGAGAATATTAGTAAGGTTTTCCGTTTCTCACCTAGAGTATAAGACTTTTTCAAATCATTATCAGGTCAGTAAACACAAGAGCTGGTCCCCAAATCTCCCATCTTTCTTTCCTTAAAGCCCCAGGAACGATGCCCTCCCATCCTCTTTTCTTTTGTTCCTCCAGCGTCACTTTGCCTTTTCTAGTGTAACTCAGTGGAGACTCTCTTAGGGTCCTCTCACATCTTATGATTTTGCACAACTAGAACCCAGAGGATGAGCTTTCCGATCCTAACTTCTCCCCAGAAGCAGATACTCCCCCAGCAGTGGGGAGAAGGATTTAACCTCTAATTTGGTCTTTTTCCTGTCATGCATTTATCCAACACGTTTATTAAGTGCCTGCTGTGTGCCAGGAACTACGCTTTGTCATGCAGAAGAGGCGCACCCAGATAGGAAGTAGGGCTTGGGAGGGCAAACGTTAGGGACAGAGAAGCAGCAGAGCAGAGTCTCCCTAGCCCTCACCACCCCCCAGCATGGGCCAGGTGAATAGGGATTGTGATCAGCCAGCCATTGAGCAAGTGAGTACAGAAAGACTCTGCACCGTGATGCCATGTCTACTTACAGTGTGGTGTGCTGGGGCAAGGACCATCTATAGATGTGTAATCTTAGGGGCTTCTCAATCAAGAAGTGCCTTGTTAGAAAGAGGGAGTCTTTGAAACAGCAGGTGTTCTTCCACTGAGCTAACCCAAGACCGGTTAGAGCAGCTCTATTCTGAGCCTCCAAAAAGGGGGCCATCTGGATCTGTTCTCAGTCCAGCCCATGTGACTTGGCGGCTCATCAGTGCCACTCTGTACACCGTCTAGTTTCCAACCCATTACAGTGGTGTGGTCGGCTGAATAATGGCCCGAAGATGTCCACATAACGGCACGTTATTACCTCACAAGGTAAAAGGGACTTTGCAGATGTGATGAAGTTAAGGATCCTGAGTTGGGGAAATTAAATTATCTTGGATTATCTGGGGGTACTGAATGCAATCACAGGTGTCCTTGTAAGAGGGAGCCAGGAGTCAGAGAGAGAAGGCATAAGGATGGAGCAGAGGTCAGAGAGGAGCAAAGATGCCACACGGTTGACTTTGAAGAATAAGGAAGGAGCCATGAGCCAAGGAAAGTAGGCAGTTTCTGAAAGTAGGGGGTGGCCAGAAACAGATACTGCCCAAGGTTCTCCAGAAGGAAGCAGCCCCTATGACCCTTTGACATGGCTAAGTGAAACTGACGGTGGACTTCCAGCTTGGAGAACTGCACGGATAGTAAGTTGATGTTTTCTTTAAGTCACTGTTTATGGTAGATTGTTACCGCAGTCATAAAAAGCTAGTCCAGGTGAGTTTCAGATGTTTTTTCAAGTGTGTGTCAATTAAATCCCACACAGCTAGGTCAAGGAGGCAGTAACCTATCCAACATGGTGGGAGGGCCCTGGAAGGCTGA
This sequence comes from Tamandua tetradactyla, assembly GCF_023851605.1. Classification (NCBI taxonomy): domain Eukaryota; kingdom Metazoa; phylum Chordata; class Mammalia; order Pilosa; family Myrmecophagidae; genus Tamandua; species Tamandua tetradactyla. The sequence goes on from NC_135351.1 coordinate 38,863,465, forward strand.
CTGGGGCAATCTGTTCATATCTGCAATAGGAAAGAGGTTTCAGCCCCTGCACCCCATTCAGCCCTCACCCATTTCCCTACTTGCCCGTCAACCAGGCTCTGTTAGGATGGGCTGGGCTGTCCTTCTCTGCAGTGACGAGTTCCACAGGAATGTAGACATCACCATTTCTCCCTTGTGAACGACTTCTGAGGAGCGAGGAGGTAGCTGTCAAACCACTAAGGCGAAGCCAGTGCTGAAATTCGTGTTTGTCCAGGTGTCTTCAATCGGAACAATGCGGGCCATCCATCATCTACTGATGCCAAGTCAGGCATGAAAAGCAGGAGAGGAATGAACTGTTCCTTTTCAAACCAGTACTGTTCAAGAAAAGAGAGGAATGTACTTCCCCTCCTCTGACTCTCCTCTTCTCCTCACTCCCACCCCTGACTCCTGCTTATCAAAGTAGCTCCGCCAAGGAAGAGGGGGGTTGAATGCAACTTCTACTACTGGAAACAGTGGAAGAGCCAGCCCCAGAGAGGTCCTCACTGGAAGTCTAGCAGAATTGACAAGTTGTGCAGGTCTTGTGGGTAGCCATGACTTCTGCATGACTGAGAATTCCTTATCAGATATCCCAGTAAAACCTTATGGCAGTTCCACTACTGTAATCGTTTTGAGCGTAAATCCAGCAGGCTGGCATAGTGATGTTGGCTGCACAGGCTTCATCAACTTTCCTAATTCTGGTGCTTTCTTTTCGATCTAGTCATGCCACAGGAGCAAGTACACAAACATAAAGATTGAATTCATGATTTAGCGAGTGTCTGATTCATAAGGAGGCAACCTCGTACTCCAATCCTGGGTGGCTCAGTGACCGGACCATGCAGTTAGGGTTGGCCCACTGGCCTGTTTAGGAAAATCTCTGTCTCAGGACAGAGCACTATAGGGCCAGTGGTTCCTCTTGAAGTTCAGCCCATTGTCCAGGGCATCTGATGCTGAGGATTATCATCAATTTCTTACCATTGTAGTGAATTGGTCGGGCCTCTCTTGGAGGAGACGGCCTCATCAGTAAATCCTGCTGTCTCCAGATTTTGCAGGTGAGGCCCCCGTTGAGCCAGCAGTTTGGGTAAAGTAGTGGCCAAGACTCTCTGAGTCTAAAGAATGTTCACAACCTATGATCTTAGGGGCCACACTTGTCCTGAACGAGGGATGCTATTTTTATTTCATATGGGAACTGGGTCTTGACTTGTCCTATGGGGATTTAGACCAGCAGGACCCGTGGCAGGGTGAGACCGGCTGGGAGGAGCAGGCCTTTCCTTTCAGTGAGTTCATCTATATCTGCTCGGGCACAGAACTGGGGCAGCAGAAGCAGTTCAGCTTTGAGAGAAAATTCTGTGGTCAAAACGGCCCAAGGCATTGAGTTCTGGAGTGTTTTTATTGACAAAGTTACCAATGTGCCAGGAGATTGGGCACAGGTATCTGCAATTCCACCGTGTTTGGTGGATATTAGGGGTTCCAGGGAAGAGCTTCTTGTTCTAATGGTTCTTTTTCAAATATGATGCCTATCAGGCGGCTTGGGGCTATAGTTGGGGATGTCTTGTTGTCGATATCTAAAAGGGACAAGCATGTGTTAACTGTCCCTTTTTTGTTGTTAGCGGTGTATGCATTTTGGGTGGGCCATGAGAAGTCTTTTTTGTCTGAGGTCTCCATAGCCCCCAGGATGGTTACTTTGGTGGGACTTTGGATTTTCTCCTCATACAAGACCCATCTGTGCTCACAGGATATATCATGTAGTTCAGGACATTTTCTTAATGGATGTCATTATAAAAAAGATATCAAATTAAGAAATTATTGTTAAAATTTTTAGGTATGATGATAGTATTATGGTATATGTTTCTTTTAAATGTCCTTATAGTTTAGTAATACTGAAGTATTTGTGGATGAAATGATATGCTAGCTGGGATTTACTTTAAAATGAAACAGAAAGAGAGAAGAAAAAGGGGCAGAGCAGAAACTAGATTGATAATTATTGAAATTGACTAATGGGGTCATGATGGCACCACAAATATTAAAGGGAAATAAAGACAGTTTTAGATAAAAGGAAACTGACAAAGTTCATTCTCAGAAGACCTTCACTATAGAAATGCCAAAGGAAGTTCTTCAGGCTAAGGAAATTGATACCAGATGTAAACTTCGATTTATAAGAAGGAATGAAGAGCACAGGAAGTGGGAAATATGTTGGTAAAAAAACATTTTAAAAAGTCAGTTTAAAGACACATGACTATTTAAAGCAAAAATCATGTATTGTGAGGTCTACAACACAGGTAGATGCAGTCTATATAATAACAATAGCACAAAGGATGATGAATATTCTTTTATTTGACATGAGTGTTAACTCTTAAGGAGGATATCACAATTTAAAGATGTGTACTGCAGCTCCTAACAACTTAAAAGAATAATGCAAAGGGGTATGGAAGAAGAGCCGATTAAAATGGAATACAAAAATATTTGATTAACTCAAAGCAGGGCAGGAGAGAAGGAGTCAAGGTTTAAAGCTCAGATGGGACAAATAGACAATAGGTAATAACATTGAGACCTGAATTCAATCATATCAATAATTAAATTAAAATGGACTAAACACTCAAATTAAAAGGCAATGATTGTCAGATGAGCTAAAAAATAGAAGATCCAGCTATATACTGACTTTGAGGGTCAGTATATAGTATACTTTATACTTTAAATATAAAGACACCGGTAGATTAAAAGTAAAAGGATGGGGGAAAATCTACCGTGCAGATAATAAAGCATAGCAGGCTAGAATGGCAATCAGACAAAATGGACTTTCAAGACAAGGAATCTTACCAAAGAGATAAAGAGGTTTGTTTTATAATTATAAAAGGGTTAATTTGTCAAGAAGACACAAGAGATAAATGTGTGTGTGAACCAAATAGTAAAGATTAAATTACATGTAACAGAACTGATGGGGTTATTTAATAGAACAACTAAACAAAAAATCAGTCAAGATGTAAAAGACCTGAGCAAGCTTTTCAGCTGCCTTGACCTAATTGGTATTTATAGAAAACTAAACTCAATGACTACCAAATAGATGTTCTTTCTATGGACACATTCAGTGTTCACTCAGATCTTTTTCTGATCCACAAGATAAGAGTCAATACTTTTCAAAATGTTAAAATCTTCTTAGGTGCATATTTCAAAGCACAATGAAGTAACATTGGAAATTGAGAAAACTGAAATATTTAGTTTCAAATATTGGGAAATTAACTCCTAAATAACCTAGGGTCAGAGAAGAAGTCACAAAGGAAATTAGAAAACATTTCAGGCTGAATGATAATGAAACTATAGCAAATCAAAGCATGTGGGATGCAGCTAAAAGAGCTTAGAGAGAAATTTACAGTTTTAAATACTTATATTAGAAAAGAAAAGCTTTTCAAATTAATTACCTAAGTTTACACCTGAAGAAGCTAGGGGAAAAAAAAAAAAACCAGTAAATTACAGCCAAAACAAATAGAAGGAAAGAAATGCTAAAGATAAGACTAGAATTCAATAAAATAGAAAATGGACGAACTGAGAAAATTTAATGAAACCAAAAGCTATTATTTTGGAATTAGTAATAATGTTGATAAGCTCCTAACAAGATTAATCAAGGAAAGAAAAAGGGAAAGCGCAAATCATCAATATCATGAATGAAAAAGAAAATATTGCTGCAAATCCTACAGATATTAAAAAGATAATAAAGGAAAATTATCAACTTTTATACTAATACATTCAGCAATTTAAATAGCTGCTTTGAACATTCCTTAGTTGTTCTTAATAATTGCTTTCTAGATTTTACATATATAATACATGCAATGCGATAGTTTTACTTCTTCCTTTCCAGTAGATATGCCTTTTATTTCTTCTTGCCTTGTAAACGTTGGGACCTCCAGGGCATGTTAAATTGAAGTAGTGAAAGTGGACGCTCGTGCTGTGTTCCTGATGCTAGGGGGAAGGAATTTAATATTTTACCATTCAGTGTGATGTTAACTCTAGGCTCTTATTTTAATTGCATTGGGAGGTCACTGTAGGGTTTTAAGTGCTTGAGTGCCATTATCTAATTTACATTTTCATAAGACCACTTGGGCTGTGAGGTGAGAAATGGTCTTTGGGGAGGCTAGAATGGAAGTGAGGAGACCAATTAGAAGGCTGTTGCAGTGGTCTAGGACAGAGGTGGAGGAAGCGTGGGCCTGAGGGAGAGCAGTGCAAATGGAGAGAAGTAGTTGAATTGGGGGGATTTATTTTGGAGACACAGCTGACAAAATTTATTGATTTACTGGATTTGGAGGTAAAGGAAAATGAAAAAATAAGTTTATGGCTGAAATGACTAGGTGAATTTTTGAATTTTTTCCTGTGGATTTCAGACATTTTTTGTTACTCAGGTTTCCCCTTAAAAATGGGTAGTTAAAAGTAGACTGTTTTTTTTTTTAATGCAACCTTATTTTGTTTAGGATTTAATTAATTTTTGCAGGGAGAACATTAGAGAAAGGACAATGATCAGTCTTAAAATGAATTTTTGGTCAAATTAGATATTACTGTTCTGAGCTAAACTTCTACATCTTTCTTTTTTTAGGTTTGTCCAAGACTGGTTTTCAGAAAAGAATCAAGTGGCCAAACTGGATTTCTCTACCGTGTTACCACGCTTCATTTCTCTATATATCTTTTCCTTTCTGAATCCAAAAGATTTATGTGCAGCTGCACAGGTCAGCTGGACCTGGAAGTTCTTAACTGAACAGGTTTTCCACTTATCATTTCCTTTTAATAGAACACAGATACAACCGCAATCCATAATGAGGCAATTTGGGTAGCTCTCTTCCCTCAAAACGATTGCCAAGGATAGCTGAACCATAATTAATGTGCCCTTAACAGAAAAAAACGGGAATAAGTTAAAGACAGTGATTTATTTTATAGATAAGAGGATAATCACTATTTCAATAATTCATGTAATTTTCATAACCTTTAAGCATTCAGTTGAATTATTTAGAAAATATTTTATCTTGGCTAAACATGTTCATTTCCTTCATTAAACACTATATAAGTTTTGGTTTTCATGTGACGTTATTTTATCCCTGATCGCTCCGCTTGGGAAATTTCTACTCAACCACAACTTCACCTGATCCCTCTTTGGCTAATATTTGTTGAAGAATATAAATATAGATCTTTTCACAACAGTTATGGTAGTTCACAGCAGCAGCTGTTTACTGCGCTACCATTAATTCTACCTCTGGCCTATTTGTCTCCTTATTTTCTTTTAGAAGACTTAATCAAATAATGTTAGACATACTTTAAATATGTCAATAATTTGCTTCTTTAAATTTTACAACATTTCCAGGGTGGGCTTGTGTTGAAATCTGGACCTCAGAGAATTGCCAGCTCCATGGAGGAGCTTTACTCAAAAACCTGCAGTGAGCTCAGGACTCATAGCACTTAGAATCTTCCTCAGAATTGAGGGTTACTATTTGCATGGTGTATTGTTTCCTATCCTTTTTACTTTCAAGCATTCAATGTTGTTTTTGATTCTTTAAAAATTTTTTTTATTGAGAAATCTTCACACACATACATTCATACAGGATGTACAATCAGTGGCACACAATATCATCACATAGTTGTATATTCATCACCATGATCATTTTTTTGAACATTTGTATCACTTCAGAAAAAAAAAAGACTCATACACCTCACCCCTGCCTCTCATTGACCACTAGTGTTTCCATCTACCCAATTAATTTTGCCTTTTGTCCCCCATATTATTTATTTTTATCCATATTTTTTTACACATCTGTCTATACCCTGGATATAAGGAGCATCAGACACAAGGGTCTCACAATCACACAGTCACGTTGTAAATATTACATCTTTATACAATCATCTTCAAGAATTAAGCTACTGAAACACAGCTCAACAGTTTCAGGTACTTCCCTCTAGCCACTCCAATACACCATTAACTAAAAAGGGACATATCTATATAATGCATAAGAATAACCTCCAGGATAACCTCTCGACTCTGAAATCTCTCAGCCACTGAAACTTTATTTTGTCTCATTTCTCTCTTCCCTCTTTTGGTCAAGAAGTCTTTCTCAATCTTTCGAGGCCAAGTCCTGCCTTATCCTAGGCTTTCTGTCCCACGTTGCCTGGGAGATTTACACCCCTGGAAGTCATGCCTCACAAAGAAGGGAAGGCAGTGAGTTCAAACATCTGAGCAACAAAAGAGGTTCTCTGGGGGTGACTCTTAGGCCTAATTTTAAGTAGGCTTAGCCTATCCTTGACGAGAATAAGTTTCATAGGGGTGAACTCCAAGATTAAGGGCTTAGCTTATTGATTTGGTTGTCCCCATCTATGTCCTTTTAAAAGGTTTATACCTTGTAAACAGAATATAGTGGTGATTGTTAATTTTAATATACATAATTTGGCAATCTTTGACTTTTAATGGGGGCGTTTAGTCTGTTTACACTTATCTAAATACCACTGGATTTTGTCAAATGCCTTTTCTGCTTCAATTGAGATAATCAAGTGTTTTCCCCTTTATTTTGTTAATGTAGTGTATTAACATTAATTGATTTTCTTGTGTTGAACCACCTTGCATACCTGGGATAAAATCCACTTGAATAGTGTATAATTCTTTTAAATGTGCTGTTGAATTTGATTTGCAAGTATTTTGTTGAAGATTTTTGCATCTATATTCATAAGAGAAATTAGTCGGTAATTTTCTTTTCTCATATTATCTTTATCTGTCTTTGGTGTTAGGTTGATGTTAGCCTCATAGAATGAGTTAGGTAGTTGTGTTGGTTTGAAAAAGTTTATGTACCCTAGAAAAGCCATGGTTTAATTCTAACCAACCTTGTGGGAACAATGGTTTCTTCTAATCCCTATTCAGTACTGTATGGTGAAACTTGAATTAGCTCATCTCCACGGAGACATGACTCAGTCAAGTGTGGGTATTTTAAACTTGATTAGGTAGAGATATGTCTCCACTCAGTCCAGGTGGGTCTTGATTGGCTTTACTGGAATCCTTTAAAAGATGATGCACTTTGGAAAAAGCTAGAAAACAACAAGAGCGAAAGCCATGAGATTCTGAGAGAGCAGAGAACACCACAGAATCATGTCACAGAGAGTCCACCACCCAGCGACTTTTGGAGATAAAGAAGGAAAACACCTCCTGGAAAGCTTCATGAAACAAGTAGCTGGAAGAGAAAGCTAGCACACTTTGCCATGTGCCCTTCCAGCTGAGAGAGAAACTCTGACTGTGTTCACCATGTGCCTTTCCACTTGAGAGGAAAACCCTGAACTTCATCGGCCTTCTTGAATCAAGGTATCTTTTCCTGGATGCCTAAGATTGGACACATTTCTATAGACCTGTTTTAATTAGGACATTATCTCAACCTTAGAACTGTGAACTAGGAACTTATTAAATTCCCCTTTTTAAAACCCATTCTGATTCTAGTATATCACATTCTGGCAGCTAGCAAACTAGTAGTGTTTCCTCCTGTTGAGTTTTTTGGAAGAGTTTGAGCAGGATTGTTACTAATTCTTCTTGGAATGATTGGTAGAATTCACCTGTGAAGTGATCTGGTCTTTTCTTTGTTGGCAGGTTTTTGTTGACTAATTCAAACTCTTTATTTGTAATTGGTCTGCTGAGATCTTCCATATCTCCTAGAGTCAGTGTGGATTGTTCATGTGTTTCTGGGAATGTGTCCATTTCATCTAGAATATATAAATGGTGTACAGTTTTTCATAGTATCCTCTTATAATCCTTTTCATTTCTGTAGGGTAGATAGTGATGGCCCCCTTTCATTTCTGATTTTAGTTATTGGCATCCTCTTCCTTTTTTTTCTTTGTCATTCTAGTTAAAGGTTGGTCAGTAGTTTGGCACTGATGTACATACACCCCAGTAGGCACACAGGGGCCACACTGCACCCTCTGGAACAGGGCCAGGCTGGCTCCACATGTCACTGGGAAGGGCCTGGAAGAGGGGCTGTCAAGGGCACTGGGAGCCCAGGCTTCTGAAGCTGTGTTCATTTGATTCAGCACTCACCCAGTTACTGCCATCCTCTAACAGTTTTCTATAATTTTGAGAAAATGTACGGTCTTTAATATTCCTCTGCTGCTTTTGCCTGATGGGGTTTGAAACAATGGCCATCTGAAATAGCTGACCAAAAGCAGTCATCATCCCTGAAGTTCTGAGGACAATATCCTCGTGGCCAAACTTGTCACTACTGCTGTCTACCACATGGCTTGGGGGTGGGGGGTGGGAGCTCTTATGGGGGGATGGAACTCACCAATATTCACTGCAATTTACCAGCCTCTTCCTATGGCTCTTCCTTGGATACTGCACAGTATGCAAGACTCCAGAGTTTCAAAATAGTTGATTTGGACAGTTCTTGGCAATTCAGTAGTTGTTTTGGTGGAGGAACTGATTCTTGGAGCTTCCTGCCCTCCATCTTTCCACAATCTTCCTCTGTATTTGAATTTAACTCCTCCATCTTACTATTTATTTCTCATTTGTTCTGTGAATTTGATGTTTCATTTTTTCCTTTTGTCTTCTTTTGAATTAATTAAATATTTCTTAGAATCCTAATTATGAATTTTTAGCCGTTCTTTTATGGTTACCCTAGAGATGCATCCTTGTATAATTTTACCACTTCTTAGGCAATGAGATAAGGACCTCTTAACTACATTTACCCCACTTTCAGTTTCTGTGTTTTTGTTGTCAAATATTTTAATTATATATATAATGTATATGCAAACACACATTTTATGTTTTCTACCTCATAAAACTTTATCACTATTGTTTTAGTCAATATTTATTTCCATGTCACCATATGTTTACCTTTTCTGTTGATCTTTGTTGCCTTCCTACATTTCTGAGTTTCCTTTTGAGGTAATTTTCCTTTTGTTTCTTGTAATGCAGGTCTGCTGCTGATAAATTCTTAGTTTTTGTTCATATAAAAATATTTCTTTTTCACTTTCATATTTGAGGGATGTTTTCACTGGGAATATCCTTTTAATGGAAATCTGAAAATGTTCCATTGTCTCAGGGCTTATATAATTTTTTGAGAAGTCAGAAATTTTATTGTTGCTCCTTTAAAGATATTAGTTCCATTTTCTCTAGCTGCTTTTAAAATTTTTTCTTTGTCTTTTGTTTTCAGCACATTTACTCTGATATATTAAGGTATGTGTGTGTTTATTCTGCTTGTGTTTTGTAGTAATTTTGGAATCTGAGATTTAATGTCTTTCATCAGTTTTGAAAAGTTCTCAGATCTTAGCTCTTCATGTATTTCTTTTGCTACATTCTTTCTCTTTTTCTCTTGAGATTCCAATACTCAAGAGATTCATTTGTTGTGTCCCATAAGTTTTATATTCTCTCATATATGTTTTCCAGCCTTTTGGCCTTCAGTTTTTAAGGCAGGATTTTTCTTCGAACCTATCTTTCAGTTTACTAATTACTTTTTCAACTGGATTCAGTCTGCCCTTAAACCCATCCATTGATTCCTAAATGTCAATGGTTATATTTTACAGTTCTAGAATGTTTATTTGATTCCTTGATTTGATTATTTGTCAGAAGTTTCCACCTAGCCATTTAGTTTCTTAAATATATGTGTCTTAGTTTGGAAGCTGCTGGAATGTGATATACCATATCTGGAATGATTTTTAAAAAGGGAAATTTAATAAGTTACAAGTTTATACTTCTAAGCCTATGGAAATGTCCAAACTAAGGCATCCAAGGAAAGATACATTAATTCAAGAAAAGTCAGTGAGTCTGGAACACTTCCGTCAGCTGGAAAGGCTTACTGGGCCCTTGCTGGTCCCATGCTCCTGGGCTCCATTGCTTTCAGCCTCTGTTCCTGTGGGGGTTCCTCACTTTGCTTCTCCAGGGCTGGCTTTCATCTCTTGACTTCCTTTGGCTCTGTCCAGGTTCTGGATTGCTTAACATCTTATGGCAGTGTCTGCTGGACTTCAAGCATCTCCAAACATCTGTGTCTCTGTTCTCCAAATGTTAGCATCTGCGTTGGCTCTGGTCTGAAGTTTCTGTCAACTCTCTCTCTGTTGGCTCTGAGGTTTCTGTCGTTTGTAATCTCTCTCCAAAAAGTTTCCTCTTTTAAAGGACTCTAGTACACTAATTAAGATCCACCCTGAATAAGCGAAGTTACATCTCTATTTAATCAAAAGGCCACACCCACAATTGGGTGCATCTCATCTCCATGGAGATAGTTTAATCAAAGTTTCTGTCCTGCAATACTGAGTTAGGATTAAAAGAAAGGGCTGGTCCCACAAGATTTGGTCAGGGCTAAACCATGGCTTTTCTGGGGTACGTAATAGATTCAAACCGGCACAATATTACAGTTGTCTTTATGTTCATGTGTGATCATCCCAATGTCTGAATCTCTGAAAGTCTCTATATTTACTAAAACCCAACAGAAGAAGCAGACGCTTTTTAAAATATACCTGGTTATTTTTATTTGAGTACCCAGATATTGTGTATAAAATTGAAGCAATAATTTCAGTTTCTGGTTAATATTATCATCCTCCAGGGAAAGTTTACTTTTGCTTCTGTTATTTTGTTGGAGTAGGAATGGGTCACTCTAATCAAATCAGAGAATGAGATATTCCAAACCTGCCTTCAGTCCTTTGATAATTTGTCTATTTCAGTGTCATCCTTACTGAAAAGGGTCTTTACTGAAGGCCTGGTGTGATTATCACGACTCTTTCTCTTCAAGGGCCTGAATTTTACCTTGTACCCTCTCTTCCCTGTAAGGATGCCTAAATTTCCTTAATGCTTCTAAGTCCTGCTACAACTTAACCGCTCTGCTTCTCAGCCTCATAGGCTTTATTTTGGAATTGGCAAATACTTTGAAGGGAAAAGCAAAGCCAAATACCAGGCTCACCTCTCTGCGTTTTCCTGCTCCCTGCTATCTTGGTTGCACAAGTTTTGATGTCTTGGTAGCCCTCTCATGTCTTCAAATAGTTGTTTTTATAATATTTTGTTTACATATTCAATTAGATTGAACCACATGAAATTTATTGTTTTGTCAAAAGACAGTTGTATATCGGCAATATCATATGGCTCAGTTGAAGTCATTCCCAGTGGAGACTGGGTCTGCAACAAACGACCATTGGAAGGTACAGAATTCTCTGAATCTAGGGGTAAAGTAGCCAGAAGCTATGGAAGCATTGGCTAAGAATCAAAAGTAGATAGGAAAATCAGAAAAGAAGGCTAATATACATATTCATATATAATATAGATTCATCAAAGAATATTTTTTCTGTGCTTTTATTTCTCAGGGTTAAGTTTAGATGGCAGTAAAAATCTCACTGTAATAAAAAAAATCACTACTAGAAAACTTTCTTTAAGAAGAGTTTACAATCCATCTTTTTCTCTTTTCGTTTTCTGAAGGACTGCTTATGGAGGCCCAAATGCGTTAAGTTTGGATGGTTTCTGCCGTATATGCCAGCAGAGAATGAGTTCGGTGCGTGGAAGCACCACTACCTGGCGTGTGTGTCCCACCTAGACTGGCTGACACCCAGGGAAGCGGCTGCAGTTTATGGGACCCTGAACGAACCCAAAGCGGAAGACGAGGAACTCCAAGAGAGACAAAGAGAAAAGTGCCTACGGAAAATAATCTGGGAGAAAATTGCGCTACGTAACAGTGAGTGGTTTTAAAAATATATATCCTACTAAAGTATTTTAAAAATAAATGGAGGGGGTACAAGGGTAGTTCAGTGGGAAAATTCTCACCTGCCATGCGGGAGACCCAGGTTCGATTCCTTACCCACGTACTTCCCAAACACACAAACAAACAAAAAGTCAACAAATGGTGCTGTAATAACAGGATACCCACATGGAGAAAGAATGAAATGTGGTGCCGTTATAGAGCATACAAACAAAAAAAAAAGAATTTACATATAAATTCCCACAGAGGAGGGTGGTGCTCTCTGAAATATCATGTGTCTCAAGTATCTTCAGGACAAGCTCTTTTTTATTTATTTGTTTATTTTTATCTGAAATGTGAAAACATAAGTAACAGAGCCTCCCCTGCTGCCCAGGTGTCTCAGGTTTGTAAAACCGAGGAGGAGGGAAACCACACGCAGGAGTGTAAAGACACAGGCAAAAGCAAAAAGAGAAACAGGCTGTAGACAGAAGAAGTGGGATTGCTGGAAAAGGAGGAGAAATGAAAATGGGGCAGGAAGCAGAAAGAATGGCACTTCACAGGAAGGGTAGTTGGGAGGTGACAAAAAGCCCTTTCGGCAAAGCCATCTGAGTTGTGCGATGCGTGGATGCGTGAAAGGAAGCAACAAAATCCATTTAAGTTGTCTTTTGTTTTATAAATGGTAACAAATAGGAAATTACTTAAAGCCAAGGAGGGCAGAAATGCGTGGGAAGCCTTCCGCTGATGCGCAGGGCTCCTCAAAAGAGGGGCGTGTGCTTTGGACTTGACGTTGATCTGAAAAGATGGGTAACTCATGCCCAAGGGCTGAGAGGATGAGACGTCTGGACGTGGCCTGTGAAAACGGTTGTCGCTCCGGTCAGCAGGCATATGGCCCAGTTCACCTTTATTTCTGATGGCTGCATCCCTGCGGACCTTGCTGGGCGAAGTGGGAAGTAAACAGCCCCGCCTGGTGCTGTGTGTTTTTCAGAGGAGCTACTCAGAGCTCGAGCCCCTTGGGTGAACGGGACGTGTTGCTCTAGATCGGTAAAAGCCAAGTGCCACCCACCGCTGTCCCCGTCTGTGAGGGATCGGGTGCAACTCCGTGACGCTTTGGAGAAGCAGCTCGTTCTGGCGTCCTTGGAAGCTTTGCCTCAGCGGTAAGCAGGACTCCACCCCGGAAGGCGCAAGGCCATTGTATGATGCCAAGAGTTTTTTCTTTGGAAGCTCAGCTAGCATGCAGCTGTCTTTTATGACTTACGTACAGCCCCTGGGATATCAACAGCAATAACTCCTTACTCTTCGAATACAGGGTCTTCATATATAAGAGTCACATTTTCTATCTCAAATCCCCTAAACCCCACAAGGACGTTTAACTGTAGCTTAGAACATTTTCTGTAAAAAGTCGCTGAGCAAAAACAACATTTTTGTGCAAATGCGTTTCGTGGTGTAAGAGTTGATGTGGGGGTGCGGGGCGGGGGGGGCTGTGGGAAGAAAAGAGATGCGCTCAGAAAGCTCTGATGGATTGATTGACGCAATTCAAAATCCCTCAGCTATTCCTTTTTCAAATGTCTTTTTCGGCCCCCTAAGTGTGTTACTTGGTTTGTTTTATGTTTTCCCAAGTAAGTAAGTTCTAGGGCACTTTCTGGCCTTGCAAAGAGGAGGAAGGGAGAGAGACCCGGGGGCAGGTTGGCCCCCAGCCCAGGATGACCCTTGCCGGGCTCCCTCCAGCCTGGGGCACTGAGGGCTGCCCCTGGTACAGAGAATATTTTAGCGCTTGCTTTTCAAGGTTGGGTTAGGAGAAAATGAGATCACTTATCCCCCCTTTTTCCCTATAGAAGCAATGTTTCTGGAACCAAATCCTACTCTTTATTATCAAAGAAGAATTGCCGTGGGGTTTATAAAAAACACGAAGGCTCTTCAGATTTGCAGCCACACTTGATATTAATATCATCTCGGATTCCTGCATATGAGGTACAGAGTGTGCTAGGAGGCAGCCCTTTTCTGTGGGTGTGGCACTCTGTTAGCCTCCGGGTGAGTAAGGATTCCTTCAAGCAGACATTTACAGGTCCAAGGGGTTTTAAAATTGGAAGCAAAAAAGGTAACCATAATTCGAAATTATTTTAAAAAAGCATTAAAGGTCAAAACTGACTTGCACTTACTAAGACTCCTATAAATTCTTACTGAATTCAGGGTGCTCAATTCAGAAAAGAATAAGGTGCTCAAGAAGCATTAAAAAAATTGCTTTTGGAAAATTAAAAAATTATGTGGAAATATTATGTAATAACTGTCCCTCAAAAGAAGAAAAGAATGTCAGAATACTATTTTGTGATCTATTTCATGTGGGTGTCATTAAATTAAAATATACTTTTTCTATAATGAAATTATATATTTTAATTTTAATACGAATACTAAGAAAAATAAAGCGCAAAGAAGACAAGTATATATTTTTATGGATGTGTGAGCATGTGCATGTGTGTATATTTGTATGTACATATTTGTGTATTAATTAATACACACACAGAAGTGTCTAGGGAGTGACATTCAGTAGGCTATATTCATTGATCTCCTTATAGCAACTTTGCCAGCGTAATTACTATATCTAATGAAATGATTGCTTTTAAGATCTGAAATCATTTCTCCTCCGATATCTCAACTTTCATCATTTAGCTAGCTCAGTGGATCCACATGAAAGCAAATCGGAGCTTTGATCTTTGTGTGGCCACAGCAGTTTCCCTAAGTTTAAAATACATCGTGCTGGGCCGAGCGGACACGCGGTGACAGGGCTCAGACGAACAAACTGCTCTAAAATAAACCCAGCACCCCACTGATCTTCTCTATGTGCAGACGATGCCGCAGTTACTTATTGGGCTATGCTTGTCTAGAGGTGCAAGTACAAAATAAGCATTTCCCTGTTTCAGTTTCTGGGCAGCTGAACCTCTCCAGAATGAGGTCCAAGGCTTTGGGAAAAAATCAGCAGCTTAAGTGACTTTCCAACCTGTCTGTTTCTGTGAATTAGCTCTGTCACAATTTGTTGGTTGAATTCAGAGAACAGTGGTTGTGGTATTTACTTAAGTGGCAAATATTTTCCGATCAATACTGGTGTTTCAAAAATTCATACTGAGGAGGAAAACTTTAAAATCTAACTTAAGACGTTCCTTGCAAAATGTAATGATATTATTTTAATTTGTAGATATGTCTCTGTGTGTAGGTGTGTAAAAAGAAAAAAGCCTGCGGGGATATAACTTAAAATGTTAGTAGTATTTATCTCTGAGTGATGGAGCTTCGAGTGTATTTAATTTTCTTCTTTTATAACTAGAAAAGAAACAAAGGAATTTTTTAAAGGCAATGAAGGAGGAACATTAGCTTCCTCAATCTCTGAGAAGAGACAAATACAATGCAATCTGTAGTGATCACAGTTCATTGCACATCCAGCATATTTCTTTCATCGATCAATATTCCAAGATGGTGTGCTTCAGTTGCTCCAGCTTTGGTTTCGTTTTTAGATGGTTGTGGACAGCATCCAGGCAGGGGTCGTCTCCGTGGTGTACGAGCACAGCGGCATCACTTTGGAGCACCTGCTCCATCTCACAGCAAAGGCCCTGGATGGGCGGAAGGTACAGAGCCTGGGAATTTTCAGTGACGGGGACAGCAGAGCAATCCACCTGCTCCAAGGTAGGACACGGGATTGGTCAAGAACCACACACGGCTTTGTGCTTAGGCCTGTCCACATGTAGGATCTTCAGCTACTATTTAAGTTCCAATTTGCCTCGAAGTGTTGATTGGGGTTTTATGAAGAAGATGAAGCAGTGTTAATAGCTCCAGACACCCAGCTCTGTAAACTGATGCCACTGAGACTTTGTTATGGTCCAGCTCAGCTCTGACCGCAAGCTCAGGGCTTGGCTGATATCACTAAGTCATTTTGGATCACCTTTCAAGAGTCTCAGCAGTTACCTTTTTTGGGTGGGGGAAGGAGGTGATGACCATCTTAGAAGTAAAACTTTGCCACTTTCTCTTCTTCCCCAATGTATCTTACCTCCAAACTTGTTTATATCTCAGATAGAATTGCTTTTACATTTCCCAACATGAAAACTCTCATCCTTGTAAGATGAGGGGAGGGTGGAAAGTTGATGGTCAAGAGTCCAGCTGGCAGAGAACCCACAAAATGGCAAAGTGAGCTCTGGATTCGTCCTTCCAAGCATTGTCTCAGTGGGTGGAACCCAGCAGACTTGGGACCATTCCAGGAAGTTTCATTTTCAGCAAAACCCAACTGCTTTCTGATGAGTTTTCTTGTTTAGTTTACCTTCTGTCTGGAGCATGCTGTGTCCCAACATCAATTTTATATATCCCCCTATTTTAGTTTGTAAGTGCTGCCAGAATGCAATATACCAGAAATGGGCTGGCATTTATAAAGGACATTTGTTAAGTTACAACTTTACAGTTCTAAGGCCATAAAAATGTCCTAACTAAGGCATCCAGAGAAACATATCTTGACTCAAGAAAGGCTGTTGGCATATGAAACACTTCTGTCACCTGGGCATGTGGCTGGCATCTGCTGGTCCTTTGGCTTCTGGTTTCAAACAGCTTCCCTGGGAGCATTTTCTTTCTGCAGCTCCAGATGTCTCTGTGTTGGCCATGAAGCTTTTTCCAAAATGGTTCCCTCTCAGAGGGTTCCAGTAAGTGAATTAAGACCCACCTTTAATGGTTTCCTTGGAAACCCCCCAATCAAATGGTCCCACCCACAACTGGGTGGGTCACATCTCCATGGAAACAACAAAAAGATTCCTCCCTAAACAATATTGAATTAGGGTTAAAGACTATGGGTTCTCTGGGGTACACAACAGTTTCAAACCAGCATACTCTCCAGAGTCAAGTCCAGATACTCTTTGTTTGGGATTAAAACTCCTTATTGATTACATGGCATCTCTTCTCTAAACAGGGAAAATTATCAATTGTGTGATTCTATCCTAGTAGTAGGTTCACAGTAAGAACTTATTACAGTTCTGGATTTCAGCCTTTCTCCACATGAGAAAGATTTCTAAATTCTGCCTTTTCCTTGTTTATTGGCTTTGTTTTTTAAAGCAATAGCAACAAAAACAAAATACCACAGAAAAGTAAAGTTTCCTTCTCTATAATTGTGGTGTTTTTCCCAAAGCTTTTTGCCTTAAAAACAACAAAAACAAAATCTTTTGCCCCAGCCACTGAAGAGGTCTTTTTTGGTGGATGTAGACCTCTGATGGGAAGGAGAGAATTGCCAGGGTTCTGTGCCTGGTTTCTTAAGAATTTCATTTCCGTGACTGAGGAATGAGCAGTCGTTTGGACTCCTTTACACATGTGCAGCTTCATACAGAATTCCCAAGCCTGAGAGAAGAGGAAAATTCCAGTGATTGTAGGTATCTCTGAGAGTCTTACCACTGCCCTGAACTATTTATTTTTTGATTGACAATCGAGACACTTCTACTTTGGTACTTGGTTGCAAATTCCAGGCTTGACTGACCACCCACCCTTCGCCCACCCACCTCTGCACTGGGCTGGCCACAACACCATGGCGATCCTGAGGACAGTCCAGCCCAGCCCGTAAGAAATGCCAAACCCTGAGCATTTGTGCAAGATGTGCCAGGCTTTTCATCACCAAATTTACACCTGACCAGCAAAGAATTCAGTGAAAATATTTTGTCCTACACTGCTTGCAAGTGGTGTAAAATAATTTAGGCCTTGTATTGTTCAGACTAGTTTCTGAACAATAAAAGTTGCCATTGTGAACTTTGTGGCTGTCTTCTAATCCAGGTTTTCTTCACTGTCATTAAACTCCACTAATTTTTCCCTTCTCCTTTTTATTTCCCTCCAGGTGTGTGTGTATGTGTGTGTGTGTGCAAAACATATCCTGAGATGGTTCCCTTTCTCCAGCTCCTGCCTGGAGCAATTTTGTTTTTGTGGCTTTAGTGCTCAAATGAGTAAAGTTGGGTAGTCTAATCCCTTCAAATTTATTTCCTCCTCTTGGGATTAAGCCATAAAAAGAAGTGCCAAATGACTACTGTAAAATTACATTTCTTGAGGAATGCCAATTAGAAACTACTTTTGGAGTGAGAAAGAAAATTGCTTGGGAGATGAGGTAAGTGTGATGGTTAGGCTCTGGTGTCAACTTGACCAAGTGATGATGCCCAGTTGTCTGGTCAGGCAAGCACTGGCCTAACTGTTGCTGCAAGGATATTTCATGGCTGGTTGATAAACCGGAAGGCTGGTGTATTAAATCATCAGTCACCTGACTGCATCTGTAGGTGATACATCTGTACTTAACTAAGGCATGGCTCCTACAACAAAATAATCCTATCAGTTGAAGAAGAGAGACTCTTTCTTTAGTTGGCAAGCCTCTCCTGTGGAGTTCATCCAGACCCTTCATTGGAGCTGCCATCCTCACAGCCTGTCCTGTGGATTTTGGACTCTTCCACTTCCATGGTTGCATGAGACACCTTTATAAATCTCATGTTATGGGTTTCTCCTGTTGGTTCGGTCTCTCTAGAGAAACTTGGCTAACACAAGAAGCATCTTATTTTGTTTGGCTTTCTTTCCAGTGACCCCAGGACATCGACCTCTCAGCCACCATGGGCCACGAGGGGCTCCCCTTCTGAGACACGATGTCCCAAGCACACAGTGTCATTGTGTGTGACCCCACTGCAGAGTAGCCCAGACACAGAGGTGCCCACAGGGCTTGTGGCATGGTCTGGGGTACTTCTAGTGTTTTTGGCTGCATGATAAATACCTGCCTTGGGGCATGACAGTGTTTCAAACTAACAGAACATTTGGATTTTTCTCCAGGCTATAAAATCGGAATTAAAAATTTGCTGAGGCCGGAGGTGAGAGACTTCTGGGAGAAGTTGGGAAGCTCTGTGGCCACTGCAGAAGAAGGGGGTCATGTGGACCTCTTCGTGCCCCTGGCGGCATCAGGTCAGCCTTGGAGACACCTTAGAGAGAGCGAGGCCACACCCGATGATAGTTTGTGAATTGGGGAAGTGTCGCAGACAGGTGCTCTGCTCTTACTCCTATTTATTTCTCTCTTTATACTTCATCTGCCCAGATGTTTGTGGACAGGGAAGGGGCAGGGGCAGTGGTCATAGTGGCTGCCCGCGCAGCATTGTTTTTACCTACTCTGGAATGCAAGCTATTTCAGCCTGCTGAGTACGGGGGATGGTGACTAACCACCATGAGAAACTCAGTGGTTCAGCCTGAGAAAATGCCCCCTGCTGCTGGGAGCCCGCAGTGTTCACAGCCCACGAGATACCAGGGACCTGGGCTTGAATCCCACTCCTGGCACTTGAGACAAGCTTGAGGGTCTCTGTTTCCTTACCTGAAAATTAGATAACGGTGCCTTACCTAACCTAACCTCCAGGACTTGTGAATCCCAAAGTAACATAAATATTTGATCATAACACTAATCATAATATACTTAAATAATATTGAAATATTTAAATCGGTGAGGGGCTTTGCAAAGATGAGTTTTGTTGAAGACCCTTGAGGTTGCTATAGACTTTTTATTTTTAAATGCCTTCAAACTTACAGGACAGTTAGAAAAATAATACAAACCCCATACAGAGAAAACCAGCATATCTCCATCTACCCCTCAAATACCAGATCCACCAATTTTAACATTTTGCCACATTTTCCATTGTTTCCTTCCTTCCTTCCTTCCTTCCTTCCTTCCTTCCTTCCTTCCTTCCTTCCTTTCTCCCTCCCTCCCTCCCTCCCTCCTTCCCTCCTTCCCTCCCTTCCATCTACCTATATCTATCTATCTGTGTCTTTTCATCTGTCTATCCCTCAGTCTACCTCCTGAACCCTTGAGTGTATGTTGTATACCACTTGCTTCCTGAAAGCCTAATCCTGCCATGCACACTTCTTAAGAACAGAATATTCACTTATATAACCACCTTAAGTGCAGTTATCAAGTTCAAGAAATTTAACATTGAGCCTCTTCTCCCTTGCTAGAGTCCATCCAGAATCATGTATTACCTTTGCCATTGTCTCTTTAGCTGCCTTTTCTCTCTCTTTTTTAATTGCGGGAACATATATACAACATAGACTTTCCCATCTTAACCAGTCCCAGGCATACCGTGCAATGAGATTAGTCACACTAAGAATATTGCAGTACTGTCACTACCTTCCATCACTAAAACTTCCCTCTCTCCCCAAAGAGAAACCCTGCAACCCTATTACCTGCATTTCCCTATTCCCTACTCCTGGCACCTGTACACCAATTTCTATCTCTATAAACATACATATTCTCCAGTATTTTCTTTGAAGTTACCATGAGGCTTAAATGTAACTTAAATTTAACACCCTAAATTTATTATATTCTCACTTGCTTTGATACCAAATTAACTCCTCTATCCCTCTATCCCCCCAACTTCGTGTAGTTCTTGTTACAAATTACATGTTTATATATTATGAGTCCAAAATCACTGATTTATTATTTTATGTATTTGCTTTTTAGAGCCTTTAGAAAGTAAACAGTGGAATTACAAACCAAAAATATAATGGTATTGGCACTTATATTTACCTGTGTTGTTACTTTCCCCAGAGATCCTTATTTCTCCATGTGGCTTTGATCTATTGTCAATTGTCTTTTCCTTTCAACCTGTAGAACTCTCCTTAGAATCTCCTGTAGGGCCAGTCTAGTGGTGACAAATTCCCTCAACTTTTATCAGGGAATGTCTTAATCCTGCTCTTGTTTTTGAAAGATAGTTTTGCTGGATATAGAATTCTTGGGTGGTAATTTTTTGCTGTCAGCACTTTAAATGTGTCATTCCCTTGCCTTCTTGCCTCCATGGTTTCCAATGATAAATTGACACTTAATCTTATTGAGACTCCTATCTATGTTGCTTTGCTCTTTTGGTTTTCTGAATTCTCTATCTTTGGCAATTGAGAATTTGATCATATATACTATTATGGAGATCTAGTTGATCTAACCTGTTTGGAGTTCACTGAGGATTTGGATGTGTATGTTCATGTCTTTCATTAAATTTTTGATGTTTTCAGATATTATTTCTTTGACTATTCTCTCTGCCCCTTTCTCTCTTTCTTCTTCCAGGACTCCTACAATGCGTTTGGTACATTTGATGGTGTCCCACACGTTCCTGAGGCTTTGTTCACTTTTCTTCATTCATTCCTTTTTCTCCTTCTCAGACTAGATGATTTCAACTTCCTTATCTTCAAGCTCTCTGATTCTTTCTTTTGCCATGTCCAATCTACTATTGAACCCCTCTAGGAAAGTTTAAATTTCTACTATGGTGGCCTTCTGGTCTGTTTGGTTCATTTTCATTATATCCACCTTTATATTAATATTTTCTTGGTGTTCATCTATCATTTTCTTAATTTCCTTTAGTTCTTTGTCCATGTTTTACTTTACCTCTTTGAGCATATTTAGGACAATTTTTTTTTAAGTCTTGGTATGGTATGTCTCAGGTCTAGTCCTCCTTATTTATGTTTCCAATACCCTATTCTTCTCCTTTGCCTGGGCCATTACTTCCCATTTCTGTGTATGTGTTACAACCTTCTGTTGAAAACTGTACATTTTGATATTTTAATGTGCTACTGCTGTAATTTAGACTCTGAGATATTTGTTCCTTAAACTTGAATCCAGCTAGTCTTATAGCAGAGCTTTTCTTGAATTTCAGAAGTTAGCTGATACAAAAAAGAGGAAGGAATAAAGAAAACACCTTACTCAGTGTTTGCAGATTGACCTGTGCAAGTGCTGTTCTTCAGAGCTTATCCCTATAATGAGTTTAGAGAATAGCTCCAGACCAAAGCATAGAAGCCACTGTGATCCTTTTGGCTCATGTGTCTTGCCTTGAGCATGCACATGTGACCCTAGCAATCCACCCAATTTACATGGTTCCAACTATCCCCTGTTCTAGTTTTCTAGTTGCCAGAATGCAATATACCAGAAATGGAATGGCTTTTAAAAGGGGGAATTTAATAAGTTGCAAGTTAACAGTTTTTAGGCCATGGAAATGTCCCAATTAAAGCAAGTCTATAGAAATGTCCAATGTAAGGCATCCAGGAAAAGATACCTTGATTCAAGAAGGCTGATGAAGTTCAAGATTTCTCTCTCAAGTGGAAAGGCACATGGCGAGCATTGTCAGGGTTTGTCTCTCATGTGGAAGGGCATATGGCGAACATGGCATCATCTGCTAGCCTCTTCTCCATCTCCCTGGTAGGTGTTTTCCTTCTTCACCTCCAAAAGTCACTGGCAGGTGGACTCTGCTTTGTGATTCTGCAGCGTTCTCTGTTGTGACTTTCTCGTGGCTCTGTCATTCTTCTCTGCTCTCTCCGAATGTTTCTCCAAAATGTTTCCTGTTTTATAGGATTCCAATAAAGTAATCAAGACCCACCTGGAATGGGTGGAGACATATCTCCACCCAATCCAGTTTAACACCCACCCTTGAGTGAGTCACATCTCCATGGAGATAATCTAATTAAAGTTTCCAACATACAGTACTGAATAGGGATTAGAAGAAATGACTGCCTTTACAAAATGGGATTAGAATTAAAACATGTTTTTTTCTAGGACACATGCATTCTTTCAAACGAGCACATCCTCCTTCCCTTCCCTTCCCTAGGAAACTATTTATTGATGGTCTTGGGCACTGTGCTGTATGTCCTACAGCCAGCACTCCCTTACCCCAGAAGCATGACTTGACTGCTCTCCCTCAGCGTCCTGTAGAAGAGCTTGGTGAGCCACATTCAACATGCAGGGCAAGTTCTGGGATGGTGAATCACCAGATAGTTGGAGCCAGATTTTTTTTCCCACCAACCTGCTAGATTAATTACTGTTTGGAGCCCGATATTATATGCTCCCAACATGTGCAGGAGAGTTACTCTGCTCCTTCTGAAACCAGGACCAGAGATCTGCACTGGAAACAGAGGGTGGCTCTGCACTGAGGGGTGAGAGAGGGGCTAACCAGGGTGCCAGGAGATGCTACTCTTTTTAAGTAGCCTTTTTCTTGATTCAGCACTTGCCCTATTTCCGTAATCCTTTAACTGTTTTATGGAGCTTTGAGAAAGATGTTTCTGCTACTTCTTACTGGTTGTTCAAAGCCTCTGTAGAAGATGGAGCTGTAAAGCACCTCACTTTGCTATCTTCAGTGGGGCCTGGCTGCTGATAGAATTTTTAGTGACTGGCTGCCTAGAATCAACCACTATGAGGCAAAGTTGATTTCAGCTCCTTGAAGGAAATCTCCAGAAACATTAAGTCAAATTTACTCTTAATAGAGCCCTTAAATAAAAGCTCTGCCTTCATGGGCTGTACTTTTTACCAAGCAGAGCAGGGCAGAGGGATTGTGAAATTAAATTTACTCCAACTATTTCTTATTACCCACTCCTTAGGGATTGTGAAATTTTAGTTTTCTTGAGTCCTCATATTTTACTGACTATTCAATACATGCAAAGCATGCCCCTGGCAACTTCATCTAGTGGAAGGGAAAACAAAGGATGGAAGGGCTTTCACACACACAAAAAATGAAATACATAGTATTTGGTAAAATAATTTGGTAAAATTTATTTTTATAGTCACTCAATTATATAATCTTAACGTTGTAAAAAAAAAAGCACGCATGGAAAATTCTAGGAAAAAAAGTCAAAATATTAACAGCACCTTTTTCTAGATGAATATGAAATTTTCTACCTTTGAAATCAGTTTTCAAAGAGTAGGTTGCAGGAAACATGGACAATGTGATCTCATTGTTTAAAATGCATGTTTGGGGGCGGGGTGCATATATATGAGGGTTTGAAAGGCTCTATACCGAGTATAACAGTAGTTGTGTAGAGTTTTCCTCGATGAACTAAAATTACTCTTTAGAGAGAAAGGCAAAATTTTTAACTGGTGAAAAGAAAAAGAAGTATCAAAAAGCAGAGAGAAGGGCGGGCCACGGTGGCTCAGCAGGCAAGGATGCTTGCCTGCCATGCCAGAGGACCCGGGTTCGATTCCTGGTGCCTGCCCATGTAAAAAAAAAAAAAAAAAAAAAGCAGAGAGAAGAAGGACAAGAAGGGGGAAAGAACAGTAGATTTGGTGACTTACAAATTGTCTCAAGTGTAACTTATTGGCCCCATACAGTAGATTGCCCACCACTGTTTTGAGCTCTAAAATCATCCTTGAGATTCTTGTGCACTGCAGAATCCACCTGGATGAACTACCAAAGGCCCTGCTCCTCAGACCCAAGTCTCCCATTCCACCCTGCTTCCCGCCCGCCCTGCTGGCCTCCCCTGAACATGCTGTCTCCAGCAGCTGTGTGACCTCTGAAGTCTGGATGGCAAGCTCTCGGAGGACCACTTCCAAATGGTTCCATCCATCCACCCCAGATACTCCCACTCCAGCAATTCTTTGCCTGAGGACCTGGGGGCCACACCCTCCCACTTTTTCACTCTATCCCTTCATCTGTGGTTTCTTCCTTGATCAATGTGGATTTAGTGGCCCGTCATTTGATCTCTGCCTTGCAGAGAATCCCAACTTCCTGGTCTCTGGCTAAATCCCAACTCACCTGGTTAACTCCCAATGCTGGTTTCACCCAGCTGTCCACACCCTGTATTCCTGCCCACACTACCATAGCTGGTGGCTGCTGGGGAAAGTGGGACAACCCTTCTGGTCTGCAACACTTCACTTTGATGGCCCCAGTATCCAACAGGATTACAACAGCAAGTGGCCTCTTTGGTAAATTCATTTCCCGCTGTGGGTGATGACTGTTTCATGCCTTCCCCCTTTGCTCTCCTTGAGCCTCTGTTTTGGATTTGACTTCCCTTCTTGCTTCCCTGAGATTATGTAACCACATGGAAGCTCCCTGATCCCTCGTGCCCCCAACCCACCTCTCGCTGGTGCCTACCTTCATTCTATCTTCCCCTCCCTTATGATGGAAGGGACACCCTACCCATGCCAAAGGTCAGCTACTCTATTTGACTCTGTCCCTTGGCCTTTCACCTTCTCCAGGCCCTGCTCCCATACCTAAGCTCCCCACTTATCGGATCCTTCCCATCACAGCAGGGGCTCAATGCAGAAGGACAGGGCACCTTTGCTCAGCCCTTTCCGAGTCATCTGTGGCAGGCGGCCCAGAGCCAGTGTGTGTTTGCTTCCCCTGCAGGCCTTGTTAAAATACCCGTGGCTGGCTGCACCCCGGGGCTCCTGGCTCAGGAGTGTGTGTGTGGGCCCGAGAACCTGCATTTCTGACAAGTTCCCTAGTGAGGGTGATGCTGCTGGCCCATGGACCACACTTTGAGAGTGGCTGCTCTTCACTGATGTCACCCCTGCCCACCCCCCATTCTCTCCTCCAGCTACTCCAAACGGTCTCGCTGTCTCCATTGAGACTGCCCTTGGCGAGGCCATCAGTGGCCTCCATGCGCCCACGCCCAGCGGTCCCCTCTCCAGCCTCACCCGCTGTGGTTTCGCGGCAGCCCCCAACCGGGCGAGCAGTGCTCTCCGTCCCCAGAGGCGCCCCCTCGGCCCTCATGCCCCGCTGCCTCTCCTTCACTCTCCTAGCTGGTTCCTGAACAAGCCGAGTTGTTTCTTCATTTATCTCCAAGCTTCTGCACATGCAGAGCCCTGTACCTGGACACCTGAGTCTTTGCTGGCGTCCTCTTCTCTTCCACTGTCCCGCAGTCCTTGCACATTCAGCAAAATGTGGACATCCTTCAACACCTGGTGCCAATGTCAGTGTTGGCAAACACGAGGCGCCGATGTGTCTGTCCTTCCCTGTCCGGTTCAGCTGCACCATTAGAAATGATAACCCATAAGCCAGAGGCTCAGGGCTGAGCACAAAAACTAAAATGTATTGCTGGTGTAGTATTTCTGTAGTTGGGCTTTATCTCTCAGAAAGAGTGACATAGATGAAAGGGGCCGGAGGGACAGGGGTTGGGGAGGCCATCTGCCTGGGCCCAGGACTTCAACTGGTGTTATCCACTATTGTGGAAGTGGACTTTCCAAGGACACAGTGACTCACTTTGCCCTGCGTTCCTGCAATTTTGTCTTCTTAAGTAGATTTCGCTGAAAGGAAAGAATGTGCTGGGTGGAGAACTTTAAAGTCTCCTCCCCCTTGGTTGCATATTTTTAAATGGTAAATTAATAAGGTAGCATTACGGTTTATATATCAGTCTCCTGTGAGTTGGCTCATTGTGAGTCTATTGTCAAAAGACTAACTCATTCTTAAGGTATAAGCAAAACGGTTTTGGAGCCTGCAAAGCTGAGGAGCAGACCACAGATTCCATGCTTCCTCCCTTAGTGACACATCTGTGACCTCAGGCTCACACATCTTTTCTTATCTTCAGATAATTGCTCCCATTTCAGTGCTGCTACACACTGCTTATGACACTGTATTAGAAGTGCATACTATGTGTCATTAAATGCGAGACCCCTCTCCATTGCCAGGAGAGTGCTGGGCACACAGGCATGTGTCAGGGTTTGCTGAACAAATGAATGGTAGAAATGAGAGGCCGTGCGTTTGTGCTGGTGACTGAGACCAGAAGCTGTGCAAAGCTCACGCCCCACACCTGTCATAAACAGGTTGAGTCAGGACTCCCTCACTGGTCTTCCTTATCAGAACCCCAACTGTTCGGGGGTCCACCCTGCCCAGGCAGGGTG
The DNA here is from genome assembly GCF_023851605.1 of Tamandua tetradactyla. Taxonomy (NCBI): domain Eukaryota; kingdom Metazoa; phylum Chordata; class Mammalia; order Pilosa; family Myrmecophagidae; genus Tamandua; species Tamandua tetradactyla. The sequence continues at coordinate 38,889,748 of NC_135351.1, forward strand.
CCTGGGGGTCTCTGGGTGCCAGCTCCTTCCCAGCTCCAGGGTGTGTCCCCAGTAAGAACCCAAGGCCACTCTGTGCCTGTTGGGATGCTGGTCCAGAGGTGGACTCAGGACTGAGCTGGCCTGATCAGGCCCAAAGGAAGGGCTGCTCTCCCTTCGCTGGGGGAGAAGTTTTCTCTCTGCCCCCTAATCATGAGCAGTGAGGCAGTGCCACAGGGGCTGCTGGCAGCCATCGGACTGGGGGGTGGGGGGAGCCCCGAATCTCCAGCCCCACCCAACCTCAGGCACCACAGTCTGCATTTTAACGAGCCTCCAGGACCAGTGCTGAAAATGGCAGAGCAGAGAGAAGGAAAGAACACAGGATGCTGGTGACTTTGCTGAGCTGCCCTGAGCCTGCCCTGCCTCTGTTTTGTGAGACTAAATGATATAAAAGGATGTTTTCCTTGGTTGTTCAATCCGGTTGGAACCTCGTGTTCTAGGACTTGAGGCTGAAAGCCATCTACCCGCTAAACTCCTGTAGACAGTTTCATAAACGAAGGTCCAATGCGCCGTCCAGGAGGTGACGCAGAGTCCACCGAGTTGACCCCAATATTTCACCGAGGAGGGTGCTGACGCCCTGAAAATCCCCACGCCCAGACAACGGCAAACCGGGGACTTTACTCCAGGTCTCCCAACTCTGAGCCCAGTGTCCTTCCCACTACTTGTGAGAGGGCCCTGTGGAAAGAGGACATCCAACCTTTTCTGAGAACAGAGAAATGTTTACAAAGTTGGTTAGGAAACTTTCTGAAAACATTGGACACCAGTAAGCAAGGGCAGCCTCCTGGCCTGTTCTGAGCACCATCAAAGGGCCTTGGGGTAATTTTATTCCTGGACAACAGAGAATTAAAATTCACGCCCCACTATAAATACACAACCCATTATATGCATTTTGTTCCAAATGCTTCTGCTATGCCACAGAGGGGGTGGACTTTACCCCACACTCAATTCTGACCATTGTATTCCATTGTACTTACCACATTTAAATCTGTTCTCTTTGAAAGAGACATGCTTTGAGGCAGAATGTTTTAAAAATACACAAAGAATTCCCTTTTTCTTTGGGTTGAGTTTTCCAAATTCGAACACAAGACCAGGTAGAAATTCTTGCCCTCTCTCTTCCCACCCTGTTGCTTTGTCCTTATAAGTGAAGTGTCTGGGTGTCAGCATTTTAAATGATTTTTGTATCTTTTAAAATTATAAATGTTTTTTAAATGATAAAATGTTTAACAGGGTACTCCAGGGAGGGATCTGGCATGAGGAAGAGAACTGCTAGTGACCTAGTAATATGCAGCAGTTCCATGCCAACTTGTGAGTAAACTAATGAAAGTGTTTTTGGCTGTGCAGAGGCTGGAATGGAAATCCTTTCTCAGCTGTCTCAACTGACCGGCACCTTATTCACAGCCCCCATGGGGATTGCCGCTGGCTCCTACCATCACAGTAAGTGGGTGGGGACCCCGACTGCTGCACCGCCTTGCACCAAGCCCGGGACAAACCAACCAAGGAAAGCGCAGTGATTCATTTTGGTCTTTCCCGGCACCCATTCCTGCCTCTCACTGCTTTGTTGAAAGAGTGCCAGCTCTTCCCAAGCTACTTAATCTCATGTCACTCAGTCTTTTGCTTAAAGGGCGATCATTCATTGCAAACATTTGCTTCAAACTATCCTTTGCAAAAACTCTGTTGAAAACATCTTTAACAGCTGAGAGCAGATTTATAGTTTCTGTTCAAGAGAAATATTAAAGATAAAGAAAACCTTTAAAAGACTTAATAAAATATACCCAATACGTTATGGTTTCATTTGGAAAAATGAAAGCACTACAAAGATGGCAGAAGGGGCTCCCTTCAGTTCCATTTCAGTAGCCTTATCTGAGGGGGAAAATAGTCAAAACCAAAGACACCTGAATGCAAACTCCCATTTCAATATTAAAGCTACAAATCCTGGGTCAAAATGAAACAGTGGCTGGCCAAGGCGAGAACCAAATTACTTTGCTGTGGTTAGCTGATCATTTTCCCCCCTAAAACTCCACTGTCTCCTCCCGGACAGAGCTGAGAGCCAGGGACTCTCCACTTAAAGCCTTGCTTCTCCAACCCCAGTTGCCAAGGGCCTTTAGAGACTGGGGGGAAACTGGAATGATTTTGAAACTTGTAAAGGAAAAGGTGTAACGAAAATCCCGTTGACCTAATGTAGTTTTTTGTTTGTTTTAGAGCAAGTAGGTGAGAAAATTGTTAAGTACACATACAAAGAAATCAAACCTGGGCCCTCTCGCAAGTAAAGCTGGAAGCGAGAGGCAGGAGGCAGTGTGGGCCACTTGCTTTTATAGATTAGCTTGACTTATTTCCCTCCCCCTTCCTTGTTCAGGGCTCTTTCTCCTCCCATCCCCTCTCCCCAGGGTGGTGCTGGGTGGTAGACAGTGCATTTGGGTGGGTCTGTTGGGTCCACCCTTCTCTGTAGATGACTCACTCAGGTGGGGGTCCTTTTGCCTCAGATGGGTCGCTGTCACTGGGTGATTCCCTTGAGTGGGCAGCCCCCAGGCAGGGTGTCGGTGCTGACGCAGGGTCCACTGACCGTGACTGACCGTCCCTGTTCTAGGGCTCCTTCACTGTTTATTCTTTTCCCTCTCCCCTCCCTCCCTGTTCTATCCTGCCTCAAATTCCCCCCTCAGAGAGTTCCCGCCCCTTAATCTTAAGGGGTGCTGAGGGATGAGGGTCTGTCTTCTGTAGCTGCTTCTGGCTTCTCTGGGGGTATAGGCCCTGCCTGATGGCTGTGGAGCTCTCCGGCCACCTCATGTAAGTTGAGGAGCCCAGAGGGACGGTTGGAACAGCTGAAAGTCTTCACATCAGCATTGGTTGGCATGAAAGTCGAGTCTGGGAGAAATCAAGTTGGTGAGAAGCTTAAAGGTGCAAAGGCCCATTAATAGCAGGAGGATAGAAGTGAGAAGGCCGAGGAGATGCATTAGCCAAGTGAGACCAGGGAAGAGGGAAAGGAATGGCCATCTTTCCGTTCCAAGGGCGTATTTTGGCTGGGTGGCTCCTTCCTGCTTTACTGGGGCAGAAGGGGTGCATGTGCTAGGTAAAGGAATGAGGCTTAGAAGGGGTTTGATTGATTCGGCTGTGGCTTTAGCTGCTGTGTTGACCAATTATTCCCTTGGGAAATGTTGGTATTATTTTTGATGGCCAGGGCAATGAATTACTGCTATTTTTTGTTGGTAAGAGCCCAGCATTTAAGAAATTGAATGTTTCTTGCTGGTGTGTAGTTGAAAGAAAGCTTCGATTTTTCTACACTGCTGCGTGAACATGCAGGACACAGGCGAAAGGTAGTGTTTTCCCTTTTTCTAGTTTTAGAGCTCAGGTGAGGACAATTAGTCTTGCTTTTTGCACTAAAGTCCCTGGGGCAGGACTTTGACTTATTAAATTGGGAGCCCTTGTTGCTTAAAAGGATAAAAAGAATTCCCCAGGTGGGGAGGTCCAATATTTCGTGGGATTTTGTTTGTTTGTTTGTTTTTTAGTTTAAGGGACTTTGCAAATTATATTTTTATTTTTTGCTTAAAATACTTTGGCTCTGCTTTTGGTCTTTCACAGAAGTTAACGTTTTAGAATGTAAACAGTATTATATCTATCTTAGTCCTAACTTGATTAGCATCATTTATGTGTTGCTGTATGGGATAATGCTGACTTTTAGAGCTGGAGAACCTTTAACTTTGAGTTTTAGGTGTTATGTAGATATTTAAAGTTTTAGGGAACTATTAGGTTATACAAACAGCAAAGCATTTTAGAATTTATAAATAAAAGTTAAAGCTTAGTAGTAAATGTGATTGTGGTAAGAGCTTTTAGTGTTAGGATAGAAACAGTTTCTAAATATATGAATAACATTTTACCCTTGAAAATTTAGCTAACAGAAGGATAAAAAAAATCTCTCAATTATTGTAATACTTCATAAACACTTTAAGGTTATATATTAAACTATTTTAGCACTTTATTTTTATAAGGTGAGAGAACAAATCTTTTGCAACAGCTTTCCTTTAAGAGTGAGAAGACTTGTCTTCTGAAACAAAGGCTGATAAGGTCAACATAAACATTACAAGGATCTTACTCTGATATGCCAAAAAATTTTTATCTTTTAGACAAAGTACTCAGATGGTTAAGAAAAACTTTTATAACCTTTCATTAAGAGTAGACTAACATCGGTCTTGGCCTTTTTTGGCTAAGATCAAGTGTTAGAGTAGACTAACAATTTACGTAATGTAATTTTGAAGAAGTCTCTTGTTAATTTTATTTTCCATAGCAGCCTTTGGCCCTGCCGAGAGAGGCTGTGGTCCAGGATGCTTTTGGCAACATAGAACAGCCCTTTTCCTTTTCCTTCTCTTCCCCTCCCTCCTGCTGACCTCTTCTCTTCCCTAGCCTCCTCCTAAAAGATAGTTTCATAAAGCTTTTCACTCATCTCTCAGTAAGGCTGGGGGAAGAAAGCACATAAGGCTTTCTCTGCACTCAGGACAGAAAACAAAATTTAATAAGCCATCATATCACTCAGATGAATTGATTGTCAAGGAAAGAAATGTCCATTAGCACCCACCACAGTCACACAGGGACACTGGAGCGAGGCAGTGGCTGGACATAAGGGGTGAGGCTGCGAGGCTGATTCGCAGTTGATGCTACGGGGAAGCCAGGCCCAGTGCGGTTTTCTCGTATTTTCTCCTTTGACGTGTAAAGAGAAAGCAGCAGTGTCCTATTTAGCTGCCTGCTCTGCTTCCCACCGTACAACCCAGCAGCTGTTTAAATTTTTTATCTCACATATGCCCACCCTGGTCCTTCAAAGAGTAGGTCGACCCTTGAAACTTGAAATTCCTTTTGGAATTTGTGATTCCGCCTTTGAGAGCAGACTCTGGGTGTTTTTTGTCTTCTGGTGAGAAAGGATAATAAATCCGTTATAAATATGATGATGCGTTTGAACAAACCCTGCCCCTGGGCTCAATTCTGCGATAGTAACAGGAGAACCTGATGTCAGTTCTTGGCAGCTGGCTGGGGCCACTGGGGGAAGGACCACCCCCCACCCTCTACTTCTGCGAACCCAAGCTGCAGTTCTGGTGCAGCTTCACGGACTCCCTGGAGGACACCTTGCAGGCGGTGAGAAGACAGCTGGGCCCGCTGCTGCAGGAGCTGCAGAGGAAGGTCTGCGGCCGGCTGATCGGTGAGAGCAGCGCGCGGCTCCTCTTGCGGGCGGTGGCTGCCTCCCAGGGTGATTCCACTTAGGAGTTCTGCAAGGGCAGCGAACTCTGCAGCCCCTCCACAGGACTTTATGTCCTCTGTCGTCCGCAGCTCCTTTCAAACATAGCAAATACCCACGGAGCTCAAATCAGGTTCGAAATGCTGCAGCTAGTTCTTGTTTCCACATTTTACCATATTATTAAACCCTGTGTGAGGCAGCCACTGACCGAGACAAAATTCAGTGTTGGCTGAGCCAGAGAGCCCTGGTTTGCTCTAAAAGTTGCCCCCAAACAGTAATTCTCAGGTGACAGCGCCCATCACTTCAGTGGTTCCCCCAATGCCTTGTCATACTTCAGGGATTCGTATGACAACGCTTGGGGGAACCGAAAAATGGGATTTGGTGATGGGCTCTGTGGTCCTTTGTTGATACTCTCCCATGTCGCTGAACCTATTTTCCCATTTCCATTCCAACCCCATGATTGCATCCGCATGACAGTCTTCTGGAAACAATTTCCTGTCTCAGCCGTGGATTTTCCCCTAAGTCAGTTCATTATTTAAAATGAAGTATTTTTGCCATCTAGGCAAATAGGTTTTCCCCTCATCTTCAACTACTTATTTAATTTCCCCCTAACTCTGCCATCTGACTAAAACACTGTATCACCCAAATCACTCTATACTATAAAATATTATATAATATATAATTGTGACAGTACTATCTGTTAGATATTTAACGATGACTGCTTTCCCTTTGTCTCTTTGTCTGCTCTGGTCTTTACTTAAGGTGTGTTAGACACACGAGCTGTAGCACAGGTGTGTGTGCACAGGGATTCTGTCAATATGTGATCTCTGTCTCTTCACATAAACGCCTCCAACAGTGGGACGCAGGTTCTTGTTTTTACATACTACAGACTCGATCCATTTAGTGAGTGTTCAAGATTTCAAAATAGCGACAAGGCTATAAACAGGTGATAACTTATTTCTCCTAGTTCATAGAGATTAAGGTTTCTAGGGAAAGGTGGGACGATAAACTTTTTAGTGATTGAAATGTTTTGTTGAAATACACGTAAGCAACGAAAACTCAAATAGGAGAAAATTATTTTCCTATAAATGCATGTTGTTCAAAATGTAAAAGAAAACTAAATAACGTTTCTGTGTGCGTGTTTCTATGTAAGTCTCGTGAACTTAAAATATTTATAAATTGAGCACAACGATGAAGGGCTGTGTGGAGGAATTTGGGGTGGGCTTGAGAACCTAAACGTTAAATGTTTCAGGCTCCTTTTTGCTTAAAACATTTCTTCTGTATTGAAATTTCATTCAATCTTACTGTTGTCTGGGTGGGTATTTTTTCTTTCTTTCTTGGTGGGTACTTTTAATATGTTGCACTTTTGGTTGCTTTTGACCTTTTTTTTTTTTTAAATCATGGTAGATAATCCTCATGGCAGAAGAGGATATTTATTCTTGTTCTTTACATTTTTACTCACAGGAAAGCAACTGTGAGGATTGAGCGTTTCCTTCTTTTTTTTTTTTTTTTTACATGGGCAGGCACCGGGAATCGAACCCAGGTCCTCTGGCATGGCAGGCAAGCATTCTTGCCTGCTGGGCCACCGTGGCCCACCCACTGTTTCCTTCTTGCTCGCAGCTCTTACAAAAATGTCAGAGCATGTGGCCTTGTATTCACAGGGCAGTTTATGTTTGACAGCATGAGCGTGGCCAGCATTCTGGAGATTCAAGAGACTGCCCACGTCCTGGCAGACGGACTCGTGGAGCTGTCAAGAGAAAATTCTGTGAGTGTTTCTTTAAAGAAAGCAAAGCACAAAGACCCCCACATTTACATATATTTTAGAGTTTGCATTATTAGGTTTTTAAAAAATTTTTTTGTGTTTTTTTTTTTTGGCATGGGCAGGCTCTGGGAATCAAACCCAGGTCTCTGGCATGGCAGGCAAGAACTCTGCCACTGAGCTACCGTTGTCTGCCCCATTATTAGTTGTTATTATTATTATTGTTTGGGCCAGTTTATCCCTTTTGGGGCAAAATTCCTTGGGGAAATTACATCCATTTCTGAAAACGGCCATGGAGAGACTCTGGGGTCAAAATGCATGAGGGACCCAGAAGAGCAAACGAAGAGCTCATTTACAGTGGATTGTATCCTGCACCGTTTATGGTGTTTAATCTCCGTCAGAAGTGACTTCTTTAAAAAAAAATATGCTGGTAGCTTTGCATTTCACACAAACATTATCCAACAGTTAAATCAATGAACAGTGTGAGGACGAACTGAAAAGGCATGGAACTGGGTATAAAAAGATGAAGGGCAAAAGGGGCCTGGGACAGAGTGGGAGGAGGGAAGGAGACACCAAAGCTCAGAAAAAGCGAAGTGGCAATCCGATTGGGGTGGGTGGAGAGGCCTGAAGCCCGTCCTCTGGCGTGAATCTCCGAGGCCCGCCCAGTGGAGGCAGCCCCCGGGCCAGGGTTGCCCAGGATGACAGCCAGGCTAGCAGGGGCCTGAGAAGGCAGCTCCCCTCGGGGGGCAGCGGGACCTAGGTGGGGACAAGGAGGGAAGGGGGCGTGAGGACACTGAGGCCATCCCAGCGCCGGGGTCTTGGGTGTCCTGGGGGAATCTGGAGCCTTCTCTCCCGCTGGAGCAACTGGACTTTGCGCGTGAATTCTCCCAGTCCTTGCTCACTTGCTCTCTTCTCATTCATCATCTCTCTGCTCCGGGTGCCTGGGCCAGCCCCGCTGAATGGAGCAGGAAAGTCCTTCCCGAGGACTCAGCCTGGCAGTGCCCTCCCCAACCGGCCCACAGGAGCTCTGCCCATAGAAAGGCAGGGATGGCCACAGGGACCCCTTAGGCCTCGAGAGATGCCGCTCCCAGCTGCCACCCAGTCGGCTTGGGACACCGGTAGAGACCCTAGAGTACCTCCTGGATTGCAGAGGTGATTAGGCAGAAAGTCCCATTGACTGACTCGAAAAAAGCAGCGTCTTTATTTTTCTGGGGGATATGAATTAACTACATAAAAAGTCAAAACTGTCCTAAAAAAAAAAGAAAAGAAAACCAAATAAGTAGTATTCTTTTTTCACTGCACTTTGCTCACCTGTACTTCAGATGGATGTTTAAATAGAACATTTTTTTGGGGGGGTGGGGGGATTTTTCAGGACAAACCTCTGGAATTTCTGTCATCTTTTCTGCTGAAGAAATGCAGTAAAAAGAGCAAGGATTTTGAAGGGAATGCTCTTCCGTCAAAATGTGACCCAAAGGTAAGTTGTCGGTGCATTTCCGCGCCCTTGCTTCTCTATCTAGTTAGACCCTGGGGGGAGGGGGGTCTTAACACCTGCACTTCCGGGGCGTGCACAGCCTTCTCTAGGTGGGAGCTTGCTTCTGGAAATCTCTCAGGACTGCCTCCCGGCAGAGGCCGGTTCCTTAGGGGGTTAGAGGGTGGCCCGGGCGTGGACAGTGGAGGACAGCAGAGCCTGCCCCTTCCCCACCCCACCCCGGGCTGGCGGTGGTCTCAGCACCCTGCAGCCCTGGGCACCTTGGCGGAGCAGCATCCGGCTCTCGCTGCTCGGGTCTGCTCTAGGGAATAAGCCCCACGGAGCCCAGGGCCCAGGTTCCAAATCCTTCCTGCGAGGTGCCTGCCTCCCTGGAAACCTTGCGGGAGCTCTGCCGTCCTCCTTATTCCAGAGGGTGAAGCTGTCATCTCCACCCCAGAAACGCCCCCTCCCCGCCTCGGGAGCAGGGAGACTTGAAGAAAGCTGGACAGACCACACGGGCTTCCTCCTCTGAAATGTTTGTTTTGCATTTGAAAAGCCTGAGGCTAGCTGAGAACCATCTCTCCCAGGCCTGGGGAAAGGTCACCAGGCAAGGTCCCTTGGGGACACTGTCATTCTCGGCCCCTAAGCTTCCTCTACCAGATAAAACCCACACCAAACTGTCTTCTCAACTCACTGCTGACCTAGACATCTGATCACGCTCACAAAATAACTCGGAGCATTTGGGCCTAAAGGTGTCTCATGACTAGAAACCGGGTTTGCGGTTGTAACAAAACCACAGAAATGCAAAACCTCCTCCTGCCTAGGAAACTCTCTCATGGTTTTCTTTCTTCCTTTTTAAAATCAAATTAGAGAAAACACTTGTTAGATTCTCATTTGGTTTTCTAGTAGTTAATACTTATGAGCTTGTGCACAAAATCCATAAAAATAAATCTGGGGACGCCTAGGAGGAAAAATTGCAGCTTAAACGTTGGTGCTGATTTATGTTCAACTAGAAAATCTCATTTTCTTCACATATTGGGGTTTGTGTTTAAAACTGAATATTCATTCAAAAAAGCACCCTGACCCATGTCCAGAGGAGCAGGAAGTGAGTTTCTGCCAAGACCATTGTTTAAAAGACCCTTCCGTAGAGGCATGTTTAACAGGGCTTGCCTGCCAAATCCAGGATGGTGGGCACCGATGTACACGTGTGTGTGTGTGTGTGTGTGTGTGTGTGTGTGTGTGTGTGTGTGTATACCTATCTCTCTCCCTCACATCTATTTGTTCGTCCGTACATTCCATCCATGCATCCATCCATGCATTCATGCATCCATCCATCCATCCATCCATCCATCCATCCGTCATTCCATCCATCCGTCTGTCCGTCCACCCTGCTGCCCTCCCAGTGCTTCCTCCTGAGCTGTGGGTTCCTGCAGACCCTGGGGCATGGACCTTGGCCAGGACCCTCCCTATCCCCGAGCTCAGCCATCATTTTCATGACGGATTCTGGCCCCTAATCCAGGCAACGGAGCCTTATCTGGAGAAGCACCAACAGCGGCTAGACCAGGATGTCTCTGGAAGAGGCAGTGCCTGCAGAGCTCTGTCCTGGAAGGAATTTCCTCCCTGGTGGTCAAAGGCTAGCTCTGCAGACTTCTGACACCCTCCCCATGTGTCCTAGGGAGCCAAGGCAGAGGCCACCGACCCCAAGCAAACAGTTTTCTCCTAAATGTGCAAAGTCTGTTGCCCCTGTTACTTCCTCTGAAATCATCATCAGAAATAAAAATAAGCATGGGATGGCACCTTAATCTAAAAACAGGCTGTGAAAATTCTAATAATTAGACATACAATGCAAAATGAGAAGTTGCCGTTTTTAGGTTCAAAGAAAATCACGACATTAAGCCAATTTCCTATCCACAAAGAAGAATTTATTTTAAAAAGTAGCTGCTGATCCAGATGGCAGAGTGAAATGGTCCAGGGCTCCACTCCCCCACAGAAGCTTCGAACAACCAGCAGGAACGGGCAGAAATGGCTTTCTTGACGCTCCAGAAAACAGCGAAAGGTTTGCAGTAGCAGGACAAGTGCCAAGTCAAGAAAAAACCATCTTGAAAATGGTAGGAAAGGCTAGAGACACCCGTGCTGGCCTCTCCGTTCCCCCCCATTCGGCGTGGAGCCGGCTGCTGCTTCCAATGCCTCCTAGTTCCGGAGGGAGCACAGTAACCTCGTGCTTATACTGTGCCCACGTCTGCCTGTGCCAGTCTGTGGCTGGAAGGGTGAACAAGGACATGAGTTATAAGCTTACTGTCCCAGAATCTGCCCTGCACCTAGTGGCATCTCCCAGAGCTCTGTCACAAGAGTGCTAGAGAACAGGCCAGTTGCAGCTGCTCAGGACAAGGGTGAGCCAGGTGCAGGACACAGGGACGAGAACATTTGTATCCACATAAACAAGGAAATTCCTCGGGCCATGTTCACATGCCCAGGACAAGATGCACCCACAGAGAAGACTGGGGAAGACACTGTGTTTGCCTTGGGCTGTTCTCTAAACTCATTATTAAGATAGCTAAATTCTGAGGGAGAGCACTCCCACAGGACAATCTGCAAAGACTGGGAAAGGCATTTTCTTTCATCCTTTTTGTCATTATTCTTATTAGCACCTGGCATTCCAGGAAATGTCTATCATAACACTGACTGGTTACAAGTTTAGGGAATAAGTACCAGAGATAACACATTAAAGCAGCAAAATGTGCAGGTTGCAACAAAAGATTGCAAGCATACAAAGATGGAGGAAGCAAGGGGCCATGCGAAGGAGAAGATTAAAGCACCGGAGAGGAGGACCAGACCTGGGACATACTAGACAAAAACTTTGAAAATAGTGACTGCTCCAGAGCCAGACTGAAACAAAGCCCCAGTGTAAGGGAGAAGCTTCTAGAATAGCCAGGTTGTTCTTGGGTTCATGCCAACAAGCTGTGTTTTCATACAGAAGTTCTCATGTGAGCCTGCACAGCAGGGTGCTGTTCCAGGGAGGGGGTCTTCTCCTCTGCAAGGCCCCGATACGATTCTGCACAGTTTGGGGTGCACTTATCTCAGCCTGGACCACTGGAGTCTGACTCCCGTTTTCCAACTACAGCCACGGGGGTCTTCTCTGCGAGGCCCCGATACGATTCTGCACAGTTTGGGGTGCACTCATCTCAGCCTGGACCACTGGAGTCTGACTCCCGTTTTCCAACTACAGCCACTTCCAACCTGCACGGCAACTGGTGTCACCACTGACTCTTCCAAGTTGCCATTGCTTTACCATGAATATGCAACACTACTATTCATGCATTTATTTTTTTTTTTAAAAAAGAGCGTTCCACTTAGATGGAAATGTTAGATTATTTGTCAAAATTCAGAGTAGCATTTCCCCTGAGAATGCGCATGTGGCAGGCTGGTGCTGGGCATCACACCCTGGAAGGACGAAGCCCCGACTGCACGTCTCTCCAGGGCAGAGCGGGCTCAGCAGAGCCTGGCCTGGGCTGGGGGGGAGCCGGCTGGCCACAGCACGGAGCCCCCGTGCCTTCGAGGCTGGGCAGCCCCAACGCATTAAGTGCATTTTTGCCTGAAGAGCGGAGTAAGGCTGGGGCGGTCTTGGTTGCCCGTGGATCGTTGTCTTCGGGCATCACCCCTAGACCTCCAGGTTCTCCGCTGTAGCTTTATTTCTCACCGGGAAGGACAGGGTGATGACTTCGTTCATTGTGTCTCTCAAGGTCAGCACAGGACCAGGGTCCACTGCTAGAGCGGACCGGCATCCGGCAGGCAGTGGGTGGGGCTGTTTGAGACCCATTAACAAGAACCATTAACAAGGAAGGGAGGAGGGAGAAGGTGCCGTATTTCGACGTGGAAACAGGTGTAGGAAGTTGCATGACTTGATTAGGACATATTATCATCAGGTGAAAAGAGGAGTGAATTTACAGTTCTGGCATCTTAGTGTTTTTGCCCTCAACGGACACGTGATGGACCAGCCGAGGTCCAGGCCAGTGCCCACCCATGGGCGGGAGGTCGGGGCGGGGGAGAAGCTACTGCTGCTGGGCACTCCCCTGGGGCAGTGGGAGACCCCCAGTGAATTTAGTTTCTCAAGTAGAATGAAGTTCGAAGGATGCTAGAAGTTATTTTTTAAACATTAAATTTCCCATAAGTGAGGCATCAAGTTTGTACTTAATTCTTTGGGTCGACGGAACGCAGTGGAAAGAGCTGACGGCAGACAGCTGCCGAGACCGGCTCTGGAGCAGGGCCTGTGTGTACACGGACCTGCTCCAGATAACCCAGGCTCCGTTTCATCCTCAGGAAAGCAAGGCCACAGAAGACAATTCCCAGGACGCCACGCTGAGTCTCAGAAACAAGGGTCTAAGTGTCGGGGAGCTGGTGGAGGTGGTAAGCCAATCGATTCACAGTACACATTTTCCATGAGTTTACAGTGGAGCTTCAGCCTTTATCCTGGGTCATCTCTTTTGACCTTGGAAGTTTCTTCCAGGGGAAAAAAAATTAATATAATCAGGGGGAATCCAGTTGGTAGCATGTCCAGTGGACTGCTAGCCTGTAGTTAAGCCCTGGCCTGAAAAATGTTGGGTCCAGAAGACAGGAGTGAGCTGAACTGAGAGTATGGCTGGCCCAGAGGTTACTCTGTGATGCTCCAGTATGATCGTAGGACCTAATTCAAGGTACGGCACCAATGTAAAGAAGCACAGATTCTGATGGGCCTGCCAAGCTGTGGCCTGAACCTAAAGGGGAGCATCCTGGGGACGATGCGGCCGGGGCCTGTCGGGCTGTCACCCAGCCACGTGCTGTTCTGTGCTTCTGTAGAGCACGTGTCCCTTTAGTCCCACAGTCCCTCACCACAGCCCCGTGCACCTGTGTGCAGCCACGACTCATGGATAAGGAACAAAGTTAGGAAAGCTAAATGGCCTCTTAAGGACAGGCAGCTGGGAGAGGATGGCCTGGACCCCAGCTGGACCCCACTTGCTGGCCGCCGACCACAGGACCAGGGAGCACTCACCACCAAAGCCACTGCGGAGGGAGGGGTGTGTTCACAGAGCACAGCAGGCAGCTGTCCCATCTGACAATTGGTGATAACATCTGACTCGGCTTAAAGACATCAGTGGAAGGGTTGACAGCCAAAATCTTAGGGCACAGCGATAATTTGGATTATTTTGGCTCCATCGTTGGTTAACTCTAACATTTAAAAAGAATATATATGTGAATACACAGAGATCTAGAAGGTGGGTGGTGGGCCAGCTGCCACGGGGGAGCAGATGGCTTTTCAACTCTTAGCTGTGGCTCGTTGGCATTGTATGCAGACCGTGCGACTGAAAGGACAACATAAATAACTAAGAACCGTGCGTTTCTAGGATTTCACACGGGGTGTATTTCCTTATTTTTCTCTTACATCATTTTTTACATTTCTGCCCTATTTCGTGAAATTATAGTGGACTCCCCTTGACTGAAGATCACGCAACACTCCCTGTCTTGTCCTCTTTTATTAGGGGCAGCATGGGACATACTTAGGGCAGGAGGGAAAAGAGGAAATGGTGCTGGGAAAGTACGAACAACCCTCAGCCCAGATACAAGACCACTGCCATTTTAACACCTAAATATTTTAATTGCTTTCTATGGTAAAGTTGCTCATTTGATGATTTCTTAAAAAAAACAGATAAAAGAAAAGGAAAGGTCTACTCTCCAAAGTGAGAACTGATTTCTCCCCATGTTGACAAAGCACAAATAATATCTGTGTGTGGAATTTTCTCTATATTAAAAATAAAATGGGACTTTAAAATAAGAAAACAGGGAGGGCACCTGGCAACCCGGCTACTCAGGAGACAGAGGGCGGCTGTCGCCAGGTTACATACTTTTCCAAATTCTGGAAAGCAGAGCTGAGTTTCAGATTTCTGTAAGGTGCAGGTGGGAGAGGGACAGCTCAGCTCAGTTCTCCCATCTGCAGGATAATCAATAAAACGGCAGGGCGGGGAGACGCGGGGAAACTCGCAAGGGTGCAGCACCCAAAGGTCCTTTGTGGCAGCCGAGCCCTGCCTCCTCTCATCTCACCTCTCTCCAGCCGCACCTGGCGCCGCTCGCCTGACCCACACTGGGCGGTGGCGGGGAAGGTCTCCACGTGCCGCGCTGTCCACCGCGGCTCTGCTGGGGGCTGGGCTGGCCTGGGGGCGCAGCGGCCCTGTGCTGGTGCCCGGGAAGGGGGGTCTCCGAGCGCCTGACCACTGAGTCCGTCCACTCCGCGGCTCTTCCGCAGGAGGGGGCGCTGCAGGGGGCCTGGGCCCAGCCGCGGGCGCGCGTGGCCGGGGAGCTCCTGGCGAGCGAGAGGAGGTACGTGCGGGCGCTGGAGACGGTGCGGGCCGTTTACGCGAGGCCGCTGGGCGCCGCGCTGGCCTCGGGCAGGGCCATCCTGAGCGCCGCCAATGCCCACCTCATCTTCGCTGATGTCCTGCGGGTTTTGAGTCTCAACAGGTAAAGCGGGGACTCGGGTTTCTAATGATATTCACGCAGGGGGAGGCTCAGTCCTTCTCGGCCACTCTTGGGGCGCCTGATCACCCCAGATGGGAAGAGACCCCCGCCCCGCCCCCCCCTCCCCTTGGATCCCTCCTGGCTTCCCCAGAGTCCGGGAGGGGCAGTGCTGGAATCAGTGCAAGATGGAGCAGTGGGGAAGGGAAAGAAGCACAGAACGGGTTAGGACCCTCGGGTGCTCTGCGTAGGGACCCCAGGCTGGGGCCCAACTTGACCTTCCAGTGTCTAACATGTGAGAGGGCAGAGGGTCTCCACTGCGGGGGGCCCTCTAGCTAGGTTCCAGCAGCGGTCCCCCACCCCCGGGATGAAGGAAGGAAGGGGCCGAGGGCCCCCCTCCGAGCTCCCCAAGGCCTGGGGTGGCAGAGTGAGGGTGACATCCAAGGGGACATGGGATTGCCCCCCAGGACCGAGGGAAACCTTCATCCGCTACCCGGGTGCGTGGGGACGGGGCGTCCAGGGCAGCCGAGAGGCGGCCTGGGGTGGAGGGCTCGGACTCAGGCCCCGAGGGCAGGAGTGGGATTCCACCGCAGCCGCCTGGCCCCCCAGCCCCTGGCAGGCCGAGATGGGCGGCGCCGGCCCGTTCTGTGTCCGAGTTGGTGACCGGCTGAGGTTGTGGGCTCTCCCTCTGCAGGCAGCTTCTGGCTGACCTGCGGGACCGACTGCGGGGCTGGGGCCCGGCCCACTGTGTGGGGGAAATAGTCGTCAAGTTCGGAAGCCGGCTGGGCGTTTACACCAATTTCTTCAACAACTACCCTGTCATCCTGAAAACCATTGAGAAGGTGAGCGGTTGCGCTGCCGTCCGGTCACCGTACTGGGCCTTCAGGGTGAGAAAGGGCGGGCGCGCGTGTGCCGTTCAGAGACCACCAGAGTCACCCGCGAAGGGGGCCTCCCGACTCTGGTCTCCGGGTCTCCTCCCGCACTCTGCCAGCCCCTTGGGGACAGGGGCCCGGACCTGTTTGGTTTGGACCACAGGGGCCCATATAGAGCCCGGCATGGAGCAGGGAACTGGGCGTTGAACTGAACTAGTGCCCACAGCACCGCTCACCCCTCCAGCCCCTCCTGTGCCAGGGCTGTGGGGACGACATCAGCAATTGGGTAGAAACAAGATCGGTTGCTGCTTCCACCTGTTCCAGCTATCCCATGTGGCCCTGGGAGCTCAGCTCCCTTCCCTGGGAGAGGAACATCCCACTGAGGAGTAGGAGTTCCTTTGGCTCACACTCCCTGGAGAGTTCGTGATGCACATTTTCTCCTGCCGTGGCTGAGGCCAGCTTTGACCCTGAGCAGGAGTATTCAGCTCCCTCCTGCCGCCCTTGCCGGGGTGTCCGCTGATGGGCCTGAGCCCCCTCGGCCTCTCCTCCCCTGCAGCAGAAGCAGTGGGAAAGGCCACCTGGCCTCGGGGCCGTCTCTCCCACAGGTCACCTGCTGGGCCCACCGGCCTTACCTCACCTGGTGAGCTGAGTCACTGCAGGACCACGTGATGCACAAATAATGCCATCTCCTAGTGCTGACCTTGAGGTCAAAAATTGGAGTAAAGCATCATCTGTTATTAGAAATAGATAGCTTTCTCCTTCAGTTTGTCCTTCCAAGGCTGCTGGCCCTCTTCCTACAAATAGAGCCCACATTTTCATAACCATGGCTAATAATGATTCCTGTGTTATCAGCATAGAAAAAGTCAATATGCAGTAGCTATTTACATTATTGAAATCAGTGCACATTTTCACTACTGACATCTTTAAGGCATGCACCTACTTTCCGTGAAAGGGGATAACTCGTGGGTGCTCTCATGGTGATACATGAATACATTTGAAAATAGAAATTAGGTAGCGGAGAGCACCTTTGTAATGTTACCATGGAAACCATGATTGACAGCAGTTTTCCAGCCGAGTACCAGTGTTGTCTCTTACTAGACAGGAGTGACAGTTTCTGAGTGTCATGCACATGGTGTGCAGGACTTTTTTTCCTCATTGCAATCCTATGAGTTAGGGACAATGTCCATTTTATAGGAGGATACTGAGGCTCCGAGAAGGGCAGTACTTGACAAGTTTGCAGAGGCAATCAGTTCCAGTTCAGTTCTATCTCTCTCTGGCTGTCCCCTGCTCTCATGTGTTTAGGGTGATCCATCCCATGAGTATGGATAGGTCTAGAGTGTAATTACCCACTTAATTAATATATTAGGAAGATACCGATGGCACCAAATCATGCCGGGACTGACGGATGTAGAAGCAGCCCTTCTGCTTTGCGTGTCCCATAGCGCCTGCTTGTTGGGTGGAACAGAAGGCGGGACGCAGTGATGTCATAAGCCAAGTTCTGACTATCTAATATTTGCCTTTCAGTGCAGAGACATGACACCCGCCTTCCGAGCCTTCCTGAAGAGGCACGATAAGACCGTTGTGACACAGATGATGAGGTGAGTCCTCAGGGCGCTGGCTGGGCCATCGGGATGCTGGGACCTCCAGAGGGAGACCAGCCCCCTCCCGCTCCACACAGCCTGCCGGAGCTGCTGCTCTACCCGTCCCGGAGATTTGGCGAATATCTGCATCTCCTCTCCACCCTGCGGCTGCACACTCCGTCGGAGCACGCTGACCATGGGGACCTGACCACTGCCATTGAGCTGATCAGGAACTATAACCACTACATCGAACAGGTTAGTTGATGAGAAGCTGTGTCCTTGAAAGTGTGGCCATGCCCCATGGTGCCCTGCCTGACGGATTCTCTGGGGCCTCCCCCTCCTATGGCCCTGATTTCTGTTTCCAACGCTCCTCCATCCTTTCCATGCTGGGTCAGTAGCTGTGCTCAGTGATTCGGAGAACGACAGGTATTTATTCTAAACCAAACGTGAGACAGAATGCTTTGAGACACCTGTTTGAGTTATCCAAGACCTTTATTTATATGAAAGTTTGAAGAATGAGGTATTTGGATTGATTTTTCTGGATAACTAAGAAAAAAAAAAGTCAAATCCTTTGATTCAGTCAGGGCTTTCTAAATTCATTAATTAGCTTTCTCACCTTAGTACATGCCCCGAACAGGCTTGTCCTCTTAGAACGAATCCAGCATCTGGGAGTGCAACCCTGCGACTTGAAAAGACGTGCTGAGCCCGAGGCTCAGGTTCCCTCCTGATTGCATGCCCATGCTAACACTGTGCCCAGAAGATGCCTTTTTGAATAGTCTTATTGTTTGTCTTTTTGTTTTGAGTGACTGGGAACAGAAAATTGGGATTTCCATTATATCTTATGAAAATGCCCAGCCCAGTTTCAAGTGCTAATGAAATATTTTTGTCTATTTCTTTTGTGTATAAAAATTTCACAACTCGAATTTGTCTAAAATCACTTTGTTTTCTAGATGAAGAAAAACGTCCATAGGAAGGATCAGTTGTCAGACGTGCAGAGGAGCATCTCGGGGTGCCCCGTACGTACCCCATTGTATGTGCCCCACTATATGTGCCAGCACTCATGTTCAGTGATAGAACCTCACATCACTAGCACAGGAGCACAGACTGCAATTGAGTCAACAAGTGTTGGTGCCCGCTGGGGGACTGGGTGGTGCCAGGGGCTCTCATTTCACCTTCTGGGATCTGCTGGGAAGCTGTGTGAGGACAGGCCCACGCACGCTGGACCCCACGCTGTGGCCTTTCTGCAGCCTTCGTCCCTTGCTTGGCCCACCATGCAGGTGGCCCTGTGAGGAGAGGGGTTGCCTCAATGTCTGTCTCATTACACATTGAACCTGGCGCGGGATGCTGCACACTGAGGATATTGAAAAAGTTTTAGAAGCCCTCTGCTGCCTACAGAATGTCCTCGCCCCCACCCACACCCACTGAGTCTTCTCTCTAACTGCTCCTGACTCCTTTCTATCCCTCCCCGCCGGTGTGCAGACCACACACATAGACTCACTGGTCTCCAGTGCTAACCTCACTTCCCATCTTTGCAGTTGGCACATGCTCTTTCATCTCTGAAATTGCTTTCCTTTCTACTGCACTTGACAAACTCCTTTAACAGTTTAATCATTTTCTTGGTGACGTCTCCCCCAACCTCTCCAGCATTGGGTTGCTCTTTCCTTGGTGTTTGGCAGCATCCTGACCGTCCCGTCATATTTGATTGCTATCACTTATCTCCAGAACAGGGAGATCCACCAGCTGTGAGCGAGACTTGATCTCCAATTCCCACACCTAATTTGGGGTCTGGCTCACAAGAAGAGCTCAATATGTGGATTATGTGGCAGTAGAGGATCAATAGATTGAAGATGTTATTCTGTCTAGTCAAATTGGGGAGGCAAGGTGGAGTTGTCATCATTTGGATCTGCATGTGTAGTAGGGAAAGAGAACTGAAATTGAGCATAGACAAGATGGCTTCAAGTCCAAACTCTGGGAAATCACAGGATTTGCAGACTTCTGGCTCCTGCCTCTGTCTCTGGACCATGGCTTACACCAAGCACTCATCTCCGAGGTCTACGTCAGTGTGGGACCTGACGGCTTCATCAGCACCAACTCATTTGCCCTTTTTTAATTAGAAAAATTATAGGTTTATAGAATAATCATGTAAAAAATACAGCATTCCCATATACCCCAGCCCCATTATTAACACTTTGCATAGTATAGTACCTTTGCTACAACTGATGAAAGAATATTATAATTGTACTAGTAACGCTAGTGTCCATAGTTTACATTAGGGTGTGTCTTCAGCCCCTCCCCTCCACCAGTATATCACCCTATTATTGACACCTTGCGTTAGTGTGGTACATTTGTTATAATTCATGAAAGAACATTCTTATACTTGTACTATTAACTAGTCCATCACTTATACTAGGGTTGACTGTGTTGTTCAGTCCTATGTTTTATTATCTTTTAAGTAGTGTTCTTGTAACATAAATATGACCTAGAATTCCCCCTTTTAACCACATTCACATATGTAATTCAGTACTATTAATTACACTCACAATGTTGTGCTACCATCACCACCATCTATTTCCAAAACTTTGCAGTAAACCCAAATAAAAATGCTGTTCACATTAAGCATTGATTCCCCATTCCCTATGCCCAACCCAGCCCCTGGTAACCTATATTCTATATTGAAATCTATGAATTTGCTTATTCTAATGATTTCATATCAGGAGGATCATACAACATTTGTCCTTTTGTGTCTGGCTCATTTCTCACAACATGATGTCTTTGAGATTCATTATGTTATTGCATGAACCAGAACTTCATTCCTTTGTAATGCTGAATGATATTCCTTTGTATGCTTTGTTTACCTATTCATCAGTTGATGGACACTTGGGTTGCTTCCATCCTTTGGCAATGGTGAGTAATGCCACTGAGAACATTGGTGTGCAAATATCCGAGTACCTGCTTTCAATTCTTGGGGTATATGCCAATAGAGGGATTTCTGGGTCGTATGGTAATTGTATACTTAGCTTTGTGAGAAACTGCCAAACTGTCTTCTAAAGTGGCTATACCATTTTACATTCCCACCAGTAATAAATGAATGTTCCTATTTCTCTGCATTCTCTCCAACAGTTGCAGTTTTCTTTTTAATAGCCATTCCAGTGGGTATGAAATGGTATCTCATTGTGGTTTTTATTTGCATTTCCCTAATAGTGATGTTGAACATCTTTTCATATGCTTTTTAGCCAATTGTATATCCTCTTGGAGAGATGTCTGTTCAAGTCATTTGCCCCCTTTTAATTGGATTGCTTGTCTTTTATTGTTGAGATGTAGGATTTCTTTATATATTCTGAATATTAAACCCTTGTTGGATATGTGGTTTCTGAATATTTTCTCCCTTTCCATAGATTGTCTTTTCACTTTCATGGTAAACTCTTTTGATGTGCAGAAGTTTTTAAATTTGAAGAGCTCCCATTTATCTATTTTTTCCTTTGGTTGCTTATGTTTTGGATGTAAAGTCTAAGAAACCATCGCCTAAACAAACAAGATCCTGAAAATAATTCCGTACATTTTCTTTTATAACTTTTATAGTTCTGGTTTTTATATTTAGGTCTTTGGTAAATTTTGAGTTAATTTCTGTATGTGGTGTGAGTTATGGGACTTTTTTCATTCTTTTGCATGTGGGTGTTCATTACCTAGTACCCTTTGTTGAAGAGACTATTCTTTCCCAATTGAGTGGACTTGACAGCCTTGTCAAAAATCCTCATTGGACATAGATGTGAAAATCTATTTCTGAACTCTCAATTCTATTTCTTTGGTCTATATATCTGTCCTTAGGATAGTACCATGCTGTTTTGACAATTGTAGGTTGGCAATAAACTTTAAAGTCAGGAAAGTGTGAGTTCTCCAACTTTGTTCTTCTTTTTCAAGATGATTTTGTCTATCTGGGACCCCTTATCCTTCCAAGTAAATTGGATAAGTAGCTTTTCCAATTCAACAGCTTGGTTGGTGGAATTTTAATTGGAATTGCATTGAATCTATACATCCTTTTGGGTAGGATTGACATCTTAATATATAGTCTTACAATCCATGATTGTGGAGTGTCCTTCCATTTATCTAGATTTCCTTTGATTTCTTTTAGCAAAGTTTTGTAGTTTTCAGTGTATAGATTTCTTTATTCCCAGATATTTGATTCTTTTAGTTGCTATTGAAAATGGATTTTTTTCTTCATTTCCTCTTCAGATTGTTCATTTCCAGTATATAGAAAGACTATTGATTTGGGGATGTTGATCTTGTACCCTGCAAATTTGCTGAATTCATTTATTAGCTCTAAAAGTTTTGTTGTAGTTTTTCAGGACATTCTATATATAAGATCTTGTCATCTGCACATAGTGAAAATTTACTTCTTCCTTTCCAATTTGGATGCCTTTTGTTTCTTTTTCTTGCCTAATTGCTTTGGCTAGAACTACTAGCACAATGTTGAATAACAGTGGTGACAGTGGGCATCCTTGTTTTGTTCCAAATCTTAGATGGAACATTTTCGGTCTTTCTCCATTGAGTATGATGTTAGCTATGAGTTTTTCATATATTCCCTTTATCATATTGAGGAAATTTCCTTCTCTTACTGTTTTGAAGTGTTTATGTCAGGAAAGGATGCTGGATTTTGCCAAATGCCTTTTCTGTGTCAATGGAGATGAAAATGTGATTATTCCCCTTCATTTTGTTGAAGTGGTGTGTTACATGAATTATTTTTTGTGTGTTGAACCACCCTCACATACTTGCATTAAAACCTGCTTGATCCTGATGAATAATTCTTTTAGCGTGCTATTGGCTTTGGTTCACAAGTATTTTGTTGATGATTTTTGCCTGCATTTTCATTAAAGAAATTGATCTGTAATTTCCTTTTTTCTTAGTATCTTTATCTGTTTTTGGTATTTGGGTGATATTGGCCTCACAGAATGAGTTAAATAGTGTTCCCTCCTGTTCAATTTTTGGAAGAGTTTGAGCAGGATTGTTATAAATTTTTCTTGGAATGTTTGGTGTAATTCACCTATGAAGCTGTCTAGTCCAGGGCTTTTCTCTGTTGGGTGGTTTTTGATGACTGACTCAATCTCTTTTCTTGTTTTTGGTCTGTTGAGGTCTTCTGTTTCTTCTAGAGTCAGTGTAGATTGTTCATGTGTTTCCAGGAATTTGTCCATTTCATCCAGGCTGTCTGATTTGTTGGCATACAGTTGTTCATAGTATCCTTCTATTATCCTTTTCACTTCTTTTTCTTGAGGACTCCTCCTTACTCCATCCCACCCCATTCCCATTGCCTCTGTTTTTCTTCTAGGAAAGCACTCATCAATAAAACAAGAATTTCCATAGTATAAAAATTAGAAAATACCCTCAAATATAGCTTTCATTGTCAATATGTGGTCTTCCTAACAAAGATGGTTTTATAAAAAAAAGGTCAACAATCAAATATTCTGGAACAGAAAATGGTTCTGCAGTAGTGGGACTTTTTACTTTTTTAAAAATTTATGTATGTTTCTAATTTTTGTTTTTGGTTTCATAGACTCTATCAGAAGCAAACAGATATCTGATTAGGATCCAAGATGTAGCCCAACTTCACTGCTGTGATGAAGAAATAAGTTTCTCTTTAAGGTAAAAATGAGTAACTCCCCTAAGTTACTATCCTGAGGTAGAAAGCACCCCAAGAGCAGATGAGTGTGTCTTACCATCTAGTCTACTTGGCCCCCGTGACAAAGTCTGGCACATGGTAAACTGAAAAGGTATGCCCCCACCCCCACCCCTGCACACCTCACATTCCTATCTACCAATCATCCCCCTTCCTGATACACCTCCCACTCACCTCCACACCCTCCACTCACCTCTACCTTCCCCCAACTCCATCTCCCAGCTCCCTCTACACCTAACCACTCACCTACTCACCCACGCCACCTCCACACCTCCTCCCACATCTCCTATTCACTCCACCCCGCCCCCAGAAATGGGTATTCACTCTACCCATTCCCCATTTCCCCCTTCTCCCACACCCCAGCCCTCCCCCACCCTTCCGCATCCCCACACCCACAAATCCCTATGCCCATATACCCCCTCCCTCTCCCCACACCACTACACTCACATGTGAGATGTGTGTAGGTTCTTTACGAACTCATTCGTATTCCAGGCAGCTAGTGGGGCAAAATGGGAGAAAATAAATGATCTCTGCCAGGGCCACAAACCCCACAGAAGCAGGCACTCTGACACTGGTCGCTTCCCTATTGAGGCAGGTCCCGGTATATGGGGACACACCCTTCAACAAGCTACAAGGAACCTGCTGAGGGCTCAGGTAGGGCTGCGGCTGGCTGGGGCTAGGAGGCACCTTGCACAGTGCTTGGAGGAGTGGAAGGAGCAAAAGGTGGGGGAGCTGATTAGTATCCCCTTTCTTCTTTTGAACAAGGCTGGGCGAACCTTTTTTAATAAAAGGTCTGAGAGTGAATAGATTAGGTTTTATGGACCAATTGATCTGTGTAGCAACCACTCAACTCTGTGGTTGTAGCATAAAGCTACTACGTAAACGATATCACACCAAAGGAATAGCACATGGTTCATGAATGATGCTTTGCCTAAACGAGCAAGCACGGCTGTGTCCCCATACAATGGGATTTTCAGAAAAGACAGTAGACTGTAGTTTTGTGACCCTTGCTTTAGAACACCATTCATCAAATTATGTTCTCAGTATCAATGGCAAATAGCAACGACTAGCAATCAAACGGAGTAAAATGAACTCTTAATTTGTCCAATGCCACCAAGGGAAATAAAAATCGATTTGTCCATAATTTCCGTGACTTTTTCTGTGAATGTTTCCTAAAGGCACAGTGCGGGGTGGTGGGGGGGCGGGGAGGTTGAGGGCAGGTAGATGGAAGAAATCAGTCCCATCTCCCCACCCCCACCTCCACGAGGTCTTCAGTGAAAGTGAGATCACACAGTTGTGTCCCTTTTCCGCAACAGAGGGGTTTGTTTTGTTTGGTTTGGTGGGATTTTGTTTTTGTTGTTGTTAGTAGCAACAAAAAAAGAGCTACAGTGATGGAAGGCAACCAGCCACCAACCTGCAATTCCAAACCCACTGTAGGGTCACAGGTTTTGGTTATTAGAATTCAGACTTCCACCTTCAGTTTCGGGACACCAGATGAGAGTGCATTTGAGCTTTGAGGATAATGGGGAAATACAACTGATTTTACACTCTAATTATGACATGCATTTACACTTAAGTAGACACTTTCTCAGTGATTTTCCAAGCAAGAGATGTAACTGTCATTTAAATTCATATTTGAATTGAAGTAAATGCAAAACAGGCTCATGTTCCAAAAGATATCACAGAGACTCTTTATCCAGCAACCTTATTTTTGGTCATTTTAGAAAGCCACATGAAATCCAAGAAATGCCCTTCCCATGATTTGCATCAGGGATTTCTACTTTGAGGAAAAGCTACTCTGAGCTCATACATGTAGCACTGCCCAGCGTGAGCACGAGGCTTTCCGGTGATCACATATTCCCACTTCTCTCACTTGATGGAGCCATTACATCTGCTGGTGGGGCAGGGGACATGGGATGGAACCCAGCCCCCCTGTGCCTGGACAGCACTCGCAGATGAAACCTGAGCTGGGTCATGCAGCAACTGCTGAACAAATCAATCACCAACACAGTTCAGAGCTATAATACAGATAGAGCAAATGGTAGAGCACGGACATGGGAGCCAGGTGAGCGCAGAGTGGGAACCCAGGCAGAGCGTGGAGGTGGCGGCCAGGTGAGCGCAGAGTGGGAACCCCGGCAGAGCGTGGAGGTGGGGCCAGGTGAGCGCAGAGTGCGAATCCAGGCAGAGCGTGGAGGTGGGGGCCAGGTGAGCGCAGAGTGGGAGTCCAGGCAGAGCGTGGAGGTGGGGGCAGGTGTGCACAGAGTGCGAATCCAGGCAGAGCGTGGAGGTGGGGGCAGGTGAGTGCAGAGTGGGAATCCAGGCAGAGCGTGGAGGTGGCGGCCAGGTGAGCGCAGAGTGGGAACCCCGGCAGAGCGTGGAGGTGGGGGCCAGGTGAGCGCAGAGTGGGAACCCTGGCAGAGCGTGGAGGTGGGGGCAGGTGAGCGCAGAGTGGGAATCCAGGCAGAGCGTGGAGGTGGCGGCCAGGTGAGCGCAGAGTGGGAATCCAGGCAGAGCGTGGAGGTGGGGGCAGGTGAGCGCAGAGTGGGAATCCAGGCAGAGCGTGGAGGTGGGGCCAGGTGAGCGCAGAGTGGGAATCCAGGCAGAGTGTGGAGGTGGGGCCAGGTGAGCGCAGAGTGGGAATCCAGGCAGAGTGTGGAGGTGGAGGCAAGGTGAGCACAGAAGTGGGGGCCAGGTGAGTGTGAGTTCAGGCCCAGCTGCCTGCTGCTTTCTGTCTACGACAAAGCTTACATCCTAAAAATTCTTTTAAAGGTTTGTGTATTTCTAGTGGTTGATAATTCCTACCTGTCTCTTGGGCGGACCACTGTGGCAGATAGCAACTCAACATTTTGCTGAGCCTGGGCCTGTTTGTAAATAAGTGAGAGACTCTAAATCCAGGGAAAATCTCTACCCTAGGGGCTGCTGCTTTGAGCATGAGCAAGAGAGCCTTCCAGAAACACGTTGGAAAACTTGATTTAGCAAATAGATTTTATATTTTTAAAGGGACATTGGAACTGATTTTTAAACTAGCACAAGTATACTTTCCATTCAGCACTTACAGCGCTACAAAAAATGCTGTGGCTAGAAGCTTCAGTACTTACAAGGAGTCTTTTCAAAGTGGCCTAAGTTGCGATCTCGTCCTCTTTTCTGAGCCATCATATTCCCATGCTCACATTTATTTTTTGTTAATACTAAACTTTATTTTTAGAGCAGTTTTACATTTACACAAAAATTGCACAGAAAGCACAGAGTTCCCATATGCCAACCCTCTGCAGTAAATAGTTTTTGAGGACTTTTTTTTCTAGATTAAAAAAATTATATATATATATATGTATATGTATATAAAATGGCGCTCTCCCCCCTAGGTTGACGTGTCTGTGTGTTTCCTTTTCCCTCCCTCATGGCCTCAGCTCCCTTCCACGGGCCATCACACACCACGGGTCCACCCCCACACACGGGCTGCGCACCTGGCATGCTCTTTCATTTCCCTCTAGGCTCAGTGCTGTTCCTTCCCAAGGAAAACAAGGAGCATCCATTTAGCAAAGTGAACACCCCTGTGGAAGTCATGTCTTCAAAGCACCCCCTTTGCACATCCCCCAATATTTCAGATAGCAGCATTAAACATGTTTCTAATTTTGATACACAAAGTAATTGTTCTTATCAGCAATATGGTAAGAATATTGTATCCTCCAAAACAAAAGAAAAAGTGAGACCATGGGTAGAGCTCTTTTGCCCCTTCGAAGTGGCCACTGACCACACAGATCTAAGAGGCATCCCCACTTTTCTTGTGCCCTCTCCTTCACTGGTTCTGTCCTCTTCACTGTTCTGAAAATGTCCCATTGCCTTGATCATGAACATGCACCGTTTCTTTGAGGATATCAGACCTCAGGAAATAGAAGGCATCCATCCCTCCAACCTCCCTCATAACTACAGAGGGCCCCGGGTACGAGAGAGAAGTGGGAGGGCAGGATTGACTCCAGGGAATAAGGGCTCCATGGGGTGGGTGCTGCTGCATTTCCTTCTTCCCCACACCATACAGGACCCTTACTTTCTACCTCCCCAAAGAGTCGAACCCAAACAACAGCACACCTCGAACCTTTTCCACTCCCTGGTTGTGCTGGTTTAAAACTGTTTTGCACCCCAGAAAAGCCATGTTTGTCTAATCCAATCTTGTGAGTGCAGACCTATTGTGGGCGGGGCCTTTAGATTAGACTGTTTCCATGGAGATGTGACCCACCCAATTCAAGGTGGGTTTTAATCCTTTTACTGGAGCCCTGTATGAAGAAAATAAAAGGCAGGAAACATAAAGGAAACTCAGAGCCAACAGAGAGCAGAGAGATGAAACCAAGACCAGATACTTAGAGAGCTGACACAGAAAGTTGCTAATACAAAGAATCTCAGAATGAAAGCCACCGGAATCAGAAGCTGAAAGCAATGCAACCCAGGAGCAAAGGACCAGGAGATGCCAGCCATATGCTTTCCCAGTTGACAGAGAAACCCCAGACGTGATTAGCCTTTCTTGTGCGAAGGTATCCTCTTGTTGATGCCTTATTTTGGACATTTTCATGGCCTTAAAACAGTAAATTTGTAACCTAATAAATCCCCTTTGTAAAAACCAATCCATTTCTGGTATAGTGCATTCTGGCAGCATTAGCAAACTGAAACACTGTTTTTTTTGCCCATTTCCTAGACATTGTTGTAAGGATTCTAGGACTACTCAAAGCATGGGCTGCAGGCGAGCAGGATCTCCAGGCGGGGTGTTGTATGTTATTTTTTAATATAAAAAAAAAAGAAGCCATGACACCTAATAACTTCCCTATAATCAAAATATGAATATTTTTAATTTCCTTGGCTCAGTGTGCTTCTTCTCTTTTTTGTGCCACAGTGGCTCTTGAGTCTTTCTCTACCCCGATCTGTTACCCTTGAAGATTAACCCCTCCATATTTCTTTCCCCAGATTGCCCAAATATGTCAAATGCTAATATCAAACTTAAATGCTAAAACCCCCTATAGTTATAATGTATGTTTTACTTCATAGGTGAGGGATTATTCAATGTTCATTTTCCTAACATTAATTAAAAATACTTACCCAATGGACAAGCTCCAACCTGTCCCAGGAGACTTGAGGGCCCCTGGTGTTGCCTGAGATTCAGGGGAAGCTAACCCCATCAGGAAGACAGTCCTACTGAGGATTTTATGAGCCAGCCAATAGGTCTACAGTAGGGTAAAGCCTTGAGTAGCTTACCAGTAGAGAAATGGTTAACTGAATAGTAAAGCATTTGTGCACGCATTACAATCTCTCCCCTCTCCATTTAACACAGGCTCTATGAACACATCCATGATCTCGGCCTTTTCCTCTTCAATGATGTGCTGCTTGTTTCTAGTCGGGCTACATCTCATACCCCATTTGAGAGGACTTCAAAAACAACCTATAAGTTCATTGCATCTGTAGCCCTTCATAGGTTACTTGTAGAAGATATTCCAGATTCCAAATGTATGTATGTGTTTCCTTCCAAGAGGAAAATACCTCTTTAGAAAGCTATATGATATAAAGCTCATAATGATTTAAAAAGTAGGAAAAGGACTGGAATTATAATTTGCCAATTTACAAACAATTTCCAAAATATCAGAATTTCATTAGGCCACATCAACTTTCATCTACCTGGGAAATAGCTAAAGGTCTGCTGGCGTTCACCCACACATACTAGACGTTAGGGACACAGCTGCCAGCTTCACGGAAGCAGCCATGACCACATCATTGTGAGGAGCCCTAGAAACAGACTGGCTTGACCAGGCTCTTCCCACCATCCCGCACAGCCTCCAGGTGCTAGTCTTGAAGTACCGTTTCACACGTTTATCCAGAACTTTTCCATTCTTCTAGGTCCGGTGAGTATCTGGCTATACCTGAATTCATATTTACGTTGGGGCAGGTTGGTGTTCCATACAGTAACCAGCAGATTTGCAAAGGATGCTTAGTAATTCTAACATTCTTTTTCATAGTAATTCAAATAAACATTTGTCACAAAAACAAATCCTACCTGAAACTGCTGTGCCGATTTTTAGTTGTTATCCTACACTCTACTTTCCAGGCTTAAAAGGATTCGTATCTCTTTCCTGTATTTGTTAGGCCGGAGAATCTGAATGTAACAGCCCTCATTCCAGTATTTTAAATGCATGTAAAGGCAGAACTTAAGGTTAAAGCTGGAATCAAGATCTCAGAAAAGGAACTAACCTTAAAAGGAGGGTCTGTTTCCCATTAGTTTCAGCTCCATTTTAAATCTGAGCCTGATAAAGAAAGGAACACTATGTTGAGAATAAATATTTCACCCAGAAGACACATTCAGGTAAAAGGTTAGTTACCCATAACCACTGGGTATGGTTAAAAATATTGTGAAACACACCACCTTTCACCTCCCCTCCCAAAGTCATCAGCTATGCCTATGTCAAAACACTGTTATTATCTAATGGACAGTGGACATCCAGCCAAGGCTGCCTAAATCCAGCTCTCAGCATCTCTATCTAAGGTAACGCTTAGGAAAGACCCTACTGATTCCACCTTCTTCAGTAGAGGCTGAGGAATTGACAGAATCAAGAAATTAGAGAACATTGCAACATCTATCACTTAGTCTTTAAAAATAATTGCTAATTTTAATTAAAGAAGTGTAATATAAAGATGAAATTATTTTAGATTAGGATATAACTGAATTATTCAATAATTTCAAGAAGTCATATTCAAAACTGTATTTGTATGTTTTTGATCCCTAGTTTTAGTCTTCAAAAAGTTCATAAAGATGACTTGGTCACTCCTTGTGTATTTTTAGGAATTTTAAAATATTTAAAAATATTTAATTTCTTTTGCTTATTACAAAGATTATTTGACATACTTCAAATATTTTTTTACAGATATCAAGAATGCATTTATTCTTCGAAGTCCAAAACGTGAATGGATTTGTGCTACAGAGGCTGAGGATAACAAATTCCTATGGTTGTCAGTACTCCAGAAGGCGATCAGAAGTAGCATGGAGATGTGAGACTGGGCTTCAAGGAAACATCGGGATGCAGAGTTTCCCTGGCAAAGTCTAGTCATGTTTATTATCTGTTCTGGAAGGTTCAGCAAGTGGCTGAGTTACTATCTGATATGAATAATGAGAACTAGGGTGACGCATAAGGCTCCTTCCAGTCCTTAAATGCCGCCACCCATACCCAATCACGTGGGGTGTGATAGGAGAACTTGAGTCCAAAATTTCGAATGACTTCTTTTGGTAGTTATTTTTCATGGACAGTATTTAGAGTATTTGACCCATGAAATCTAAAACAGAAGAAGCACAGTATGTGTCTAAAGTTTTATTTTATGATCCAATGAAAAAATCAGAATGAAATATTTCTTAAATTATCACTAGAAAGGTTTTCATTGTTGGTGATTTACCAATCGTCTTTAACATTTTCATTAAATAATAATTGATTTAAAATGACAATTTACTAAAAAAAAACTGTCATATGTATCCTTAATACGAATGTTCTTTAGAGACTACTAAAAATATAGCACTAAACCCAAAGTACTAAAACGTTTTCTATAATTTTAAAGCTTTTTTTTTTTTTTTTTGCATTGGCAGGCACCGGGAATCAAACCCAGGTCTCCGGCATGGCAGGCAAGAACTCTGTCTGTTGAGCCACCATGGCCTGCCCTAAAGTGTTTTTTTTTTTTTTTTTTGGTTTCTAAAATTGAACCCTTAGACCTTCCAAATAAAAAGCTTTAAAAATATTTGTGACATATTAAATTAGAAGGTTTTTGAAGAAAAAACTTAAAAGAAAAAAAATAAACGGAAAGCTAGCAAAACTCACCTGAATGGAATTCAGCCGAGTAAAAGTGAAAAAAATTAATATGGCTCGGTCTTAAAATAGAGAAACAGCAAAACAGGTGTTGACTAGTTTTTTGGCCTTTAATGTCTTACTCGATTATTTTTAACAAACTGAACCTAATACCTGTTAGCTACTTGGAAACTTAAGCTGATGCATACAGTAGGAATAATAATCTTGCCTAGTTAATAGTAAAAGAAAGTTATATTACTCTTGGATGTTTTGGGTTGTCAGTTTCCTTTTTGTTTCATTTCTTCATAATTTCATAATAAAATGTACCAGGACAATCTAGGATTGTGATTCTGAGCTATTTAAACATGTTCTTCTTCCCCTAATGAAAATACAAATTTCTCCTAATTCTTAAAACTGTAAATCTTGTTTAAAAATGTACAAGTTAAAATACTGTGCTGTTTTATTAAGTAAAAAATCATACATTGCAAATTCCGATTCTGATAAATCCATGCAGTTTAATGCCTATCTATTTCTTTACTAACCATCTGCTGTTAGTCAGCAATGAATACAAATTTATATATGGAATCAAAAGGTGTCTATCATTTAATATAAAGCAAATCCTAAGACAGTTTATCATCTTGAATAGGACACATTCCAGAAACTCTAGTAAATGGGAAAAACCTGTTTATACCGGAAAGGAATGAAAAGATAAGATCGGTGGAGATAAACTAGAAATCAAAGGAATGTCGATGTTTTTCTGAGAATAATTAATGCCTTAACCAATTTTAAAACATGTTACTTAAAAATAATCTCTGAAAAGACTGATGGGCATAAAGTTCTCTCAAGTGTTAAGAGAATAATCATGGAAAAGGGGCAGTTCTGTTAGTTTCACTCTCCCCGGTTCCTTGAGGAGACCATTAAGAAAGGCCTGGTTTCACAGCTGCTGCATGAGTTTATATGATAGCTGCTGAATTAAAATCTCACGCAAAAATTCTGAAGTCACTGGTGAAATGGATATTTTTGCCAAGAAAATATGTGATCTGGCCCCTAAGTTGAGGCAGACAAGAAGCCTACAGGTGCCTGTGGCCCTGCAGAATGGAGACACTGTCCGCAGGGGGACTGCAGTCACATGCTGTGGCAAGGACGCCTTATACAGGGGCAAGCTCTGAGCCAACAGCTGAAGAGGAAAGTCACTTTAAAGGTTTGTACAGAACAAATGTACATGTTTTATGTAAAATATTAAACCTGAAAGAAGACAAATGGATGAACTAATTTAGTTTTCCTTTTGCAAAGCTTTTCTGAGTCTGCACTTAAGTGTCAACCAACCAGTGGGAGGCTGTGGCCAGCTGGACCTAGTGGCCAGTGCTCTGTGTTCTCAAGAGCGCTGAACAGGTGGGGAGGGGGGCGCCAATAAACACATCACACCCTCCAAGAAAAGTCATCCTGACCCTTTTATTGTTGAAATTAAAAAATAAAAGGTACTTAAATACAATGGTGAATGTATAGGGAAAAACAGAATCATAAAATTTAAAGTTGAATTAAGCAGTGAACTGAATGTTTTGGGTCTCCAAATTGGCTTTGAACCCAAAACCACTTAAAAATGGGCATGTTCACAGTTAACGGCAATTGGCTTATAGGTGAGAGAATGGTCGAAGTTGTTCCAGTTGAACCTCCAGGGAAATTCTCTCCTCAAGAACATCCTGAAAAGATGCAAAGACAAAGTCATGCTTAAAAGTACATAAAAATAAAGGCACATCAAACAACAGTTTTGTTTCCAGAAAACAACGTCAACATGTCAAGAATACAGAGGACTTATGTTTGTATTTTTAAAGATACTTTACTTTCAAAAGGCAGCTTCTTTATATGTTTATAATATTTAAAATATGATCCTAATGACTAATTCTTATTACACAAATCAGGGTAATAATTTTAATCTAATCATTAGGAAAGCCAATATTTGCAACTGATGAACATTAATGCATGAATTTTGCATAAAGCCTGGCCTGCCCTCTGAGTTAACTAAAGATGGATCAGTTAACATAGATACTTCTCTAAAGCAATTTCTGGATCTCACTTTGAGTTTCAGTCTCACAAAGAACAAATTCATCTTGCAGTCAGAATTTCTAATCACTGTCAATTCTGAGTCATCTTTTCAGATAGCCACCAAATTCTACTTTCTTTTCTTTCCTTCTTTATTATATTGTCAATATTTCATTTTAACAGAATTACCTCTTCTTATTTGGTACCTTACTTCCTATTTTCTGTTTTTAAAGGTAATGAAAAAAGGGATTTTAAAAACAACTCCTTTGTACTTGTTTCTATGGCTTTCCCTTGCTCTTCAGAAAAACCTGCATTAACATTTTAATTTTCAAAGCATGGTGCAACAGATGAAATTTAAAATCATTCACCAGCTACAGATGTCTTCTCCTTTGATCAAAGCATTATACAAGGATATCATTCATTCAACAGACATTTATGAAATGCCTAACATGTGCTAGGTTTGGAGGACAGAGAAAAGGCAACATAAGTCCCAGTTTATGCTGCTGTCCTAATGGTTAGTACACACCCTGCTCCTCTTCTCACATAAGTGTTCTGTTTTGGACAATATATTATATGGTCACCCTAAACAGAAATGATTATGATCTGACCTCAAAGAGTTCAATTTAGTAGGGCAGAGAGACAAACGGGTCACAGATAATCACAGGACAATGTGATAAATGCTAGATGAGGGATATGAAAAGGATGTTGTGAGAATGAATCTAGAAGCATTCACTCTGCATTTCCATGAAATCTTTTCTTCTCCTCTTTGCAGTTTATAACCTTGCTCCTCAAAGTGGGGTCAACAAGCCAGCAGCATCTCTATCACCTGATTCTTAGGCCCCACTCTAGATTACTGAATAAGAATATTCATTTTAACATGATCCCAGGTTATCTGAATACAGATTAAGGTTTGAGAAGTACTGTTTTACATGACACATGAGTGCTCTACATGAGTGCTTAATAATATTGGTGAGTCATAAGTGATTTGGGGGGTAATTATTTTTTCTTAAAAAAATCAAAGAAATCAGGGTTTAACAGTAAGTAAGAAAAGCAAGCCCATACCTCTGAAGTATTAGATGACAGAGGTGCCAAATGATAAAGGGAATACAGAATACACACTGTCGAGGAGCACCATTTCTATTTAACACTTCTCATCTTTTTCTTTTTCCACTTGCAAGAAGACCTAAATATCCCCCACCCTTATTCTTCTTTGGATTTGTTTAAGTCCCTTTAATTGAATCTGGGTTATCTTTGTTAAAGGGATAAATTAGCTATTGTCAAATCCTCCATGAATTAAATAGAGCACTGAGTGCCATGTATGTGATCTTAGAGGTATCTGAAATCAAATTTCTTCTCTTTTAGGTCTTTTTTTTTTTTTAATGAAAGTTAAGGAAGATTAATGGGAACAATGATGCCTTAAATATATGTGTAGGATTAAGGCAATGGATACCAGAACTCAGTATAAAAAAGTTCCTTTTAGTTCTAAAAGAGTCAAAGGTTTACAAAATATTTTAGGTACACATTTATCTTGCTACATGGAAAGTTTCAGACAAGCATAAGAATTATTATATCTCCTCTAATTTCCCCTTCAACTCTGAGATGCTCTGAGTCTATGGAACTTCCCAAATGAAGACTAAAGAATTACATTACCTTTAATTGTTGCTGCAATTCACTATTCAATCTGGCCAAAACTGTGTTGGTTTCCTTATTGCGTCTAATTGATGCCTGAATAGCCTTCTTATCTTTCCCCATAGATCTGAGGAGATAAAGGGGCAAAAAACATAACCTTCATTTCTTATCTTTAAATTCTCTCCTTTCTTCCCTAATCTATTTCTAAACACGGAAAGTAAAGGGAGCAATCCTTTTTCTCCTTATTAGCAGAGTTCAACCCCACCTGCTCAGTTTCAATCAGAAGCAACCAAGCTACTGAAGCTTAAGTTTAATGTTGTTATTGTTTTAATTCTTATTTTTCTATAAAACCAATTCAGTTTACGTTAGAGAGATGGTCTAGAGTAGGCATTGGCAAATGTTTTCTATAAATGATCAAACAGTAAACACTTTAGACTTTGCAGGCTCTACCACCTCTGTGGCATATTCTTGTTTTTCTTATTAAACAAAAATGTAAAAGCCATTCTTAGCTCATGGACAATCAAAGCCTGGACAAGAGTTGAATGTGGACCATGAGCCCTAATCTGAGGACTTCTGGTCTAGAACAACCATGGATAAAACACTAATATTATTTCTCGGGTCTCAGAGAAAGAACTTCACATATAAAAGGAACTTTTTGACCTGGGGGCGCCCCTCAGCTTCTTTTGGTAGAACCAGATGTGGCAGGAAGATGAAACAAACAAGCCAACACCAGACCCACCAGAAGTTGAATGAAGCATGTGGTCAAGGCCTGTTCTTGCTTGATAACCCCTGATGGTACATGCAGCTGCACATCAAAAGAGAGCAGAGCACCAGAAGCCCAGCAACCCATCAGATTATAAGTCAACAAGCCTGCATCCAATCAAGGGACAGAAAACCACTAAGTGGGCACCTTCCCCTCCTGGTGCAGTTTTCCTTCTAAAAAAAATGCAGCTCTCAGAAAGAGCCATGGAGCCATTTTCTTTCCTTTCTCTGGCTCCCACATGTTTTCTCCCTGCTTTTTCCCTTCAATAAATCTGTTATGCTTTGGCTCACTGTCCTGTGCAGATTCCTTAATGACTTCGACCCAACATCTGGTGCCAAAACCTGGGAACAGAGATTAGCCCCAGGCTTGAGTTTCCTGGCCCCTCAGGGAATGGGACAGTCACCCAGTCTACGCTGTTTGGAGGTTAGACTGATGCTTGAGTTTCTCAGCACCTTGGGGTGACGGGACAGCCTTCCAGTTGACACTGTTCCCCAAACCACACAGTTATTCAGGTTTCCATGCACTTGACGGTTTGAGTTCATCAGCTCAAATCATCTTGAAGTGATGCTGGCCCACCTCCATGACTCTCAAACATTTACTACTAATTTGGCCCTAGGTAAGTGATGCCTTTCTGCCCACATCCTCTACTTGAGAGTTTTGTTTGGTGTCCTGGGGACACCCCGGTCCACCCCAGTGTGGCGCCCCAATGCAGTGCCCCAGTCTCTTGGCCTAAAAATCTGAGTACTCAGTCAAAACTCTCCAATGGCCATTGTGTCAAACAACACACCCAACAACTAATCCAGAGACCACGGGGCCCACTGCCCGGCCCCTGCCCATGGTGCCACTGAACAGGCCACTGGAGAGTCGACTATACCATGGTGTCTCACTATGGGTTCGGACAGCTTTCCCCTCTTCAACAGGTGTCACCAGCCCCAGAACTGGGTGGCCTCCTCGGACTAGCCGCAGATGACTGACAAGGCCCGGGCTTTGGCATAGCCCGGACTGTGATCGTCACTGCCACGGAACCCAGGGTAACCTTAAAGGTGGCAGGTAAACCCATTGTTTTCATTATAGACACAGGCACCACATACTCTGTCCTACCTGAGCATTCGGGGCAGCTCATTCCCTCCTCAATTTCAGTCATAGGTATCCCAGGTCAACGCTCAGTTCCTCTTAAAACATTACCCCCAGCCTGCAGTATAGAAAATTATAACTTTTCTCATAGCCTTTTAATAATTCCTAGCTGTCCCACACCTTTATGGGGGCAAGATATTTTAACAAAACTTAAAGCAACCCTTCTGTTAACAAAAATAAACTATGTCAATAAATTGCCTCAAATCATTCTGCATGTGTGGAGGAAACATTCTCTTCCCCTAAGGATATCTGGGTAATTCTTAGGAATTATGACTATGTATATCTAAAAAATCTTCAACCAAAATGTCTAACCCCATCTTGGACAGGGCCATACCTAGTTTTACTCACCACCCATGTTATTGCTTATTTCTCCAAAGCCTTAGACTCCCCTTTCTTAGGTGCCCACTTTGTCTCAGAGTCTTAGCTTCTGCAGCATTCCTTATAAAAGGATCTCTTAAACTTGTGCCATATGCCCAATTATTTGCCCTCTTCTCATAACCTCCCTTCCCTTTTAATTCACCAAGCTATTTCTAGCACCTCTAACTCTTGTATTCAATCTCTATATGCACAGCTCCTTTATAATTCCCATGTTAAAATATCCTATTCATCAACAAACCCTAACCCAGCAAAATTCCTCACTCCTCCAAAGCATCAAAAACCTATACACAACTGTATAGAAACTATAGATCATTTTCTTCATCCATTTCCCAACATAAAGGCTTCCCCTCTGCCTCCTGGCACCACTTTTCAACAGGCAGAGCTCACAGCCCTCTCCTGGCCTCTTAAATTAGCAGCCACTCCCCTCACTAACATTTATACTAATTCCAAGTATGCTTTCTATATTATTCATTCACATTTAGCTATATGGAAACAGAGAGGATACCTTACTTCTAAAAATCCTCCAGTTATTAATAAAACTCTCATTCTTCGATTCCTTGAGGCAGCACAAACCCCTGCCCAGGTAGCAATTATTCACTGTAAGGGTTATTAGAGTGGAAAGGACCCCCATCTCAATAGGTAGTAGTAGAGCAGATGAAGAAGCAAAAAGACAGGCTCAACCCCCTACTCAGCTTCTAATAATGCCCACCCCAGCACCTACTTTCTCCACCTTAGAGCAAATGGACTTGGCCCAGCTTGGTGCCACCCTTAAAGGGGGATGGTTTTTACTTAAATGATAAAGTAATCTTGCCCCAACAGTTGCATGGAAAATTTTAACTAACCTGCATGACTGGTTTCATATTAGCACCAAGTGGCTAGCCTCTCTCCTATCTCAAACCATAAGTCATCCTAAACTTTACTCGGTGCTCCAGCATGTCACTAAAATACATACCATCTGTAAGTGCTCCACCCCTCAGGGCAATCTCAAACCAGCCCCTTTCCTTTCCATCAACAAAAGGACATATCCCTGGGCAAGAATGGCAAATTAACTTCCTTATTAACTCACCAAGGTCTGCTTAAAGGACTCTCTTTAGCCCTTTCTATGATAGGCGCAGGATATTATTTATGTGGAAACAGAGCTTACCCAACACCTCCTGACAAATGGACAGGAACCTGTACTATTGTTATATTAGCCACTGAAGCCCAAATCTTAACACTGAAATGGCTTCCTCAGGGCAAATTTCCAACTTTGGATCCTTCCTTGAAACTCACTTCAATAAACCTTAAAAATGTAAATATAGAGAATTAGGCCACCCTGGATGTTGTATTCTAGAGAACCCAGGGCTAGGTTACACTTTATATTGAAGCTTTTTCTGGTTTGTTGGCATCCCCCTACTAAAAGCCTCTATCTTAAACATAATGCGAATGATGCAGCGATCATGGAATGCTACTATCCAAGCTTTAGAAGAACAAGAACAATCTTTAAATAGTTTAGTTGAAATCGAAAAGCCCTACACGTCCTAACCGCAACAGTGGGAGGGGCCTCTGCAATACCAATGAAACCTGCTGCTTTATATCAATACAGGTCAAATAGAACAAAACTTAAAAAATACTAAAAGAAAATGTGGCCATAATAAATAATAACTTAACAAATGAAGATTCTTCTTGGCTAGAAAACTTTCTCTTAAATTTTTCATTCTTCTCTATCCTTTTACGAGCTATTCTGCTCCTCCTCACTGGGCCCTTAATTATCCTCTTGCTAATTTTCCTCCTAACCCCTGTCTCTTACAATGTCTTACTAGATTTGTTTACAGGTCAGTAGCAGCTCTGATCAACCAGCAAAATTCTGAAAACATACTCCTGCTACAACAGAAATTTGAAAATTTGCTCCTGTTGCAACAAAAATACGTTATCAGCCCGTTTCAAGAGAAGATATCCCAAAACCCAATTAATATGCCCCTGGTCACCTTGAAGCAATTCTCCCCACCCCAACTATGCCCATACTCAGTAGAAAGTAGCCAAAGAAAGAACACAATGCCTCTGCTCCTTCTAAAAATTGCTTTGCGCTAAGTTAAGGCACAAACCCAAACCCAATCCCAGCTTTACTCAAAGAAAAACGCAGGAACATCAGGTTTCAGAAAAAGAACCTTCCATATAAAAGGGACTTTTCACCTAGGGGCCCCTCAGCTTCCTTTGGCAGAACCAGATATGGCAGCAAGATGAACAATCACCAGACAAGCTGGCACCACACCCACCAGAAGGTAAATGAAGCAAGACCAGATATGCATGTGGTCAAGGCCTGTTCTTGCATGATAACCCTTGATGGTACATGCAGTTGCACATCAAAGGAGAGCAGCGTGCCAGAACCCCAGCAACCAATCAAATCATAAGTCAACAAGCCCGTAACCAATCAAGGGACAGAAAACCACTAAGGGGGCACCCTCCCCTCCTGGTGCAGTTTTCCTTTTAAAAATGCAGCTCACAGAAAGAGCCCTGGAGCCATTTTCTTTACTTTCGCTGGCTCCTACCTGCTGTCACCATGCTTTTTACCTTCAATAAATCTATGCTTTGACTCACTGTCCTGCATGGATTCCTTAATGAGGGACATTATTCTCTATATTTATTTTTCAGAAGTCTGCAACATGGCTTGTGCAAGGGGGTAAAAATGGAATTGCAGCTAAACAATAATGGAGGGGGACAAAATGGGAAGAAAATTATACCAACTCATAAAAGAGAAAACTCTCAAGAAGAACAATTAAGAAACTCCACTCAGGGCGGACCACAGTGGCTCAGCAGGCAGAGTTCTCACCTGCCATGCCGGAGACCTGGGTTCGTTTCCTGGTGTCTGCCCATGTAAAAACAAAAAATAGAAATTCCGTTCAACTAAAGAACTATTCTGACTGCAATTTCTTTCAGTTTGCCACTTTCAGCTGCGCTTTTTGTTTCTAGTAATTAAATGTGTTTAGAAATAGTGTTGACTACCGAGGAATAGATGGCTGTGAGGCAAGAACAGCAGCTAAGACACCAGTCTTTTGAGTATGTTCATCGATTTCTGGCCTTAATTCGTCTTCTGATTTTAACCTTCTCCGAACAGGTTTAGGTGGTGGAGCAAGAGGTGTGGTGCCTTTGCTCTAGAAGACAAGAATTCCATTACTGAGCATTTTCCCAAGACACTCATTCAGCATTTCGACAACATCTTTTGCTTTCTTTAAGTCACTTGACTTCCTAAATTTAAAAACCCATTTGCCCTAATTTAAAACTATTTATGGTTTCCTGCAAGAGCTAAGTTAAATTACAATAGAAAACAATTTTCCTAGTTGATGTGATAATGAATGCAATTTACAATACAAATGTTTTTAAAAGAGTAACCTAAGTTCTAGAGATCAGAGTCTGATTCAAGACTGTTTTAACATAAACATGATACTTGTTCAATGTATGCCTGTTTAATATATTTTCAAAAGGGAGTCTCCAGAAATAAGCATTTATTATCACCATATGATTGCTAACCAAAAATCCTAAAATAGATCATTTTAATGAATAAAACAAGTTATCATAAAGAAGAAGAAATCTAGGGAATTCTTTTTTAAAAACACCAACCCTCGTTAAGATATACAATTATGATTCTTGAAAATGAGTGGACATTTTGTTGGGGATTACAGATATGCTAAAAACAGAATGAAGTATGGTATTTGGATATCTGCTATAACATGATTTCACCTGTAAATAAGAAAAACAAGAATCAAGTGTCATTCCTTTCATCAGTGTTATTTTTAATTGTTGCGATGAGTTGACAAAAACACAATTTATTATTAATAAAATATTAATGTAGAAAAAAGTGTTCAGTAAGTAGAAGTTCAGTACTTTTCAGGAACATGCTGTTTTAATAATTTTTCAGAATGTATGGATAACAGAAAAAAATTATTAACAAGGCCAAAATTATGCTCTCTTGGGGAGGGGGTGTATGCTGATACCTGTAATTTACTGTGAAATGCATACAAAAGATAAAGATTAACAGAAAGAAAGGAGGATGGATGGAAAGATCTGTGATAAGGCAATTACAGTCAAACACTACAAACAAGGTGGTGGGTTTACTCGTGTAGAATGCTAAATTCTTTCAGCTTTTCTATGTTTAAAAACTTTCATAATAAAATGCTTGGGGAAAAAACTGCCTTAAAGCCAGTTACAGAAAAGGTGACGAACACAAAGTATAGTGCTAACCTCAGCAGGTTGATAATTTTCCCCCATTATACTCAAGATTGCAATAAAAGAATCTGAATTTGACCTGTAGGAAAGTTCTACTTTATGTATTTGGAAGGTATAAGAGCCACATGCATTTTGAGAACTTGTAGTATCCTGCTAATTCAGATTATGGGATATTATCTAGAATTTTTAAACAGGCAGACCTTGTTCTGCAATAGACAGAATCTTTTTCAAGTAAAGGCAGGGGAAGGGGTCAGATGATCTCTTTGGACTTCACTTCTAAGATTTGTGTCATTTTTAAAGTTTTAGGAAGTAAAAATGGTCTCAAGTAACTTTTCTTATGTACAAAATGATCACTATTGTCAAAGACTTTCTGCATACCACATTGGCAGGAGTGCTAGCAGCTGTCTTTTCTTCCATTTTACTATCTGTTTTGGCAACTCGAAGAGAACTTGCAGGATCAGAAGATTTTTCAACCTAGAGATGAATACATTATCACTCAAGTACACATATATAAAACATAATTATGGATCAATATTTAATATGTAACAATTTATAAAGTAAACAATAAAGAAATATTCATCCTGACAAGAGAGCTGCCATGAGGGTGAGAAGCAACTTGAGAACCACGCTGAAGGCCTCCCTGCACTCTTGGGGTTAGGCAGACCCCAGTAGCAAGTCTGGGCAGATCTAGGTGGGAGGGGGACCAACATCTGTGAGTGAGATGGGCACACCTGGGCCTCCCCACAGAACCACCCTCCTTCCTGGACACACAGCCAAACCCCTGATATCACCAAGGTCAGGTAGAAAATGATAGGTTTGAAGAAATGACTAGAAGAATATTTTCCAGGGATCAGATCTATAATAAACCTTGACCTAAATGGTGCCAGTCAAGTTAATATGGAGTTTTTGATCTATTATGGTGGTTCAATCTGGGTTGAGACAATCGGTACTGAATTTCAGCATTCCACTAGCCCCTCCAGCTCCATCTTTGTGCTCAGTGAGGTCTGGGATCCCTAAGAACTTTGGTTCTAGGAACACTGCCAACACTTTCAGGTCAATTCTGATATCCTGTAAACCATCTCTCAGCCCAACTAAGGCAATTAGCATAGAGACTGAGGGTGGTTGCCTCTCAGAAACCCTCACCCAAGCACAGACTCAGATGCTTTGCATTAGGATGAACCCCCAGAGCTGTGTGTTAATCAGGACCAGGAGGCTGGCTGTCCTTGACCACCACCTCCTCCCACACACCCCTTCCCCGCCCCCCGATCCCCATCCAGACTAAGTAGCCTGCTGTGGCCCACGGGTGTTGGACACCCTCACAGAGGCTGAGGAACCCTGACCTGGGGAATCTGTAAGAAACAGCAGAAGGGATCTTCTTCATTGTGGTCCCCTCTGCCATTTGCTCTTTGAGATGCTCCTCTGTTCACACACAGGCTGTGGGCCCGCAGTACGAAGATTCCCAGCAGAAAATTGGATAAACTTTTAAAAACTAACCGGCAAGACCTCAGGATGCTGCTCAGCTTCATCGCTGTGTTCTTCATTCACACTTGATGCGGCAAATACTTCAAACTGGCTGAAATCCGCGAAGTTGGGCTGTTCTGGGATCTGCTGCGGTGAGGTACTCGTGTGGGCCATCAGGCCGTCGGTGTCCACGGAGCGGTGTACGGCGGCACCTGGCGCCTACAGGGTGGTTGGACAGAGGGACATTTTGTTTACAGTCAATGCACACAGCAGCCTTTTTCCTCTGGAATGCACTATAAAGTGTTCTGTTTATGATCTGTAAACTCAGAGAGGTCCACTACAGTAACTTGCAGTTCCAATAGGGCAAAAGTGAAAGGACAAGACACTCAAAATGATAAGATGACAAACCCGCAATAAAAAATCTTTTGGAAGATCCTTAGTGGCCAACTAAGTACATCGATGGAGAGGAGAGGGGAGGCTTGGACACATGACTCCACCTGCACCTTTGTTACTATGGCTCTGTTCCTCTCTGCTCCTTGTACTTGGGCTGCTGCACTAGTTTGTTCTTTAGAAAGGCTGTTTCTATGTTTCTTAAAAGGTTGCTATTTTTAAAGTGAAAACCAGCACCCAACACTTCAGGCACATTTCCCTTTGATTTGCTCTCCATACCTTTGCTGGACCAATTCTTCTAAAGCCTTCAATCCAGAACACATTTACTGAGTATCCACCTTGTGCCAGGTCCTAAGGATACAAGCTGACAACCTACTGCAGGATCAGAGACGCAAACAGGGGCTCAGCAAAGCGTGGGAAGTCTTATGGGAAAGCCGGTGGAGTCTGTCTCTGCTCCTTACTGTCCTCCTGGGCGTGACACAGAAATAGCTCTCCCCCCTTCTCCCCTCCCAAGGTCCTCCTGCCTTCCCACACATCCAGTGCTATTCCTTTCAGGAAAACATGCCAGGCTCACCACTCCCACCCCCCCCCCCGCCCAGCTCCTGTCTTTGTGGGAGTCATGACTTTTACAGAATGCCCTTTTCTCAGTAGGTACACTTTAACTTCAAGTCCCTGCTCCAGTATTCCCTCCTTCAAGTTCCTTTCATCTCCTCAATGAGACCCTGGCTTCATGAGCCAGTGAGACTTTCCAAAGCATTTTTATAGACATTCGCTGTGCAAGGCTGCTCACTATTATAACTGTTATTTAAAAATCAGTCTTCCCCCTAGAGTGAGTTCCTTAAACCAAGAGACCAACTCACTGGACTTCACAGCTTAATCCCAGTGAAAAGAATTTTTGTTGACCTTTTAC
Organism: Tamandua tetradactyla; assembly: GCF_023851605.1. Lineage (NCBI taxonomy): Eukaryota > Metazoa > Chordata > Mammalia > Pilosa > Myrmecophagidae > Tamandua > Tamandua tetradactyla. The sequence goes on from NC_135351.1 coordinate 38,933,542, forward strand.
AAATTTCAGTAACTTTTTCATTAAGGATCCATCTTCATTATAAGACCCTAACTCAGAAAAATCAACCAAATTTATTCATGTTAAATATAAAGAGTTACACAACCCTCACAGCTATAATCGAGAATCTATCCTAGCAGATTAGAGTTCTGTGAAGATCAAAACAATTTTGACTTGGAAGGGATCCCGAAATCCTCTAAATCCACCCTTCCTGATACATCAACAGACCTAGGGAGAGCCCCCTGAGGTCATCCAAGTGCTGCAAGACCTAGGCACGAAAGGCCATCTGCTGTCTCCTAACCCACTGCTCCTCCTACTAAGCCCTACTTGTCAAGGTGTCATCAATTGGTTCATTTTTAGATTGCTTTTAAAAAATAACCCAGATCATTATTGGAACTCTACCTTCCAAAAGACTTAGCTTCACTGAATGAAATGTTCATTAAGAATGACCATCAGATACTTTGACTAGTGCATTTCCTGATATAATATGTAGACAGCTTAACTGAACACCATAAGAACACAGAACCTTGAGTAGGGCATGAGATTTCGTTGGTTTGTTCATAGTGATGCCCTGATAAATCCCAGAGTGAGTTGAACAGTGAATAAAAAAATTTTTGTAAAGTCCCCTTTGGGGAATGGTGAGAAAGGGGGAAAATTCAACTTCCCCAAGTGGAATTCTTGATATTCTCACAAGCAGTGGGGACAACCAAAGCAATAGGCTAAGCCCCCAATCTTGAGATCTGTTCATATGAAACTTAACCCCACAAAGGATAGGCCAAACTTACTTAAAACTAGGCCTAAAAGTCACCCCCAATAGAACCTCTTTTGTTGCTTAGATGTGTTCTCTCTCTCCAGCCAACACAACAAGCAAACTCACCGCCCTCCCCTATCTACATGGGACATGACTCCCAGGGATGTGGACCTTCCTGGCAACGTGGGACAGAAATCCTGGAATGAGCTGGAACTCAGCATCTAGGGATTGAGAAAACCTTCTCAACTACAAAGGGGAAGAGCGAAATGAGAGAAAATAAAGTGTCAATGCCTGAGAGATTCCAAACAGAATCAAGAGGTTATCCTGGAGGCTATTCTTACGCATTAAATACATATCACCTGTTAGTCAAGATGTAATGGAGAGGCTGGAGGGAACTGTCTGAAAGTAAAGCTGTGTTCCAGTAGCCATGTTTCTTGAAGATGATTGTATAATGATACAGCTTTCACAATGTGACTGTGTGATTGTGAAAACCTTGTGTCTGATGCTCCTTCTATCTACCTTATCAACAGATGAGTAAAACATATGGAACAAAAATAAATAATAGAGGGAACAAATGTTAAAATAAATTTAGATTGAGATGCTAGTGATCAATGAAAGGGAGGGGTAAAGGGCATGGTATGTATGAATTTTTTTCTATCTTTTTATTTCTTTTTCTGAATTGATGCAAATGTTCCAAGAAATGATCATGATGATGAACATGCAACTCTGTGGTAATACTGTGAATTACTGATTATATATGTAGAATGGGATGATCATAAGTTAAGAATATTTGTGTTTGTTTGTTGTTATAGTTTTAAGAAAAATTAGAAAAATTAAAAAAAAAAAAGAATGACGATCAGGTAACTGCTTAACTTGAAAATAATTCTAGATAAAATCAAATACTGAACAGATGAGAGCAGGTCATGGGGACTGTGACAACTGCTATGCAATGGCTAACACCAAGGAGGCGTAATTACCTGGGAGGGCTGTGGTCTTGGAGGCACTGCAGGAGGGTGCGTGACAACTCCAGCCTGCTGCTGTCCTGTGGGAACACACAAGCCTTCTTTAAGAGAATACATAATCACTCTGGTCACAGAAGAACAGGCCGAATGACTGTGTCCCATGATAGAGATTTCTTGGAGGGCAGATAGGCTCTTGTCCAGCTGCCAGCCCGGCCCTTGTGTCCAAATCACAGGCTTTTTCTTGGGGCTCATCTCTCTTATTACCATGACTGCACAACGCCCTCCTACCTGCTCCCAAGTTATCAGATACTCTGATTCTCATCGCCCATCTCTGACTGTTCTTTAAACTATCAAATATGAAGACTTCCACATTTGCCCTTTTCACTTGACACTTCCTTCTACATTTCTATGTAAAGGATTTTTGACTCACGAGTCCAGGGACCTGTTGAATATTTTCCCTTGTCTTCCTCACTCCAAACTCATAATGACTGAAACAGAACACCTTCACCCTCTGCCAAAACTTCTCTATTTCAACCAACAGTAACAACCCTACCAGTTACATACAAATAGAAACCTTGGTGTCAATTATGACTCTTCTCTCTTCCACATCAAATTAGTAAACAAGACCTATCAGTCCCCTCCCACTTAACATCACACTACATGTTTTTTTTTAATGTCCCATGACATCTCGCAGTTCCTATCTTTTGTACCTAAATGCATTTTAGACAGTCCTTAAGAAAAAATTCCCTCTCATATGATATTGATTAACTCAGTTTTTCTTCAGATAAATATAAGAAAAATTAAATAAATATTAAGAGAAAAAGACCATGATACTTTGTGACTGGAATGCATTTCCCCGGGTTATGGCTCGCTGGCCCTACCTGCGGTGACTGCGAAGGCCCGGTTCATGTCTAAGGACGAGGACCTAGAATGGGAGGGCTGTGGCCGTGGAGGAGGAGGCGGGGGTGCAGTGTTATCGGGCGAAGCTCCCGAATGAGACCTGCAAAATTCAGCCCATCAGAACTCCTCACCACTGCTGATACTGGAGCATCTTTCCTTTTAAGCATTCAAACTCAGCTAAGCAGTAAAGGATCTAACCAGCTGCAACATTTTTCTCAAGCAGGTGCACAAATAGTAGAATAAATAAAGAAGCACTCTAAGATGTGCCTTAAATATGGGGTTATTTAAGGCAGCAAATACTTTCTTTAATAAAATCAGACATTAGGCTAAATTTCAAAAATTAAAAAAATAAAGTTATTAACGTGAATTTAAGATAGACTATGAAGTTATACATTAATCTAAATTTCAAAAATTTAAAAAATAAAGTTATTAACATGGATTCAAGATAGATTATGAATCTAACGTAATATTTTCTCATTTGGATATCTGTAATAGTGATCTGAAAAACTATTAAAAAAAAAAGAAACTCTATTTCGTTTTTGATTCACTTTCAACCTGCTTTAGTCTGGGGTTTGGGGAAGGTGAGGAGGATCTGGCTCCAGTAACTGCCTACTCTATGCCCCCATAGCCAGCCCCTTCTGGAGGTGACTATACTCATGCTTGACTCTTGAGATTCACTACTTGTTCCTAAAGCCTCCCACTTCTGAAAAGAGACACTCTGTGGACCCTGTGATCTGCTACTCATATAAAGATCTAACACGGACCATAAAATCCAAGATGACTGAGAACTCAGAGGCTTAGAGGAAGAACAGGACAAACAGCCTTTCGCCTCCCGAAGGCTTTGGAGATTCTACTGCTCATCTTTCCCTGCATCCCCAGGAGTGTGGCAAAGGAAACTAAGCATGTGTAAGTAAAGAGGAGAAAGGCTGCTGCCCTGCACACAGCTTTCAGTGGACAGATGGACCCCTTGCTACCTTCTGCCCCACCCTAGGTGGCTGTGCTTCTAGATGGCTTTTTAAACAAAATTCTTTTGGTACTTGCCATAAGGCTACACTGGAAATCTGTACATTTATTACTTTAACAGATTTACACTGTTTACCTTTAACAGGGACTATTCTACTGGGGAAAAGTAAACAGTTTTTTTTTTAAACCTTCCACAAAATAACCAGGAAGAAAATAAAGGTTCCTTTGGTTTTCTATTAAAGTTAAAAAAAATGAAAATTATTTGCTTCTTTATATAACTCAAAAGGTAACCCAGGGCAGGCCATGGTGGCTCAGCAGGCAAGAATGCTTGCCTGCCATGCCAGAGGACCTGGTTTCAATTCCTGGTGCCTGCCCATGTGAAAAAAAAGAGGTAACCCAATAGCCTTCAGAAAGTAGAATAATTTGTGCTTGGTTCTAAATAATTTTAACTGATAAAATGTAACAGGAAACTTAAACATGCTTTTATTGATGAAAATACTGACCTTTGACGAGTTACATTGTTCCCGATTTGTTCTGGATCAGAAGCATAAGAGTCTGAACTACTGTAACCATCTGCAGATAAATAGAATACATCCTATTTAATAATAATCATTGTTCTACTTTTTACTCTACATACCCCAAACAATTACAACTGATACAGTTTTTGAAATCAGAGATATTCAAAGATTGGCTAAAACGGCTGTTTACCCCACTGTCAGTAAAGGCAAAAAGTTAAATATTAATGAAATAAACCTCAGCATATTCATTTAAAGTACTATGCAGATAATATTAAATTCTGGAAAAACTATTATTTAATGACAAAAATATTCCAAATAACTCACCATGAGAATAGGTTATAAAATAGTACATATATTATATCATTTTATAAAATAGTAAAATTATTATATATGCACAGAACAAGGATTAAGATTGACACCGAATATTAATCATCATCTGTGGAATAGTGACATTATGGATAATTTTTTGTTTTTGATTTTCTATGCTGCATTTCTACAATACATGTGAATTATTCTTTAATGAAAAAGTCATTTTGAAAGGACAAATTATAAATATTTTAAATAAAGAAAATATTTTGAAATTGTTAATGTGACAATGTTAAAAGCTGGACTGGGAATAAAATGTGCTCAGAAATAATAAAATTTATGGAAGTAGCCAAGGGTCTCTGATTTATCTCCTAAGGAATCTCCACTTCCAACTTCCTCAAAATTGTATGAGGAGCAGACAGTTTTGGAAGTAGATGAACAGCTGTGATGGAACAAAGAAATTAAAAAATAGAAACTTAAGGGACAATTTGAAGGGATGTTACCATACACTCGCAAGTGTTTTATAAACTGAAAGAACTGGCTATTTGATTAGTTTCACTGTAAAACTTATCCCTTTCCTTTTTCTTGTCAAATCACTGAATTATTTAACTGATTCAAGGACGTATTTCTGTTGTGATGTGCTAATAGACATTTCAAACTTAACATATTCCAGATGTGCTCCCGGACACACCCGCTCTTATCATAGGATTCCTCACCTCCCAGTTGCTCAGGTCAAAACCCTGGAATTGTCCAAATATAACCAGAATTCAACCACTTCTCGGCATATCTGCTGCTCCTTCCCTAGACCAAGCCATCACCTTCTCTTGCCTGGATGAGTCTGACAATCTCCTAAATAGCCTCTTCCTGTTTCAGTTATGGCTTTCGCCCAGCCTATTACCAATTTGGCAGCTAGAGTGATCCTGCTAAATGGAAGATCAGACCATGTTACTGCTCCCTTCAAAACCTGCCAATGCTTCATCCATCTCACGCAGCAGAAGTCCACATCCTTACACAATCCCTACGGTAACAATGTTGCTGTTCTACCACTACCTGTGGCCAGCCAAACTTGCCATTCCTGTTCCAGGTGGTTACTTGCTGTTCCCAGTTGAAGCCAGGTCAGTTCCTAACTCAGGGCTTCACATGTGCTGCTCACTATGCCTTCTTCACACAGCTGATGCCTTCAGCTCCTTCAAGATTTAACTCCAGCTAAACCTTTTGGCCAGAGCCTTTCTTTGACCATTTCATTACTCTTGCTTCCCTTTCCCAGTTTTATTTTTATTCTCAGTTTTAATCACCTGACTATAACTTTTTCCTTTTCTTTTCTTCCCCCCCCCCCCCATCTTTACCCATAGAATGTAAGCCCCTTTCCCCATAGAATATAAGCTCCATAAGGTCAAAGACTTTTTTTTCCTGTTTTATTGCAATGTCCTCAGTGCCTAGAACAGAGCCTGGCACATATTATCTAATGAACACTGCTTGATGAATCAATCTGTAGGAAAGAAAGGAGCTAATGGGGAAGAGCCAATAGACCAGACCTGGCTCTTCTGAAAGGGATGCATTACAGGAAGCCTGCCTTGAAACAGGTTCAAGAGGCAAAGGGCAATCACTTAACTATACATTAGGTGGAGAGTTTAAAAGGGCTGATTATTTCCTATAGTATTCCGTAAAGATGGTATTAAATGATTATACATTTGAATTATTCAGAGCCTATAAATCCAGACTCAATAAGCTTCAAATGGAAAAAGAAATGCTATCTTCACTTACCTACAGTATTTCCAGAAGGAAATTTCACTGATGAATTTATCTTATTTTCTTCTGAAAGGTCAGGAGGTTTCACAAGTAATGGGCTAGTGGGATTAGTATGATCTAGTAGAGAATTAAGATGTAAAAATCAAGACGTAGATATTTGAATTGATAAATCCATAGATCGCAGAGGACACAATCAGGTTGATTTTATTTAGCTACTCTGAAGAAGTGATAGGTGAATTCATGGGATATCACAAAATAATATTTTTAATAAAAACATATATAAACCCATTTATACAGAATTTTCTTTTCAGTTATAATAGAGGATACTTCACAATGAAAAAGTTAATCTGCATGTTCATACTTTGTTAATTTTATCACTGGATCCCTATAAACAAAATACCACACAATGGGCTGCCCGATAAGTAATTTATGATATATTTAAAATATATAAAATATATTTTATATTTTTATACTTTGAAAATATTTTTCTTACACAGAAAAGCAATCTACTTTTGAATAACTCAACTAAACCATTTAATCTAAAACGGGAAATTTCATGTGTTCATATTAAAACACTGGTTTGCTTTAATGTATATTTTTTCAGTGTAGAGTTCACACTTTAAATGTAAATTCACAAAAGTAACCATAAAAATCCACAGGCTATTAGGAAACTCACATTTTCCAAATGTCCTTATTTTAAAACTTTAAAAAACTGAAATAGAAATAAACATAAATGTATATATGTATAATGTCTGAAATTACTGGCTTAAAAAGTAAGCAATTATGAAAGAACCTTGAGCCTTGACAGAACTATCATTCCTGTTTTTATTCTGACACTAAATCAATATACAACCCAGCAACAGCACCCTCACCACTGCCAGTTCTTTTAAGCTCCATTTCCTGCATGTGGATTTTGCTTGGAGTCATTCGAATGGGAACCGGATGAACGATGGCAGTATCCTAGACAAATGGGAGGAAACACAGAATTTGTATTAAAAATATCAAGCTAATACCATGAAATAATCAAAACCAACAAGACTTTAAAGTTGTATAAAATTTCTCATTCACACGAAGGCTTAACTAAAGATACAGTTTTTAGATTAAAAGTTCCAGAATTACATTTAAAAAATCATTAATAATGCCCATTAACCTGACTTATTTTACAGCAGGTATATTTAAAGTTTTGAGTAATTAAAATCTGCATGAACAAAACGATCATATATAGTTCATGATAATATTCAAAAGCAAGGTGGTTAGTAATCTAAGGAAATTATCTAAATAAATCTGAGCCTTTAACGTTGAAATGAGCTATTTTATGAGAACCCAAAGACTAAGTAACAGCCTTAAAACTCATTTTTACCACCCATCTGCTCTTTTATGCTCAAGAAAATTTGACAATTTTTTTGCCTATAAAACAAACTTAATACCGACTCTCTATAGGTTAGGTACAACTGTTTAAATTTGACTTCAAAATGTAGTGTGAAACGTCCACACAGGAATCCACCTTCAAGAGGACCAAGACCCCTACCCTAGCACTCTTCCCCTACCTTTCTCATGACTATAATACAGCTGGTATTTCTAAACTTCAAGTCTAGTCAGTGGAGTAAAGGAATTGGCAGCACAGACTTTTGAAAAGAATGGAAAGTAAAGGGAGGGAAGCAGATGAAGACAGGGCAGGGAGGGGCTCCTGGGCCCACAGGCAACCCGGCCCAGGACTGGTATCCTCAGGAGGAACCAGGGTTGACTGGACATCTGATTTACCACCAAGACACCTGCTGAGGACACTGTTGTAGGATCTCATGGGGGGTTGGCCTCTCCACCAAGGAGTAAATTCATATATTTTTTTAAATGCACTGCTGCTAAAGAGCAAACTGTAGATCCTTACAACTCAAACATCAATACTGAACTATGTTTATAATTTCATGCGCAGGAAAGTGACCTTTTAGTGATGCCGGAGACTGTCAAGTCTGTGCTAGAGAAAGCCAAATCCTACCGTATCATTTCTTATTGACAGGCTTCCTTGGCTAACTCTCATAATCTCTAAATTTAAACCACTTATAGCAAATTTATTCCATATGGCTATTATATTGGCAGATTCATTCATAGTAACTTCCTGTCCCCAAGATAGAGAGTGAGATTCTGGACAGGGTTCATGTATTTATCCAGTAAAATTGAACTAACATTTTGCCTACAATTCTAAAATTATAGTTATACAAATGAGCATAAAAGATGGATAGATGCTTAGATTTCTAATTTAATAATATGTAATTCTCAGGAAAATGTTTATAACCACTCATTTATGATATATTGTTTAAGTTATACTGATGGCTATAAAAATTGGCTTTAGGAACAACTATATTGTTTTCTTCATTTAAAATTTTAAACAGCAAAAGTAATTTTTATGAAAATGAGAATTTACGATTATAAAGCAAGATCACAGGAGAAAGAAATAACTCATAAGACAAAAAGTTCTTATTCAAAACCCAAAAGAACCTAGGAAAAGCAAGCAAGGAAAAGTTATTAGCAGATGCTTTTAGTTCTAATAGTCATTTAATATGCATTCAATAAGTATATATGTATGTGTACCTACTAACCTGAGTACTACCTACCTAAACAGATTTATAAAATTTATAAACATTGGAAATATTAGCTAGCCTTTTCATATATTTTCAGTGCAATAAATGGATGTCACAATAATGACTCCAAATCATGAATGTCCCATGACTTCATTCTTCAAATAATTTGCATGATAGTTTTTTGTACCAAGAAGTCAATTTTCTGTATAAACATTAGTCATACAACCACTGTTGGCCTGCAATGGCTTTAGTCCAATGGATCCTGGTGTTGGCAAAAGAAAGCTCTGGGATGAGCTTTACACACATGGCCACACCTAACCTCAGACTAACAGATTAGGAGTGCAGCCAGGATTGAGAACTTTGACTTCAACTGTTTCAACGTCCAAATCAAGAGCCTCAGAGTTCTGACTACAAGACGCCAAAGCACTTTCTCTATTCCAGACTAGCTTCCCCAAATTAAAAAAGAAAAGGAGGAGAAGGTAGAAACAAAAGAAAAACACAGTGGCATGTCCTGCCCACTTTCTTCTACCTGCTCAATCACGCAGAGCCTTTAGGAAGCCCATTCCTAATCACTTATGACGCATATCAATCTTATATTGGGGCACCTGATTTTATGTAATTCAGCACTTCAGCAAATAATGTCTTAGGTTATGCTCATCTATCTATATTTTCATATCTTCTCATATATTCTATATGCCTTGACTACTATTATTCCTGTCTGAATCCAGCCCTGCTTATTTCCCCTCCTGTGTCACTGACTTGGTCCAGGTACTCATTACCTCCTCGAGCTCTTTTGATCCCAGGTAGCTTTCCTAGTGATCTTCCCTAGCTACCTGGCCCTTGCCTCCATCTGACTGTGGTGCTCTGTGCTGGCTCCTGTGGCCTATATAATGCAGTACAGAGCCTGAGTCTAGCACAAAGAATTCCCAAACTGGTTTCCATGACATTCTTTAGCCCTATCTTCCATCCCCACCATCCTCCATATACCTTCACCACATAACAGACCATGCTGAGAACATTCCCTCTCCACTTTAAATGCCCTTGGCCACCTTATATTTCACTCAAAACCAGCAGACAAATATAACTTTTGAGAAAACTTCCCCAAATATTCCAGGCTGAGTGAGTTAGTCGATTCTTCCTCTGCCAGTTTTCCTCACAGCTATACTATGGTAATTATGACAGTTCACTGTCATAATCATCAACTTATAATAATTTGACTGTGGACTACTTAAGACAAGAATCCTGATTTTGGCATCTTTGTATCCTGAGAGTGTTACAGACCCTAGAAGGGAGCACACCCAAACCAAGTGAGTTGGAGGCACAGCTGGTGATCAAACTCCCTTCCTCTCATGTCCTGAATTATCACAACTTCTGCAGCTCTCAAGAGCAGCATATCCATGGCAACGATCAGTGTTATACTTCGCATCGGTCTGGAGTCGTCCCAGGGTTTGGGTTAGAGTACACTGCAGCAGAAGCAAATTCTATCAGAGGCTTTTACCTGATAAACAGTTCAACAAAAATAATCATGTTTCATCAGAAACTCAGCTTCATGAGAATTCTGGGAGACTGATAACCATCCAGCCCAAGCTTAAATGTGAGGTCACTGTGCTATGTGATGGGCATCTCTAAGGGCTATAGAGAAGTTTAGAGCTTATCACAGTCTTGGATTTTATTAAGCAAATGGCCATATATCAAGTTTTAGTTTCCTTTTTATATCACATGAAAAGTTTCCAACAGCAAGGTATGCTGGATTCATATTAGAACTGCAGTGTTTTTCTTTTTTCTCCTAGGTGATTTTCCTTCTAATTCAAATGGGCCTTATTTACTTATAATCTTGATTTGCATGAGCCTTGCAAAGGACCATCTATCTGAGATTGGGGCTACAGGCTATTATGTGTAAACAGACAATATTTCATATCAGTATTAAATGACAGTTAAGGTACTCAGACCCATTGGTGCATGCAGGGCAATTCTCCTCATTTAAAGTTTAAGGTGAAATTACTGTTCAAGGAACAATGTTTAAATTAAAGTTTGCCACTGCAAAAATGATAGTTCTAGGTATCAGATTATAAATATTTAAGAATGGCAACTTTATGTATCAATTGTAGAGGGCTAGATTCAAGTTATAAATGCCAGTTAATGGTTTTTTGTTTTCCTAGAGCATCCGGTCATCCTAGAGCTACCACAGGAAAGTACTGATCTGTAGCATTCTAAATACCAGCGATGACATTGATAAATATGGATATTATTCCCAAGAAGTAAGAAGAACATCACTATTACTAAGCCAAACATTGCCCTGCATTTCATTCCAACCATGAGTCAACTTATTTTGCCTCGGAGTTCTAGGTTTTTCTATCTAATATGTTTGCCTGGCCTCACAAAGAATCAGAATACCATGAGTGATTATTTTCACTATTTCCTAAGGATTAGAGCATAGAATAGACAGTTTCTTTACTGATACAACAGACTTTCCTTCCTGATTAAATACTTTCATCAAATAATTTAAATAAAATTAACTTGACTGTGTAACTAGGAGATAAGAGTGATATGGAGAAATGAACCTTTTTTTTTTTATCTTACAGCACCTGTCATTTCCCAAGAAACCTTAATTATAGATGGTGATAAGCAGCAAAAATTTTAAGTTCTGTCTTTTTATTTTTCCTGTGGTCAACGAGTCAGAAGTTAAAATAAAAGAATAATGCCCTCAAAGTCAAGCAGTAAGTGAAGCAAACTGGAAAAAATGATCTGCATATTAATTTGCCCTAGAATAACTAAAAGACTACAAAATAAACACTTAAAAACCTGCATGCATTATTCATTTGAACTGAATAAATATAAGAGCATCGTTTACATTTTAAGTATATATTAATACTGTAAAATTATAAAACATGATGGATCCATTAATTTACACTACTGAAGATACACTATCATCTTTAAATGCCACTTCTCCAAAATCCACATTAAATGACAAAATCATTTTTACATTTAATTAATAAATGCTGGTTATCTTTCATAGGAAACATCTAAAGAATGCCTGAGTCACTGTCTCTGTGTCTATTCATTCTACTCATTTTTTAAAAGCCTACCTTTACCCTCTTCTTCCCTTTCTACTTACTTCCTCTTTTCTTTTTGGAAGGTAGCTTATTAGCATGTCCTTCTCTTTAAAAGAAAAAAAATAAATAAAAAGAAAAAGCAGAGGAATGAGCAGCAAGAAGGATGATTACAGCTAAAGTTTTGAAGTTTTCAAATAATTTGAGGGACAAGTAGGGCATATAAAATTAAGTCTATGGGATTGAATTTATTTGTTAAATCAGGATGTAAACTTTGTAGCATTTTCAAAGCAACACAGGAAACCACAGGTAGACAAGACAGGCTCGTTTGCACAGTGGGAATCTGACCAACAATGCTGTACTATTTTGCTAAACTTGATTCTTTCTAACAGAACCCAACACACTAATGAAATCGAAGCCATATCATTTGGATTATTAAAATAAAGAGTAACAATGCATAAATATTTACATACATAGTACATATTACATGATGTGTAAGCATACAAATAAAATAGTATTTACATAAGTGTCACTACACTGAAATAAGCAGTATGTTTAATAAAACATACACTTAATTAGCAGATGAAAACAAGCTTAACTAAATCAGTTGTCACAAAATGCTTCTGTAGACGTGACAACACATGTACCAGATTTTAAAAACATAAATTTTTCTCTTACCAAAATAACCAGAAAATAAAAAGAATGGCAAATGTTCTTTCCACCAGTAAGCACACAAAAACTGAAAAGCCTGCCACCGTTTCCCTCTAAGCACTCCACTAAATCATGCATATCAGCTAAAAACCATAATGAATGGAAATTTGGGTTAATAAAATTAATTTCAAACAAGCAAGCTAAGTGATTGACTTACAGGATCAGCTGGTGCAATGTTAGAATCAAATTGGGTCAGAGTTTGTGAGCTTGAAGAGCGTTCGCTAAATGTCTCCCACTGCTGGACAGACAGAGGAGACACAAGTCAGCACGGTGAGAAAGATGGAGGCAAGGTCCCTGGGGAAGACTCAGCAAAGTAATTCAGAGGCTGCACTGCAAGTTGCGTTGGATAGGCTAGACAAAATCCCATGATTTCTATCTCTCCGTATACATTTTATACTAGGTCATCTTGTAATAAGCAACTTCCCAATCAAATGTCTAGTAATGTTTACCGGAACCTCTAAGGAAGAGATTCAGAGCCTTTCAGACTTCATTAAGATTCAAAACACAACATGGAAACAGAGTATAGGCCACAAATGGCCACAAAGCATAAAGGGGTTTGTCTTGACTAGAAAAAGAAAGAATAACGTCACATTCTTCTTCTAACATCCCAATGTCTGTACAATGATTTGGCAAAGCTAACAAAGCTTAAGTACCCAAGTTTTGGCCAAAACAAAGCAAGTCAGTGCGACTTGCCAGTGCGACCCCTGAAAGATGATCCTGCTATGTACGTGCATATATTTTACACGTGTATAGATATTCAATAAGATATAATTTAGATAAAATGCAAAGAATTTTGGAATTAAAATATGCTTCAGTTCATGTCAATATGGGCAAGTCAACCCCTGCAATCAGCACTACAAACAGGGCCATGCTAGACCACAAGATAGCACTGCCAGTCCGCCCCCCACCCCCCCATGCTAGGAGATCAGAGTGCGGCCACTATGAGATCAGTCAAGCGTCTGAGTGTGTGTTACATGTAGGAGATGCATTTTGAGATGAAGCCCTACTTGTCCTAAGGAGGTCCATAAAGCAACATTACACCTCTTCAAATAGGTGGGGTGAGAAGCCAATTACATAGTAAATTCTATTTGCTTTGGAGATCTCAGCAATAAAATAGTATAGGCACTTTACATAAACATTGTACAGTTATCCTCTGAAGAGGGAAAAACACCTACACATATACAATATATACACACGAATGCTTACACACAAACACATCTACTCTATTAACCAAAATCCTCTTTTTATAATTCAGTATGGGAAGAACACAGTTTTATGCTTTAAAGTTTGACTTACTATTTAAAATAAGATATTCAGTATGAGAAGATATATAGAAATTAAATATTAGCAAAGGATCATAGTGTTGAAATTATATACCAAATTGGCATTCAACATCTTTCCTACAAATTAGTTTTAATATCATGAAAATTAAGATATTATACTAAGAAATAATGATGCATTCAAAGTGCTTCTTGAATACAGAAAGCCCACAATAATTTATTTTATCATTATACATCACTACAGATAAGTGACTTACCAATATCTGTTAATAAAATTAGTTTCTTCAAGAATTATTTTTGCATGGTTAGATACAGAAGGAATTTTTAAAATCCTAATTATCTATTTATGGAAAAAGAGTTTAGGTTCAGGAGATATTTGCCCAACAGAAGGTATGTACCTATATGCCTCATTTGGGTGAGTTAAACTTGGTTTCCCAAGACTGTGGGCGAGCCAGCTCCCCAGAGGCAGGGACGCTTTCTTATCTTCTTAACGTCAATATGAGAGTTAGGAGCAAAGGTTTTGGAAAGAGACTGGAACCCTAGTTATGCTGGAAGACTTGGGTGACTTATTTACCCTTTCTATGCCTCCATCTCACCACCTGTAACAGAGATTACCAGTCCCTGGCGCACAGGACAGCAGTGGTGAGAACTAAGCGAGAAATCACACATGCAAAGAGCTTTGTGAACAGTGCCAGGCACGTCCAAAATGCTCAAGTCCACAAGGGATTCTGCTAGTGGCACGCTGGCCATGCCTGAGAGCATCGTGTCCACAGCTGGCAGGCACTGAATAAGTATTTGTGGAAGGAGTATTAGTGATCTATGGCAGAAAACTAAATTCCATATCCTAAGTAGATATATTTTTGTAGAAAAATCCTTAAGATGTCTTAAAATTGATGTTAGTTTTATTAACATTTTGAGTTTTCACATATGGTAAAAAAACAAAAACAAAAACAAAACTATGACATTTAGGACCAAATTGCCAAATACTACAAAGTAAAACTCAATAGGAGTATTAAATAGGGAAAATGCAAGTACTGAAATCAGAATTTAGAAAGGACTTCCATCCCTAGTCTTTAATGATCACATGCAACTGTATTTAGAATGAATATGGGTTTTCAAATTGAGATGCTTTAGAAAGAGCTGCTTTTATTTACAAATTGATTTAAAAACGAAAGTAATGAATAAATGCAGTAAAACTGGTTGCAAGAACAATGACCCTACACTCTCTAAAGCCTCTCCAACACTAGCAAATTCTTTCAAGGCTTAATCCCTCCCTCTAGAAAAACACTTATATTAATGGTTTCACAACCAATGGTATTACATTATGATGTCTTGGAAACAAGTAATGACAGAACACAGATGATTATCCTGGCTGTGATTAGGTCTGAACACTGCAACGAGTAGGTTAAAACTGCCAGTTACTTCTGTTTTCCACTGTCCAGATTTAACTGGGGTGCCCTTTAAAGTACTTTTCTGGCTTTACAAGACATGGAAAGCATAGACGCTTACAATTTTTTCCTGAAAGTCAGCAAACTTTTATATTTGTAGCACTACCTAGAAGTGATACAAAAAAGTCATAAGGGTGAAAAAAACGTAGCGTGTTCGCAAAGGAAACCACTCTAATAGTCTGGAGCTGCGGTTTTTAAACGGGGCTCCAAGAGCACTAAGGCTTTACAGAGGGGCCCCTGGGGTTGTTTTAGGGAAGGCAAGGCCTCTGGCCCTCTTCCCTTATTCTAATCAGAGCTGCTCTACTTTTAAAATATATTAAAGAGTTCCAAAAGAATCAGGGAACAGCACACTTGTCTCAAATTCTGTTTCAAAACTGCGCTTGGTCATGTGTGACAGATCGTCAATCACTGCATTTATAATGGTTAAATCACCCCATTTTGTATGAAATAAAACCCAATTATTATAAATAGCTTCTTATAGAAAACAGTTCTCTTCATGTGGAAGTGGGTTAGTGGCTCCCTATATCCTTCCAACACTGAGTCCAATGTACAACCACTGTTCTCCCCACAGGGATGTGAAAGCAGTGGACAGTGAGCGGCAGCTGGCTGGAAAACAAAGGCCTTCTGTCCAGACCTCGGATCTGTCCACACTGCTGAGATCTCGGCCCATCATACAACCCTTGGACTCCCAACTTCATGCGGTCTGCCCTGCCTAGTTCCCTGGGAGTTGGAGGGGGCAAGGGCTGGGAATCTGATGATGGCATGTATATGAAAACTTAAAAAGTCATTTATTTATCATAGTCATATGGGGAATGCTCTGTCAACTAGGCACGCATGATGAAAGAGTTATCTGCTGAAATGAGCCTGTCAGAACCTCTTACCTTAACAAAGTTAACTTTTAGTGAGAGGAAAAGGAAGCTCTGCTAACCTCACTGCTCTGATTCAGCTCTGGCCATGTCTGGTTCAGCGATGGCATTGACGGTGACTTGCTTGGAGGTGCTTCTGCAGGAGAGCCTGAATAACCTACCTCACCTGGCTGATCCCCAACACCTGCAATTTAAAAACAGAGCAACTCTCTATAAACAATCTACTGTTGGCTTAGGAAAAAGCTAACAGAAGATTTTTCAAAAGTGATGAGCATTTTAGCACTAAGACAATACTTATTCCTGCAAATTACTGTCTTACTGAAACCATAGCTTTTTACAAAAATAAAATCCAGTTAGGAATAAACAGAAAAAAGGAGTGTTATACATGATAATAATGCAGTAGGATGTTTTGAATCCTTTTCTATTAACAGATGGATTTATAGTGATATTCCCAAAGTGTATCTCATGGAATGTTAATCAGGAAGGTGGCTGTGAAATATCAAGTACCCTGTCTACATACGTTTGAGGATACTATGAGTTCCTGGTGGCACATCTCCATGCACATATGTACATCAAAGATTTCTGACATCAAGTAAACTTGGTCTAAATCAATTTTTCCTCAAAATATATTTGTCCTCTGAACCCTTTTTATGAAATAAAATCCCTCATTGTTTCTTAGAATATATTTTAGAAACTGTATACTAATACTAATTCACTCATATTTTCTCTACAAGACTTCCTTGTTATCAAAATGCAGCATATATTTACAAGAGAGGGTAGCAAAAGGAAGGCAGAGTCCCCAGCCATGAGCAAAAAACAAAGCCAATGAGCCCACCTGAGATGAAAACTCCCATTACTAAGGTTCTCTGGCACTTAAGAGATTAAACTGAGAAAGCAACAAATCCGTAATCTTATTTCAAAATAGTTTTTACAGTATTTTGAGGTATCACATTCTACTTCTATTTAATCCTTAGTTAAAATATCTCTTAAATTACAATGTAAAGACAAAAAGAATTTCATTGGTAACTAAATTCTTATTCTAATCTTCCCAAGTTTTATACAGCTTTGAATATAACCCCAGTGCGAAAAATCATACCAACTGCCAAATTAATAGGGAGTGTTTAACAGTTTAGAACCATATCAAAAATATGATTCCAATATCTGTCACTAGCTCACAGTTTAACCATGGGCAATTTGAATAAGACAGTGCCTGAGTTTCTCCACCAAAAGGAAGACATCTGCCATCAAATATTACCTCTATACTTCAGGTTCCTATACAGCAGCCACCAAACCCAGCAAGGTATAAGTTTTAACCTTCCAACCTATTCAGAAGTAAATCTTTCAAATTTCAGTGCCTGGCTTAGACAACAACAATTTATTGAATGAGATGCTTTCTGAGTTCTTTACTTGAATTCATTCACTGGAACTGTCATTTTCCAAGAACACCTGGAATCAAAGTTATTAATATTTCAAAAAGTTCTCAAAATATGACCTTCTCCCTATTGAGTTAACATGACTATCTCAAAGTATTTCCGTGCCCCTTTACCTACTGCTGACATTATTCCTTTATAGTCATACCACTGTGCAAGCATCATATTTTGATTAATTTTGTTTTCTAAGATCAGGAATTTTTCTTTCTTAATTCTGTTCCTTCTCAATAAGAATGTCAGAGTAGTTGAGAACCCATAAGAGGGAAGACAGTTTCAGATTCCTAAGACCTCTTAAAGCTCTCTGAAAAGAACTAATGTAAAAGTTATCCATGATAAATAGGAGCAGCAAATTATTTTTCGGTGGAAACAAAAACCTGGGATTTTCTTTTCTCATGATAACAAAAGGGAAAGGAAGTTAAGGAAGGAGGACTGTGGCTATGAATCTGATCTTCATTGAAAATGAGGCTCTCTCAAAAGGAAGGTGAATAAATAAGCTTATCTTTTAGACATTCCCCAAAGAAGTTGAGCATTGAAGAAAAATAAAAGAACTGAAATTTAACTACAGGATTAATTTTCAAAAGAATTGTTTAAGACCAGATTATATTACTCAAGTTTTAAATGTCATTCTAGAACAATCTGAAACCCTGGTTTTTGTTTGTTTGTTTGTTTGTTTTTGAGACTTCAGTTCCCATCGAAGTTGTCTTCCACAGACAAATTTTGGGTCAAACTGTACCCCATTCCTACCTTAGGGAAGTTAGGATTTGGGATAGATTCTGGCAACCTCTCTGATTCACTCAGTTCTCTTGAGGCTGAGAACCAAAATGTTATTTACCCAAATAAATACACTTTATAATTATTCTAACATGGTTATTTTTTTAGAGCACTACTTCTCAAACTGTGGGCCACAGAACCTTGGAAGTCCCTGAGATTCTTTTAGAGGATCTGAAAAGTCAAAATTATTGTTTTTTTCCCTGTGTTGACATTTGTACTAATGGTGGGAATGCAATGGTGCTAACTAGCTTATTAGCAAGAACCAAGATAGAGACACTCAAATATACTAGTCATTGTGCTCCTTACCCCCAGGAACCTGAGATTAAAAATACATATGCATTCCAGCTTCACTGAAGAACGCTCCTGAAGAGGTAGTAAAAATTATCAATTTTATTAGATCTCAGCCCTGAAAACACCTCTAATATTCTTTGTGACAAAATGGGAGACTCATACAAAGCACTGCCACTGCATACCTCAAGTATAATGGCTGTCTCAAGGCAAAATCCCCGTGATTTGGTTGTAAGCTTCACAGGTCATTTTTCTCATGGAACACCATTTTTCTTGAAAGAGTAGCTAATGAACTGTAATTTCTTAGAGTTGGGTATCAGGCAGATTTTTTCAAGATTAATGAAGTGATGTATGGTCAGCTTATTCAAACACCATAATTACAAGGAACTCTGAATAGGGAGTGAGATCTTGTTCGTTTGTACAGGTTGGTGTGATGCCCCAGTACGTCCCAGAGTAATGTGGGCAGAAGATTTTAAAGTATTTGCAAAAGTCCCCTTGACGGACTGGGTAAAAAGGCGGAAATATTAAATATCCCCACCTGGAAAGACTTGATATTCTCACCAGCATTGGGGACTGCCAATTTGATGAGACAGGCCCTTATCTTGGGGTTCACCCTTATGTAACATATTCCTGCAGAGGAGAAGTCAAGCCTACCTATAATTATGCCTAAGAGTCACCTTCAAAGAACCTCTTCTGTGGCTCAAATGTGGCCTCTTTCTTTAAGACAAAGGTAAACTCACTGCCCTCCCCCTACTAGGTGGGTCATGACTCCTAGGGGTGTAAATCTCCCTTGCAATTTGGGACATGACTCCTGGAGATGAGCTTGGCCCAGCCAATGTGGGGGTGAAAAAGCCTTCTGGACCAAAAGGGGGAAGAGGAATCAAACAAAATAAAGTTTCAGTGGCTGAGAGATTTCAAAGAGTCGAGAGGTCGTTCTGGAGTTTATTCTCATGCAGTATATAGGCATCCCTTTACAGTTTTGGACACACTGGAGTAGTCAGAGGGAAAGGCCTAAAACTGTTGAACTATAATCCAACAGCCTTGATTGTTGAAGATGAATAACTATAGAGCTTTTAAGTTTTATTCAAGTGATTATGAAAACTTTGTGCCTGATACTTTCTTCATCCAGTATATGGACAGATGAGTAAGAAAAAAAAAGACAAAAAACACACAATAGGGGGGTTATGGGCCGTTTATAGTGCTCATTTTTACTTTTTATTTTGAGTAATGAAAATGTTCAAAAATCGACTGTGATGATGAATGCTCACTTATGATACTGTGAATCACTAATTGTACACTTTGGATGATTATACGGCATGTGAATATATAATATATCTCAATAAAAAAAAAATGAAGTGAGCCTATCCTTTCAAGGGATTCAACTGTATTTGTTACTAACGACAAAGTGTGAATTTTCAAGGAAAAATCAGAATTTTGGAAAGTTTCTATCCATGGCCATGAGCTCAAGAGCTTTCTAATACTATAGACCTTTCTGATAAGATGGGTTGTGATGTTAACAAATGTGCTCTATTGAAATTTTATAATAAAGTATCAACATTCAGAAGATCTGTGTAACTCAACATACTGATATTTTACAAATAACCAAAGTGCAAGACAGATCCATGAACTTTAATATAACGAGGCAAAAAAAAAAAATTACTGATATGATTTTAGCTTTTACATTGCAATTTACCTTCCAGAAATTACCATTTGTTTTTTTGTATAGCATCTAAGATTATTACAATTATCTGAAAAAGCTGTTTTAGTCCTCTGTTTTGCTGTGCGTGGCCAGATTTTTCGCAGTTATTTCAGGGATCAACAAACTTTTCTCTAAAGAGTCAGACAGATATCACTAAAGGCTCTGCCATATGGTCTCTGCTATAACTTTTCAACTCTGTCCCCAGAGTATGAAATCAGTGTTAGATTTGTGTAAATGAATGTATGCGGCTGGGTTCCAATAAAGCTTTATTTGTGGGTACTGAAATGTGAATTTCATATAATTTTCATGTTGTCATGAGATAATCTTCTTTTGATTTTATTTTCAACAATTAAAATGGGGGGAAAATATCTTAGCATGGGCAACAGTGAAAGACGGAGCAGAAAGGATATGGTTCACATGGCTTAAGTTTTTTTTAAAGTTTAAAACCTAAAATACAAAGAAAAAAGAAGGTTAACCACAATGGGCTCCCACTCCCAAAATCTTTTCGTGTATAAAAGCAACTGTAGAAGAGACAATTCGGTATGACCATATAATGTACTGTCAACTTATATTTAAAATGTAGTAACGGAAGTTAAATGAGTGCAAACTGCATTTCTGAACTGCACTAGAAATAAACACATTATCAATTGTTTTTACCTTTCTATCCTTCAAAGAATCTGAAAAGTTCTACAGATTCAGTTTAGTACTACATACCTGTTGAACAACCTTTTCCTTAAGAGCTTCCATTTTATTAATAAATATTATATATTTATTATAGAAATCCCATCCTAGATTTCTCTTATTTTCTTAGTATTACAATTTATATACCAAAAAATTACTTCAGAAATGACTATGCTATTACTGATCTTATGGATATATATGCATTCCTTAAAATCCTATGGTTAAAATTTACGTTACTTTCAAGCAGCAAATCCAATCTAGGAAGGGTTCTTCACTCATAAAGACTGAAGGCTCCAGCCTCATTGTAACAGTTTCATCAAGACAAAATTAACCACACCTTTTATTTAGCTGAAATGTGAATATTCTTCTCATAAGAAAAATATTTAACATGATCTAAAGAGGTCTGGATGAATTTTAAATGTTCAAGGAAAACTACAAATAGTACCTTTTCATTCATACTTCTAAGGCAGGGATATAAGCAATGCATATGCAGAAAGCAGTTAACGAATGAATTTAAGATATGCTTTGTTTTCTCTTGAGAGATATTATAAGCAGCAAGAAACTAAGTTCTGTTCCCAAACTCCACTTCTTCCAGCCCTCTGGAAAAAACTTAACTCAGTAAGCAGATCTTAAGAAGGCCTATGTCGAAGTCTATTAGTTTAAACTTAAAACCAAAGGCTTAAGGCTTAAAATGTCCTGAGTTTTCTATTTGGGATGACAGAAAAGTTTTGATAATGGATGGTGGCGATGGCAGCAGAACAATGTGAATGGAAGTAACAGCAGTGCATCATTTTATGTGAAAACGGGTTAAGAGAAAAAAATTACAGGGTGCATACATGGTACTAAGGGAAAAAAAATTCAAGGAATTGCACAACACAATCAGTTAACCCTAAGTTAAATCACAGAATATACTTAATAGTAAATTACAAAGATATACTATCATCAATTTTAACAAATGTTCCACACCAAGGCAAGGTGCTAATAATACGGTGGTTTATGGGAATCGGTATTTTATGCATGATTGTTCTGTAATCTACAACTTCTCTAATAATAAAAAAAACAAAGGCTTAAAAAGAAACATGAAAGTAAAAATGTGTCAAACAAGGCTTGAAAACAAAACATTCACCCCAAATACTAACTGTTACCTGCTGAATTTTTCTGGCAGTAGTGGCTAACATTTTATCTTATACACTATATTACCCAGCTATTAAATCCAAGAATATAACCTCCAGATATATAGGAGGTTCCATTATCTGAGAACAGCTAACAATGGAAGAAACCCATTTAAAGTTGGTCCCCTTAAAATAAGGACCAAATTTCATAAAAAGAAAATAATTTGGGGTTTTACCTTAAAATCTTACACAGAAAATTGAGTATACAAAACAAAGAATGAACCATGTTAAATTTTTTTGTGTAAGGTGGTGGCAAAATTAGTGAAAGCACTATTGTACTCGGTAAACACTGATGGAGGACCTCACAGTTCCAGGCTCTAGAAGACAGGATTGAGTAAGAAGACAGGGCTCATTCCCATGGAGCTCTTCTAATACCAGAGAGGCATCTTTCATGTCACTTTCAACTTTCATAGCATGATTGTAAAGGAAAAAAGTCATTTCTACAAAAATAATTAAGGGTACCATTAATTATTCCCAAGGACCCTCACTAATCCACTGACATTTAAACCATAGTCTTTAAAAATTTCTTCTGTGTCAACATCTTTGTGAAGCTTTTCTTCTACAGGTATTATCTAGCCTTGTTTGTTAATGTCTTTGCCAGGGATTTGAGCAGTTCTAATTACTTCAACCAATTTTACTAAATAGTGCATCTTTGCCAATATTTGTAATTTAATTTTGCAGTTTAATTGTACCAATTTGTCAGCTACAATACCCTATGATCTGGGAAGAAATGAGAATGTGGTTAGAAAATGTGTAGGCATGTGTGTGTGTGTGCATGTTTGTGTGTGTGTGTGTAGGTCAGTGAGAATTAATTCCTTACCCAGAAAGTTCTCAAATTTTCAAAAGCAAAGATCCTAGGTACTTTGTACAAAACAAACAGTTATGGATAAGTATGCCCACTGCAGTATGCCTAAGGGTAAAGCCAAGAAACAACTTTCTTGTTTTTGAATAAAATTCATCAAAAGAGAACTGGTTAAAGTATGTCCATATTACTGAGCACTTTGTATGATAAAGAATGCAGTAGTTCTATACCTGATGAAGTGTAAGATGCCCCCCCTACAAGAAGAATAAAATAAAGGATCACACTCATGTAAAAACAGATGTGTGGGGTGGTAGAGTGTGATTCTCAAATGATACAAAAATACATGTAAAATTGAAACTGTGCTACAAAGGAAGAGCCTCTCCAGGGACTGAGTACAAGTTGTGTAGCACTGCAATACGTCCACCTGCTTTTTCCCTCTAAGGTATGGTATTGTGGGAGGCTGGCAGGTCAGATTAGTTCTAAAAGAACCATTCTTTCTTGAATTTATCTGCAGAAAGCTGTCTCTGCAGATAAATGTCTGTATGCTTTCTTTTGTAAGACAACAAAAACTAAGTTTCCCTCAATTTCTCTGGCTGCCAAATTCAGTGCTGATGTAAGTATTAAGTATTTAAATTCAGGTTCACATAAGTACTCTACTTACAATCCTTAGTTGTTCTATTTTACCTGTTCCTATAAGCCTGTTCAAATGTGGGGGGAAAAAAAAACAAATCTACCCCACCAGTCTTATGTGCCTACAGAAAGCCTAGTTTGCTACTACTTCAAGCAGCTGCCACTTGTCACCATTGTTTACCACCAATTAACCTGTGACAGCTACTTAAATTATAAGTATAGAATACTTGTGGAGTTAATATTATTTTTTAGTGTTTTCTAATATCATTGACTTGTGACAGCAAGACTGCCTTTTCAAAGACACAAATATGTGAAGAAAAATATATCCTACTTTGAAAATGGCATTTAACATTAATTCACCATTATTCACTGAGCAACCTTCTACATGCCTGGCAAAGTTCCAGGTCCTGAGGCTATTACAGTGATGATGAAACATCTTCTTTTCCTAAGGAGCTCAGAGTGTAGCGGCAGAAAGAGAAAAAGAGAAGCAGGATTCAGGGTGATGTGTGCCCTAACAAACAGCAGGTGGAGGACACTATGAGAGGGGCAGGGAAGGGCAAGCCCACCTCTGCCTGCCTTCAGAAAGACCCAAAGAGCACCTATTTAGGATTCTCCTGGGAGCTAAAAGAAATGGTTTAGGTTTTCCCCCTTTAACTATAATGTCTATAAACACAGCTATTTATAATGATATATAGGGATATTGACAAACCCCAGTCAAACTGTAAGAGGACTATTTCTATAGCCAAAGAACTTTGCAACATCAATCTCCGGTCTATGACAGGTGGGGAAAAAAGATTATTTTACATATGGTTTCCCCCACCCCAAATTAATCTTTTATGAATATTCAAAACCAATTGGATTTAATATTGTGTGGCCAAAATGTTTATTTATCAACTTGACCAGGAAACATATATTATGTTGGGTGGGGAAAAACTACCTGAGTCCATGATATCTTTAAAATTATAGTCAAAACAGGAGTGTATGATATAAACAGGCAACCAATCAGTCTCCCTTTGCTAAACAGATTTAACAGGTAAAAAACGAGATGAAAAGACTAATGCCCAAGAAAGACCTTCTTTCTAAACCATCAGGCTTACAATTCAGGCAACAGACAAAATTTACAAAGAACCAGACTTTATTTAAATTAAATAAAAGAAAAAGAAACACATTACACACAAAAGCCAGATTCATCTATTTAAATGTCACAGATAACAGAATCAGACATGCCTCCCCAAAAGGACACACAACCGATTAAGCTTGATTTAAATGTTTAAATCAGTGAGATAGAGTCTGAAGATACCACAATTTCTTTCCTACTATCAAATCAGCTAAACAGAGAAGTTGCTATTGTTTTATTTATTAAGAAAATCAATACACTTTGAAGCAAAATGAACTAACAAAGATACTTAACTTACAGCTCAAGCTAGAACTTAACTGATGCTTAACAATTTCTGAGACAAGAAAATTCCTAGGATTAGCATGGAAAAATGTTTGCTAAAAAATTAAAACTAAACTAAATTTTGTCATCAATCTACTGGTAAATTCCACAGAGTTTGATGTACACAGTTCAGGTCCTGAAATATAAACAGCATCAAATCCACACTGCAGGTGGAGAAACACCAGGGGAAAATAGTGAATGGTTCGAGTTTGTCCAAAGTCGCGGAGTAATTAGCAAAACAGGAAGCAAACTGAGCTTCCTGATTTAGAAGACTGATCTCTTTCTACCAGTGATTATAGCCATTTGGTTCTTTTGTATAATTCAGATGATAAATTAGCCCATCAGCATTTCTGGGTTAAAGAGATTCTACCTGACAGATAAATGCCCTTGTGAGTGTCAAATCCAGATTTTGCTTCCCTTCCAAAAGTATAACATTCTTTCAGTCATTATATTCCAAAGAGAATTTATATAGGAACACTGAGAACAATAATTTGGTTTTAGTTAGGCTCATTAGGAATTTAACATTAGATTTCCTTTCATTTACTCAGAAAAATATAATTTTTTTTAGTATTTTGCTTTTCTCAGAAAGCTACAGATAAATATGAATATTTAAGAAGTATCCAGCATCATAAGACTCCATTTTCCTCTCCTTCTCATCAATAAGATAAACAGCATTATCTAAAAACCAAACGCAAAATTTCCAGATGTCTTTAGAGCCTGCATAAGTTTGGCTTTTTAAAGGAAAATGTCTGTATATATTCTTCTTTCGTATTTTTTAAAGTTGAGTAAATAAGACAAATCATTAATACAAGTTTAGCTTGTACATTCTATTCTGATGGCAAATCTGCATGTCCCTGATGACATTCTTAATTTACTAAGCATAGTTTTACATCTATCTTGGTTTTGCTTTAAGAATAGGTGTCCAGGGCGGGCCGCGGTGGCTCAGCGGGCAAAGTGCTTGCCTGCTATGCCGGAGGACCTCGGTTCGATTCCCGGCCCCAGCCCATGTAACAAAAACGGAGAAACAGAATACAATAAAACAAGAAAATGTTTAAAGATGTTTCCCTTTCTTCCTTCCTTCCTTCCTTCTCTCTGTCTTTAAAAAAAAAAAAAAAAAAAAAAGAATAGGTGTCCAGAATTGAGAGGTTATCCTAGAGGTTATTCTTACACATTATATAGATATCCCTTTATCCCTTTTTAGCTTATGGTGTATTGGAGCGGCTGGAGGAAAGTACCTGAAGCTGCTGAACTATCCTCTAGTAGCCTTGATTCTTGAAAACTGTGTAACTACATAGCTTTTATAATGTGACTGCATGGTTGTAAAAACCTTGTGTCTGGTGCTTTTATCCAGGGTATGTAAAAAAAAGAATTAAAAAATAAATAAATAATGGGGGAGAAAAAAGCAAATATTAGGTAAATTGAAATACTATGGGTCAATGTGGGGGAAGGATAAGGGGTATAGGATGTATGAGTTGTTTTTTCTTCTTTTATGTCTTTTACTGGAGTGATGTAAATGTTCTAAAAATGATCATGGTGAAGAATACACAACTGTGTGATCATACTGTCAGCCATTGGTTGGATGTGTATGCGTGGCTATTTCCCAATAAAAATAGTTAAAAAAAAAAGAAAAAGAAAAAGGCATGTCATATTTATCAAGGCATGCAATCAGCTTTCTTCAGCTCTCAATCTTACCTGCTGAATCTTCCAAATCAATCAGTTTGGGCATTAGGCTTTCAGGGAGTTTTTCAGGTAAGTCGTAGCCATTCTTTCTAGCAACTACCAGATGAAAAGCAGCACAAAACTCATCCAGTGTCAATGCACCATCTTTATCAAAGTCTGAGAGTTCCCTAGAAGACAAACTTACTATGAATATAATCAAATTTCACTTTGTAACTCTTTATTTTTCAAAAAAGAAATACTTCCCAGAGAAAGTACAAAAAAATCAGTAATTTTTAAAATCCAATAGATGGGAAGCTGTGTAATAAAATAAATATAGCAAAATGTTAAATGCAGAACTAGGTGGTAAGCACATGGGTGTACATGATACAGCTCTTTAAACTTTTCTGTATGCTTGAAATTCTTGTAATAAAATAATAAAAAATAGTCCCAATAAATATGATCACAAAAAGATTAACTTTAGCCCATATGCAAGTTTAAGTTAACAGGATTTAATTATAGTAAGGCTTACGCAATAGGTCTTGAAAATGTTTTTAAATTTTGTTTTTATTGTCAAAGTTCTATTTGTATGCACTTTAATGCAACATATAGAACTACAAGGCTTGATTTTTTTAAAAAGTAGCAATGCCACCCTGCTGTTCTTGCCATTTCCTAGATGCCAGGGCAATCACGTTTATTTTTATCTCCGTAACTATAAAAGTAGATATTGTTAGTTCTTGATTTTTCAGTTTTAGGCATTATCACCTACATCCTACTATAGCACTCTATGCTACTTAAAATATATTAATAAAATAACTTGAAATTCAGAGGATGTATTGATATTAAAAGTGGGACTAAATACATTTATGCTCATCTAATAATTCTTTAAAAAGCAACCTGTGGTTGTAATTTGTAATCTAATGACCAATCCCATCGACAGAGCAGCTAACCTGAGTTTCAGTCTGCGTTTAAATGGGGGCTAAGCACTGTGTTTAAGCTCATGATTGGTTCAGGTTTTATCACACTTGTTAGAAACCAAATGAGGTAAATATAACCACATATGAGTAAAGCAGCTTTTACTGCATACATTTGATAGCATTATACTAGCCACAAGAATAGCGGATATAGCTCAAAGAATTTTAGTGCTTTGCAAAGAACTACTGTAACTCTATTTCTCATTTCTTTTCCTGAGGCAGTACTGGCAATAAGGACTAGAAACCAGTTTAATAGTTCAGTTTTTTAAGGTTCTAAGTTACTTGCTGGAAACTCCTTTAAGCCACCCATATAACCCAACTAATGGCATACTGCAACTTACCAAATATGAGAAAGTTCAAGAATAGGAAGTTTTGATTTTGTAAAAAACTCTTTAGCTGCAGATCCTGAAACATTAAAAACAGCAGTGTTTAATGTTATTCTGAATTTACACATCCAAGAATAAAGTGTGGGTAAGAGTCATGAGATGCTTTTCACTAGGAAAAAGGTAGACTTCATATATATATGGTATGTTCTGGGTTCCCAGTGATTATGAATTCTTTTTAGACAAATGATTTGCAAATGGATTGTCTTCTATAATTATGTAATTTATGACGAATAATACAATGTCTTTGAGGTTATGAAATTGAGACCTTCTCCTGTCACATCTAAAAGAACTTCTGTTTTTAACAACTCACCTGGAATAAATCCGTTTAGATCAGGCTGAATGGTTTTAAACTGATTTACATAATACTGTCTTTGTTCATCTGTAATTTTCCAGGGATCATCGTAACTACTGGATTGCCTACGAATTTCATTGGCAGTTGTAGCTGAGGCTACAGTTCGTACTGTTGTCTGGTCCTGTAATGAAACATTTTTTTCCTCAGTACAGTATCTATCTATATGATCTTATGGACCACGGTTGCTAGGTTACTTATCTTTGAAAACAAAACTTGCTTTTTGTGGATGTATAAATATAAGAAATCGTCACGAACTCATCAGCAAACTACACATTTATTATAATCAGGTTACTGGATATGTTTTTGCACAATGATATATATAAATGTACTGAATGAAAGCAATTATGTAAAGCAACACAAACTTATGGAAAATGTGCTAAGAAAGCCAAGCAAGTATATTCCTAGGTGTGGAAACCTTTCAGAACTTCATTAGGAAGTTAGAAAAAGAAAGAAAAGCAGCCAAAACCTTTAGCAAAACATTCTAGTGATAATTGGCTTGAAAAAAAGTCAAAGGAAAGTTCTGTTCTCTATAAAAGAAGGAACTTGCATTTATAAAATTTGCAATGGCAAAGTATAAAAACAATGACAGCAGCAATATTTTGAATGAAGCAAATAAAAAGGCAATACCAATAAAATGTCACACCTGGACAGAAGCAGGATGCATGGCTAAAAGAGTACTGGTTGGTGGAGTATCTGCAAAACTGACCCAGTTTTCTTGAGGTGGAGGTGGGGAGCGCCCTGACCAAACTGCATCACCACCAGCAGGAGGACCTGGAAGCAGAATGGGTGAACATGATGACTCGTTTTTTGAAGGAAACAAAAGCTATCAGGTAGTAACAAACCAACACATTCATATTATAAAAGCTTTCTTTCAAACTCTAACTTTGAAGAAATTAAACAATTTCCAAAATGCAGTCTCTCCTGCTCAACTTAACATTATATCTCATTTAAATCTCTGTAATTGTTGTAGGCTTTCCTTGCCAATACTGAAAGTAATATACATCTTTTATTCTGTGTTTTTTTTTTTGGGGGGGGGGGTGCATGGTTCGGGAATCGAACCTGAATTCTGTGAAATGATTGTTCATTCTACCTTCAGAAAATCTGGTATCCATAAATTAAGCACCATCGCTTATAAGTACATGCAATGACTGCTTTTCCAAAATGATACCTTGAGAAATTTTCAGCATTGATTTCGCTTTTGTTCAAAGGAAAGTTATCAAGTTTCCTTCAACTTACAACCCTAAAATTCCAAAAGATTTCTAAGTACCTGACTGTGCTTCACCAAATGGAGACCAAAAAGGCCCTGGTCCCGCAAGGGGTCTCTCACTGTTTCCCCCGCTGGGATGTCGGCTGTGCTTCCTCCACGTGTGTGGAGAAGTTGGTGGGGACTGCTGGGGTGAAACGACTGGGGATGCAGGTTCCTAGGAAGAATATTATTATTTTCAAAACTAATAATTGTATGGGGATATTTTAATTATTAAAGAACTCAGTAAATATTTTAGTGTAAACACATATACAAGACATGAACCAGTAACCTTTACATGCATGAGATTTCTTACCTGTGGTTCTGCAGGAGCACGAGGCTGGACAGTGTCGTGGCTTATGGATCCTTTTTTCACTTGTCCCCGGCCGGGCGGTGGAGGAATCACACCAGAGTAAGACCCAGGATTTTCAGAATCTGAAGAGTGTGAGGTTGCATGGCGAGATTCCTGTTCATTCTTCGAAGTTACAAATCTTGGCAGAGGAAGGTCCTTTACTGTTAACCACACAGATAGTTCTTACTTTACAATAAAAATGGACACATACTAAAAACTGACACATGAGATTAAGTACATATTAGATAGAATTTTTGCCAAAACTGAAAAAAATCAGGATACATAATTTTAACTACATAAACACAAATATGAAAATAATCGTATATAAAATTCTATCAGCAATTTTTTAGGTAAGAATGAATAGGGTTTTTTCTTATTTCCCAAATGGTTTTTTAATGAGGTTACACAACTTTTCTGGTTTGTTTGCTTTGTTTTTTTAAAGCATGAAAACCTTCAAGGATCAACACTGATCATTCAACTGATCAGGCTTTCCACTATTAGGTACGTGTTACAATATTAAGTTGAAGGTACAGAAACAGGAACAAATGTTCATCACTACAAAAGTCAGAGCATCTCCCTTAGATCGTTTAGGGTGACTCCACCTAGAAAGAAGTAATAATACCAAAATGTCCTTCGAAGGCATAATGTGAAATGTCCATTGTGTGTCTGCTCCTATGTTTGCATATTAGTTATCTCATCTCACATCCCCATTTTACAGATAATACCTTCTATTCATCTACTGAAGATATGTGCAAGGTCCCCTTCCCTCTGGCTATGGAAACTCCTACAGCCAGATATTCCACACTCAATTCAAAATAAAGGAGAAAAAGACTGAGAACTTCTCTGCAGATCAATAATAACTCATACCTTTATAACAGAGCAAAACAGCTGTAAAATCATTTTCAGAGGAAAGTATACTTCCTTCCATTATTTTATTACCTTTGTCTCCCTCCACACTGAGAAGGGAAAATATTAAGCTCATTCACTATTTAAGTAAAAACAACTTCAAAATGACCTGAAATGAATGCAAACTCTCCAGACTAGAACAATAAGGCAATCAGATGTCTATAAAGAAAACCTTAGCTGACGATACACTGAGCAGGGACTGAAAATTATTTATACAAATGCTAATGCTATGAAAAACCTCAGTTCTCTTTTCTCCTTTCTCTTGGAAACCATGGATCTCTCTGCATTCAAGTGCCTACCTTAAAAACTACAAAAAAGGAATTTCCACCTTCTTCTACCAATAAGCCCCAAATGACTGAAAACCTAATTGGTCTAGGTGATACTTCAGTGAGGAGATGAGATTTCTGTAATCAGGCTTCAGTGTGTTGATATTTCAACATTTGTCCCTACCAATAAGAAAGTTCTGACCAACAGATAATTTCTAACTCCAAATGCAGTCTTCATAGCCTTCCCAACTATGTTTAGACTTAGATATTAGAAAAGAAGAAGGTCCTTAAGGAAGGTACATATGAATATAGTCAGTATGACTCAACATTTACCTTGATATAATTATTCACCTAAGTTCTTTCTGAGCAATTTTTAGTGAACTATTTCTAAAAAAATCACCACCTGACCAGTACTCACATGACCATTAAATATGTATGAAGTCTGTCCTATATGCCTTCACAGATGGAGGAGATATAACTTTCTAATGCTCAAATTGAGCAAGAGAATGTGGTGGTGGCATAAAGCCAGATCACTTCACTGAGGTCAAAGGTGCCACTCTCACATCAGAAGGACGCAAGTGTCCTACAGATTTGACTTCACTGTGATCAGAAGCCTATTTTCATTTCAGTTACTCATGTCTTTCTCAATTACCTGAATTTATACTTTCCACTCTTAAAGGGAACCCAGACTGGGCAACAGCTACAAGTTTCAAAGCAATATAGAACTGACTTCTTCCAAAATAACCAAGTCTTGTTGCACCACAAAGCTCCATAATCTACAAGAGAACACAACATTAACTTTAGGATTAATGACAAAAGTCTCCATTCAAATAAGCAACTATTCAATGTCAACTTATAGCTTCTTCACATATTTGATAGATGGTGTATTACTCTCAACTGGTCGACCACCAGTTTTCTTGGTTTTCAAGTTTATACATTTGAAAATAAAAATCCATAGGATAAACAATTTTTACTCAGGATAAGTGTTTATTTTCACATACATGTTTTTTAGAAATGATGCACCATCCATAAGCACTGTGCATATAACAGGCCGATGAAAACAGTAGACTCCCATGCATGAAAGTAATACTCATAAGTGATACAACAGGGAAATGCTAGGAATAGTAAATGGAAAAAAATCAGGATACATAATTTTAACTACATAAACACAAATATGAAAATAATCGTATACAAAATTCTATCAGCAATTTTTTAGGTAAGAATGAATAGGGTTTTTTCTTATTTCCCAAATGGCTTTTTAATGAGGTTACACAACTTTTTCTGTTTGTTTGCTTTGTTTTTTTAAAGCATGAAAATCTTCAAGGATCAACACTTATCGTTCAACTGATCAGGTTTTCCACTACTAAGTACGTGTTACGGTATTAAGTTTGAAGTAAATATCATGTTATGGTATTAAGTCTGAAGTAAATTATTTAGTAAAACTGTGAAAAGACACCTACCAATGGTTAAGCAATGTATCATAAAACAACAATAACAATAGCATTTGTTTACATGCACCAATAAAGGGGAAAAAATGCCCCATTTTGCGGGGCTTGATCAGCACTGGAAGTTCTTGTTTCTGCCACTAGGGGGTAGGCACTCACGAGTAACCCAACAAGGACACAGGCAGCCGGACCACCACTAAGGGACCACAAGGAAGAGAAAGAAGCGACCTCAGAAAGGAAGGCCACACAGCCTGGCTGTTGGCAGATACTTCTAGTGTGGTTATGGTCCTTCCCCTCTACCATTTCCCACCCATATGAACACCCGCAGGGGATTGTTACACATCTTAGATACTATCCTCCCAGGTATAAGCCAGATAAAGGGAGACTTAAGGAGATCACGCACTGCACACATGGCCACCCTAGCTACGCTTCAGGCGCCCACGGGGCATTCAGGGAAGACACCCAGGAACGATGAACGGCAGGAGGAGAGTGCACTGTGAGGGGGGCCGGATCCACACTTGGGGTCTGGACAGTACCATGACATCCCAGAGGGGATGGATGAGGTTGCCAGTCCCCCCAAAACTAAAAGGCAGGTACAAAAGGGAGCTTGAGAAAGAGGCACTGGAGGAAAGAACCACCAGGAAGGAAACCAAGGGTGGGAAGGGAGTTGGAAAGTAGAAACAAACCTTGCATGGGCAGATTTATGTACACAGGTGATCAAAATGAGAAGCAACTTATCTACCACAAGAAAAAAAGATAAAATTTATTATGTGGATAACCATTTAAAAAAAACTACAGCCCTTAAAACACACTGCTTACTGTATTAGTAAGTGTAAGTAATACAGTAGTAAGTACTGTATTAGACAGTGTTTGCAGTGGGTTTTCTCCAATTCATACTGGCCATGCCCCCCAAAAAAGTCACTAGGTGGGTCACATCAGACGTGTCCCTAATGACCAGATCAGCATTTCAAGTTTTTGTGACCAATAATACTATTAACAGTCTATGATGCATCTTTGTGCACCATCGTAGATAAATTTCTAGAAATGGGAGCTGCTTTCAAATGTGGCTCACTCACATCCTAAAAACTCCGAGTGACTTTTCCCTGATCAGCACAGGATCCCAAATGCACAGTTCAGAGGAAGAACAGCAGGACAAAGTTTGCATTCGTTTTACTGACTTCACAACTAGCACCCGAGTTAAGTCAGTATTGATTTCCTTTCTGAATGCTGCCATTCCAAGAGCCACTGATTTACAGGACAAAGGAGAAACTAAAATTGCCCTTCACTATAAAACCAGGAGAGGTCAATGAACCTGGAGAATCCTGGTTTATATCATTCATACAGCACCAAGAAGGTTACATAACTTTACTCGCCTCCAACTGTATGCAGGGGTTAGTAATACTCCTACTTCATAGGATTAATGCATTTGATAAAGTACTTACAGTAGCATTTGGCACTTGGATTCACTATAATCACTGTGCATTTACTATCCCATCATAGTGCATTTTATACAGCTGCAGACTTTAGAGGCTCAGCCATTCCAAAAAAAACCACATTTCCTGAAAGTAGGTAGTGCCTTTCAGCACCAAAATAAGTTTCACTGCAATAATTTTTTATGGAAGTCCTTTTGAAACACAGGATTCTTTCACACCTTCACTAGAATTTTGACCTTCTGGTATAAGACAATGCACTGAACATAGGAACAACCCATCCCCCCCACCCCTACCCCTGGAATCTCATTAAAATGATAGTAAGGGAATAAACTCACTTCAGTATGTAAGAGGTGAGGGAACTATCTATTGACAGGAAATTTTAATAAAATTTAGGCATCAGAAAGCAGACAGAGTTGCGACTAATGAAAAAAATAGAAGAAAATACCGCCAAGAAGACCCATGGAGAATAATCAACTTGCCCTGCAGAGTTCCAAAGACTCACCCAAAACTGGGAGGTATGCCTAAGGCTGGGCTTGGACAGGGGATGGAGACAAGGGTTAGTCGAAAGTCTGAATCCACTTCCACATGCCAACCCTTGCTCACAGGATACTAGCAACCAGACTTTACCCTCTAAGCAAAATCCAAAACAAAAAAATGTAAAGTATATTTCTAAAGAATGAAATGTCAGGGAAGAAATAGGACAGCTGGTACAGGTAGGGCCTGTGCCCCAGAGAAAACCTCTGTTTCTAGCATTTGATAGTTTCAATTAAAAGGAAGCAGCCTTTTGAGAAGCTTGTCCAAGTACACACAGGACAGTGAGGTTCTCTTACTGCCTCATCCTTAAATATGAACATGTTGCCAAGGACCAACAAGCAAGGGAGGAATGCCTATAAAACACGGAGGAAAATGGTTAAGCTCATAAACAAAAGGAAAAAAATATTCTGTGAGGGAATCTTGATAATTCAGAGAACAAGAGTACTTAAAAATTCTCTAACAGGGGGAGCAAATGTTAAAATAAATTCAGTTTGAAATGCTAGTGATCAATGAAAGGGAGGGGTAAGGGGTATGGTATGTAAAAATTTTTTTTCAGTTTTTGTTTTATTTTTCTGTTGTCTTTTTATCTCTTTTTCTGAATTGATAAAAATGTTCTGGGAAATGATCATGATGATGAATATGCAACTATATGATGATATTGTGAATTAATGAGTGTATGTGTTGGGAATGTTTGTGTTTCTTTCTTGTAATTTTTTTTTAATTAATACAAATTAAAAAAAAATTCTCTAGAGAATATCCTCTGACAGATTTAAGACAGTATCACATCCACAAAACAGGAACAGGATACTAAGAAAAAGGAAAAATCAGAAAAGAGCTCTAGAAATATATTAAGTTCAACAAAAATACAATAAGATAAAATAGAGAAAAATCTCTCCAGAAGTAGAAGGGGAAAGATGAATTGGAAAATATGAGAGAAAAAATGAGAGGATTAATGTAGAAAGTCCAAACTGTTATTAAAATGAGATCCACAGGTAAAAGAAAATGGAAAAGTAAATAAAGAAGTAACAAGATATGTTTCCCAAAGCTCAAGGATAAAGGACATGAGCTTTCAGATTGGTGGGTTCCGAGTGCTCACCACAGTGGGTGGTGGAACTTCAGCACAGAGAGACTAAAGCAAAGACTCTGCGAGCATTCAGAACAGAGGCAGTGGTGGGAAGGTGGGGGGAAACAGGATCACTTAAAAAGAAATATGAATTGGATATATCAGACTTCTCATTGGTAACACCAATCATCAGAAAACAACGTCCTCAAGGTTCTAGGGAAAAATTCTTTTCAACCTAGAATTTTATATCCAAACTATTTTCAAGATGTTGGAAAGAACAGACATCCATACATAAAATGTTTATCCCCTACAAATCTTTTCATGGGCAAATATATGAGAATGTCCTTCAGCAAAATTTGGTGACGGAACAGCCAGGAGAAAGCAGATAAAACCCCAGGAAAGCAGGGAAGTAAAGTTGCAAAATTACAGTTATGCAACTAGGCTAGAGAACAACCTGTCCAGACCAGAATAAAATGACAGAAGGCTCCAGGAGGACGATTTTAGGAAAAATAAAAAGGAAGGAGTAGGACTCAATGTATATTAAGGAAAACAGTGGAAGGAAAAAAAAAAAGATGTGACAGTTTGAAGCTGTAAGGATCCCCAGAAGATGATGTTCTTAGAGCTAGTCCATTCTTGTGTGTGTAGACCTACTGTGGGTGAGACCTTTTGATTAGGTTATTTCAGTGAGGCGTGCCCCAGCTGGGTCTTTATCCTCCTACTGGAGTCCTTTATAAGAAGATGAAATTCAGAGAGAAATGTACAGAACCCACGAGAGAAAGACAAAGACACTGAGAGAGAAAGCCACAGAAACAGAGAGGAAGCCACTGAAGCCAGAAGCTAGAAGCAACGAAGCCCAAAAGAGAAAGGAGAGACCAGCAGATGTACCATTTACCCTGTCATCTGACAGAGAAGTCCAGGTATTGTCTTGATGATACCTTGATTTGGACATTTTCACAGCCTCAGAACTGTAAGCTTGTAGTTAACAAATCTCCACTGCAAAAGTCAACCCATTTCATGGTATCTGCTTTTCAGTAGCTTTAGCAAACTAAAACAGATTTTTGTATCAGAAAAGAGGGATACACCAATTGCAAACACCAAACTGCTGGAACAGCTTTATAAATGGATAAGAGAAAGATTCTGGAAGAATTATGAGGAGCTTGATAGAAAAGGCCTAGATTGCTCTGAAAAGACTGTTGGTAGAAATAGGGACTCAAGATACTTCTGACGAGGCCTTCAACAAAAACGATGAATGTGTTATTGTCAACTTGGGGAAAGGCAATTCTGGTTTTAAAGTGGTAGAGAATTTGGCAAAATTAAGTACTGATGTCAGATGTAAGGCAGAATTTGAAAGCAATGTCTTTGAATATTTAGCTGAGAAGATTTCCAAACTAAATGTGGAAAATGGAGCCTGGCTTCTCCTTGCAGTTTATAGTAAAATGCAATAGGAAAAGGATAGGCTGAGGACTAAACTCCTAGGCCCAAAGAAACCAGAAACTGATAGTTTGGAAAATTCTGAGCTTCTGGAAAGTGAGTGGCCAGAAAATAGTGACCTATGTGTGGGTTTAACTGAATGTGGATCCAGTCAGCCACTTTAGTGAGTCAGGAATGGAAATGCAATTATCCACAAAGGACCTGTGGGAAGTCCTACTGTCTAACAGTTGGGACTCCTGTGTACTACATAAAACCAACAAGTTTTTGCAAGATCTGTATGAATGGAACCACTGCCAATCTGGACTAAAAGGGGCAGAAAAGGGACAGACTGAAGGACAAATGACTTCATGGAAGCTGAGGTCTGGAGCAAAGACATCTTCTGGGCCAAGCCAACCCACCCATATATGGGGAAAGGGTGAGTATGCCCTAGAGCTTGCAGAGGGTGAGCCTTCTGTCCTATTGTTCAGGAAGAGTGTTACCACTCCAGAGTTCTCAGGGGACTGGGGGATTGCAGAGAGCTTAGCAACCCAAGTGTTCAGGACAAGTGCTGCATCTCAGGCTTCAGAGAGGGTAGAGTATTATTTCCCAGGGACTGGGGAGAGTCTTGCCACCTACTGTTCTGAGGGGGCTGAGCCTGTGCCCTGGAGATTGCACAGTTTGGCTGCCACCCTGATGTTTGAGAAAAGTGGGGCCTAGAGTTTGTCCACCACCCTGCTGCTGCTTGATGAGGGTGGAATTGAGACCCTGGCCATCACTTCAGTGGAGATACTGGAGTCTTCACGCCACTGTTTGGTGAGAGCATAGCTACTATGCAAGCCCGGGGAAAGTGTGGGGCTGCTGCTGCATCAGGCCCCAAGGACAAGAATGAAAGAGGACCCTTACCTTACACCCTATACAAAAATTAACTCTAAGTGGATCAAACACCTAAATATAAATATCAGCAGCATAAAGTTGCTAGAAGAAAATCTAAGGAAACATCTTCAAGACTTAATAGGGGGTAGCTTCCTAAACTTTACACCAAAAGTACAAGCAACAAAAGAAAAAATAGATAAATGGCACTCCTCAAAATCAAATGCTTTTGTGCCTCAAAAGACTGTCAAAAAGGTGAAGAGGCAGCCAAGTCAATGGAAGAAAATATTTGGAAACCACACATCGGACAAAGGCTGTATACATAAAGAAATACAATTCAACAACAAACGAACAAACAACTCAATTGTAAAACGGGCTAAAGATATAAATAAGCATTTTGTTCTGAAGAGCAAATAGATGGTTCAAAGAACATGAAGAAATGCTCATTTTCATTAGCTATAAGGCACATGCAGATCAAGATTACAATGAGATACCACCTCACACCTGTAAGAATGCCTTCTATTAAACAAACAGGAAACTACAAAATGTTGGTAAGGATGTGCAGAAACTGGGACACTTACGTGCTGCTGGTGGGAATGTATAATGGTACAGTTGCTATGGAAGACAGTTTAGTGGTTCCATAGAAAACTAAGTATTG
The DNA here is from genome assembly GCF_023851605.1 of Tamandua tetradactyla. Taxonomy (NCBI): domain Eukaryota; kingdom Metazoa; phylum Chordata; class Mammalia; order Pilosa; family Myrmecophagidae; genus Tamandua; species Tamandua tetradactyla. Next base: position 38,972,078 of record NC_135351.1, read on the forward strand.
AGGTGCCTGTATTAGTTAGGGTTCTCTAGAGAAAAGGAATCAACAGGAACACTCTCAAATATAAAATTTATAAAAGTGCCTCACGTGACTGTGGGAACACAGAGTCCAAAAATCTGCAGGGCTGGCTGTGAAGCCAATGATTCCGAGGGAGGGTTTGAACGAATTCCACAGGAGAGACTCGCCAGCCAAAGCAGAAAGAGAGTCTGTCTCTTCTGAATTCTTCTTAAAAGGCTTCCAGTGGTTAGATCGAGCATCACTCATTGCAGAAGACACTCCCCTTGGCTGATTACAAATGGATTCAGCTGTGGATGCAGCTGCCGTGATCATGATCTAATTTTATGAAATGTCCTCATCACAACAGACAGGCTAGCACTTGCCCAACCAGACAAACAGGTACCAACCAACACTTGGCCAAGTTGACACATGAACCTGACCATGACAGTCCACTCCTTGTCAAGTTGGCAGTTATATATATCATCTTAAACCATATCTAATTTCTAAACAAAAAAATATTAAAACATTTTTTTTTCACCTAACAATACTCAACTGTTCTGCATATAACTGGAAACACATTAACTCTCTCCAGAATAGGTTACAAGTCCTTGGGTAATATTCATTTTTAAACTTGATATGTTACAACTTAAATAGTATAACAAGAAAAAACAGCATCACAGTCCTCTTTTCTGGAACTGATCACGTGGTTGTAGTTCATATTTCTCACTACCTTCTTTTCCACTACCTATTCCATGTTCCCTTTACCCTCAGCAAACACTTCAGCTAGCCATGGTTCTTTGCCTGGTGGGGTGACCCAAACCTTCATTCCTGAAGTTTCAGACGCACTGGTAGTCCTGCATGGATTGAGCTGTTGCAGTTTTCCACTGATTTTAATCACAGGGCATGGCAGTACTAAAAGACGCCCTAGGGGATCTCCTATATTCCAAGAAAACTCTTATTTACCTCCATTGTGTAGTTGCAGTCCTATTTCCCCCTGATAGTCAGGGTCAATCACCCCACACAATAATGCAATCCCCTTCCTGGCCTGTTGATCCAGGGGCATAAGTAGCTCAAAGTGACCACGTGGCAGTCTTAGATTCCAGTTCAATGGAATCATTGTTGTTTCTCCTGGTGGAAGCACTCCCCCTTTTGGAACTAAAACCTGTAGACCAGCAGAGCTCGGGGTCACAGGGACAGGAAGAAAAATTTTTCTAGAGGATCACTAGAGGTAATAGTGAGTGGTGCCACTCCCATTTCCACCCCTTGGTTCCTGGACCCATGGATCCTGGCTATGGGAGAAACAGCACCATACAGTGGATGCTGATTCAGAGCATACACAGCTTCCTGGAGAACATTACCCCTAGCCCTTCAAGGCATTGCCACCTAGTTGGCACCGTAACTGAGTTTTCAAAAGGCCATTCCACCATTCTATCAATCCAGCTGCTTCTGGATGATGGGGACTATGGTAAGACCAGAGAATTCCATGAGCATGTACCCATTTCCACACTTCATTTGCTGTGAAGTTTGTCCCTTGATCAGAAGCAATGCTATGTGGAATAAAATGACGATGGATGGATAAGGCATTCTGTAAGCCCATGAATGGTAGTTTTGGCAGAAGCATTGCATTCAGGGAAAGCAAACCCATATCCACAGTATGTGTCTACTCCAGTTAGAACAAATTGCTGCTCCTTCCATGAAGGGAGTGGTCCAGTGTAATCAACCTGCCACCATGTAGCTGGCTGGTCACCTTGGGGAATGGTGCCATATCAGGGGTTGAGTGTGGGTCTCTGCTGCTGGCAGATTGGGCACAAAAGGCAGTGGCTGTAGCCAAGTCAGCCTTGGTGAGTGGAAGTTCATGTTGCTGAGCCCATGTATAACCTCCACACCTACCACCATGACTTTGTTCATGAGCCCATGGGCAACGACAAGAGTTGCTGAGGAGAGAGGCTGACTGGTATCCACAGAACGGGTCATCTTATCCACTTGACTATTAAAACCTTCCTCTGCTGAAGTCACCCTCTGGTGTGCATTCACATGGGACACAAATATATTCATATTTTTAGCCCACTCAGCAAGGTCTATCGACATACTTCTTCCTCAGACCTCTTAGTCACCAATTTTCCAATAATGGTCTTTCCAAGTCCCTGACCATCCAGTCAAACCACTAGCAACAGCCCATGAGTCAGTATACAAACACACCTCTGGCCAATTTTCCTTTCAAGCAAAATGAACAACCAGGTGCACTGCTCAAAGTTCTGCCCACTGGGAGGATTTCCCCTCACCAATGCCTTCTAGGACACCCCAGAAAGGGGTTGTAGTGCTACAGCTGTCCACATTCGGGTGGTACCTGCATATCGTGCTGAACCATCTGTAAACCAGGCCCGAGTTTTCTCTTCCTCAATCAATTCACTGTAAGGAACTCCCCAAGAGGCCATAGCTCTAGTCTGGGAAATAGAAGGTAAGGTGGCAGAAGTGGAGACCATGGGCATTTGGGCCACTTCTTCATATAATTTACTTTTGCCTTCAGGACCAGCTCTGGCCCTATCTTGTATTTACCATTTCCATTTTACAATAGAGTGCTGCTGTGCACGCCCAACTTTATGGCTTGGTGGGCCAGACAACATCCAGCTCATGATAGTCAGCTCAGGTCTCATGGTAACTTGGTGGCCCAGTAGCATTCAGTCTCTACTAAGGCCCAGTAGCAAGCCAAAAGCTGTTTCTCAAAAGCAGAGCAGTTATCTGCAGTAGACGGTAAGGCTTTGCTTCAAAATCCTAAGGGTCTGCATTGTGATTCTCCTATAGGGGCCTGCCAAAGGCTCCAGACAGCATCTCTATTTGCCACTGACACTTCCAGCACCACTGGATCTGCTGGATCATACGGCCCAAGTGGGAAAGTAGCTTGTACAGGAGCCTGTCGCAGAGCCTTCTCTTGTTCAGGTACCCACTCAATATTTGCAGCTTTTCTGGTCACTCGATAAATGGGCAAGAGTAGCACATCCAAATGAGGAATATGCTGTCACCAAAACCCAAAGAGACCAACTAGGCATTGTGCCTCTTTTTTGGTTATAGGAGGGACCAGATGCAGCAACTTATCCTTCACCTTAGAAGGGATATCTCGACATGTCCCACACCATTGACACCTAGAAATTTCAATGAGGTGGAAGGTCCTTGTATTTTTGTTAGATTTATCTTCCATCTTCTGACATGCAAATGCCTTACCAGTAAATCTAGAGTAGTTGCTACTACTTGCTCACTAGGTCCAATCAACATATCATCAATATAATCGATCAGTGTGATGTCTTGTGGGAGGGAGAAACAATCAAGGTCCCTACAAACAAGATTATAACATAGAGGTGGAGAGTTGATATACCCCTGAGGTAGCACAGTGAAAGTATATTGCTGACCTTGCTAGCTGAAAGCAAACTGTTTCTGGTGGTCCTTACTAATAGCTATTGAGAAAAAAACATTTGCCAGATCAATAGCTGCATACCAGGTACCATGGGATGTACTGATTTGTTCAAGCAATGTTACCACATCTGGAACAGCAGCTGCAATTGGAGTATCGTAAACTGGTTGAGCTTAGGATAATCCACCGTCATCCTCCAAGACCCATCTGTTTTCTGCACAGGCCAAACAGGAGAGTTGAATGGGGATGTGGTGGCAATCACCACCCCTGCATCCTTCAAGTCTTTAAGAGTGGCAGTAATCTCTGCAATCCCTCCAGGAATCTGGTATTGCTTCTGATTTACTATTTTGCTACATAGGAGCAGTTCTTGTGGCTTGCACTTGGCCTTTCCTACCATAATAGCCCTCACTGCATAAGTTACAGAGCCAGTGTGGGGATTCAGCCAGTTGCTCAGTATGTCTGTACCAATTATACATTCTGGAACTGGGGAAATAACTACAGAATGGGTCCAGGGGCCCACTGGACCCACTGTGAGATGGACCTGAACTAAAACGCCATTGATCACCTGGCCTCCATAAGCCCCCACTCTGACTGGTGGACCAGAGTGAAGTTTTGGTTCCCCTGGAATTAATGTCACTTCTGAACCAGTGTCTAATAATTCCCGAAATATCTGATCATTTCCTTTTCCCCAATGCACAGTTACTCTGGTAAAAGGCTATCGGTCTCCTTGGGAAAGGCTTGGAGGAAGATTAGCAGTATAAATCTGTGGCAGTGTAACAGGGTTCTACCCGAAAGGGACCTGGCCTCCCCTTTATTCAAGGGGCTCTGGGTCTGTAAACTGTCTCAAGTCTGGAAATTGATTAAGGGGCTGTGACTCTGTGTTTTTGTAATTCAGGTCAGACTTCTATTCACTTGACCTAGAACTCTTGTTTATACAGCTCAAATAAGAATTTAGTAGACCGCCCTTCTACTGTATTTCTAGGTATCCCAAGATTTACTAGCCAATGCCACAAATCTCTGCGCGTCATATAATTTTGACTCCTGCTTTGAGTTTGCTGTCTATTATAACAGTCACGTCTACTCTGCCTTTGGCGATTATGTGCGACCACCGGGCTTCTGCCACCTTGGGATCCTGTCATGCCCACTGTGTTTAAGGATTCTAGCTCAGTGACAGCAGTTCCTAAAGCAATATCTGACCTACAGAGAAATGCAACTACAGAGCTCTTCAGGGATGATGGTGCTAGTCTCACAAATTTATTTCTCACTGTTCTGGTAAAAGTTGCATCCTCCAGACATTCCCGGGGTGTCAGCAGGCTTTGCATGATAAATCCACTCTAATATTCCAATCTCTCTAAGCCTCTGGATCCTCTCATTTACATTATACCAGGGCAGTTCTGGCATTTCAACCTCAGGTAATGTCGGCCACCTTTTGATCCATGTTTCAACCAACCATCCAAACAAACTGTTAATACCTTTTCTAACCCCTTGAGCTATAATACTGAATGCAGAATCTCTGCTTAGTGGGCCCATACCAATAAATTCAGCCTGATCCGGCCTTATATTCCTCCCACTATTATCTCACACAGTTAAAATCCATTGCCACACTATTGCCCTGATTTCTGTCTATATAAATCAGAAAACTTACACAGTTCTCTTTGAGTATAACGTACTTCCTCATGTGTGATACTTTGTACCTCACCTTTAGGGACCTGTTGAGACTTTAGTCTAAAGTTATAGGTCTGGAAGAAATGAGGGGTGGTGGGGGTGGGTCATGAAAAGAATTAGAAATATCTTCCAAGCCATTTGCTTCTAGGCATTCATTTGCAGTTTCATCTGGTGCAAGAGGATTAATCACTTTAAGGCTAATCCCTTCAGGAGGAGGTTGGGTGGCCAACTCCTCAAGGCAGGCTGGAGGTGGGGTGGTTATGTCCTCAGGGCAGACCATTACAGGGTTAACTAGAGAAGACTCAGCATGACTTAGGGATTCAAGCTCATTCCTGACATCATCAATCCATGTCACCATCTCATTTTTCAGGGTCCCACTCCTTTCCAATCAATGCCCCCACTTTAACAGCAGACACCATGCAACATTGAGATTTCAGTTTACACTGTAAAGCTGATACTCTAAGGATAAAATTCTGAGTCTGATTTTCAGAGATCTCAAGCCTATGGCTACAGAAAATAAGATTTTCCTTCAGGATACTCATAGAAGCTTCTACATCTGTCAGGTGGCACTTTAGCTTCTTGTTTGAAACCTTAAGCCCATCCCTTTCACTCCTTAATGTAGCTAGTTATCCAATAACAACCAGCCAACATCTTTATACCTTTTATTTTCACAAAACTCAGTAAAGGTGTCAAAAACATTATCCCCCGGAGCCTGGCTTCGTACAAGCAAAGCATTAGGAGAATCGAATGGTGATATTTTGACTATCTCTTTGCCAATTCACTTCATGGATTGGGAGTGTCATTCTGATTATGCGAATCAGAGTCCTTCGTGCCTTTGTGTCCAGTTAGAGTTGAAAACCATTCAAAAAAACCCATTTTTAAGATTCTGTTTCTTAAGAACTACTCCTGGTACCAAGATATATTAGTTAGGGTTCTCTAGAGAAACAGAATCAACAGGGAACACTTGCAAATATAAAATTTATAAAAGTGTCTCACGTGACCACGTGAACGCAGAGTCTAAAAATTCGCAGGGCAGGCTGTGAAGCCGATGATTCCGATGAAGGGTCTGGAAGAACTCCACAGGAGAGGCTCGCCAGCCAAAGCAGTAAGAGAGCCTGTCTCTTTTGAGTCCTCCTTAAAAGGCTTCCAGTGGTTAGACTGAGCATCACTCATTGCGGAAGACACTCCCCTTGGCTGATTACAAATGAAATCAGCTATGGATGCAGCTGACATGATCATGATCTAATTCTATGAAATGTCCTTATTGCAACAGACAGACCAGCACTTGCCCAACCAGACAAACAGGTACCACCACTATGGCCAAGTTGACACATGAACCTGACCATGAAATGACAGTGCCTTATGACCCAGCAATAGCACTACTTGGTATATACCCGGAAGAGATGAAAGCTGTGACACAAACAGACATTTGCACACTGATGCTCATAGAAGCATTATTCACAACCACCAAAAGATAGAAACAATCCCAATGTCCATCAGCAGACAAATGGATTAAGAAAATGTGGTATATACATACAATGGAATATTATGCAGCAGTAAGATGAAATGACGTCCTGATGTACATGACAAGATGGATGAGCCTTGAGGGCATAATGCTGAGTGAAATAAGCCAGACATAAAAGGACAGATACTGTATTGACTCCACTTTTATGACCATAGTAAAGGTAAAATCGGAGGTTTATCATACAGAATATAGGGGACTTAGAGATACGTAGAAGCTAGAAATGGGTAAATGGTTAGCTAATGAGGTTGAACTCAAATGTAAGGGAAGAAAATTAGAAGTGAAGACAGTTCTCTAGTGAGTCTATAAGTAATATTACCATACTGAAGGTGATCATAATTGAAAGGGGTTGTATAGACCTATGTGTCCCACTGATTAACAGTACAAATATAAATAAATTCTCTGAAGAACTACCTTAAAGATATGATTCTTGAACAAACAGTGTTTAAGTTCAGGGTAAAGGGGGAAAACTGCTACTGCATGCTATGGGCTATGTTTAACAGGAAAGTATCAGCAGTACCACAGCAAGAGCAGGGGTAAAAAATGGGGGGAGTGACAAGAATTAAGGGAAGGTTTAGATTTTCTATTTGGCGAGGGTGTGTTTATTGGTTATCTTTCTCTTGGGAACAATGAAATTAAAAATTGAGAGTGCTGATGGCCTGTGGACTTTGGGCATTATACATGATGCCTAATGAATGCAGGTGGCTGAAGGATAAACCAACTGAGAAGTAGATTGGCAAATGTTGATGTATACATTTGGTCGAATATTGTGTTCCTACAAAAAGGAATAAAGTTGTGAGGCATGAAACATTGTGAATGAACCTGCGGGACACTGGGTGAGGCAAAATAAGCCAGAAACAAAGGAGCAATTATTGTATGATCTTCTTTAGAAAATGCTTATGAGTAAACAGGGGCCTAGATTATAAGCTTTTAGTGCAGACACATTAGTGGTAATTATTACTTACGGATTTTGAGAGGCTGTTTCATATATCTATAACCTGGTATTTAGAGATAAGAATGAAGTCGATCAGGTTGGGATTAAGGTAATTCAGAACACAGGTGTAAGGAAGACATTGTATATATTTTAGAACCAGACCTACTCTTTGAGACCAAAGGAAGAAAGATTTATTTTGTCCAGAAACTAAATTCTCTGTAGCACATAATCTAACTCAATCTGTCTGTATAGTTCATTTGAACAACTGAAATACAGGGAGCCCAGAATAAGAAGGAGGGCCTTTAATCCTGTACAGCTTAATGTAATGCCTGGATATAGCCTAGAATATATTAAGCAGATAATCGAAAAGTATTGGCAAAGTCCCTTGAGGGATGGGAAAATAAACATAGAACTATTAAACTTTACCACTGGGGAAACCTGATACTACATCGAACGTTAGGGACACCCAAATCAACGGGCCAAGTCCTTGTTCTTTCTTTTTTAATCACATAGTTGTATATTCATCATCATGATCATTTCTTAGAACATTTGCATCAATTCAGAAAAACAAATAAAAAGAAAACAGAAAAAAGTTCATATATACCATATCCCTTGCCCCTTCCATTCATTGATTACTAGCATTTCAATCTCCTAAATTTATTTTGACATTTGTTCCCCCTATTATTTATTTATTTTTAATCCATATGTTTAATCCATATGTCCATATGTCCATTAGGTAGATAAAAGAAGCATGAGACACAAGGCTTTCACAATCACACAGTCACAGTGTGAAAGCTATATCATTACACAATCATCTTCAAGAAACACGGCTACTGGTACACAGCTCTACATTTTCAGGCAGTTACCTCTAGCCTCTCTGTTATGCCTTTACTAAAAAGGTGATGTCTATTTAATCCGTAAAAATAACCTCCAGGATAACCTCTCCACTCTGTTTGGAATCTCTCAGCCATTGACAATTTATTTTATCTCATTTCTCTCTTCCCCCTTTTGGTCAAGAAGGTTTTCTCAATCCCTTGATGCTGAGGCCCAGTTCATTCTAGGATTTCTGTCCCACATTGGCAGGAAGGTTCACACCCCTGGGAGTCATGTCCCACATAGACAGGGGGAGGGCAGTGAGTTTGCCTGTCGTGTTGGCTGAGAGAGAGAGAGGCCACATCTGAGCAACAAAAGAGGTTCTCTTAGGGGTGAATTGTAGGCCTAATTTTAAGTAGGCTTAGCCTATTCTTTGTGGGGTTAAGTTTCATATGAACAAACTCCAAGATTGGGGGCTCAGCCTGTTGCTTTGGTTGTCCCCACTGCTGGTGAGAATTTCAAGAATTTTCCACTTGGGGAAGCTGAATTTTGCCCCTTTCTTGCCATTCCCCCAAGGGGACTTTGCAAATATTTTCTTATTCACTGTTCAAATCCTTCTGGGATTTATCGAGGCATCACTCCGGACAAACCTACAAAATCTCATGCCCTACTCAAGTTCCATGTATTCATGGTTTTCAATTAAGTTGTCCACGTAAAGTTATAATAGGAAATGCACTAGTCAAAATATAAATTTTGTACAAAATAAACATTTTTTTTAGTCTCACACATAAGTTAAAGTTTTAAAATATTAATTACCATCTGTTTTCAACACCTTGCATTATTGACATTTCTTTGTTCTTCCTCATGCAAAACATTTTTAAATTTGTACATTTAGTCACTATCACTATACACTCTAGGCATTCCTAGATTATACCATCTCAGTCTTTATCGTATATCTTTCCTTCTGATTTCATTTGTGCCCCCAGGCCTCCTCCCTCTATCATTCTCACATTCAGCTTCATTCAGTGTTCTAACATTATCGTATTACAGTTAGGTAGTGTTGTGCTATCCACTTCTGAAGTTTTAGAATCAGTTCCACTGCACAATCTGCATCCCTTCAGTTCCAATTACCCAATATCTACCCTATTTCTATCTCCTGATGACCTCCAAGTTATTTATCCAAGTTCATTCATTAATGTTAGTTCATATCAGTGAGACCATACAGTATTTGTCCTTTTGTTTCTGGCTAATCTCACTCAGCATAATGTCCTTAAGTATCCACATTGTTATATACTTCATAATTTTATTCTGTCTTACACCTGCATAATATTCCATTGTATGACCACAGTTTGTTTAGCCACTCAGCTGTTGATGGACATTTGGGCTATTTACACCTCTTGGCAATTGTAAATAATGCTGCTATAAACATTGGTGTGCAAATGTCTGTTTGTGTCTTTGCTCTCATGTCCTCTGAGTAGATATCTAGCAATGGTATTACCGGGTCATATGGCAATCCTATACTTAGCTTCCTGAGGAACCACCGAACTGCCTTCCACAGGGGTCGTACCATTTGACATTCCCCAACAATGGATAAGTGTGCCTCTTTCTCCACATCCTCTCCAGCACTTGTTGTTTTCTGTTTTATTGACAACGGGTGTGAGATGATCTTGTGGTTTTGATTTGCATTTCCCTAATAGCCAGGGAAGTTGAGCATCTTTTCATGTGCCTTTTGGCCATTTGTATTTCCTCTTACGAGAAGTGTCTGTTCAAGTCTTTTGCCCATTTTGTAATTGGGTTGTCTGTTTTGTTGTTGATTTGAACAATCTCTTTATATATTCTGGATACTAGACCTTTATCTGATATATCATTTCCAAATATTGTCTCTCATTGTGTAGGCTGTCTCTTTACTTTCTTGGTGAAGTTTTCTGATGCATAAAAGTGTTTAATTTTGAGGAGCTCTCATTTCTTTCTTTCTTTAATGCTCATGCTTTGGGTGTAAGGTCTAGGAAACCGCCTTCTATTATAAGATTTATAAGACATTTCACTACATTTTCTTCTAATAGTTTTACGGTCTTAGATCTAATGTTTAGGTCTTTGATCCACTTTTGAGTTAATTTTTGTATAGGGTGTGAGATATGGATCCTCTTTCATTCTTTTGCATGTGATATTCCAGTTCTCCAGGCACCATTTACTGAAGAGACTGTTTTATCTCAGATGAGTTGGCTTGACTGCCTTATCAAACATCAATTGTCCACAGATGAGCGGGTCTATATCTGAACACTCTATTCGAGTCTGTTGATCAGTATATCTATCTTTATGCCAGTACAATGCTGTTTTGACCACTGCAGCTTCGTAATACGCCTTAAAGTCAGGGAGTGTGAGATCTCCAACTCCATTTTTCTTTCTGAGGATACTTTTAGCTATTTGGGTACCCTGCCACTCCAGATAAATTTGGTTGTTGGTTTTTCTATTTCTGAAAAGTAAGTTTTGGGGACTTTAATTGGTATTGCATTGAATCTGTAAATCAATTCAGGTAGAATTGACATCGTAACTATACTTGGTCCTCCACTCCATGAACACGGTATGCTCTTCCATTTATTTAGGTCTTCTGTGATTTCTTTGAACAATTTATTACAGTTTTCTCTGTATAGGTCTTTTGTCTCTTTAGTTAAATTTATTCCTAAATATTTAATTCTTTTGGTTGCAATGGTAAATGGAATTCGTTTCTTGATTTCCCCCTCAGACTGTTCATTACTAGTGTATAGAAACACTACAGATTTTTGAGTGTTGATCTTGTAACTTGCCACTTTGCTGTACTCGTTTATTAGCTCTAGTAGTTTTGCTGTGGATTTTTCAGAGTTTTCGACATATAGTATTATATCATCTGCAAACAGTGAAAATTTTACTTCTTCCTTTTCAATTTTGATGCCTTGTATTTCTTTTCCTTGTCTAATTGCTCTGGCTAGAACTTCCAACACAATGTTGAATAACAGTGGTGATAGTGCACATCCTGGTCTTGTTCCTGATCTTAGAGGGAAAGTTTTCAGTTTTTCCCCATTGAGGATGATGTTAGCTGTGGGTTTTTCACATATTCCCTTTATTATGTTGAGGAAATTCCCTTCTATTCCTATCCTTTTAAGTGTTTTCAACAGGTAAGGATATTGAATTTTGTCAAATGCCTTTTCTGCATCAATCAAGATGATCATGTGGTTTTTCTGCTTTGATTTGTTGATATAGTGTATTACATTAATTGATTTTCTTATGTTGAACCATCCTTGCATACCTGGGATGAATCCTACTTGGTCATGGTGTATAATTCTTTTAATATGCTGCTGGATTCGATTTGCAAGAATTTTGTTGAGGATTTCTGCATTCATATTCATTAGAGAGATTGGTCTGTAGTTTTCTTTTTTTGTAATATCTTTGCCTGGTTTTGGTATGAGGGTGATGTTGCCTTCGTAGAATGAGTTAGGTAGCTCTCCCTCCTCTTCAATTTTTTTGAAGAGTTTGAGAAGGATTGGTACTAATTCTTTCAGGAATGTTTGGTAGAATTCACATGTGAAGCCACATGGTTCTGGACTTTTCTTTCTGGGGAGCTTCTTAATGACTGATTCACTTTCTTTACTTGTGATTGGTTTGTTGAGGTTGTCTATTTCTTCTCAAGTCAATGTTGTTTGTTCATGCCTTTCTAGGAAGTTGCCCATTTCATCTACATTGTCGAGTTTATTAGCATAAAGCTGTTCGTCGTACCCTCTCATTACTTCCTTTATTTCTGTGGGGTCAGTGGATATGTCTCCTCTTCCATTTCTGATTTTATTTATTTGCACCCTCTCTCTCCTTCTTTTTATCAACCTCGCTAAGGGTCCATCAATCTTATTGATTTTCTCACAGAACCAACTTCTGGCTTTGTTGATTTTCTCGATTGTTTTCAATTTCATTTATTTCTGCTTTAATCTTCATTATTTCTTTCCTTTTGCTTGCTTTGGGGTTGGTTTGCTGTTCTTTCTCTAGTTCTTCCAAGTGGACAGTTAATTCCTCGAATTTTGCTCTTTCTTCTTTTTTGATATAGGCATTTAGGCAAGCCCTTGATCTTCAGGCTTACTCTTGTGAAGCTTATGTATGTAGTGGAGAAGCTTAAGTTACCTATGGGTATGCCTAAGAGTTACTTCTGGGGGACCTCTTTTGTTGCTCAGATATGGCCTCACTCTTTTTCTAAGCTCAACTCTGCAAGTCAAATCATTGCCCTCCCCTCTATATGGGACATGACATCCAACAATGAAAGTCTCCCTGGTTGGTGTGGGAGATTACTGCCAGGGATGAGTCATTCTAAGCAAAAGGGGGAAATGAAGTGTAACAAATAAAGTATCAGTGGCTGAGAGCATTCAAATAGAGTCAAGAGGCTACTCTGGAGGTCACTCTTACGCAAGCTACAGTTAGACATTGCCACCTATCATAACTTGCCAAACCCCAACCAAAACCATTCCAGCCAATCCTAAAGAACACTTAGGGCAATACATAAGATTCTACAAAGGTCCCATGCACTAGGATAACTTCCCAGAAATCTACAACCTCCAGATGGGTCCTTGGACCAGGTAAGCCCTAAAACCTAGAGGGGCCAGCCTCTCCAGAACATCAGCTAGTTCCATCTCCCTACCCCGTATTACTGGCAGCCCCTTCCAACATGAAAAAGTTAGAATGGGCATAGCCCAAATATCCCTAAAGAGTGGCATAGAAAGATCAAAGGTGATGGTGGAGCTAAACAGAGAAGGTAAGGTTTAACAAATGAGTATAACTGCTGAATCATTATACTAATATTTCTTTTAGTCTCCAGTATGTTAGAGCAGCTAGAAGTAAAAACCTAATTATGGAATTGTAACCCATACCAAACTCTGAAATCTGTTCTACAATTAATTGCTGTTCTGTGGTTTGAAATTTATTGCTTTTACATATATATGCTACTTTTTTTTTTAATCTTTTTTTCTTTTGCATGGACAGGCACCAGGAATCGAACCTGGGTCTCTGGCATGGCAGGCTATATACGTTATTTTTAACAAAAAAGAAAGAAAAAGCTGATTGTGATGATAAATAAATATTTATTCCTTCTAGTCTCCAATGTTGTGGAGCAACAAGAAGGAAAAATCTGAGATGATGGTATGGTAGCCCATAACAAATTCCGGGATCTGTCCTGTAACTAGTTGTTGAAGATGGTTTGAAAACTATTGCTTTTTCCCTTTCTTTGCTTTGTATATATATTATAGTATACAATAGAAAAAGTAAAAAAAAAAAAAGGCAACTAACACCTCACTAATATGAAAAATAATCTTGGCCTTACAGACCAGAGGTCTGCACATCACGCTTTGAGGAATGCTATGATCTCACACTCTTCTTCTAGAGTGAAAACTGAGTGCAGTGATAGGAGGTACTCTGGCTTTGATGCCACTGCTGCATACTCCCTCTCCTAAGCAGCCACTAAAAATACAACATCCAGAGGAGTGAGGAGATGACACAAATTAGGGAACCTAGCCTGGAAGAGACTACAGCTGGAAATCTAGAATTTTCTGTGACATATTCCTATTTTTAAATGTTAATGTGGGCTCAAAATAATTTTTTAAATATGCAGAACAAACAAAAAACACTTGGATCACCTATCTGAACCCTCTGTCTCAGAGAGTGTCCTACAGTTAATACAAGAAAAGGAGCAAAGGTGCTGCTGCCAATGGCAATGAGACAAGGCCATGTTTCACTTTTAGACTTGAGTTTAGAAGGGATTTATTATGGAAAAGAGGGTGAGACCAAGCTTCATGAAAGGTAATCATCCATAAAGGTAATCATCTATCATTATAGGGTAATAATATCTATTAACCTGCCCTTCTAGAGTTTCAGCTATCTAAGACTCTGGATGCCCTCCTTGTTCCCCCACCCCTCAAACTACTCTCAGGCCATCAATGAATCATTATATAATGGCTTTATATAAGATCTTGTTATTTGGCAAAGTGACTCAAGGTACTTAGACAGCTGAAGAGTAACCAAGGGAAATTAATTTAAAGAAAACACATTACCTCATCCTTCACCAGTCAAGTATCGGCCTTATACACATTCTCACAGTATAAGTAATCAAAAACTCTAAAACACCACCTCCACTTGCCTTTAGTAAGTCAAGACTGCTCCTGCTCCAAAACCTATGCCCTTGCTCGTTCTCAGTGTCCCCCCCACATCTTTACTTGGTTCGCTGCTTGTCATTCAGGTGTCAGCTCAAACACCCTCCTGGAATGCCCTACCATTTACTTACTGTCAGTATCTCCCAACAAATAGAGATACCAGACAAGAGGGGACATCCTATATTCCAAGCACCCAGAACTCCTAACACACAGTGCTGATATGTCTGTTGGCTGAATGAATGAATAAATTAAATATTATGGATCAGTTTTGCTGCAGTCTCTCTTTATTTCTATAGCCAGACTAACAGATTAACAGTCCTCAAGTATAATTTCTAATAATATTCATTAAAGAAAAAACTTCTAAGTCTAGCACTTAAGGCTCTTCAACTTTCTTTCTCAGCCTGACTTTGGCCAATCTAGACAGGGGTTCCTCTCCACTTGGGCATTTTATGCTAATGGGATTGCTCCCATACATATCTTTGCCTATTACAATTTCACTCTTCCTTCATGACTCACATTAAGAGCCTCTTCCTTTCTGCAGTGTGGCAAACTGACTTATGTACTCCAGGGAGAAACATGTTCTTTATCTTAACCCATATTCCCGTGGATGTGAATCCACTGTAAATAAGGCCTTTGAACATGCTATTTTTAATTAAAGTGTGGCCAACTAACTCAGAATAGGTGTAAATTCTATTACTGGAGGACTTTTGGGAGGAGCCAAAAGTCAAGGGAAGCAGAAAGATGGAAAAGCCATATGACAGAAAAACCAAGGAACTCAAGGACTGGCGGCCAGCCAGAAAGCTACAGGCCCAACCTCCTAGCCTCTGAAACCATGTGACAACAAATTCATGTTGTTTAAGCCAAAATTAATTTATGGTATTTGTAATAGTAGCATAGCAAAACTAAGACATGTAGCATTTTCTATCCTTCCTTACCTGTAAGCATATCATCTCTTTCTTCATACTAGTGCTCCAACTTCTACCATTTGAGTGACTTGAATTATCTGTGAAATTGTGCTAACAAAACAGCATACTCCCTACCCAACCCCATCTCCCCACTCTCCTAGGGGGCAGAGACTAAGGCTTAGCCCTCCTGGAATCCACCCTGAGGTTAGATATTCAACTTTGACATGGTGGTTATTAAGTCTCTGTTAAAGAGAATTGCTAGCCCATGGTGTCTATACTTTCTTGGTTTACCAAATTCATTCTGTCAGTCTTCATCTGAATGGAACCTTTCTCAGTTGGAAAGATCACTTTCAGCATTTCTTTAAAAACTGAATTATTTTCTAAAAAATAAATATTGTTTGCTTTGTCCACCAAGGTGGCTGGTATTGCACATGATCCAAACACACTTGCATATTATTTTCACCAATGCCATACTATGCAGCAAGGGGAAAAGGTCAAGAAAAAATGTCAATGGCAAATAAGACAGGGCTATCCCTCATAAACTCAGTCATTTCAATATGACTTAATTTTCTTTCAATCATTGCAGTCAGTGGAAAATGTTTAGCTTGTATACAAGCTATGTGGAAACACCAATCTCTTTTGTTTTCCTTTGTTACAAAAAGAAAGTAATTTAAATATTAGCACAGTCCAACCTACAAGTGCATGACTCTAATACACCCATTACCACATAAGCATGAACTATGTTTCCATTACTAAAATGATTTCTGCTATTAATTTGTGACCAACTCTATTGCCAATCCCTATTTAACTCAGGTCTAAAAGTGAAATGCAATCTTATCAGCCCTTTTGAGATATCTAGTAGATGTACTAGAGCACATCTCTCTCTCACTTTCAAAACATTACCTTCTTAGCCAAAACCTTTCATTGCTTATAGTTTTGTTTACATAGTATAAATGATCTTTGATTTCATTTGAAGTCAAGACAGCATTACTTTTCTTCTATCTCCTGCTGTGACTGTATCTTAATACTGAAGTAAATAAATAGGCATTTTCTTTCTTTCACCCAAACTCTCACCCTTATCTTTCATTTTAGATTTTAATCATTTGACTACCTCAATGAAGAGTGAGTTTTCCAACAGTATATCCTTAGGTAAAATAAGAAATTATCTATACATTGTCATGTTGACTTACACTATGCATTATTTTACAGAAGACCTAAAAGTTAAGAAACATATAAAACTTCTATTAGTACAGAATTCCCGTTAGCTAAACTGCAATATCAGACTTTTACTGAGCCCTTTATTATGTAACAGGCACTGAAATATTGTATATATTAGGTAAGTGCTCATAAGTATTAATCTCCTTTCTATACTACAAGTATTTATAAAAGGTATATTTCCCAATATAAAAAAAACTAAAACTATCTTCTATAACTTTTCAGTAGAAAAAATTCAAATATACTATATTTGCCTTTTTTCCCACTAATATTATCATAAAAAACCCACAAAAGAATATACCATAACAATATTGGTTATTGTTATGGATCCTATGGCAATAATCTATAGAAGATAGCTAGGTCACTTACTAACCTTATCCTATTAAATCTAGTGCCCAAAGGAACAATAACTGATATGGAACTATACCAGTAGACACTCTGGATTGTGGGAATGTGTTTATTATATTGTTGCCTTAAATATTTAATAATGAAAAGTTTTCTGCACTCTAATTTTTATTATGTCTTACTATGTCAGTGGCCAATCACTACTGGCCCCCCTCCCACAGGAAGAGTACTAATTACACAAGAAAAATGGGGAAATGATTTAGTTTACCACATTTGTTTTAAGAATATAACTAACCCAAAGAATAAAAAACACTACTTAACTAGAAACCAGACGTATCTTACAAAATATACAAAACTCGGGCCACGGTGGCTCAGCAGGCAGAGTTCTCACCTGCAACGCCAGAGACCCAGGTTCGCTTCCCAGTGCCTGCCCATGCAAAAAAAAAAAAATACAAAACTCCAGAAATAAATAGTAAATATATTCATGTAACAAATATGAGCCCATGATACTACCTTAAAGACATGCTAATGGATTATAGTAATCAACAGTGAATGTTCTTTGACATTTTACTCAATTAGTGCTATGAACACAAACAGAAGTTCATGATGACTTGATGTCAATCCCTTCAACCCTTTGGGGTTTGCTAGTCTCCACCTTTTGAGTTCCAGAATTGTCTGCTGCATCATTCTGGGGAAGCACTTCTGCTGAAGCCCCCCTATTTTTCCTCCTGCGCCCATTGACAATGATCCCAGGACAACGGTGTGCCACACTTCGTAGGTGCTCATGGGATATAAAAACAACATCACAGAACACACTCCCCACCACCCCCCACTCAGGATGATCAGAACAAAGGGGAAAAAAATCTCCAGTTAAAAAAAAAAAGCTACCTTTTTTTCAAAGGGAATAATAATGATAGCTAACAGCTATAAGGCACGCTTTCAGATACTTCAGGAATTCATTCAGTCCTCAAAGAAATTCTGTGAAGCAGGTACTACATTATTTCCAATACGCAGATGAGAAAACTAAACCCAGAAAAACAAAGACCCAGAGCAGGTAAGTACTTACTTGAAGATAAGAAGTCCTTAAAATTAAACCATGTTTCTAGAATTCTACCAAAGGTTTTATCTGGCTGGTGGAGGAAATTGAAAAAAAAAAGACAATGAAAAAGGTACCATTTAGTAAGTGGTATATATTCCTTAATAGGGACAATTCTCTAAATACCCTTAAAAGTAGCCATTATTCTCTCCAGCCAACACAACAAGCAAACTCACCACCCTCCCCCTGTCTACGTGGGACATGACTCCCAGGGGTGTGGACCTTCCTGGCAACGTGGGACAGAAATCCTAGAATGAGCTGAGACTCAGTTATTAAGGGATTGAGAAAAACTCTAGAATGAGCTGAGACCCAGCATCAAGGGATTGAGAAAGCCTTGACCAAAAGGGGGAAGAGTGAAATGAGACAAAGTGACAATGGCTGAAAGATTCCAAACAGAGTGAGGAGGTTATCCTGGAGGTTATTCTTACGCATTAAGTAGATATCATCTTGTTATCCAAGATGTAATGGAGAGGCTGGAGGGAACTGCCTGAAAATGTAGAGCTGTGTTCCAGTAGCCATGTTTCTTGGAGATGACTGTATAATGATATAGCTTTCACAACGTGACCGTGTGATTGTGAAAACCTTGTGTCTGATGCTCCTTTTCTCTACTTTGTCAACAGACGAGTAGAACATATGGAATAAAAATAAATAATAGGGGGAACAAATGTTAAAATAAATTTAGTTTGAAATGCTAGTGATCAACGAAAGGGAGGGGCAAGGGGTATGGTATGTATAATTTTTTTTTCTGTTTTCGTTTTATTTTTCTGTTGTCTTTATTTCTTTTTCTGAATTGATGCAGATGTTCTAAGAAATGATCATGATGATGAACATGTAACTATGTGATGATATTGTGAATTACTGATTGTATATGTAGAACGGAATGAGCATATGTTAAGAATGTCTGTGTTTCTCTCTTATAATTTTTTTCAATAAAAAAAAATGAAAAAAAAAACCAAATCAACAACTAAAGTAGCCATTATTGTTTTCATTTCATATTTCAAAATAAAGAGGCAAAGAAATAGTTCTTTCCCAAGGCCATAGGCCAGTAATCATTAGTGCCAAGATGTGGGCCCAGCTTTGCACA
Source organism: Tamandua tetradactyla (assembly GCF_023851605.1). Taxonomy (NCBI): domain Eukaryota; kingdom Metazoa; phylum Chordata; class Mammalia; order Pilosa; family Myrmecophagidae; genus Tamandua; species Tamandua tetradactyla. The sequence continues at coordinate 38,991,215 of NC_135351.1, forward strand.
GCAACAAAGCCTGCTTTTTCTATCTCCTAGTGTTTCTCAAACTTCAAACACTTGTACATTACCTTCACAAATTTTGCCACATCTAACTGCGTTATTATGTACTTAATATTTCTCCTTTAAACATACGTACTTATTTAAAAAGCTAAGAAGCTTATTTTAGAAGAAACTCTGGATCACTACATAAATGGAAAATAAGTATTACTTGAAATAAATAGCAAGGATAATAATAAATTCAATAAAAACAAAATTATTTAATTTCAGCAAAATACTGTAGTCTGCTAAATATGCGTGTGACCACATCAAGGCCTACCTGTACTTTATTAAAAAAAAGAGGGTAATCAGTGTCAGAAAGGGTGAAAAACTTAACAGCACTAAGAAAAATCTTTCCCTTTAAAAAGCAATCAAAAAGGAGCAGCTTTCTCCCTGTGTGCTTTCATGTCTTGGGGACACCTCCCCAACTCTGGGCAACAGCATGAGGCTGCTCTACTGCTCACCTCCCCCATGTTCAAAGCCATGTCTGCTTCTTTTGTTCTCAACACTGAACAGGGAGAGTTCCAGCACAGAAAGGGAGGCAGACTGGTAATGGAACTAGCAACACTAGAGGAAAGCCTCATCAGAATGTTCTCTTCAGGATTCATATACAGTATTCAAAGTACATACCAAGCACCGTGAGGCTCACAAAGTTCTAAAATGTACATATTCCCTGTTCTCAGGAACTTCTAGCCTCACTGGAAACACAGCCAACACTATGAAAAGGTAAGCAATGACATCAGCCTGTAATCTCAAGCATCAAAATGGCTGGCATCTTGAGCATCAAAAATCTGCCACTGTAGAGAGCTAAATTTGAATCCCAGCTCATATTGAGCATGTAGCCTCTGGGGAGCTCTAGTTTCTCAGCTGTGAAATGAAAACTCTATCCCCGGGTTTAAAAATGAAATGTATTCAAAGATCAATGTCTGATGTGTCCAAAGCTCAATGCCTGATATACAGTAGGTGCTATATAATTGGTACTGCTACTGTAACAATGAACAAAGGGGTTACTATGGGATGGATATATTTGTTTAAAAAGGGGGGTGGGGTGTCCTGATCTGGACCTTGAAGAATGGATAGGCTTTTGGTTGGTGATAACATGGGCATTCCAAATGGAGGTCCAACAGGCCAAAGCCTGGCTGCAATGGTGCGGAGGGACTACACTGGGGTAAGGTGGTGAAGGCTTTCAGAAGAGAGTAAGATCATTTTTTTTTTTAATTAACTTACCTAGCAACTAAAAAAAAGGCATTTAGGATGTAGGAGGCTATGGTATAGTTTAGCAGTGAGTTAGTGGGAGCCAGGATTAAACTAATTCCAAGAGCAAAAAAGAATGGTTGGCTAAGACCTTTCAAAGAAAGAGAATCTGAAGGACTTGTAGGTGAGATATATGGAAAGGAAGAGGCAAAGCTGGCTCTAAAGAAGAGAAGGAGACACAGAGAAGGAAGACAGGATGCTAAAGACATTGCTTTAGCATCATGGTAAACTAAGGGAAGAGATAATATCCACCAAAAAGTAGCCCAGCTATCAGTTGCAAGGAAGGTGGTAAAACAGGATAAGACCTAGAAAGAGGTCAATGGGTTTGGTAACAAGGATAAAAGTGGGTTTTAAGAATATATTTTTTTATGGCTTCTGCTTCCGAATGTACAGAAGAGAAAGATATGAAGGCTTTGTGGACTGTTCTATTCCTGAAATCTTGTGCATACCTTTGGAGGAATTGTTTCTTCATATTATGAAATGTAATCTTGGTTCTCCTGAAGAATTCCTGTCAAAAGCCACAGATCCTCCTCAGCTTCAAGTGATCAGCAATGCAATGAATTTACTATCAAAAATTGGAGCTTGTGAACTAAACTGACTCTACTGGGCCAACATTTTGTAGTTTTGCCTGTGAATGTCAAGACTGGCAAGATGCTTATTTTTGGTGCCATATTTAGCTGCCTTGACGCAGTGGCAACACTAGCTGCAGTGGTGACAGAGAAGTCTCCTTTCACCACACCAATATGTCGAAAAGATGAAGCAGACCTTGCAAGATCAGCTTTGGCTATAGCAGATTCAGACCACCTAACGACCTACAATGCATATCTAGGATGGAAGAAAGCACAGCATGAGGAAAGCTATCACTCTGAAATGGTGTATTGCCGGAGGAACTTCAATAGGACATCACTACTAACCCTAGAGGATGTAAAACAAGAGTTAATAAAGTTGATCGAGGCAGCAGGATTTTGATCATCCACAATTTCTAATGGCTGGGAAGGAAACAGAGCCTCACAGACCCTCTCATTCTAAGAAATTGCCCTTCTTAAAGCTGCACTGGCTGTTGGACTGTATGACAACGTGGGGAAGATAAACTATACAAAATCAGTAGATATTACAGAAAAATTGGCTTGTGTGGTAGAGATGGCTCAAGGCAAAGCACAAGTACATCCTGTACATTCCTCCTCAGTAAATCGAGATTTGCAAACTTAGGGATGGCTCTTATACCAGGAAAAGGTAAGGTATGCCAAAGTATATTTGAGGCAAACTACCCTAATAACCCCTTTTCCAGTTTCACTTTTTGGTGGCGATATAGAAGTTCAGCAGTGGGAGCGACTTCTTTCTGTTGATGGCTGGATCTATTTTCAGGCTCCGGAAAAGATAGCTGTCATTTTTAAGCAGCTGAGAGTTTTCACTGATTCTGTGTTAAGAAAAAAGCTTGAAAATCCCAAGACGTCTCTTGAAAATGACAAGATTCTACAGATCATTATGGAATTGATAAAAACAGAGACTAATAATTGAAGCTGAAATTTCATGGTCAAATACTTTAAAAATTAAGGTAAAGATACAGTCACGAAATCATGTAGAAAATGAAGAATCCCGTTGAGAATTTTAGTACTTATAATGTTGGTACTAGCCATAACTTAAAGGTGACAGAAAAAAAGCACATACTCTAAACGTGTAATTTTCCAGTTACTTTTTAATGATGATTATTCTCAATGTATTTGTCTACTACATTACGATAAATTTTTTGGTATAATCATCAAAAAAAAAAGAATATATATTTTTAAAATAGTGTATACAAAAATTAGATTACTAAGGTTTAAGGAGAAAGTAGGTAGGCGGGTATTATAGATAGAAGAAAAGAAATTTGGGTCATTTGTAATTTGGCAGTAAAAGGAAGAGAAAAATAGGAAAGCAGCTAGATGGGTATGCAAGGTCAAATGGACAATACAGGAAGCAAAAGGAGCACTGTGTAGGAAGTAACCATGGTACAACAGAATTATAACACAGGAAACAGAAAGGAACCTCGTGTAGGAAATAACTGATAGGATATAATTAAGAGCTGAGATAATTCTGGTTTTGCCATTTGTTAGGTACAAGTGAGAAACACTAAATTTGGATTACCTCCAGAATCGAATCTCCAGGAAAAACCGAAGAAATGTGATTAGGGAAGTAAATGATTTTTATCCCTAAGGCTTAAAACTGTGAGCAGTAAAAGGAGCCCTCACCAAAGACTCCCTTCCACCAGGGAAGAACTAAACCTCCAGCTTTTTGTAGGTAGGCAAAGGGCACAGTAGGCTCTAAACAAAACCCTATTCCTGGAAGACTGATGTGGACCAAGACAAGTGTTGTAATCTGTAATAAGGTTGTGACAATGGCCTGTGCACTGGAATGTGCTGTCATCGTGTGGTCTCATGTGAATGTGTGGTCACCTAGCATCCTCATCGGTAAATGGACTGCTCTGAGTTCACTTGCAGCCAAATATGCTGGAACTCAAGAGAAGTTGAACCCTGATGCATTTTATGGAAAAAAGTGTATGTTCCAATTGTAAGATATGCAGATTCTACCATATTTTATTTCTTTAGCTACCGATTAAAACCCTAGTTCTGTTTCTTTTTAAACTTCTCAGTCACCCTGCTATACAAAAACTAACGGGATAAAAAAGATTCTGGAAGGGAGGAGACTGGCAAATGTTTGTCAGCAAGGCAGCAAAGGCAGAGCTTGGAGAATTCTGTGTTCTTTGTGCCTGTTTTGCTGCCTCCTTCTCTTCTCTCCTCCTGCCCAGAATGTTGATTGGGTAGCCCTAGGCAGTAGAGCTTCCAAGGCTGCAGGCCTTACCACCCCCAGGCTTTACTCTCCTGGCTAAGGAGACAGTTTTTAAGTCATCAACCATAGGAGGTCCATGAATGCAGAACAACAGCCAAGCTAATCACTGGCTTTCCCTAAAAAGTTGTCTATGTTTTCTAAATCTCAATGATGTGCTTCTGCTGCTCTAGATGTCACGAGGTAATGAAGAAAAGAAACGTGAATTTTATTCACAAATGGCTTAGAGTATTGCTGCAATGTAAATGTTCTGGAAAATGGGGTTGGGCAAATGAAAGTCTCAGAGTAGGTAGGGCTGAGGCTGTTCAAATTATTACTTTCAAAGCCTACAAAAGCCAAGTGACAGTTTCAAAAAGGGGGAGGCATAAGTCTGTCAATGGGGGAGGGTACTGCAGCAGAGGAAAGTAACAAGATAAAGAGGAACTGCAAAAGAACAAGCAAACCAGGTGAGAAACAGAACACAGATCTGCTGGGTTGGAACATAAAGTCCACGCTGGGAAACAATTAGAAACAAGACTTGACATGGGGAGTAACTGAGTGGACAGCTTGTATGATTGGATAGGCACGACTACTCTGATTTAATATACTTTCTCTACCACCACGTACTGTATGAGAATGCTAGGCTTTCCTTCCAAAAGAGTTAACTAAATTAAATGAGAAATTCCACTAACCTGCTTCCTAGATAGATTACTTGTTTACCACTACTTACTCCCTGTCAGGTTCAAAAATTGGTAATTATACCTCTGAAGGGCAGCAAAACTCATGTGAGTTTATTACAAAAGTGGGCGTCTTTTTTTTTTTAATAAATTAGGAGAACAACCTTGAGATAATATCACCTTAGAGAAAAGTTACTAATATTCATGCTCACTATATCTGACTAGAATCACCTGAATACTTCAAAGTATTAGCTAGCATACCCAGATTCTACTTGAAAAAAACTGATATTAGAGGTTCCATATTGTTCAAAAAGATTCATTCACTGTTTGGAGGTTCTGAAGTGATATGATAAAAATGAAGAGACTAGGCTAGGATCCACCAATACACGGATGAGGAGTGAAGTTCTGACATGCTAATTAACCAGTCCAATATATCCTGGGTGCCTGCCATGAGCAAACTGACATGACAGTAACAAGTAAGGAGAAGTTAAAAGTTGCCCTTAATTGCTCGCTACCTATTAAGCAACGTGTATACACATGAAGAGAAGGCAAAAACCACAAGTTGTATACAAGTACAAACATCCAAAAGAATATTGTAAGATTACAGGAGGGGGATGTGTTGGGATGATTACGGAAAGGAAAAAGAAGTAGTAGAATGCCAAACTAAAAAACCATGAGTGGTTATTTAATACGAAAGTATTTGAACTATTATTTCCAAGACCTTCCTAATTCCATGAAGACAATCCAACATTCTAGACAAGTTCCTTGATTCAGATTTAGACTTTTTTTTCGCCTGAGATAAAAATTATGAAGAAAACCAAAATACTATTTTTTTAAAATGAGAGTTTACAAATATCTCAAAATAGAAAAGAATTCACTCTGAGAACCATTTTCTCCTTTCTTTCACTCAACAAATTCATCCCAGCTGAACTTACATTATGGCATGAACTACCACCCATATGCTAAGGAATCCAAGTAATAGTTTATGGAACATTCCCCCAGGTTTCTATCTTCTACGTTTGTCTAAAAAGACCCTCAAAAAAGTTAACAGATGAACAAATGTTACCTAGATTTTCTAGAGGAAGTCTTGATTAACTTTGCTTTTTTAACAGACAAGAGTATTCTGCTTAATTATCCTATTAGAATTTCATTTGTAAGTTTTAAATAAAATAGTTTTAAAAACGGCTCCTTTAGGGGAAGAGTAAAATGAGACAAAATAAAGTGTCAATGGCTGAGAGATTAGAGAGTCAGAGGTTATCCAGGAGGTTATTCTTATGCATTAAATAGATATCACCTTGTTAGTCAAGATGTAATGGAGAGGCTGGAGGGAATTGCCTGAAAATGTAGAGCTGTGTGCCAGTAGCCATGTTTCTTGAAGATGATTGTATAATGATATAGCTTTCACAATGTGATTGTGTGATTGTGAAAACCTTGTATTTGATGCTCCTTTTTATCTACCTTGTCAACAGACCAGTAGAACATATGGAATAAAAATAAATAATAGGGGGAACAAATGCTAAAATAAATTTAGTCTGAAATGCTAGTGATCAATGAAAGGGAGGGGTAAGGGGTATGGTACATAGGAATCTTTTTCTGTTTTCTTTTTATTTCTTTTTCTGAATAGATGCAAATGTTCCAAGAAATGATCATGATGATAAATATGCAACTATGTGATGATACTGTGAATTACCGATTATATATATAGAATGGAGTGATCAAAAGTTAAAAATGTTGGGTGGACCACAGTGGCTCAGCAGGCAAGAATGCTTGCCTGCCATGCCAGAGGACCCGGGTTCGATTCCTGGTGCCTGCCCATGTGAAAAAAAAAAGTAAAAAATGTTTGCATTTGGTGTTTTTTGGTATTTTAAAAAATATATTAAAAAAATTTTTTTTTAAATGACTACTTTATTTAATAAAGCTATTAAACTACTTAGCAAACTACTGAAAGTAATCAGAGGCATTCAAATAAAGGTAGCAGAAGGAGCAATCCTAAGTCTTGTTTACAAGAGTGTTCCAAGACATGTGCCTGAAAGATACCAGAAGAGAGAACTTGTCAGAACCTTCATACTCTAAAGGACTCTCATATAGGGCAGTTGACAATGATGCTACTCTAACCCAATACGCAGTCCTCAAGCAGTCTATAAATGTTGTGTCATTTAAAGAAGAAATATGAGAATTTAAGCAAAATATTTTGAAGGTACGTGGCAGGGTAAAGATATGTTCATGGAAGTGGGAGATAAGTATTAAGCATATAATATTTAAAAAGTACAGCACAGTGATCAAGAGCCAGACTACTCAAATCACAGCAATATCACTTAATAGCTGTGTGACCTTGGACAAGTTTCTTACCTTCTCTGTGCTTTAGTGTCTTTGTTTTTAATGAATTGTACCAACTTCACAGCATTGGAAATTAAATTGGTATTTGTAAAGTGCTGCAAATAGCGCCTTAACTTACAGTAGATGCTACATCAGTATTTATTATTACTACTACTATTTGAATTGGTTAGCAATATGTATTAAGGTTAGTGATAAGCAAACTTTTGGAAAATAATGATAAATTCATGTTCACTCATTCATTCAACAAATCTTAACTACTTACAAATGTGCCAGGGTTACACTCATGAAGCAGACAAATACAAGGACTCCTGCTAGATTCTTGGAGCACAGGGGAAAAGATTAAGTTTTCCAGGAGGGCAGAAACCATATCTCTCTCAGTCACCTTGACATATTCAGTGCCCAGGACCTGGTGTACAGTAGGTGTTTACTAGTGTTTGCTGAATTAATGAATTATGTATTTATAAAACATTAAATAGGAAAGAATATTCTGTATATATGATGGATAGAATTCAATAGAACCATCCCTGAAGAAACGGTACAACCAAAGCTAAGGGGATAACAGACCCTCAGGGAATTTGTCCCTGAGGACAAATCTTCAAGAATCTATCAATTTTGAGTATCAGAAGAGGATTCATTTTCTTATTAACAAAATGGGGATAACAATACCTGGCAGGTTTGTTACATGGATTAAATGAGACCTTGTGTTAAATTAGACCCACAAAACTGCAAAGAGGCAGGCTAGAGACACTCTAGCTTTCCAAGGCTCACTTCCCAGCTAAATGGAATTACTGTGTGTCCAAGGCTCTGAGGGTCACTTGCAAACAGCTGAAACCTCTTACATTAAATGTGAGAATACCTTTTGGTTTTAATATCCAAGGTTCAACTATTTGGAATTTAATGTCTGAAGCTGGATTAATCTCAAGTGAGAGACATTATCCTTCCACATTCACTTTGCCTTCCTAACAGTTTCAAGAAAGTTTCAGAAAAAATTCTAAGGTCTTAACTGAGAAGACAAAACAATCTGTGTAACAAAGTGTGACTGAGCACTTACTGTGAAAAGACATTTCAAGTACAAGGACACTAAGTTCACAGCTCTCATTTTTACTGAATGGCCTCATTCAGGAACCAACAGGTCTGCAGGAAGCCTCTAAGGCCAGCCAGGTGCTCCTCGCAAGCTTTCAAATGCCCACTAAACCTGGCTGCCCTGAAGAACTGAAGGTGGCCTCTCACTTAGCCCATCTCAAATTCAGCACATTGTCTTCTCCACAAAACTAGCTGCTCCTCCTCCTCCCTTCTTTATTTCTATCAATGGCCACACTATTCTGTAGACTCAAAGCCTCAGAATCATCCTTTTAATCTTTTGCCAGTAAACTTCACTTCAGAAGAACAAACCCTCAAATTAAATACACAGTAAAAGAGCAAAACAAACGGCATAACCGACAGGATCAAAGGATTTGGAGTAGCATTATTACTTCATCCCCCCAAAATAAAATTCTAAAGCTAGGTTTGTAGAATAATGGAGAGTTTTTAATTCTACGAAAGCCAAGACCCTCTAGGTGCCGAGTTTTCTCATAGGATGGCCTTTGAAGAACGAGGAATTGTACTAGGTGTCGACAAACTTTACCTCAGTTTGCTAACAAGAAACCTTCGGAAATGGTACTGTCCTCAGGCTGCAGGTGAGGCACAGAGTGTCTCCGGGAGGTGAAGCAACTTGCCTGGGACTGGAGTTAATAAGCACCCGGTGGAGATTCAAACCTACAAGAGCCACAGTCCAAAGTATACGCTACTTTGACTCTACTTAACACTTGCTCTCACAGGAAAATACAAGGGGCTTGTAATTAAATACTTTTCTATGAAATAGAAAGAAGCACGTTGGAAAAATATGAATTCCTCCAAATTAACCATCAATAAGGTACAATATCAACAAACTCTCCTTTAGTCAAAACTCTGATCCTTCTAGTCACAAATGAGACATCAAGAAAAAAACTGCAATAGTCTTGGAAATTTTCTGGGTAACAATTTCCTTTTTTCAAGGACACAGATATTTCTATTTCTACATATGACATTTTACATAAGCCACGGATAAAAGGAAACATCAGTCACTCTTAGATCAGCACCTCTGTAAGTACTTTTTACCCAAAGGAGCATATTGATAAAATTGTGAGATTAGGCCAAAGATTCATTCACTTAGGCAAATTCAGACTGAATACAACAGTTTAGAGATACAGGATACTGAAACAGTCCCTCTAAGTAACATTAGAAACTTTCACCCTGCAAAAAGATTTACGATAGGGCCAGTGATTATTCCAATGAAGGAGAACACCTCAGTGAGGTCCAAGATATTAAATCACATTATTTTTAGCCCTTTCTAAATCTAATAAGATAATGTACTTATAAAATAAGTCAATACATATAAGCATGCAAAGCAGTGCCTGGCACACAGAAAGCAATGAATAAATGTTGGCCAGAATTATTATTTCCATATTGAAGTTTCACATAAATATAAATACTCCATTATAACAAATCTTCATATGGCATCTCCTCCATACATGAAGTTTGTCAATACATCATCTTTTATATGATATTCAGAATATAAGTCCCACAAGATATTATGGTAAGTTATGCTGAGATCTGGGTGCTATATTACATGAGCAGTAAAGAAGTCCTTTATTCTCCAGTGTATTCACCTTCACATTCTCCAAATGATCATTTCATGCAATCCCCTCACCTCCCACACTGTTACATTCTTTACAGTTTTGAGGTATATTTTAAACACCATAAAATCCAACTATTGAACAAATTAATGACTTTTAGTAAATTTATACTATTTTGCATCATCACCACAATCCAATTTTAGAATTTTCTGTAACTCCAAATATTTTCCTCCAGCTTGTTTCTAATCACTCGAAACTTCTCCCCCAGTCCCAGGCAACCACTGATCTGCTTTCTATCTGTTGCAATTTGTCGTTTCATTTCCCTTGGGTAGATTCCTACCAGTAGTACAGGAGGTCTGTATGGTACATTTAGGTTTAACTTTTTAAGAAACTGCCAAATAATTTTCCAAAGGGGCTGATGTATTTACCCATAGCAAAATATTAGGGTTCCAGTTTTTCCAAGATACCAATGCTTGTTATTGTCTGTCTTTTTAAGTACAGTCATTCTACTGGAAATGTGACAGTATCTTATTATGGTCTAATTTGCAGAGCATTTTTCATATGCTTCTTGGCCACTCATATTATCTTCTTTGATGAATATCTATTGAAGTCTTTAGTCATTTTTTAATTGTATTTTTTCTTTTTATTATTGAGTTGTAAGATTCTTTATATATTTTAGATAAGACCTCTACCACCTGTGTAATATGAAAGTATTTTCTCCAGTTTTACGGTTCTAAGTTTTACAATTAAGTCTGTGAACATTTTTGCTAATTCTTGTGTATGGTGTGAAGTATATACAATATGAAAGTACATTTTTCTTTTAACTTTTGGATATACAATTGTCCTCATACCATTTGCAGAATAGATTATCCTTTCCCCATTGAACTGTTCCGGAACTTTTTCAAAAGTCAATTGAGCACTAAGAATGAGGGTCTTTAATCCTGTATAATCCAAAGTAATGCCTATATACATCCTAGAATATATTAAGCAGATAATCAAAAAGTATTGGCAAAGTCCCTTGAGGGATGGGAGAATAAGTATGAACTATTAAACTTTACCATTGGGGAAACCTGATATTGCACCAAACATTATGGACACTCACAAATCAACAGGCCTAGCCCTTGATCTTGAGGCTTGCTCTTGTGAAACTTATGTATGCAGCAGAGAAGCTTAACCTACCTATAGGTATGCCTAAGAGTTACTCCTGGAGGACCTCTTTTGTTGCTCAGATGTGGTCTCACTCTCTCTAAGCCCAACTCTGCAAGTGAAATCATTGCCCTCCCCCATAGGTGGGACATGATATTCAGGGTAGAAAGTCTCCCTGGTGGCATGGGAGATGACTTCCAGGGATGAGCCTGGTCCTGGCAACACAGGATCAACAGTGCCATTCTAACCAAAAGGAGAAAAAGAAGTGTAACAAACAAGGTATCAGTGGCTGAGAGAGTTCAAATAGAGTCAAGAGGCTACTCTGGAGGTCACTATTATGTAAGGTGAGTTAGACATTGCTGCCAAACATAACTTGCCAAATCCCAACCAAAATCATTCCTGACAATCCTAAAGAACACCTAGAGCAATATATATGATTCTGTAAAGGTTCCATGGCACTAGGGTAACTTTCCAGAAACCTACAACCTCCAGATGGGTCCCTAGACCAGATAAGTCCTGGAACCTAGAGGGGCCAGCTTCTCCAGAACATCAGCTTGTTCCATCTCCCTACCCCATAATACTGACAGCCCCTTCCAACATGGAAAAATCAGAATGGGCATGTACCAAATACCCTTGAAGAGTGGGACAGAAAGATCAAAGGTCATGGTTAAGTTACACAGAGAAGGTCGGGTTTAACAAATGAGTACAACTGCTGTATCACTATATTGATTATTTCTTTTAGTCTTCAGTATCTTAGAGCAGCTAGGAGTAAAAACCTAAAATTGTAGAACTGAAACCCATACCAAACTGTGAAATCTGTTCTACAACTAATTGTTGCACTGTGCTTTGAAATTTATTGCTTTTTTGTATATGTTATTTTTCACAAAAAAGAAAAAAGTTGATTGTGATATAAAAAAATATTTAAAAAATTGTGATGATAAAAAAATATTTATTCCTTAGCCTAATGTTCTGGAGTAGTTAGAAGAAAAAATCTGAGATGATAGTATGGTAGCCCATGACAAACTCTGGGATCTGTCCTACAACTACTTGTTGAAGAGCACTTTGAAAACTATTGCTTTTTCCTTTCTTTGCGTTGTATATATGTTATATTATTAAAAAAAGTCTATTAAGCATAAATGTTAAGATTTATTTCTAGATTCTCAATTCTATTCCATTGATTTATATGCTTATCCTTATGCCAATCACACTGTCTTGATTACTTGCAGCATTATAATATGCCTTAAAGTTACGTAATTCTTCCAATCTTTTTTTTCCCCAAAAAATTGTTTTGGCTATTCTACGTCTTTAGATTTTCTTCTTAGTTTTAGGATCAGCTTTATAATTTCTATAAAAAAGTCTAAAGGGATTTTGTATGATCAGTTTGAGGGAAAATGCCATCTGAACAATAATCTGCCAATCCACGAACATGGACTATCTCTCTATTTAGTTAAATTATTAATTTCTGTCAGCATTGTTTTGTAGTTTTCTGCATAAAAATCTTGCTACGTTTTTAGTTAAATTTATTCCTGAGTATTTTATTCCTTTTGATGCTACTGTGAATGGATTTTTCCCCTTAATTTCATGTTCAGATTGTTTATCATTAGTAAGTGATTAGTCTCGCCTTGGTTTAAGTAGAAAATAGAAGCCATTAGCTAGGCTAGAATATCCTCATTTCCTCCCCACCAAATCTATACATCTGCTTCTAGACCCATGTTCTTTCTTCCCCATGCCTGTCAAAGGCTTGTTCCTCTGCAGCAAGGATCCTCCATTCTGGAATTCTCAAGAACTTCTCTATTTTCCCTCCCTCTCTCCCTCATGAATCCAAACAACTAAAATCATGCTACAGTATTTCTTACACACACACACACAAAACTTCCTTTGTCCCCTCACAGACCTCCAGCTTCTAGTCTACATTTGTTTCCTTTCATAAGCAAATTTCTTCTAAAAGCCATCTCTACATTTTATCTCTAGTTCTTCAGCCACCTGTTACCCCTCAAGTCACTCAAACCTGGCTTCCTTCTCTACCAGTCCATGAAACTGGCTCATCAAAGTCACTGAAGACCTCTAGGTTGGCAAGTCCAATGTCTAACCAATGTTCTGACAACATGTCAAGCTCTCAGCCAAATTCAATTCAGCTGACTATCCTTTCTTTGAAATACTCGCATCACTTGGCATCATGACATGATTTCAAGTTACCCCCCAACCATTCTGGCTATTCTTTTCAGCATCCTTCCCAGAGGACTTTCAGTTTGCCCAACTTAGAAATGTGCAGCTTTTCTCAGGGTTCAATTTCCAGCCAACCCTTCCTTCTTTTGTACAGTCTTTTTTCTAAGAGATTTCACCTATTTTCATGGCTTTAAATATCACTAGCATACTAACAACCTCAAGACTGACATCTCCAAGCCAAATATCTCTGAGCAACTCAACATTTGTTGATTCTCTGTGGAGGAGGCCTACTTAGTATCTTCATCTGACTATATCACAGGCTTCTGAGAACTTAAAATGTGCCAAAGGGAACTCCCAAATTCACCATCATGCCGTTACCAAAATAAAACTAACAAAAACAAAAAATTCATACCTCTCCCAGGCATCAGGCATCCTACAATGCACAAATAAAGAAAAGGTACTATTCCAAAATAAACCTGGCTGGCTTTTTTTTTTTTTTTTGAATAGGCAGGCTCCAGGAAATGAACCTGGGTCTCCTGCACAGCAGGTGAGAATTCTGCCTCTGAGCCACCCTCGCACGGCCCCTAACATTTATTTTTAAGTTTACAACTTTCAGTACATAAATGAAGCTCTGCTTCCATATTTTTAAACCTGTCACTAGTGAATAGATTTTGCAATTGAATTGAACAGGTTTCAAGAGAAAGACAAAACAGTTTACACTTCATTGTTGTCTCTTTTCCCAATTAAATTTATGCATAAATTCAAATACACTACCAAGGTATTGCTCAACACAAATGATCTCAGATCTTTCAGCTTCATTAATAGGGTACATTACTTATAATCTTCAATAAAAGAACAGTTAGTACTAGAACCTTTTATCAAACAATCATGCATTCAAAGTCTGAATGAAATCTGAAGACATTCCCTAAATTAGAAACTCTAAGTAAAAGCCAAGAAAGACACTGATTAGTGAAATAAATAATAAAACTTTCCTAATCTTTAAAAAGTAAACTGCTTCTGGAAAAGGTGATTTTTAAGCCCCAGCACATCTCGCTCAGCAGACAACACAATTTATAAGAACTATTAACAACTCAAAAACAGACTGAGTTTTTATTCCTCATGTTGCCCTCCAACCACATACACAGAAAGTAAGAAGGAGCAGGGAGGTGGCAAGAAGTAATGGAGAAAGAACTCACAACTCACTAATAAGTTATATACCTCTCTGCCTATCAAGTTCCTAGTTAATAAACAAGAACACCACCCACTTCACAGGTTCATTCCAAGGATCCAGTGAATTTTTGCATGAGCATGAGTTGCCTGTTAGCAGGAACATAACAGGCACTCAATAATGTCAGCTTCTTCTTCCTTCAGTTGCGGGCCCTCTCTTCTTTGTATTCTACACTCATCGCCCAACATGATTTAGCTTTCTCAGAACTTTTATCACCAGGTGCTGAAAACAGCTTCAATCAAGGACCTGTGTCTGTGTGTGCCTAATGTGTGAGACACTGAGAGAAAATGACTCTGGAGTAATACAAGATACTTAAGTGAGGAATCAACCCCAAACACCTCAACTGCATGGAATGGCATTCTGGGAGGACAAACTGGAGGGCTTAATTCTTTCTCCAGAATTAAACTTCTCCTGGAGATGTGTATTGCCACCTCAAAATGTCCAAAATTAAACTCAGCATTTTGCTTTAAACACACACACACACACACACACAAAATAGCAGACCGCACTCTCCTGGCCCTCTGCTTATCAGGAATGGTATCTAAGAGTACTATCCTTGTCCCATACCTTTCTTGCCCAAAGATCATCAGGTGACCCAGACCTATCACACCTACCTGCACAATCTCCATTCTCTATCTCCTTATCTTCTGCCCCAATGCCTCCACCAAAGCCCAGGTCAGGGATCCTCAGGATTCTCAGTGATCTCACTTTCGATTTTTGGGGTTAGATAGTTCTTTGAAGTGGGGGATGTCCTGTGCATTACAGGATGTTTAGCAGCATCTCTGGCCTTTACCCACTACATGCCAGGAGCACTGCCTCCCAAGTTATGACAACCAAAACCATCTCTAGACATCACCAAATGTCCACTTAAGGAGCAAAACTGCCCTTCTCCTCACCTCTTCCCCCATCGCCAATATTTGAATACCACTGGCCCAGTTACTTACCGCAGTGTTGCCAAGAAACAGAATCAGTCCCAAGCTTGTCTGCAGCTTCTGCCCTCTAATTCCTGTGGCACCGACAAAGGCCTCCTACAGCACTTCTTTTATGAGTCATTTCTTTCCCAATTACCTTCACAATCAGTCAAAGGTCTCCACCCAGCCCAGATAATCTGGCCTCAACTATTGATTCAATTAAACTTTATCCCACAAAGCACCTCACATAGTGGCTACCCAACAATCCTTCAATAACACATACCTGCTCATTCAGCTCTTCCTTTTCCATTCTACTGCTGTCATCTGGTTTGGACAGCCATTAACTAGCAACCACTACAGGCCATTGCAAAAGCCTCGTTCCCCAACCTCTAATTTCTCCCCAACACAAAGTGAAAAATCACCAGTGGGTCTCTACTATACATCAAAATATAAAATCCTCAGCCTATTATTTAGAGTTTTTGGTAATATGGTCTCTTTCTAAATCTGTTTCCCATTATTCCCCACACATACTCTAGGTTGATCAAATCTGACCATATCTTAGTCCTTGAAAAAGTTCCTATACTTTCCACCTTTGATCATCTTTTCCTTCTACCTGAAGTCCTCTTCATCACTTCCCATCCCAACATCCTTCAGGGAATTAAGCACATACTGACCTTTGTCTCCCATTTCTATACCGTGGACCAATTTTTAAGTAAATTGCCTTCAAGACACCCAGAATGCTATTTAGTACATCTTACTGTCAGAATTCTGCTTAAAGGAGTTCCTACACCCCTTCCATTTTGTAACTGAATTCTGAATACTTAATCTCCCTATACAAAAAGGCAACAGGAATATTTCAATTTTTTAAATAAAATTAACAAAAGACATGAAAATATGAGCTTGGATTGGATTAAGCATATTTCAAGAAAAGCCTAATTAATGCTAATTAATTTATTCTGAATACATTGAAAGTACTAGTATCTTCATGTGCTATTGAAAAGACGAAGGTCAATTTCAGCTCTCCTAATCCTAAAGACACAAACGTAAACAGAACATCACAAGTTTCTCCTTAATTTTGGTTCCTACATAACTTTTTTATTATTTCTACAAAAAGAGTGGTGTCATTAATGAGCTTTGTTCTGACTAGACACTCTACACGTCTAATTCCACAGTCACATGAGAAGGGTAGAATACTCCACCCTAACAATACCATTCTTTAGCAGGAGCCAGGGAACTTCAAGACCTCATCTGCATGTCCATGAGCTAAGAATGGTTTTTACATTTTTAAAAGGTTGCAAAACAACCAGAGAATATATGACAGAAATTGCGTGTGGCCAGCAAAGTAAAAAATAATTACTATTTGGCCCTTTTCAGCAAAAGTTTGCCTACCTTTTGGCCGCCATGAATTTGAGACGACTAGCTGCCCTTCACTGATAACACATCCAGCTTTTCTTCCAAAGATTTGTTAAAAAATATATAAAACATTCAAGATTATGCCGTAAGACAAAGCTCATGCAACTCAGCCACAGCACAGGTAATTTCTAAAACAGGCTTGTATGACATTTTGACATCTTTATGCTTCATGAAATTTTCCTTAGATGGGCCTGGACTCTAAGTTCTGCAAGTGAGCACACTGAGGCTTGGCAAGCGAAAGGGCCTGTCCCACAGTCACACTGCTAGCTCATAGGAGAGCAGGGAAAAGAGCCCAGTGCTCCCTGCAGGACAATACATTGTATCTATGCATCTGGTTTTATGTTTTGGTGATTATGATAACTGTCTCGGATCAATACAAAGACGAAAGTTTACAACCTGTTCCTGATATGGTACTTAGTCTTACTAGCAGCTATGAATCATTAAACACAATAGCAATAATGCTTGCCACAGAAGGATGATAAGAACTTCTAGGAAGCCTTCTATTTAAAATAAATGGATATGATAAAGAAAGCTTCAAATTCATTTTACTTACCTCCTCTGAGCCTTTACAGGGCGAGGCAAATATATACGTTTGAAGTTGAGCTGCTCAAAACTTGGAACCCAACCCAAATTCAGAAGTTACACAAAACGTTCTTGAATGCCAATCAAAAAACGCTTTCTAGTTAATTCTGTAGATAATTACAAGTTCTTTTCGCTTGTACTTGCAAAGAACTAGCTAGAAGTTCAAGCTGTTAATCTTTCCTAAGATTTTAGCTTCCTTTAAACTGACACTTTGATTCTTAAATCTACAAACCCACTTTATCATCTCTGTACAGTTAACTCAAGAATTAAAAACATTCAACCATATTATACCTATAATTTTACTACTGTGCAGGATACGAAGAGCTCTGTAAATATCAGGATCTAGAACTCAAGCATGAGACAGATGGTCTTCATCTGAAGTTGCTCTTCCAGTTGCCCAAAATTCAGATCATCAGGGCAGCGAAGACATTCTGGATTTGGGCTCTTCCGAGATAATATACAGCCTACCGATCCGCCCCGCCCCCCGCCCCCCATATTTCCTGAGTTTTGTCCTCTAGGAGCTACCCACCACCACCCTCCCGGTCCGAGTCTCGCGGCCGAGCACCTGCGGCCACTAGCCAGGAGGGTGGGCGCCCAGGGGACCTGTCCACTGCCGGCCCTCGGCAGAAGGCGCCCCAGTGCTACTGCCCCTCGGCGGCCGGCCCACCCTGGGCCGCAGCGTTACCTGCAGGACTACGTCGTTGGGCAGCTGTGCGGCCCGGAACAGCTCGAGCACCCGCCCGTTGGCCGCCACCTTCTTGGTACTCTCGATGTCGCAGTAGGAGAAGAGATCCGAGTAGTATTTCTGCTCCGCATCGCTCAGCGTCAAGCCTTCCATGTTCGCGCCGGCTCCCGGCCGCCGTCGCCAGTCCGCATGCACCGCGGGGCCGGGTGCTCGCCCGGGGCTGCGCGCGGCCTCCTCCCCGCCGCGAGCTGCAGCGAGGGGAGGTTCGGGAGGGTAGGGGGGTCGGAGAGAAAGGCTGGGGGGGAACCGGGGACGGGGCCCAGGAGTGGGGGTAAGAGGGCGGGGGGTGGGAGGAGGGTCGGCGCCTGGAGGGGGGCGCGGCCGGGCTCGGCGGCTGCAGGGAGCGCGCGGGTTCGGTGGCCCGGTCCCCGCCGCGCCGCGGGTTCGAGTCTCCCCGGCGCCCTCCGCCGCGCCTCGGCTTCCCCGTCCGCCCGCGCCCCCCGAGCGGCGGCGCTTTCCCGGGAAGTTGTGGGGCTCCGACTCTAAAGTTTCGGGGACGTGGGGCTGAGCGCGGCCGCCGCCCCGCCTTCCTCCGCCGCCATTTAGCGCCCGCCAGACCTCGACGCCCGCCCGGCTCTGACAGGCCGCCCAGACCCGGATGTGAGGCCGCGGAGAGCGCGGGCGAGAGAGACCCGCCGGCGCGGCCCGGAGAGGCGCAGCGCCCCCTGGCGGCCGGCGCGCGGGTGCCTCCGAGCGCCCTGAGCGTGCGCCGCGCGGCTGCGGGGCGGGGGGCGGCGCCCAGGCTGTCCTCGCGGCCTCGGCGGCGCTGGGGGACGTCAGGCCTTCGCGGGGCCCATGCATCCTTGGGTCCTGCCCCTGCCGCGAGGGCCTGCGTCGTGTAGACGCCAGCCACGGGACTCAGCACCCTGTCTGGGCCCCGGGCCGTGACTTCCCTGGCGCTGGGGGTGCAGTCATGTCCCCCCCGAAAGGTATGTGCAAGCCCGAGCCCCCGCCCCGTACGGGGAAGGAGCCTTCCCTGGAAATAGAGCCCCTGCAGATGGTACCCCGTGGAGGTGAGGTCCTCCTGACAGATCTATGTCCTGGCTCGTTTTCCTGAAAGTCTGAGAGCACTTCTGTGAACATCTGCTTGAGATGAGCCCCCTGGTCCCCTCATTTTAATTATTCTTAATTACTTTTCCACATGGCACTTTTCACTACCTGACATTATATGTGTGTTTACATTTTTAATAGCCAGTAATTATTAAGTACTTATTATGTTTCTGGCACTATTCTCAACACTTTACATTAATTACATTATTAACCACGACAAGCCTGTAAAGTAGGTACTATTAGTATTCTCTCTTGATATATTAGGAAACCGAGACACAGAAGGGTTAAATAACTTACGAAAGTTAAATAACTTAAGTGTCTGGATCTGAGATTCAAAACCCAGACAGACTCAGCTCCAAGACCACTACCCTATACCACCTTTCTTACTTGGATATTAAGTCCCCAGCCACCGCTCCTTATTTACCCTCTGTTCTAGTTTGCTAGTTGCTGGAATGCAACACACCAGAGATGGATGGGCTTTCAATAAAAGGGGATCTAGTTCCTTAGTTCTTCACAGGAAAGGCAGCTAACTTTCATCTGAGGTTCTTTCTTACGTGGGAAGGCTCAGGGTGATATCTGCTGGCCTTCTCTCCAGGCCTCTGGGTTCCAACAGCTTTCCCCAGGGGGATTCCTTTCTGCATCTCCAAAGGCCTGGGCTGAGCTGCGAGTGCTGAGATGAGGAATGCTGAGCTGCTTGGGCTGTGCTAAGTTGAGCTTTCTCATTTAAGCACCAACCAATTAAATCAAACATCAGTCACTGCAGCCCGCACGCCTCCTAGCCAACTGCAGATGGAATCAGCAACAGATGAGGTTCACATACCATCGGCTCATGTCCACAGCAACAGAACTAGGCACCGTCACCTAACCACCACACCCTCCCTCAGCCCTTGTCCCCACTCCACATCCCCCTGAAAGGAAGCTCCGTGAGGGCAGGGGCACATAGTGCACATCAGTAAGTATCTGTTAAATGAATAAATGAATGAATGAATGAACTTCAACATGAACATGATGAACCAGTCCATGGCTTAATCTCCTAGTTCAGCTCCTTTAGTCCCAGGAAACTCCACCTCCAATCCTCATTAGCAAGTCAAAGAAATGACACCATTTCTTCACTTCTAAGTTCTGGAATTCTGAAATTTCCTTCTCGTTCCATATGCTAACCATTTACTCCCACTTTCCACCCTCTACTTAGCAGGCTTAGTACAGCCTTCAGGTTCACCGCTCCCAATCTCAACACATATTTCATGTATTCACAAATGCAGTGAGCGCAGTGTACCATTGTGAAACAAACTGTGTGCTCTTGTCCTCAGGGATTGAGCAGCCTGAAGACTGTGCCAACTGAGCCAAAGAAGCCGCTCCAGCATCTCAATCTCTTCATGGAGCATTCCTCCCCCTGCCTCCTTGCCAATCGTTGACTCTGAATTGGCCACAACATGTGCATCACAGGATGCTGATGGGGGCTCTTCTTGTGCCCCTGTTATTCCCAGATGCTTTCCTAATGTGATAGGACATTAAGTGGGAGTTTCCCAAAAGTGGAGGACAAAGAGGCACCAGGTACTGTGTGGTCTGAAGAAAAATAAAGTCTATTTAAAGCCAGATGGCAACCCTGGAGGCTTACAAAGGAGCCACAGAATCCACCCTACTGCCAGCAACCGCTACCTCAGCCCCCCCCCACGCTCCAGGAGGGCATGGGAGTGGGGGTACATACTCCTATCAGTGGTCCGTGAGCCCCACATCGGTGTGAGAGTGCCTCCAAACAAATGTATCCTTTCCCACGCATGTGGCAGCCCAAAAGAACAGGGAGGCTGTGAGGGAAACTGCCCTCCCGTCCCCTGCTGGGTGCTGGGTAGGTGGGATTCAGAATCTGGCAAGGCCACTGGGGTCACTGCCTGGTGGACTAGGACAGACGTAGTGGGGTGGGGGGAAGGACATTGTTACTGTCAGACACTACAAATGCCGCAAAGTAATCCAGTAAATAAGTGTGTTAGGATTGCTACATCGCCTGTCTGTGCCCAGAAAGGGGCTGCATGTTGTATGCCTAAAGCAGAGCAGAACCTCAGCAGAAGGTAGGTTCTTGAAAATGCTTTATTGAATTTAACCAGATTACATATGTAGGTTAAAGAAAAAAAAAAGTTGCTACATTTCTCAGAGTGAATGGAGAAAACCGCTAATAATACTGCCTAAGTGTGGATCACGATGTATGTGTAAATTTACTGCAGGGCTGTCGGGGTTGTGTATTAGTTTCCTACTGCTGCAGTAACAAGTCACCTCAAATAATGACTTAGAGCAACACAGACTTATTACCTTATAGTTCTGGAGGTCAGAAGCCCAGCATTGGAGGCAGGGCTGTATTCCCTCTGGAGGTTCTAGGAAAAAGTCTGGGTTTTTTTTGTTTTTTTTGCCTTTTTCAATTTTTGGAGGCTTCCTGCAGTCCTTGCCTCATGGCCTGACCTGACTCAGCCTTTTGATTTTGTTGTCACATCTCCTTTTCTGTTTCCAAAGTCACATTGCCTGCTATCCCTCTTAGGAGGACCCCAGTGATTACATTGGGTCCCTCTGGAGAATCCAGGATGATCTCTCAATCTCAAGATCTTTAACTTAATTACACCTACAAATTCCCTTTTGCTACTTAAGGTAACATATCCACAGGTTCCAGGGATTAGGACATAGACATCTTTGGGGGCCCATTATTCTGTGTACCACAGTACCTTAATTTGTTTTGGATTTTTAACTCAACATTTCTATTCTTAAGAAGAAACAAAGACAAGTATCACAAGCTAATATTAAAGATAAAGGACTATTACCTTCCAAAGAAATGTGGATGTGCTGGTTTGAAAGGAAGCATGTCCCCTAAGAAAAGCCATGTTTTAATATAAGTCCCATTTCATAAAGGTAGAATCATCCCTATTCAACACTGTATATTTGAAACTGTAATGAGATCATCTCCCTGGTTGATGTGGTTTAGTCAAGAATAGTTGTTAAACTGGATTAAGGAACGACATGTCTCCACCCATTTGGGTGGGTATTGATTGGTTTACTGGAGTCCTATAAAAGAGGAAACATTTTGGAGAAATAGATTCAGAGAGATTCAGAGAGAGCAGAGAATGCTGCAGCATCACGAAACAGAGAGTCCACCAACCAGTGACTGTTGGAGATGAAGAAGGAAGACGCCTCCCGGGGAGCTTCATGAAACTGGAAGCCAGGAGAAAAAGCTAGCTGATGATGCCGTGTTCGCCATGTGCACTTCCAGCTCAGAGAGAAGCCCTGACTGTGTTCGCTATGTGCCTTCTCACTTGAGAGAGAAACCCTGAACTTCATCGGCCTTCTTGAACCAAGGTATCTTTCCCTGAATGCCTTTGATTGGACATTTCTATAGACTTGTTGTAATTGGGACATTTTCTTGGCCTTAGAACTGTAAACTAGCAACTCATTAAATTCCCCTTTTTAAAAGCCATTCAGTTTCTGGTATATTGCATTCCGGCAGCTAGCAAACTGGAACAGTGGGCTATCAGATTCATTCTAGATTCAAACAATGTCAACTTCTCAAGATAGGGTTGTCCTTCTTGTCTCCTGTGTTTGCATATGTAAAGTTTAGGAGCAGGATGAAATTGAAGCATTACAGCATTGGTTCCCAAATCACCCTGAGAACTGCAGCTATCCAGCTGTTCAGTGGGAAAGCCCACCCAGACACTGTACATTCACCCAGATATCTCTCCAGACAGGGGTCAGAATTCTTAAGACTCTAGGCTAAACACAGTGTGTCCTGGTAGTGCATAAACTCTTAGAGGTTTCTCTAATTCTTGATCTATTCCTTATTCTATTTTGATGTTCGTACTATACCCCCATTGTCTTCATCACCGATATTTATCACTCACTCTAAATATGAAACTTTCAGTGCTGTTCTTTTTCACATAGTGCTGTATATTCCCACCCCTTGAATGAGTTAATGATTCTATCATCCAGTCAGGAGGCGTGGAAAGAGACCCTGTCCACTGGAAGCTTGACCCATAGAGAAGACTCAGCTGACATTGGGCAGCTGACATAGCAAGAAATGGAGAAATATCCTGACAGTTCATTTATTCAACAAATATTTTTGCATATGTCCTATGTCCTGTGTGCCAGATACCTTTCTGGGTTCATAGAACTCATTAACGAATTAAACAAAGTCTGTACTCATGGAATTTATATAAAATTAATTTCTTTAGTTTTTTTTCTCTTTATCATTTCTAGCCCTTTAAATTCATCTCAAATCATCACGTGACATTTAATTTCTGTTTTTCATCTTCATTAGTAAAAAGTCTGATGGAGTATTTATTTTATATGGTTTCTTTGTTGTATGGACCCAGGCCCCACCCCCTCCTCCATTTTGAAAGCAAGTGGCACAGCTGCCTATATGACCAGGACAGATGTTAAAGTTCAAAGAATGAAAACCCCCCTCCTCTAATAACCAGATCTCCCAAGGGCCTGCTGAACCCCATTGTAATCAAATCTCATGAGACTATTAAATTTTATAAGCCATTCCTGGGTATGCCTCTCTTTCTCTTTTTCCCTCTCTTGGCTTTGGACAGAGTACAAACTTTCATCTCCCAACCCTTACAGAAAATCTTCCTCCTGCCTGTAAGCCCCTAATTAAACTCATGGTTAATCTTCTGTCTAGTGTGTTCTTTGGTCTCGGGGTTGTGCTGGGCTGAAACACTTGTATTCTCCTGTGGTTCCCAAAATTCCAAGATGCCTTTAGAATAAGTAAGAGCATGGCTGCCTGGGTTTGAATCCTGGCTTTGCCACTTAAAAGATATATGACCTTTGCAAGTTATTTAAATTGTCTATGTCTCTGTTTCCTTGACCTAAAATGAGGATAATGGTGGCTCTTACCTTGGAGGGCTGCTCTAAAATCATGCAAGTTTATATATATAAAGTGCTTAGAAGAGCACCTGGACAGTAAGCACTATTATCAGTTATTACTAACTAGAAGATGCAACATTACTTATATTTTAGTGTGGAAGGACTAACTCATTGTTTGTTTTAGTTTTGTTTTTTTGGCATTAATTTTTAGTATTTAGTTTTTATTTTTTCCAAAAATATACGGCACATAGTTTGAAGAGTCAATAATTGTTATGGGAAACAGCTGTTTACCAGCCCACTCGTCTCTATTTCTTATTGCCAAGAGGCATCAACTTTCAGCTTTTAGAATTGATTTTCCTGATGTTTAATTCCAGTCCTCTATTTCACATCCCTATATTATCTGGTTTTGAGTCTTCAGCTTTAGGCATTATCTATTGAGATCCTATAAGAGGGGCAAGATGGTAGTGTAGTGAGGTGTGAAATTTAGTTCATCCTCCAGAGCAACTAGTAAATGGCCAGGAACTGTATGAAACAACTGTTGGGGGTACATCAGTGACTGGACACACAATATACACAAGTCTGGAATGGGTGGAATGACTGAGACCCCAAACAGAACTGTGAGTATCCCAAGCTCCAGAGGCCAGAACACTTCCCCCATTGGCATGGCAGGCTGGTTCCCAGAGGAGAAAGGAAACAGACTTTATTAGTAGCAAGGAAGTTAGCTCATCAAGCTCCAATAACAGAATTAGCTTAAAAATTCAGACAGCTGAAAATGGGCCCTGAGCACAGATAAACCTGAAGCAAGCACTAAAGGAACCAGGAGTTTTTGCCCCAGTAGAGAGGGGGCCTGGCTGATAGAAAAAACAAGAACAAAAAAACAGAGACCTTTTGAGTTGGATAGCACAAAATGCTGGAAAAGGGCTAGACCCCAAGGAAAGAGGTTCATAGAGCCCCATACCAACTCCAACTCTTGATTGGCAAACCTGGGGAGCTGGGGTCCAGCTCTGGAAAGGCTCCCTCCTCTTTTTTGTGCTTCTTAATAACTCATTAGAACTTCCAGCACTCTCAGGCTTCAGCATTGCCCCAGGCAAGAGCAGAATTAAGGCATGTCTGAGAGACAAAGTAAATAGGTGAATGGGACAATTCCCTAAAGGGTGTATCTTCCCCAAGAAAAATTGAGACACAGCCAGCTCAAGAGAGGGCCCTCCTTCAGGGAATTCAGGCCCCAGGGTCTAGAAAACAGAAGCAACCTAAGCCTATTCTCTACCTCAGCCTCTGTCTCAGCCACATGGCTGGCAGGGAGAGTCTCCTGAGACTAAAAGCCCCACATCACCTTATGCTGGTGGGAAGCTGCAGGCAGACAAGCACTACATGCTGGGCAGGATAGGCAGGCACAGAATCTAGAGGTTTCTTAGGAAAGTCTGACAACCTGCTGAGTTACACCTTCAGGAAAACTCGATACTGGCTACTCTCTCCTCCTGAGACTTGGGCTTGTTTGGTCTGGGACAATCTGACTAGGGTCAATCATATCTGGGGAGACCCTCCTCAAAAAAGATTTCGTATAGGCAGGGCAAGAACCAGAAAAATAAGAGCTGAAAAATTCTGATCAGTTAAACAGAAGCTGTGCTAGAAGTCTTCAATAAGTTGAACTGAATGTCAAAGAACAGATACAGAACAAAGCCAACCACCAAGAAAATCCCAGGTAAAACAGTGAAAGTGACCTCAAGAATGAATTAGTTAAGGGAATGTGATGCCTAAACACCAGCAAAAAATAACAAGTCATACTAGAAAAATAAAACTTATGGCCCAGTCAAAGGACAAACCAATATTTCAAATGAGATAAAGGAATTGAAATAACTAACTAAGAATGTTTGAACAGACATGCAAAATCACATCAAAAACCAAATTCCGTTGAAGGAAGATACAGTGAAAAAGATGAAGATATAAAGAAGGTATTGGGTGAACATAAAGAAGGACTTGAAAGTTTGAAAAAATAAATTGCAGAACTAATGGGGATGAAAAGCACAACAGAAGAGGTGAAAACAACAATGGAGACCTACAACAGCAGATTTGAAGAGGCAGAAGAAAGAATCAGTGAACTAGAGGACATGACATCTGAAATCCTAAACAGAAAAGAAGAGATAGGCAAAGGAATCTGAAAATATGAGCAGGGTCTCAGGGAATTGAATGACAACATGAAGTGCACAAATAGACATATTATGGGTGTCCCAGAAGGAGAAGAGAAGGAAAAAGGAGGAGAAAAACTAATGGAGGAAATAATTACTGAAAATTTCCCTTCTCTTATGAAAGACATAAAATTACAGGTCCAAGAAGTACAGTGCACCCCAAACAGAATGGATCCAAATAGACATATGCCAAGACATTTAGTAATCTTTGACAATAATCAAAGACAAAGAGAATTTTGAAAGCAGCAAAAGAAAAGCAATCCATCACATAAAAGGGAAACTAGATAAGACTATGTGTGGATTTCTCAGCAGAAACCATGGAGGTGAGAAGGCAGTGGTATGATATTTTTAAGATTCTGAAAGAGACAAATTACCAACCAAGAGTTCTATACCCAGCATAACTGTCATCCAAAAATGAGGGGGAGTTTAAAATATTTTCAAACAGTCACCGAGAGAGTTTGTGACTAAAAGACTGGCTCTACAAGAAATACTAAAGGGTGCACTACAGGCAAATAGGAAAAGAAAGAGAGGGGTCTGAAGAAGAGTGTAGAAATGAAACTATCAGTAAATGTAAAAAGAGAAAAAAATACGATATGACATAAAATCCAAAAGACAAAATGATGGAAGAAAGTCCTGCCTTTACAGTAATAATATTAAATGTTAATTGATTAAACTCCCCAATCAAAAGAAACAGACTGCCAGAATGGATTTAAAGACAGGACCTATCTATATGCTGTCTACAGAAAACTCACTTTAGATCCAAGGACAAAAACAGATTGAAAGTGAAGGTTGGAAAAAGATATTTCATGCAAACAATGGCCAGAAAAGAGCAGGGGCAGCTATACTAATATCCAACAAATTAGACTTCATATGTAAAATGAAAGACAAAGAAGGACACTGTGTATTAATAAAAGAGATCCTATAACAAAGGATATGGACATACACATGCATACAACAGAGCCAGTGCACTCCTTCCATACACATACTCCTCATCTTTTCATCTTTCCAATATAATCATGTTCAATATTTAGGGTTCATGTTATTATGAGTATGTAAATACTGTTAAAGGTGAGCCTTGTACATTACTAATTACCCCCTTTAGCACAACTTATTTTCATGAACTTAACAACTGCTCTCTTTGCACTTGCTTATTTTTTGTGTACTTTTCAGTAATGTATTTCCCAAATTACATTGATATATAAAGCTCCTCTCCATCAGTTTGAGCACATAAGGTATGCTATCAATTTCATCTTGAAGGAATGTCTCCCAGCCATCTGACATGCCCAGTCTGGACTGTTTGATCTCTTCGACTATTGAACAAGTGTTGTCTTGGCTCTTCACTGTTATCTTAAGGATTACCATCTCTTCTGTCCTGTCCTGGTTCTCTTGATTCCTATCATCCAAATGTTCCTCGTTCTTGGTTTACTCATTCATTGTAGTGGAAAATATCCTTTCACTGCTTCCTGAAAAAGGGTACATGTGTAAATTTGTTGAAAATATGAAAATCTGAAAGTGATACTGACACTAAGGAGTTCAAAAAGTTTTATGGATTCAAACAAGAGAAGATGGAGTCATTATGAGCTCATAGCAAGTATGGGAAGAAAGAATTTCCAAAGGTAAAGTTGTGGAACTGTGCTAGAACTAAGTTAATGGTTAGTTCTGAGCTGATTCAAATTCCTCCATTAGCATTAGGGGCTTGCCTTTGTGATTATAAGCAAGTTTTTTTGTTTAGTTGGTTTTTTAACAATCACAAGGGCACAAGATTAGGGCTTTACAGTCATTATCGGACATCAAGTCAGCTGGATTATAATTCAGAGATTTCAGGTATTTTCCTTTGTCTAATATACCAGAAAGTTAAAAGGAATATCTATATAATGATTCAGTAATCATAATTATCCCCTAAATCCTAACTTCTCTGTTACAACAGTATCTTTATTCTTCCCTTTCATTCAATTGGTTGTTTAGCTGGATGTATAGTTTTACCTTGGAGATTATTGTTTTCTAGTTTCTACTGTTGCTATCGAGAAGTCTGATGCTATTGTTACCGGACAAAGACCATGTATTCTTTTGCCCATCATGCTCCATAACCAATTCCCAAGACACCAGGGCTTCAAAGAGAGAAAGAGTTTATTATTAGGCACTTAGTAGGAGAGCAGATGACCTATTGGCCCAAAGCTGTCTCCCTGAACTGCAGTAATTCAGATGGATTTATTAGGGAAAAGATGAGCAGGGTTTAGGATAATGAGCACAGTGGCCCCACTTAAGTCTAAGCTACTGTGCATGTCAGGTGGGCCCATTTTGGTTAGATCCAGTCTTGGTTATGAAGATTACTTTGGACTTAGGGTGGGCTGACCCAATTCCCTTCATTAATAAACATTAGGAGCTCTCTAAAATTGAAAAACTAGATAACTGGGTACAAATGAAGGTTAGTCACAAGATTTTTACAAATCACAGGGGAAGAAGATAAGGGCATACAATCATTATCAGAAATCAAGCCAGCTGGACTACAATTTAGAAATTTCTCTGTGTACTCCAATATACCAGAAAGCAAAAAAGAATTTCTATATAATGATTCAGTAATCAAAATCATACCTTAAATCCTAATTTCTTGGTACACTATTCTGATCCATTAGATTTTATTACCTAATCTTATATTTTTCCTAAGGTTAATAAGAATAAAATTAAGTTTAACTTTCATTCAAGATGGCTCAGTATGAGAGAAACAAAACTAAACAAAACGCTGCAAAACAGCTCAGACTGGTCTTGCAATCAGGGAAGGAGGGGGCCTCTGACGCAGGCCTAGAATTGTCGCCAAATCCTTATATAGGTAAAAACAAGTTTAAATAAGTAATGGCCAGGGCCACTGAAATGTGAAGTGTAATCAAAAGTGGGAACCTTTGGCAGGAAATTTTAATTAGTTAGACTATCTAGATAGGCTGTAACCTCTGGAGTATCCAATCAGTGGAGAAACAGGGGAGGGACCTGCGTGCTAGGCTTAGGGTATACAATCTGTGGCATTCTATCACTCGGCACACTAACCACCACATTTTGGTTGAGTGCCCATTCTTGCAGGATCCTGAATAAATTATTTTCTTCTCCACAGTCGGGTGAGCATTTATTCTCTTTCAGGTATGGCTTTCTTTCTAACACTTTTTTTGGGCTTGTCTGGGACCTGAGGCTTCAGAGGAGGACCCTTGGGGAGGATGAAGGGAAGGCAAGCCTCGCTGATTGACTGGTCTCAGACTCCACCATTAGGGCCACTTCCAACAGCCAGAAGGACCTGTGATCAGATGCTTGGATTCAACGACTGTGAACTAGAAAAGGGGGGAGGGAAAACTTGCCTCACACTAACCAGGTAACTCTGTGCAGGGACCAAGGTAAGAAAAAGGACTATTAAATATTGTCTTGGTGGTTGGGAAATTCTGATGAGCCTGGAGTTGAGTAAGCTAGTGCAGAATTCCAACCCATGGTTCCCTTTTCCCACAAGGGAAAGTCCCAGAGATGGAGGAAGCAAAACAGTGCTGAGAGGAAAAAAAAAAAAAGCAGCAAGACTCAGAATGGGTAATGGAAGCAGTCAGCCGGACAGGGGAAAAGGGAATTGGGTATCTATAGAGTCCCCAGGGAACATCCCCCTAGATAGTCCATAGGGAGAATGTTAGAACGTTGGACTGATAGTGACTGGACCAAGGGAAAGGACAAAAAGAAATGATTAAATATTGTTGTTACATTTGGACAAAAAAAGCATTGTGTCACCCCATGTATTCTGGCCAAAATACAGAGCAGATGACGATTGGCTCTGTGCTGACCTCGTGTTTTATGTTAATGAAAAGAAGCCCTTCTCCAAAGAGAGTTCTGATTATGCTACATGTTAGCTAAAAGGAGGGGGGAACCATTCTTTTTCCCACACAAGTTAAAATCCCACATCCAGAGACTAAAGCTTTAGAAACTAAAACCTGGGATCCTTTGTTGACCTTTCCCCTGCCCTATGCTCCCCATCCCCTGCCCCAGGGCAGGGACTGATGGATCCTGAAGGCCCAATGGAACTAACCAGCATTCTGCCCCTCCCACCCTGGGGAACTGGACAGCCAATCGAGGCCAATTACTCTATCTGTCACAACCCACCAACAATTGAGGAAGGAACTGAAACAGTATAGTAAAACATACAAAATTTTCCTTTTCTGGGGACCCCTGAGGGAAAAAAAGGGTGAAAAAACATAGACCCATGGAGTCCCTATACTCTCTGAGAGGAGTACCTATTGGACCAGGGGAAATCAGTTATGTAAATATCCCATTGATGAGTACAGACATAAGGAACTTTAAGAAAGAAATGAAATCATTAGTGGACGATCCAATAAGGCTAGCTGAACAACTGGATCAATTTTTAGGCCCCAATTTATATACCTGGTCTGAACTTATCCTAAATATCCTCTTTATGGGGGAAGAAAGGGGTATGGTGAGGAGGGTGACTATGAAAGAATGGGAGAGGCAGCACCCACCTGGACAAGGAGTAATGGTAGCAGAGCAAAAATTCTCCAATGTAGATCCCAACTGGGATAATAATGATCAGGAAGACAGGGCACAAATGAGGGATCTTAGAGAACTTACTGTACAGGGGGTAAAACTGGCTGTGCCCAAATCTCAGAATTTAAATAAACCCTTTGAGGTGGCTCAAGAAAAAGACAAGATTCCTGCTTACCTGCAAAATTTGAGGGACCAGGTAAGGAAATACTCAGGATTGGACCCACATAGTCCTATGGCCCAAGGAATGCTGAAAGTCAATTATGTAAAAGGATTTGGGCCTGACTTTCAGAAAAAGATCCAAAAAAATAGATGGGTAGATGGATGAACCACTAGGAGAGTTATTGAGAGAGTCTCAGAAAGTGTTTGTGAGAAGGGAAGAGGAAAAGCAGAAGCAACACGCTAAAGTCATGTTGAGCACACTTGATCACATGGTCAAGGAGAGATTAGAGATAAAGCAGGGAGGAGATAGGCAGAGGTGAGATAGAGAAACAGTCTGAGTCAAAGGGGATAAAGGAATGAGGAGGACACAGGACTCAGCAGGATGTTATCACTGTGGGAAACTTGGTCATTTCAAAAGGGAGTGCCCGAGTTTAAAGAAAGAAGGTCAGGTGATACCCC
This sequence comes from Tamandua tetradactyla, assembly GCF_023851605.1. Lineage (NCBI taxonomy): Eukaryota > Metazoa > Chordata > Mammalia > Pilosa > Myrmecophagidae > Tamandua > Tamandua tetradactyla. The sequence continues at coordinate 39,022,377 of NC_135351.1, forward strand.
TGATGAATTCTGAGGATTAGGGGGGTCAGCGGCTCCTCATCTCAAGAGCCCACCGGAAGCCTTGGTAAATCTGAAGGTGGGCCCATATCAAGCAGAAATTATATTTTGGTAGACACCGGGGCAGCTCGATCTTCTGGTAATGACATCCCAGAGGGGATCAAATTCTCCAGTAGCTCCCTCACAGTTTGGGAGGTAAAAGGGGAAGGATTTAAAGTCCCCATTTTCAAACCTACTAATATCTGTTGGGAAGATAACCACATTATAAGCCCTCAGCTGTACATTCCAGAAGCTGGGAGTAACTTGTTAGGAGGGAACCTGATAGTACCCACGGGACTGGACCTGGAGGTTAGGGATAGCCAAACAGAAGTGGTCTTAGCCTTGCTTACTGAAGAAGATAAGAAGGACGTCCAACAAGAAGTATGGAGAGTGGTAGTGAGGGGGAGGTTGTAGGGTCCCCCCACGAAAATTAAAATAAAAAAGGAAGGAAACCAGGCTTCAGGCCATTTCAGAGCATTCAAGTTAATTACACCAAAATGCCTCCAGTAGGATGACTGAAATATATTCTGGTTCTTGTAGACGATCTAACAGGGTAGGTGGAGGCATATCCTCTAGCCTCTGCTACACAGCATTGGGAACTTTCAAAATTATCCTTAACCAGATTGCTCCCTGCTATGGGTTGGTAGAAAATATCAATTCTCACAATGGTAGCCACTTTACCTACTGCCTACTACAATGTGTTATGTGAAACTGAGATAAATTGTATGGGATTTCCACACATCCTGGCATCTACCTTCCTTAGGAAGGGTAGAAAGAATGAATCAGACCTTAAAAAAAACATCTTTCTAAACTGATCTTAGAAACCAAGTTACCTTGGACTAAGTGTCTACCGATAGCTCTGCTAAGAATTAGAACTGCCCCTAGGAAAGAATTAGGGATCTCCCCCTACAAAATACTCTTTGGTTTGCCTTTTCATGGGAAAACTAGAGCTCTCCCTTCCTTAGACTCAAAGGACCTCTTCCTTAAGAATTATGTCCTGGCTTTGTCCTCTACTCTGTCATCCCTCAGTTACCATGGCTTGCTGGCCCAGACCCCACCTCTTCAATTTGCTATCTATCAACACCATCCCAGTAATTGGGTCCTCATCAAATCACTGAAAGGGGCCAAACTCCAACCAGCCTGGAAAGGCACCCTATCAAGTTCTATTGACAACTGAGATGGCCATCCAGATGGCAGAGAAAGGCTGGACTCACTATACCAGAGTGAAAGGACCAGTGCCTGAGCCAGACAATAAGTATCCAACAACACCGTCCAATTCCTGGGAAATAACTCCAACTTTGGGTCCTTTAAAAATTATGCTAAAGTGTTTCTATACACTACTAATGAACAATCTGAGGGGAAAATCAAGAAACGAATTCCATTTACAATTGCAACTAAAAGAATAAAATACTTAGGAATAAATTTAACTAAAGAGACAAAAGACCTATACAAAGAGAACCACAAAAAAAAAACTGTTAAAAGAAATCACAGAAGACCTAAATAGATGGAAGGGCATACCGCATTCATGGATTGGAAGACTAAATATAGTTAAGATGTCAATTCTACCTAAATTGATTTACAGATTCAATGCAATACCAATCAAAATCCCAACAACTTACTTTTCAGAAATAGAAAAACCAATAAGCAAATTTATCTGGAAGGGCAGAGTGCCCCAAATTGTTAAAAGTATCTTGAGGAAAAAAACGAAGCTGGAGGTCTCACGCTGCCGGACTTTAAGCATATTATGAAGCCACAGTGGTCAAAACAGCATGGTACCGGCATAAAGACAGATATATTGACCAATGGAATCGAATAGAGTGTTCAGATATAGACCCTGTCATCTATGGACATTTGATCTTCGATAAGGCAGTCAAGCCAACTCACCTGGGACAGAACAGTCTCTTCAATAAATGGTGCCTAGAGAACTGGATATCCATATGCAAAAGAATGAAGGAGGGCCCGTATCTCACACCCTATACAAAAGTTAACTCAAAATGGATCAAAGATCTAAACATTAGGTCTAAGACCATAAAACAGTTAGAGGAAAATGTAGGGAAATATCTTATAAATCTTATAATTGGAGGTGGTTTTACAGACCTTACACCCAAAGCAAGAGCACTGAAGAAAGAAATAAATAAATGGAACTCTTCAAAATTAAACACTTTTGTGCATCAAAGAACTTCGTCAAGAAAGTAAAAAGACAACCTACACAATGGGAGACAATATTTGGAAATGACATATCAGATAAAGGTCTAGTATCCAGAATTTATAAAGAGATTGTTCAACTCAACAACAAAAAGACAGCCAACCCAATTACAAAATGGGAAAAAGACTTGAACAGACACTTCTCAGAAGAGGAAATACAAATGGCCAAAAGGCACGTGAAGAGATGCTCAATGTCCCTGGCCATTAGAGAAATGCAAATGAAAACCACAATGAGATATCACCTCACACCCACCAGAATGGCCATTATCAACAAAACAGAAAATGACAAGTGCTGGAGAGGACGTGGAGAAAGAGGCACACTTATTCACTGTTGGTGGGAATGTCAAATGGTGCAACTTCTGTGGAAGGCAGTTTGGCGGTTCCTCAAAAAGCTGAATATAGAATTGCCATACGACCCAGCAATACCATTGCTAGGTATCTACTCAGAGGACATAAGGGCAAAGACACAAATGGACATTTGCAAACCAATGTTTATAGCAGCATTATTTACAATGGCAAAGAGATGGAAACAGCCAAAATGTCCATCAACAGACGAGTGGCTAAACAAACTGTGGTATATACGTATGATGGAATATTATGCAGCTTTAAGACAGAATAAACTTATGAAGCATGTAATAACATGGATGGACCTAGAGAACATTATGCTAAGTGAGACTAGCCAAAAACTAAAGGACAAATACTGTATAGTCTCACTGATATGAACTGACATTAGTGAATAAACTTGGAATATTTCGTTGGTAACAGAGACCATCAGGAGACAGAAATAGGGTAAGATATTGGGTAATTGGAGCTGAAGGGATACAGACTGTACAACAGGACTGAATACAAAAACTCAGAAATGGACAGCACAATACTACCTAACTGTAATACAATTATGTTAAAATACTGAATGAAGCTGCATGTGAGAATGATAGAGGGAGGAGGGCTGGGGACATAAATGAAATCAGAAAGAAAGATAGATGTTAAAGATTGAGATGGTATAATCTAGGAATGCCTAGAGTGTATAATAATAGTGACTGAATGTACAAATTTTAAAAATGTTTTTTCACAAGGAAGAACAAAGGAATGTCATTATTGCAGGGTGCTGAAAATAGATGGTAATATTTTAAAATGTCACCTTACATGCAAGACTAAAGCAAAAAATGTTTGTTAAAAATTTATATTTTGACTAGTGCATCATTCAATAACTTATGTAGATAGTTTGATTGAACACCATAAATACTTGGAATCTCAGGTAGGACATGAGATTTTGTTGGTTTGTCCAGAGTGATGTCCCAATGAATTCCAAAGTGATTCGATCAGTGAGTGGAAAAGTATTTGCAAAGCCCCCTTCGGGAATGGTGAGAACGGGGAGAAATTCAACTTCCCCAAGTTGAATTCTTGATATTCTCACAATCAGTGTGGACAACCAAAGCTACAGGCTGAGCCCCCAGTCTTGGGGTTTGTTCATATGAAACTTAACCCCACAAAGGATAGGTCAAGAGCCACCCCCAAGAGAGCCTCTTTTGTTGCTCAGATGTGGCCTCTCTCTCCAGCCAACACAACAAGCAATCTCACCACCCTCCCCCTGTGTATGTGGGGTATGACTCCCAGGGGTGTGGACCTTCCTGGCAACGTGGGACAGAAATCCTAGAATGAGCTGAGACTCAGCATCAAGGGATTGAGAAAACCTTCTTGACCAAAAGGGGGAAGAGTGAAATGAGACAAAGTGTCAATGGCTGAGAGGTTCCAAACAGAATCGAGAGGTTGTCCAGGGGGTTATTCTTATGCATTAAGTAGAGATCATCTTGTTATTCAAGATGTAATGGAGAGGCTACAGGGAACTGCCTGAAAATGTAGAGCTGTGTTCCAGTAGCCATGTTTCTCGAGGATGATTGAATGATGATATAACTGTCACAATGTGCCTGTGTGATTGTGAAAACCTTGTGTCTGATGCTCCTTTTATCTACCTTGTCAACAGATGAGTAGAACATATGGAATAAAAATAAATAATAGAGGGAACAAATGTTAAAATAAATTTAGTTTGAAATGCTAGTGATAAATGAAAGTGAGGGGTAAGGGGTATGGTATGTATAATCTTTTTTTTCTGTTATTGTTTTATTTCTTTTTCTGTTGTCTTTATATTTCTTTTTCTAATTGATGCAAATGTTCTAAGAAATGATGAATAGGCAACTATGTGATGATATTGAGAATTACTGAATATATATGTAGAACAGAATTATATGTTAATGTTTTTGTTTGTTGTTAATTTTTTTTAAAAAGAAAAAAGGAAAAAGAAAACAAAAAACACAAACAAACAAACAAACTAAATTATAGCTCAGATGCAGCTTCATTCAGTGTTTTAACATAATTACATTACAATTAGGTAGTATTGTGCTGTCCATTTTTGAGTTTTTGTATCTAGTCCTGTTGCACAGTCTGTATCCCTTCAGCTCCAATTACCCATTATCTTACCCTGTTTCTAACTCCTGCTGGTCTCTGTTACCAATGACATATTCCAAGATTATTCTCGAATGTCGGTTCACATCAGTGGGACCATACAGTATTTGTCTTTTAGTTTTTGGCTAGACTCACTCAGCATAATGTTCTCTAGGTCCATTATGTTATTACATGCTTCATAAGTTTATCCTGTCTTAAAGCTGCATAATATTCCATCGTATGTATATACCACAGTTTGTTTAGCCACTCATCTGTTGATGGACATTTTGGCTGTTTCCATCTCTTTGCAATTGTAAATAATGCTGCTATAAACATTGGTGTGCAAATGTCCGTTTGTGTCTTTACCCTTAAGTCCTTTGAGTAGATACCTAGCAATGGTATTGCTGGGTCGTATGGCAATTCTATATTCAGTTTTTTGAGGAACCACCAAACTGTGTTCCACAGTGGTTGCACCATTTGACATTCCCACCAACAGTGGATAAGTGTGCCTCTTTCTCCGCATCCTCTCCAGCACTTGTCATTTTCTGTTTTGTTGATAATGGCCATTCTGGTGGGTGTGAGATGATATCTCATTGTGGTTTTCATTTGCATTTCTCTAATGGCCAGGGACATTGAGCATCTCTTCACGTGCCTTTTGGCCATTTGTATTTCCTCTTCTGAGAAGTGTCTGTTCAAGTCTTTTTCCCATTTTGTAATTGGGTTGGCTGTCTTTTTGTTGTTGAGTTGAACAATCTCTTTATAAATTCTGGATACTAGACCTTTATCTGATATGTCGTTTCCAAATATTGTCTCCCATTGTGTAGGCTGTCTTTCTACTTTCTTGATGAAGTTCTTTGATGCACAAAAGTGTTTAATTTTGAGGAGCTCCCATTTATTTCTTTCTTTCTTCAGTGCTCTTGCTTTAGGTTTAAGGTCCATAAAACCGCCTCCAATTGTAAGTTTCATAAGATATCTCCCTACATTTTCCTCTAACTGTTTTATGGTCTTAGACCTAATATTTAGCTCTTTGATCTATTTTGAGTTAACTTTTGTATAGGGTGTGAGATACGGGTCTTCTTTCATTCTTTTGCATATGGATATCCAGTTCTCTAGGCACCATCTATTGAAGAGACTGTTCTGTCCCAGGTGAGTTGGCTTGACTGCCTTATGGAAGATCAAATGTCCATAAATGAGAGGGTCTATATCTGAGCACTCTATTCGATTCCATTGGTCGATATATCTATCTTTATGCCAATACCATGCTGTTTTGACCACTGTGGCTTCATAATATGCCTTAATGTCCGGCAGCATGAGACCTCCAGCTTCGGTTTTTTCCCTCAAGATACTTTTAGTAATTCAGGACACCCTGCCCTTCCAGATAAATTTGCTTATTGGTTTTCCTATTTCTGAAAAATAAGTTGTTAGGATTTTGATTGGTATTGCATTGAATCCATAAATCAATTTAGGTAGGATTGACATCTTAACTATATTTAGTCTTCCAATCCATGAACACGGTATGCCCTTCCATCTATTTAGGTCTTCTGTGATTTCTTTTAACAGTTTTTTGTAGTTTTCTTTGTATAGGTTTTTTGTCTCTTTAGTTAAAGTTATTCCTAGGTATTTTTATTCTTTTAGTTTCAATTTTAAGTGGAATTCGTTTCTTGATTTCCCCCTCAGCTTGTTCATTGCTAGTGTATAGAAATGCTACAGATTTTTGAATGTTGATCTTGTAACCTGCTATTTTTCTGTACTCATTTATTAGCTCTAGTAGTTTTGTTGTGGATTTTTCCAGGTTTTCGACGTATAGTATCATATCATCTGCAAACAGTGATAGTTTTACTTCTTCCTTTCCAGTTTTGATGCCTTGTATTTCTTTTTCTTGTCTAATTGCTCTGGCTAGAACCTCCAACACGATGTTGAATAATAGTGGTGATAATGGACATCCTTGTCTTGTTCCTGATCTTAGGGGGAAAGTTTTCAATTTTTCCCCATTGAGGATGATATTAGCTGTGGGTTTTTCATATATTCCCTCTATCATTTTAAGGAAGTTCCCTTGTATTCCTATCTTTTGAAGTGTTTTCAACAGGAAAGGATGTTGAATCTTGTCAAATGCCTTCTCTGCATCAATTGAGATGATCATGTGATTTTTCTGCTTTGATTTATTGATATGGTGTATTACATTAATTGATTTTCTTATGTTGAACCATCCTTGCATACCTGGGATGAATCCTACTTGGTCATGATGTATAATTCTTTTAATGTGTTGTTGGATTCGATTTGCTAGAATTTTGTTGAGGATTTTTGCATCTGTATTCATTAGAGAGATTGGTCTGTAGTTTTCTTTTTTTGTAATATCTTTGCCTGGCTTTGGTATGAGGGTGATGTTGGCTTCATAGAATGAATTAGGTAGCTTTCCCTCCACTTCAATTTTTTTGAAGAGTTTGAGGAGAGTTGGTACTAATTCTTTCTGGAATGTTTGGTAGAATTCACATGTGAAGCCGTCTGGTCCTGGACTTTTCTTTTTGGGAAGCTTTTGAATGACTGATTCAATCTCTTTACTTCTGAGTGGTTTGTTGAGGTCATCTATTTCTTCCTGAGTCAAAGTTGGTTGTTCATGCCTTTCCAGGAACCCATCCATTTCATCTAAATTGTTGTATTTATTAGCGTAAAGTTGTTCATAGTATCCTGTTATTACCTCCTTTATTTCTGTGACGTCAGTGGTTATGTCTCCTCTTCCATTTCTGATCTTATTTATTTGCGTCCTCTCTCTTCTTCTTTTTGTCAATCTTGCTAAGGGCCCATCAATCTTATTGATTTTCTCATAGAACCAACTTCTGGTCTTATTGATTTTCTCTATTGTTTTCATGTTTTCAATTTCATTTATTTCTGCTCTAATCTTTGTTATTTCTTTCCTTTTGCTTGCTTTGGGGTTAGTTTGTTGTTCTTTCTCCAGTTCTTCCAAGTAGACAGTTAATTCCTGAATTTTTGCCTTTTCTTCTTTTCTGATATAGGCATTTAGGGCAATAAATTTCCCTCTTAGCACTGCCTTTGCTGCATCCCATAGGTTTTGATATGTTGTGCTTTCGTTTTCATTCACCTCGAGATATTTACTAATTTCTCTTGCAATTTCTTCCTTGACCCACTCGTTGTTTAAGAGTGTGTTGTTGAGCCTCCACGTATTTGTGAATTTTCTGGCACTCCGCCTATTATTGATTTCCAACTTCATTCCTTTATGATCCGAGAAAGTGTTGTGTATGATTTCAATCTTTTTAAATTTGTTAAGACTTGCTTTGTGACCCAGCATATGGTCTATCTTTGAGAATGATCCATGAGCACTTGAGAAAAAGGTGTATCCTGCTATTGTGGGATGTAATGTCCTATAAATGTCTGTTAAGTCTAGCTCATTTATTGTAATATTCAAATTCTCTATTTCTTTATTGATCCTCTGTCTAGATGTTCTGTCCATTGATGAGAGTGGTGAATTGAAGTCTCCAACTATTATGGTATATGTGTCTATTTCCCTTTTCAGTGTTTGCAGTGTATTCCTCATGTATTTTGGGGCATTCTGGTTCAGTGCATAAATATTTATGATTGTTATGTCTTCTTGTTTAATTGTTCTTTTTATTAGTAGATAGTGTCCTTCTTTGTCTGTTTTAACTGTTTTACATTTGAAGTCTAATTTGTTAGATATTAGTATAGCTACTCCTGCTCTTTTCTGGTTGTTATTTGCATGAAATATCTTTTCCTAACCTTTCACTTTCAACCCATGTTTATCTTTGGGTCTAAGATGTGTTTCCTGTAGACAGCATATAGAAGGATCCTGTTTTTTAACCCATTCTGCCAGTCTATGTCTTTTGATTGGGAAATTCAGTCCATTAACATTTAGTGTTATTACTGTTTGGATAATATTTTCCTCTACCATTTTGTCTTTTGTATTATGTACATCATATCTGACTTTCCTTCTTTCTACACTCTTCTCCATACCTCTCTCTTCTGTCTTTTCGTATCAGACTCTAGTGCTCCCTTTAGTATTTCTTGCAGAGCTGGTCTCTCGGTCGCAAATTCTCTCAGTGACTTTTTGTCTGAGAATGTTTTAATTTCTCCCTCATTTTTGAAGGACAATTTTGCTGGATATAGAATTCTTGGTTGGCAGTTTTTCTCTTTTAGTAATTTAAATATATCATCCCACTGTCTTCTAGCTTCCATGGTTTCTGCTGAGAAATCTGCACATAGTCTTATTGGGTTTCCCTTGTATGTGACAGATTGTTTTTCTCTTGCTGCTTTCAAGATCCTCTCTTTCTCTTTGACCTCTGACATTCTAACTAGTAAGTGTCTTGGAGAACATCTATTTGGATCTATTCTCTTTGGGGTGTGCTGCACTTCTTGGATCTGTAATTTTAGGTCTTTCATAAGAGTTGGGAAATTTTCAGTGATAATTTCTTCCATTAGTTTTTCTCCTCCTTTTCCCTTCTCTTCTCCTTCTGGGACACCCACAACATGTATATTTGTGCGCTTCATATTATCATTCAGTTCCCTGATCCCCTGCTCAAATTTTTCCATTCTTTTCCCTATAGTTTCTGTTCCTTTTTGGAATTCAGATGTTCCATCCTCCAGTTCACTAATTCTAGCTTCTGTCTCTTTAAATCTACCATTGTAGGTATCCATTGTTTTCTCCATCTTTTCTACTTTGTCCTTCAATCCCATAAGTTCTGTGATTTGTTTTTTCAGACTTTCTATTTCTTCTTTTTGTTCAGCCCATGTCTTCTTCATGTCCTCCCTCAATTTATTGATTTGGTTTTTGAAGAGGTTTTCCATTTCTGTTCGTATATTCAGAATTAGTTGTCTCAGCTCCTGTATCTCATTTGAACTATTGGTTTGTTCCTTTGACTGGGCCATATCTTCAATTTTCCTGGTGTGATCCATTATTTTTTGCTGGCGTCTGGGCATTTAACCAGATTTCCCTGGGTGTGGGACCCAGCAGGTTGAAAGATTTTCCTCTGAAATCTCTGGGCTCTGTTTTTCTTATCCTGCCCAGTATGTGGCGCTCGTCTGTCTGCGGGGCCCACCAGTAAAAGATGCTGTGGCTCCTTTAACTTTGGAAGACTCTCACTGTGGGGGAGGGTCGCCAGCCGAAGCAGCTTGGAGGAGTGCCGATCCGAATCTCCCAGCCGGCCCAGGAATCCGCGCGTGGGAGGGGGGCACCGGCCCATTAATTTTTTTAATTAATAAATACATTTAAAATTATGCTAAAGAAGCAATAGTTGGGAGAGTAGAAGAGGTTTTTGGATTCGGAGTTTGGATTCTGTATACTAATCTAACGTAGTTAATAGTGACACTGATCAGAAAGTCTTACCACAGAAAATAGATGAGGGTTTTAAAGCTCAATTTAAAAATGAAAATAATTATACTAGCTATCATTTTCCAAATTTGGGATGCAATAAGTCCTGTCAGATTGGTGGTGAGTGTAACCAAACTGTACAGTTTGATGCTTGCTAAGTAATAGACTGTGGAAACTTAACAAGTAATGGCAATTGAGCAGGGAAAACAAATACCTGTGTCCAGAGCCAGTAAGGGGGTATTACAGTCAGACCTCCTCTTGCCCCTCCTGGCATGGTGCATGATGGACTGCCCAGTTTCAAGGGTAGACCAGGAACATGGGATTAATTTCACAGGCCTAGAAGCCATTAAAGGATAAAATAACCTTTTATAAAGGAAACTCCCCACCCACCGAATTGCAAAAATCTTCAGTGTAACCTGGTGGTGACAGTCATCAAAAAAGCAGACAAACATCCAGTAGGGGGTGACAGCAGAGATGCAGTAGTAGTTGATAAAATATATGGGATGGGGGCAGACCTCCCTGGAAAAGACCCTCTAGGAAGGTTCAGGATACAAGTCTTCTCCCCGACACCAACAACACCCTCTCCACTTAACTCATCAATACCACCAAAGGACACCCAGCTGGAGGTTAGTTCCCCAATACATAATGATCCCAAAGTTATCAGGGTGGTCAAGGCAGAAAATTTGAAGCAAACCATAGAAATAGAGACAGGTGTGGAGATACAAATGCCTGGGTGGAATGGATTAAATATACAGTCCAGAGCCTAAACAAAAGCAACTGTTATGCTTGCACAACAGGCCGACCCACTACCTTTATTGTGCCGTTTCTGATAGGTATGGAGAAACATGAAAAGGAGCTCAAATACATGGTACTCCTTTTTCAGAATACTACTCCTGGTGAAAATTGTAGTATGTTGTCCTCTGTTTTTCCTCCAGTCAGGGGCGGAAAAGTCAAAGTTATACTGTCTTCCTGCCTTGGTCCAGGAAACCACTCTGCCTGTCTCTCTAGATTCCGAGAGGGGCTCCAGGACCTTGGGACCATGGCCTCATGTGCCCAAGCATGGGATATGACTGAGGATAGTACTGGCAATTTCTCCAGTTTAACCATACCCCGAGCAGACCTTTGGTGCTATTGTGGAAAGGGCATCCTCCGACCTAAGAAGTGCAAGGGGACCTGTTCTCTGGTCCAGTTGGCCATCCCATTCACCCTGGCATTTGAAAAGGAAAAGAAAGTTCTAACCCAAGGTAAAAGAAAGAAAAAAACTTACTTGGTCCTTCAACAATCAAATTTATTTAGACAGTATAAGGGTGCCACAGGGAATCCAGGATGAGTTTAAGGCTAGGAATCATGTAGCTGCAGGATTTGAGTCATCCTTATTCTGGTGGGTCACCATCAACAAAATGTGGATTGGATTAATTATATATATATTATAGTCAGCAAAGATTTATCTGTTACACCAAGGATGCAGTTAAGGGAATAGCAAAACAGTTGGATGCTACTAGCCAAATAACATGGGAGAATAGGATGGCCCTAGACATAATGCTAGCTGAAAAGGGAGGCATTTGTGTTATGGTCAGAGGTAGTTGTTGTACATTTGTCCCCAATAATACAACCCAAGATGGAACTATCACCAATGCTTTACAAAGACTAATGGCCTTATCTGAAGAATTCATCGAAAATTCAGGCATTGATAACCCCTTCATGGGGTGGTTAGTTGCGGTTTGGGCCAACCGCTAAACTATCGGGGACCCTCTACTCCTCAGCTTCTCACTGCTTGCTAGACGACACTGCCACACGCAGAAAAGGGGCTCGAGCCGGGGGTCTGGGTCCAAGGGGCGCGTGCAGGAGACCTCGCTGCGCGTCTAAAGGACTGGAGGCCGAGTCAATTAAGGCATGAAGCGAGGTAGCTTTATTGTTGGTAGACGCTTATGCCAGGGCCACCAGAAGCTAAAGACCACGAGGCTTGACGAGCCCTGGATTATATACAGTTTGAGGAGAGGCGGAGTTAGGGTGTGGCCTCCAGGGGAGGGTAGCCAATCACACAGGGAGGACGGATGAGTGACTGTGACCATAGAGATGCTGTTCCTGAGTGTACCCATAGCAGAGGATGTTGGGTAGGTGGAGGACTAAGGAGAAGGCCAATAGGGTTAGAGAGACAAGGCTGCATCATCACTAGTCGCTGGTGAGGCTTGTAATTCAGAGGCTTAGAAGAACCGGACGTGCCAAAATGGCGAGGGAGGGAGAGAAAGAGACTAAGCCACCAGGCCAAGAATAAAATTATGCCACAATCGAAAATTCAGGCATTGATAACCCCTTCATGGGGTGGTTAGTAAGCTGGTTTGTGAAATAGAAAGGTGTGGCACTGTCCACGTGAACTTCTTTAATCATCATAACTGGGGTACTCACAGTACTTGGGTTGTTACATTATCCCATGTGCCCGAGGGCTGGCTCAGAGACTCGTTGAAGCTGCCCTAACAAAGCAAATGCCTGGTCAGTACAGGCAAAACAATCTGTACCCCCTTAAAGAGAGAGATTCTTATGATGAGGAGTGTGAAAAAGCTCTTATCAGGGCGGGCCATGGTGGCTTAGCAGGCAGAGTTCTCGCCTGCCATGCTGGAGACCCGGGTTCAGTTCCCGGTGCCTGTCCATGCCAAAAAAAAAAAAAACCTCTTATCAAATTTGGAAAAAACTTGAATGTGAAAACTAAAGAGTTCAGAAAGGAAGAGGGGGAATTTGTAAGAATAAAATTAAGTTTAGCTTTCATACAAGATGGCGCAGGATGAAAGAAATGGAACTAACTAAACAAAGGGCGGCAAAACAGCTCAGACTGGTCTTGCAGGCAGGAAAAGGAGAGAGCCTCTGACACAAGCCTAGAATTGGCACCAAATCCTTATATAGGTAAAAACAAGTTTAAATAAGTAACAGCCAGGATCACTGAAATGTAAAGTGTAATAAAAAGCGGGAACCTTCAGTGGGAAATTTGAATTAGGTGAACTATCTGGATAGGCTTTAACCTCTGGAGTATCCAGTCAGAAGAGAAGCAGGGGAGGGACCTGAACCCTAGGCTTAGGGTATAAAATCTGTGGCATTCAATCACTTGGCGCACTGGCCACCAGATTTGGTTGAGTGTCTGTTCTTGCAAGATCTTGAATAAATTATTTTCTTCTTCACAATCAGGTGAGAGTTTATTTTCTTTCAGCTATGGCTTTCTTTCTAACACTAATATTTGGATAATGCTCCTCTTTATTATAGGAGGAATAGTATTCACGAAGGTGACCACTTCATCCATCCATTCTTGTTATTTTCTCAAAATGTGTTTTTGATGATGATGATTTCTTCTGTATTTCCTTTTTTATCTCTTTCAGGGACTTCTACTGGTTGGGCATTAGATCTCTTGGATAAGTCTTCCAATTTCTTTCCTATTATCCATTTCTTTGGCTCTTTGACCTTCTCTCTGGGAGACTTCAGCAACTTATCAGGAAGAGAATATTTGTACATTTCTTCATGGTTATAACTTTCTGAGCAAATTTTACTGAAACCGGGTTCAAAGGGCATCCTGAAACTTAAAGTGTGGCCGGATGAATAAAATTTGCCTCTTCAGAGATATGTACTTCATTCCAAAGAGGGTGGAGATTCCTGAAAGGTGGAGACACCCAGTGTTTGTAAACTCAGAGATGTTTCTGTATCTTCTGCCAGAGACATTTATTTATATTTCGAAGGATAAGAACCCAGGGTCCTTCCTCTTCTCTTCCCAAGGATAATGTGGGTTTACACTAAGGAACAAAAACTTCTCTCCCTCTTTCAAGATGGAATGGGAGAGAGCAATCACTCTCCTATATATGCTCCCAGGTTCATATTTTCAGGGTCTCTCTCCTCTGCTACCGACCTCTGCCTGACTCCCATTGCATTGTCCCACAAGGGGAACACTAGGGCATGAGGAATCAGCGTAGTTATTGCTGAATTTAATAGTGAATCTGTCCCTGCTCTAAAATACTAATGCTTAATTTTAAAATAATATGAATAAAGATAGACATTAAAAAGCATATTACAAACTTAGCTTACAACCCTTCAATAGATTTGGGTGCACACTTTCTCTCTTGCTCTCGCTCTCACTCTCTCTCTTATTTTGTTCTTTGACCGTTCTCTTTATGACATCCTGTTCCCATTTCATAAAGAAATCTTTTTTCATTCTGTGCATACTATGTATATTTTCAGTCTCTTGCATTTTTTTATTTTTAACTTTTTTTGTTGTATAGTATAACATATATACAAAGCGAAGAAAGAAAACAGCGATAGTTTTCAAAGTACTCTTCAACAAGTAGTTATAGGACAGATCCTAGAGTTGTCATGAGCTACCATACAATCCTCTCATATTTTTCCCTCTAGCTGCTCCAGAATATAGAGGCTAGAGTGCTTAAATATTTTTTAATCATTACAATCAGCTTTTTTTCCTTCTTTTTTTGTGAAAAATAACATATATACAAAAACACCATAAATTTCAAAGCACAGCACCACAATTAGTTGTAGAACATATTTCAGAGTTTGACATGGATTACAATTCCACAAGTTTAGGTTTTTACTTCTAGCTGCTCTAAACTACTAGAGACTAAAAGAATTATGAATTTAATGGTTCAGCATTCATATTCATTTGTTAAATCCTATCTTCTCTGTATAACTCCATCATCACCTTTGATCTTTCCATCCTTCTCTTTAGGGGTGTCTGGCCTATGGCCATTCTAGCTTTTTCATAGAAGGGTCTGTCACTAATATGGGGTAGGGAGATGGAACTATCTGATGTTCTGCAGAGGATGGGCTAGGTTTCAGGATTTATCTGGACCAGGGACCCATATGGAGGTTGTAGGCTTCTGGAAAGTTACTCTTGTGCATGGAACCCTTGTGGAATCTTATATATTGCCCTAGGTGTTCTTTAGGATTGACTGGAATGGTCCTGGTTGGGGATTTGCAGGTTATGATAGGTAGCAAGATCTAACTGAAGCTTGCATAAGAGCAACCTTCAGAGTGGCCTCTCGACTCTGTTTGAACTCTCTCTGCCAGTAATACTTTATTAGTTGCACTTCTTTCCCCCCTTTTGGTCAGGATGGAATTGTTGATCCTATGGTGCCAGGTCTAGATTCATCCTTGGGAGTCATCTCCCATGTTGCTAGGGAGACTTTCACCCCTGGATGTTATGTCCCACATAGGGGGGAGGGCAGTGATTGCACTTGCAGAGTTGTGCTTAGAGAGACTGAGGCCACATCTGAGCAGCAACAGAGGTCCTCCTGAAGTAGCTCTTAGGTATGCCTATAGGTAGTCTAAGCTTCTCTGCTACCTACATAAGCTTCACCAGAGTAAGCCTCATTATCAAGGGCATGGCCTGTTGATTTGGATACCCCTAAAGTTTTATACAGTATTGGGATTTCCTGATGGTATGGTTTAATAGTCTGTGCATACAATATATTTTTAAAATGTCTTCTCTTTGCATAGTGTCTATTTCCTCCAGATATTCTTTTTCTGTTTGCTTGTTTTTGTAACTGAAAAATTAAGAATTAACAAATGATTATGATTACTGAATCATTATATAGATGTTTTTCTTTCTAAATTGTAGAATAGGTAGAAATTAATACCTGAAATTTCTGAGACTCAACTAGCCTCACCCTTGTTTATACTTTCTACTGTAAGGGTTATTCTATCCTGGTCTCAGTCTGTTTATACTTTCTATTGTAATGATCACAACTGCCCCCACCCACCCCCCTTGTTTGAACCCGTAAAAACCCTGAATTCCTTAGACTTCAGGAGACAGATTTTTGAGGCTGATAGGCCATCTCTGTCTTGCTTCGTGCTTAGCAATAAACTCTTTCTCTCTTTGAAATCCTGACCCTATGGATTGACTATTATGCACATTTGGGCAGAGAACCTACTGCTTTTGTCCACTATTATTTTGAGCTGTCTTAGTGTTAGAGGTTTTCCTCCCCTTCATATCCGTCCTTAACTGCTGCTCAGAGTGTGGCACCAAGGGGCTCACTGGAAGCTCTGAGGGCATGGTTGCAGCTCATTAACTTTGAGCTTCATTGTTGGGTGATCTGGGTCTGCTATTTGTTGTGAAGTCCTTGATAGCTCGTTTTTGAGGGTCTTCTCTTTTCGGTTGTCCAGTTCTCCAGAGAAGGGCATTACAAACCTCAGGAGGGTAGATGTGCAACTGCCAGAGTTCTGGGAGCCAAGGTTCTAGGAAGACAGCTGAGGTCTCAGCATTCAGCTTGCACGTTATCATGGAATCCTCCAGTATTTGCGTTGTCCTGAGGACCTTAACTCTCTACCTAGTGGCTCTTGGTGTGAAGAAATTCTCTGAACTTCTGTCAATGTGGAAAGGAGCAGTAGATCCAGGGACCTAGCATTGTGGTAGGGATCTAGGGATCAAACTGTTCCTTAAATAGCTTTGCTAAATTTTCTTTCTTTCCCCCATCTTTTTACCCTGGTTCTGGAGGTACCTGAAACTGAAAGTTCCTGAGTCTTTTCAGGATTCTAGAATTTGGATTAAATTTTTTAGATTTCTTAACTACAGCTTGAGGCTTAGCTTTCTCAGGTTTTCTGGGTACCTTCTCATCCATTTGCTTTCCCGGTCCCAAAGTATTGTTGATGCTGTCATTCTCCCATTCTTTCTATCATAGTGACTTTATATTTTTCAAAGGTGGATTTCCGGGATGAGTTGAAGCTAATAAATAAGTTTAACTGCTGTCTTCAGTGAAAATCTATTTGATTTCTTTTAGATTGTGAAAGAACATTGACCCTGCTTACCACTCCCCCAGACTGGGGTAGTAAAAGCCAAAAGAAATGTATAAAATAAAACACAGACCCCAGAATATTTCTTTGTATGCAACCACACCCTCCACCTTCAATTCCTGACAACCACTGATCTGTTTTCTAATTCCATGTTTTTGTCTTTTCCAGAATGCCTCACAAATGGAATCATATAGTATGTAGCATAGTACACTTGAGATTCTTCCATGTTGTTTTTTATATCAATAGTTCATTCAATTTATTACTGAATAGTATGTTTTATAGTTATAATACAGTATATTTATCCATTCGTTAGTTGAAATACATTTCTGTTGTTTTTGAGTGCTGTTATTTATAGAGACACTATAAACATTTGTGTACAGATTTATGGTGTAAAGTTATGTTTCATTCCTCTTGAATAAATCTGGGAGTGGGATTGCTGGTTTATATGATTTAAATGTTCACTTAACTTCATAAGAAACCACCATACTTTTCCATAATGGCTGTATAAATTTCCATTCCTGTCAGCATAGTATAAGAGTTTCCATTTTCCTATATTCTCAACCCAAACTTGATATGTTCACTTTTCAAACAAAAAGATTATTCTAATAGATGTGTAGTGGGATTTTAATTTGTATTTCCGTAATGACAAATGATATTAAGCAGCTCTTCATGTGCTTATTTGCCACCTGAATATCTTCTTTGCTAAACCGTCAGTTCAAAACTTTTCCCATTTTTTATCGGATTGCTTTTTTTTCCTATTAATAAATTTAAAAAATTCTTTATACATTCTTGATACAATTCCTTTGTCAGATATATGACTTACAAATATTTTTTCCAGTTACCACTGGCCTTTTTATTCTGTTGAGAGTGCTTTTTAATACTTTGGATTAAGTTAAATCCAATTTTTTTCTTTCATGGATCTAGCTTTTGGTGTCATATCTCAGAACTCATTGCCTAACCCAAGGACACAAAGATTTTCCTCTATATTTTGTTCTATAAGTTTCATATTTTGGGGTTTTACATTTAGGCTTATTACCTATTTTAAGTTAATTTTCCTATAAGGTATAATGTATGAGTGGAGATTTGTGTCTTTGCATTTCAATAGCCAATTGTTTTAATACCATTCTTTGGAAAGACTACCCTTCCTCCAATGAATTGCCTTTGTACCTTTGTAAAATACCAACTGACAATATTTGCAGGGGTAGCTATAGGATTGAAGTTTGATGGAGCTGGATCAAGGGGATAAAGCATGAAGTTGGAAAAAGGAGAGTTTGTTAATATGAAAACAGTTTCCCGTGATACAGAATTAATACCTTGTAAAAATTCTGAAAGGTGGTGCTAACATGCAGTCATGGTCACAATAGGCAGAGTTTCAGGTAATGTACCTGGACATCCACTTTGTGGCAGACAGGTGGCCCGGGGTGAAAAAGAATATACACAAACCCATGGGCTATGATAAGTCGTTCAGCTGCTAGAACGGGGGCTTGGAAGGAGATAGATTACAAGATGTGCTGGTTTGAAATTCTGTATGTACCCTAGAAAAGCCATGTTTTAATTCTAATCCCATTTTGTAAAGGCAGCTGTTTCTTCTAATCCCTGTATGCTTGAAATTGTAATTAGATCATCTCCCTGGAGATACAATTTAATCAAGAGTGGTTGTTTAGCTAGATTAGGTGACGACATGTCACCACCCATTTGGGTGGGCATTGATTAGTTTCTAAGTCCTATAAAAGAGGAAACATTTTGGAGAATGAAGGAGATTCAGAGACAGCAGAGAAGAATGACATAGCCACAAGAAGCAGAGAACCTACAAGCCAGCGACCTTTGGAGATGAAGAAGGAAAACGCCTCCTGGGGAGCTTCATGAAATAGGAAGCCAGGAGAGAAAGCTAGTAGATGGCGCCATGCTCGCCATGTGCCCTTCCAGCTGAGAGAGAAATTGACTGTGTTTGCCATGTGCCTTCTCACTTGAGAGAGAAACCCTGAACTTCATTGGCCTTCTTGAACCAAGGTATCGTTCCCTGGATGCCTTTGATTGGACATTTCTATAGGCTTGTTGTAATTGGGACATTTTCTCAGACTTAGAATTGTAAACTAGCAACTTATTAAATTCCCCTTTTTAAAAGCCATTCCATTTCTGGTATATTGCCTTCTGGCAGCTAGCAAATTAGATCAGGGAGAAGGAGGTCTCTGGGTAAAAGTATGTGGACAGACCTATAGGAAAAGGCATGGAGTGTGAATATGTTTATTTAGTGTGTTCACATCCACCAGAAAGCACTCACCACAAAAGAGGTATTAGTCAAACAAGTAGACAAAAGGACCTGGCCAATTGATGCAAGCCAGCCTTGGCAATCAGTCACCCCTGCATAGGCACATTGGGCTCAGGAACTGAATAGCATTATGGCACAAGTGAAAGCAATGCATAGGCCCCACAGTGTGGGTTCCCACCAACAAAGACCAAGAAACTGCTGACCTGAGGGAGTGATGGAATCTTTTGAAGGTTGCAGTTGAGTTTCAGCTTAGAGATGATATTCTGAGAAGATGATGCCCCACACTCCAGAATGCAGTATGCACCCTACATTAATGACTATTATATGGCACTGTGTCCCCAAAGTTAGACTCTGTGAGACAGGGAACCAAGGGGTGGAAGTAAGACTGGCCCCATTTGCCTTCACCCTTAGTGGACTGTTTGGAGAATTTGTACTTCCTGTCCCCTCAATTCCAGGCTCTGATCATCCCTCTGATCTCAGAGCATAGTGCTTCTACGAGGGAGCCCACTATGAGACCCATTAAACTTGAATCTACAACCGCTGTCCACTCACTTAGTGATCCTTGTGCCAATAGATTAATAGGGAACAAAAGAATCACCCTTTTGGACAGTAATAAGCCCTGCTTATCTGGAGGAAATGGCACCAAGTTTACCCAATCGAGCAGGAAAGAATGCATTTCACATTCAGTTGATCCACGGGGTATTTCTTGGACCTCTCCTGTTCAACTGTGATGGTAAATGGAGAAATGTCACTGCTATGGTCTCAGAAGGGCATGGTGACAAAGGGCTCAGATATTCAGGGTTGAGAGTCTGTCACCTCAAAATATAAGCCACCTGGAGCAAGGGTGTTAGCTGAGGGTGAAGGGAATATAGGATGAAAAGTAGAGAGGGGACAGTGAATACCAATGTGGCCTTGAGATGAGCTGTTAGGGTGGCAGAAATAGTTCACTTGCTAACCTTCCTTTTATAAGTTTTTCTAGAATCAGAATCCTGGGGGAATTGTACCCCATGTGGGACAAATGTATTCTCTGAAGCAAATGGATCTGAATAGTGCAAGGGTAGAAGAGTGTGACGGTTGGTGTGAATGCCACCCAGGCCCCCTAGGAGACCCATATACTCATATTTTTATGGGTATGTGCTGGAGTATTGAATGCCGAGGGCTCACAGATGAATCCCTCCCCAGGAATTACCCCTGGGAGAAAGGAGTTATCTCACCCAAGATTACAAGCCAGGCCCAGGAGCAGCCCACAGCCAGTGACTGTTCTCAAGTAGGAGCATACAGGTCCTTGCAGCTACTTAGGGCCAACTTTGAAAAACCATGTCAGCTCCCAAGCTCTTGGGATTGGAGGGGCCTCTGTTGCAACTACTTTTCAGTTCTGCCTCTGCTCAGTTCTAGGCTCTCTTTACCTCTTATGGATGCTGTTCCCAAGAGCAATTACTAGTGAACTTCGTGTACCCAAATCTCTGTCTCAGAGTCTATTTCCTAGGGGAACTGGCCTCAGCCACACCCCCCCCCCAAACTTCTGCTTCCATGAGTTGAGTTAGTGTTTAACCAACCTATTATGCTTCATACTGTCATTTTTATAATTGGGTTAAACATTACATAGACAAATTAATTTTGGTCAAGAAGGCTTTCTCAATCCCATGATGCCAAGTCCTAGCTCAACCCCAGGGGTCAGGTCTCACATTGCCAGGGAGATTTATACCCCTGGGAGTCATGTCCCATGCAGCAGGTTAGGGCAAGGAGTTCCCCTGCCAAGTTGGCTTAGAGAAAGAGGCCACATCTGAGCAACAAAAGAGGTTCTCTGAGGGTGACTCTTAGATATAATTATAAGTAGGCTTAGCTTCTTCTTTGCAGAAATAAGTTTCATAGGAGTGAGCCCCAAGACTGAGGGCTCAGCCCATTGATTTGGTGTCCCCACTACTTATGAGTTAAGAGGAATTCTCCAGATGTGGAGGTTGAATATTTCCTCCTTTATTCCCAGTCCCATAAGGGTAGTTTGTAAATACTAGTATATCTCTAGTTGAAGTCTGATCACTTTTTAAACTTTTAGACAGCTGCTGTATGTGATAATGCTGACTTCCATAGCTTCAGAGCTCTAACTCCAAGTCTCAGGTGTCACATAAACACCGAAAGTTTCTGGGAACAACCAGGTGATATACAAACAGCTTAGTATCTCAAAATTTAGAAATAACCATTACAACTCCTGAATATATGTGACTGCTGTAAGACCTTACCATCTAGGATCCTTTACAATAGGCCCCAACCTGATAATCCATGCTGTTGACTTCAATTCTCTGAGTTCGTACATGATAGTTAGTTCATATGAGTGAAGCATGATATTATTTGTCTTTTTGTTTCTGCCATTTCATTCAACATACTGTTTTTAAGGTTCATTCACCTAGTTGCATGCCTCACAACTTCATTCCTTCTTGCGGCCTCTCAGTAGTCCATTGTATATATATACACCACAATTCCCCCTTGCTTTCCTCGTTCTTTGTGCCCTTAAGCCACCTGTATCCATTACAAATCATAAATGCTGCCACAATAAACATCAGTGCTACCACAAGATCTTGAGGCTTCTTCCATATATTTTCTTCTAGGAGTTTTATGGTTCTGTTTCTTATATTTAGTTCTCTGATTCACTTTGAGACAATTTTTCTATAATGTGTGAGAAAGAGGTCCTCTTTCATTCTTTTGCTTATGGATATACAGTTCTCCCAGCACCATTAGTTAAAAAGATTGCTCTGTCCCAGTTGAGTTGACTTGGAGGCCTTGTCAAATATCAATTGGCCATGACGTGAATGTCCATTTCTGAACTCTCAAGTTGATTCCATTGGTCGATATATCTATCTTTATGCCAGTAACATAATGTTTTGCGCACCGCAGGTTTATTAGAGGATGCTGTAATGTCAGGAAGAGTGAGTCTTGTAACTTTATCCTTCTTTTTAAAAATGTTTTTGGTTATTCAGGGCTCCTTGTCCTTCCAAATAAATTTGATAATTGGCTTTTCCATTTCTTAAAGTAGGCTGATTTGAATTTTGATTGGGACTATGTTGAATATGTAAATAAATTCGGTAGAATTAACATCTTAACAATATTTAGGCTTCTGATCCATGAACATGGAATGTCCTTCCATTTATACAGGTCACCTTTGATTTCTTTTAGCAATATTTTGTAATTTTCTGTATACATTTCTTTTATATCCTTGGTTAAATTTATTCCTAGATATTTGATTCTTTTAGTTGCTATTGTAAATAGATTTTTTTCTTGATTTCCTCTTCAGATCACCGATTACTAGTGTATAGAAATACTAGTGATTTTTGCATGCTGATCTTATATCTCACCAGTTTGCTAAGCTTGTTTATTAGCTCTTTTAACTTTGTTGTAGATTTATTGGATCTTTCTATATTTAGGATAATGTCACCTGCAAATAGTGAAGTTTTACTTTTTCTTTTCCAATGTGAATGCCTTTTATTTATTTTTCTTGCCTAACCACTCTGGCTTGAATTCTAGCACAATGTTGAGTAACAGAGGTTATAGCGGGAATTTTTGTCATGTTCCAGATCTTAGAGGGAAGGCTTTCAGTCTCTCACCATTGAGTTGGTGTTATTATTTCCTTCTTATAAAGGGAGGATCTGGGACTTACGAGATTAAGCCAAAGAATGCACATTAAGTGGTAGAACTCAGTCCCAAGCAATACCTGTTCACACCAACATGTGTGCACCATTTTTTTTCACCAGGCACCAACCACAGGGAACCCATTTTTTTTCTGGCAGAAAAAGAAGTTTTCAATTAAAAAAATTGGAGTAAATAAGAAGCTATGGTAAAGTCTAGCTTGAAACATCTAACTAACTTTATAAGCAGAATGAAGAGTCATAAATACAATTTATGCATTCTAAAACAATGTATACATTATAGAATAACGCAGTAAGTTATTGTACTTAACCTAGTAAGGATAATAAAAGTTACTTAGATAGTGTGGATCCATTAAGGACATATCCTGAATTAAATCTTACCATACAATAGATTTGGGTACTGTCAGGAGTATACATATCATTTAACAATGGCTTACTGGAAAATTATTGACCCAAAATAAAATTGATGCAAATATAGAGTGACACACATTCAATTAGTAATGATGTACTTAACTAAAAGCCATTTATAATTAATCATAGCATACTCAACAATACAATTCTGATCATTAAAAAGCCAAATAACGGTGACTGAAAACAATTATCACTGCAAGACAGTACAGATTCTTCAGCAGTAACAAAATGGCCTGCCTGATATGGCAAGAATTCCAATTCTTTGCTTCTGGGACTACAAGTATGTGCTTTTAAACACAGCACAGAAGCCAGCACTCTTAGTAGAATACAGAATTTGAGTCCTAGAGAATGCTAGTAAATTTCCAATAACTCTTAGTAATGCACTAAGATTGAATTAGGGTGTAGATTCTCAGATGTGACACCAAAAGCATGAGCAGCAAATGTAAATTGGACTTCAATAAAATTAAAAACTTTTGTGCATCAAAGTACATTGCCAAGAAAGTGAAAAGACAACATATGGATTGGAAGAAAATATTTGGAAATCATATATCTGAAAGAGTTTAATATCCAGAATATATAAAGAGCTACTACAACTCAACAACAAAGATAAACAATCCAATTAAACGTGCAAAGGGCTTGAATAGATATTTTCTGAAGAAGATATACAAATGGCCAATAAGCACATGAAAAGAAGCTTAGCATCATTAGCCATTAGGGAAATGCAAATCAAAACCACAATAAGAAGTTCTAATAATGGATGATAGTGAGGTAATGTAACATTGTGAATGTGATTAATCCCATAATGCTTGGGAGGGGTTGGGATGGGAAGATTTATGTTGTTTATATCTTGCTGCAACTAAAAATAAAGAAAGATAATTGGAATATAGAATGCAAGCTTTATATGAACATTAAATTTCTTGAGCTTGATAACTGTACTTATGGTGATTATACAAATGAATATCCTTGTTCATAGGTAAGGTACATGGGATTATTATGTGTTCAAGGAGTATAGATGTATGCAACCTGCTCTCAAATGTTCAGAAAACTATACATGACAGATAGATAAATGGATGGAAGAAAGGAAGGAAAGAAGGAAGGAAGGAAGGATGGATGGATGGATGGATGGATGGATGGATGGATGGATGGATGGATGGATGGGTGGGTATCTAGCTAGATAGCTAGATAGAATTATATAAAAGTGGCAAAATGTTATAATTAGTGGATCTGGGTATCTGGGGGAGGTGAGGGTATGTCAGAGATCTCTGTATGGGGTTTGCATTACTTTTGCAACTGTCTTCAAAGTTTGAAATTATTTCAAAATAAAGAGTAAAAAAAAAAAAAAACCCAAAACATAATGAGATAACCCTTTACACCCACTAGGATTGCTATTATATCAGAAATTAACAAGTGTTCATGAGGATTTGGAAAAATAGGAACTCTTATACTTTTCTGGTGGAAATGTAAAATAGTACAGGCTGTGCTGGTTTGAAAAGATTTATGTACCCTAAGAAAGTCATGTTTTAATCCTAATCAATCTTATGGGAGCAACCTTTCTTCTAATTCCTATTTAGTACTATAAATTGGAACTTGATTAGGTTATCTCCATGGAGATGTGACTTACCCAATTGTGGGTATTAAATTTTGAATAGAGGGAGATGTGACTCTATTCAAGGTGGGTGGGTCTTGATTACTTTACTGGAATCCTTTAAAAGAGGAAGCATTCTGGAGAAATCTTGAGAATGACAACAGCAGCAGAGACATGAAAACTACAGTCCATCAGCCAGCGACCTTTGGAGTTGAAGGAGAATGCCTCTGGGGGACCTTCATGAAGCAAGAAGAGGAAGAGGAAGAGAGGAAGCTAGAAGACATCGCCATGTTCACCATGTGCCTTTCCAGTTTACAGAGAAATCCTGAACTTCATCAGCTTTCTTGAACCAAGGTGTCTTTCCCTGGATGCCTTAGATTGGACATTTCTATAGCCTTGCTTTAATTGGGACATTTTCTCTGCCTCAGAACTGTCAACTAGCAACTTATTAAATTCCCCTTTACAAGAGCCATTCCATTTCTGGTATATTGCATTCTGGCAGCTAGCAAACTAGAATACAGGCCCTATGGAATATGGTTTGGTGACTTCTCGAAAAGGTAAGCATAGAATTACCACACAACCTAGCAATGCCATTTCTAAGTACATAGTCCAAAGATTTGAAATAAGGACCCAAACAGGTATTTGTCACCAATGTTCATAGCAGCATTATTCACCGTAGCTTAAAGGTGGATGCAACTCAAGCATCCAACCACAGATGAATAGATAAAGAAAATGTAGTGTATCCACATAATGGAACATTACTAAGCTGTAAAAAGGAATGATGTTTTGATACATGCTATGACATTGATGAACCTTGAAGATAACACGTTGAGTGAAATAAGGTAAACACAAAAGGACAGCTATTGTTTGATTCCACTTATATAAAATACCTAGAGTAAATAAATACATAGAGCCAGCAAGTGAATTGAAGATTATTAGGAGCTGAGGCAGATGAAAATGGGGAGTTAATGATCGATGAGTATAGAATTTCTATTTGGGAAGATGAAATGGTAATGGATGTTGTTGGTAGACCAATATTAAGAATATAATTAATACCACTGAATTGCACACATGATAGTGGTTAAAATAGAAAAGTTCATGTTGTGTATATTAGCACAATTAAAAAAAAGGACTCACTAAGGAATTTCTTTGGAAGTCATGTGTAATTATGAAAGCTGATGGAAATGTGCAGCATTTGCCTAAGAAGGAAAAAAGGACTTGAATTCTTGGATCTGTGTTTCCCACTTAGAACAATCCGTGTTGGAATGTGAATTACATTTTGAGAGCCCCTGGCAAGAAGATTGTGTCTTCTCTAGGAAAGTGACCTGCCCTGGATTCACACCCCTCCTCTATCCCATTCCCCATTTGTCTTGGTCTTCTAGGGCTGCCATGACAATGGACCATAAGCTGGATGCTCAAGACAGCAGAAATGAATTCTCCAACAGTTCTGGAGGTTCTGAATGAAGGTGCCAGCAGAGCCATGTGCCCTCTGATGTCTTTAGGGGAGGAGCCTGTCTTGATTCTTCCAGTGACTGATGGCCCCAGGAGTTTCTCCGGCTGGTAGCAGCATCACTTTCATCTCTACCTCCATCTGCACATGCCTTCTCTCTGTGTGGGTCTCCTTTCCCCTGCTTTTAAGCACAAAAGTCACATTGGATTAGGATCCACCCTAATACAGTTTGGCCTCATCTAACTATTCACCTCTTCAAAGACCCTATTTCCAATTAAGGTCACATTCACAGGACTGGGGATAGGACTCAAACATGTCTTTTGAGGGCATAATTCAACTCATAACTGGCATGAGTTCATGAAGGGAAGAAAGTAGGAGATTAGGGTACAGGTTATAGTTCAGTTTGACTGATTTCATGATTTTCAAAGATGGTAGGTCAGGAATCTGGAAGATAGTGGGGCCAATCTATGGAAGGTGGAAAAAGGCAGGGTGAAGACTTTATTCTCCATTTACTACACCAGAGATGACACTGAAGTTTTTTGAGCAGCGGTGTAGCATTATTTAAGCTAGATTTTCAGAAAATTAACCAGGCTTTGAAGTGAGGTCTAGCCTCCAAACTGCATCCCCGACTTTAAGGCAATGCACATTCTACTGTAAGAAGTCTGTATTTCCACCAAGAGCTCGCCCTTAGAGATTCTGGCACAGGGAGACTGGGGAATCTGAGAACTACATACTAAGAAATAGTGGGGAACAGCAGAAGCCTTAAGTTGAAGCCAGTGAGGATTCCCTTTGCTTAGGGTCTCAGGGCAGGAAAAGGAGCCAGCACAGGAGTTAGAGAAGGAAGAAATAGCACTGGGGGAGGAATGGAATGTCAGCTCTACATCCTGTCCCTGGATACAGGAAAGGGTCTGAGCTTGTGTTCTGTTCTGTCCCTTTCCAGCCTTCTTTCCTGCACAGGAATATTTGGGTTTCCTGGATGGGATTTGAGGTCCTCTGACTCCATCCTCTCTCAGAGCCCCCCTGTGAAGGGGAGTGTATCCAGGAGCTCAGCAGTGTTCCCTGAAATCCCTAAGAGAGCTTTAGGGGTGCGTGGTGGGGTTGGACTTGAGATGTCCTCTGCCCACTCTCTGGCCTCCTGTTCAGATCCCCCACCTCCACCCCCATGCTTGGACCCAGTGGCCATTCTGCTTCTGGGCTTGCATCTGGTTCAAGGTAGAGTGAATGGAGATTGGTTTTTTCCTGTAAATGTTTACTTAGTGCTTTCTGGGTGTTAGACATACAACCTCGTACTGTCCCCTCCTAGCTCTGAAGTCCCAGATCAGAACCCCAGCACCAAGCTGCTTCAATTGTGCCTCTTTTGAACTCAGCCTTATACCATCACTCCCTGCCCAAGCAACTTCCTGCATGACCTGCCCCCTGCTTGCTTGCTTGTACCCACCTAGATCTTAGGCCAGCACCCAGGTCTCTTAGACTCCCTGGTTGGGGCACAATCATAACATGGCCTTGGCACTAATGCTAAGTGCTATCAAGAGCTAGGGACAATGAGAGCTGGGATCAGGGTGCTGTGTTGACAATTGGAGGTCACTGGTTTCCTCAGTCCAGAGAGAGCAACTTTAATAAGGGCAAAAGCAGAAGCCAGGTTACAAGTAGTAAAATAGATGGTAGATGGTGAGGAAGAAAAGTGACAAATTTAAAGGACCCTGAAGAAATGTATCAAGAAAAAAGGGCAAACAGGAGCTCAAGCAAGCAAAGCAGTAGGATCAAAGGAAGGACTTGTGAGTAAGCTGGGGATTTATCAGAAAAAAGAAAAAGAAAAATGCTCCAACAGCAGCATAATAGAAAAGAAATTCTGTGCCACTCCCAGGGACAGTAGCATTTTGGAAAGAGACTTTTCCAGCCTGCAGACAATTTTCATTTTGCCTGGATGGTGTTTTAAAAACATTTCAATGATGTCTCATTTTTTTAAATGGGAAATTTCATTTTTTAAAAATCCAGATTTCCATGTTCACTTCAAAAATGATAAGATCTAGCAAAATGGAGATCTCCTTCCCACATGCAGCTGCGTTCCCCTTTGGGAGGGGGTCACCCACGCTTCACTCATTTGCAGGACTTGCTGGTCTTTATAGGAGTCTGCAAACTCAATTTTAAAGCAATCTACACCGTTGGAATTTCAGGCATAAATCGTGTTGGTAGAGGAGATATTTCCAGGGAGAAAGCCTCCTGAGTACCTCTCAAAATTTCCAATGCTGCTGGACCCTTACCTTGCCTAGGTAAAAGATTGTCCTCTGTTTGTCCTGGGAAAATATCTCTGCCAGGGATATCATGAGTGAGTCAGGCTCAACAGAGACCAAAACAGTCTGTTCATGTTCTGTGAGGTGAACTGAAAAAAGTATCAGTGAGCTACTCGAGCTGAAAAGTAGCAGTCCTTTGGGATTCCTCGAAGCAACCGCTGCATAGTGTTCCCTGGCTGCTGGGTTCACAGACTCATCTAGATCAGTGGTTCTCAATCTCAGTAGCACCAGGGACCTTTATGGCCATGTCACAGAGATTCTGATTTCATGGGAAATCACTGCATTTGAAAGCTTGGCAGGTGATTATATGTGTAGCCCCACTGACTGCCACTGCTATGCTTTGTGGCATTAACCCCTTCCACTCCAGCCTTTGTAGATCCCCTAGACAAGAACTTGGATGTTTGGGCTAGAAATTTTATCTCTTGGCCCCAGTGGGATTACCAGAGCTGCCTCTTTGCCTGCTCTTTGCAAATAGCATTTAACCCCACATGACGGAGATCTTGAAATATCTCAGCTGACAATACTGATCACCTGGCACAGACTCAGTAAAGGATAATGTAGCTTCTTTTGACTAGAGCTCCAACAAAATCTCAGGTAAAAGAAGGTGCTTCTGAAAACCCAATGAAACAAATCTAAAAAGGGAAGGCTGAAAGCTGGGTAGGATGACCAGTTGTCCTCAGTGGACTGGGTCTCAGATTTTACTTTTTTGATTAGTTGTTTTGGGGCAGAAAAGAAGAAGCACTACAACTGGTGATTCATAAGTTTATTGGGTTTGGAATGGAGAGAAGATTATAAAAACTAAATAGTGGATATCATCTTATTAGGGTTCTCTGTACTTTTCCAGATTTTGCTGCCATTTTTCTTCACCTCTGTGCTGGTTTGAAAGGATGTATGTACCTTGGAAAAGCCATATTTTAATCAAAATCCCATTTCACAAAGGTAGAATAATCCCTATTCAATATTTTATGTTTGAAACTAATCAGATCATCTCCCTGGAGACGTGATGTAATCGAGAGTGGTTGTTAAACTGGATTAGGTGATGACATGTCTCCACCCATTTGGGTGGGTCTTGATTAGTTTCTGAAGTCCTATAAAAGAGGAAACATTTTGGAGAGATATTAAGAGAGAGCAGAGCAGAACAACATAGCTGCGAGAAGCAGAGTTCACCAGCCACCAACCTTTGGAGATGAAGAAGGAAAATGCCTCCCGGGGAGCTTCATGAAACAGGAAGCCAGGAGAAGAAGCTAGCAGATGACGCTGTGTTTGCCATGTGCCGTTCCATTTGAGAGAGGAACCCTGATCGTGTTCGCCGTGTGCCTTTCCAGATGAGAGAGAAACTCTGTGTTCACCATGTGCCCTTCCACTTGAGAGAGAAATCATGAACTTCATCGGCCTTCTTGAACCGAGGTATCTTTTTCTGGATGCCTTAGATTGGACATTTCCATAGACTTGTTTTAATTGGGACATTTTCTCGGCCTTACAATTATAAACTAGCAACTTATTAAATTCCCCTTTTTAAAAGCCATTCCATTCCCAGTATATTGCATTCCGGCAGCTAGCAAACTAGAACAACCACCATATGTAACAGCTTTGTTCAAGAGAACTTTCTGGGATGATGGAAATGTTCTGTGCTATCCAATACAGTAGCCATTAACCACTTGTGGTAACTGAGCACTTGAAATATGCCTAGAGCAACTGAGGATCTGTATTTTTAATATTGTCTCATTTCAATTAATTTATATTTAAAGTTAAATATTTACATGTGGCTAGTGGTTGTTGTCTTGGACAAAGCAAATCTATAGGGCTATTATCCTTGCAGACATAATTTGGGGTGAGTCCTTTCCCACGTCTCCTTCATAGAGAAACTCACAGCTTTAGGAGGGAGCAGCCCTATGTATTGGATACAGCAGATTTGACTGGGGATGATTATCCAAACTGGGTCAATTCAATTCTCTTTTCTATGAATGAGTAACTGAGACACAGAAAGACTGCATCCATTTGATAAGGGGAAACTGAACAAGTAGTGCTGGCATCAGAGATCGTGCCATAGAAAGCCAAAGTCATGTGCTACCTGAAGTTGAGTGGGAAGTGGAGACTGGAAAACATGTAGTCAAAGAAGGACAACAGAGAGGGAGAGAGAAGAACTCATATAGTCTCATGGGAGATGGACATAATACCTTAACCCTGAATGACCCATTCTAAGTCCAAGGCCATGTGCACATATTTTATTTTATATTCTTGGAAGTCCATAATAATACCTATTGTAATCTTAAAAGACCTTAGTTACTGGAACTAGTTTAATGTGTTTCTATTTTTGGCAACCAAAGAGTTTTGTTGTAGACATTGTTTCTGATTTGGGGGTTAGAAAAATAAATAAATAATAAAGAAGATATGAAGTGTGGAACACTGAGTTATGCACCCCAGAAAAAAACATGGTCTTAATTTTAACCCACAATCCTCTGGGTGTGGACCCATTATAAATAAGACCCATTATAAATAACATTTGAAGATGTTATTTTTAGTTAAGGTGTGGCCCACTGAATCAGGATGGGTTTTAGTTCTATAAATGGAGGAGCCAGAAACCAGGAGAGAAAAGAGAGAACATTACCATGAAATGGGAAAGCCAATGAATTCAAGCATTGCTGGCCAGCCAGAAAACAGTATACTAACTCTGGGAAGAAGCAAGTTTTCTAGCCTCTGAAACCATGAGACAATAAATTCCTGTTGTGAATAAACTGGAGGATTTGTCAGGTTTGTAGAAAAACCCATTGTGTAGTATTTGTCATAGCAGCTTGGAAACTATGAAGAAGGAAAAAAAAAACATAAAGAAAACACCTTAATGTAAATTTTAGAAACAGTGGTGATAAATATTGTCTATTAAGACATTTTGGAAGAATACTCTTCTTCAGTTGACAAAGAGTGTTTTTCCTTGAGAAGGGAAAGTTATTCTCTTTGACCAAGATTTGAGGTCTGGCACAAACGGTTTTTAGTTAATGATTGTTGGATGATAATAGAATAAATCAACCAATTAATAAAGCAGAAATAGGGAAATGAAACCCTTTCCAAGAGCAGTCAGAGCAACCCTTTTGTTCGATAGCTCCTCCATCCAAATCATTTTATCAAAACTAAATAGTGGATATCATCTTATTAGGGTTTTCTGTACTTTTCCAGATTTTGCTGCCTTTTTTTTCACCATTGTGCTGGTTTGAAAGGATGTATGTACCCTAGAAAATGTATGTGGTAGATTAAATCATGTACCTAACATGGACATGATCTTAATCTTAATCTGCATTCCTATGAATGTGAACCCATTGTAAATAGGACCTCTTGAAGATGTTATTTTTAATTAAGGTGTGGCCAAGTGAATGA
Source organism: Tamandua tetradactyla (assembly GCF_023851605.1). NCBI lineage: Eukaryota > Metazoa > Chordata > Mammalia > Pilosa > Myrmecophagidae > Tamandua > Tamandua tetradactyla. Next base: position 39,054,185 of record NC_135351.1, read on the forward strand.
GGATGAGTCTTAATCCCTAACACTACAAGCCATAAAAAGAGAAGAAACCTGAAGCCAGAAGTCAGATAAGGCCACATGCAAAGGAGCCAGCGGTCAGCAGAACCCAGAAGAGCTAAGGAAAGGAGAGGACATCACCACGTGAAAGAAGTAGAGATACAAGCCAAGGAACCCCAAAGATTGCTGGCAGCCAACGTAAGAATGCTACAGTCTTCAGGGAAAAAGCAAACCTTACTGATATCTTGATTTTGGACTTCCAGCCTCAAAACCATGAGTCAATAAATTCCTCTTGTTAAGCCCAAACCAGTTTATGGTATTTATTTTAGCAGCTCTGGCAAACTAGGACTTCATCATTTAGTCTTGTATTTACTGTTTCTCAATTTTTCTACTGAGATATAATTTACATACCATAAATTCACCATTTTACGGTGTATAATTCAGCATTTAGTCACAAGATTGTGCAACTGTCAGCACTATCTAATTCCAGAACATTTTTCATCACTCCCCAAAGAAACCCTATCCCTATGCCCCCACTCCCAATGCATACCCAGTCTTAGTTTTGCCTAAGCTACAGATGGAAAGTGACTTCTGATTCTTACAATGCCTTCAGTGGTAGTGATTCTTTGGTGTTCCATACAATTCAGTTATTGCATCTGCCTCTGACTTAGACCTGTGACCTTCCAGTCACAGAGCCTCTGTATCTGTGAAATGTCTGTCTTGCCATGGAGAACTTAGAGAGAATCAAATAAAACAAACACTGAGAGCATTTTGAAAAAGAAAAAAAATACACAAATATCAACCATGGTTTTGGAGGCTTGAAGGCTCGCTTCCTCCTGGGTTCAGTAGCATTCTGGGGTTAGCGTACCACAATCCTTGGGTTTCCTTGGCTTTTATCTCTATCTCATGTCACATGGCAATATCCTTTCCTTTCTCTTCTTGGTTCCTGCTGACTTCTGGCTTCTCTCTGTGGTCTTCTCTTCTTGGCTTCCAGTTCTTTGTCTTGATAAGGGATCTAGTAATCCAACCTTTTTCAGTTGGGCTCCACCTGAATTTAAAATAACATCTTCAGGAACTCCTGTTTACAATAGGTTCATACCCACAGGAATGTGGAGTAAGATTTAGGAAATGTCTATATTAGGGTAAAAAATTCAATCTCCCCTCTGGCTCTGGCAGCCAATAATACACAGTCTATCTCTATGGGTTTGTGTACATTAGAGATAGAATCATACCATATCTGGTCATTATCTGGCCTTTTCAATGTATATCTACTACATTGTATGGATATACCACATTCACCATGTTTGTCCATTGTTTATCCATGGTTTATCCACACCACCATATTTATCCATTCATCAGTTAAGGTATACTTCAGTTTACATTTTCCATAAATAAGGCTGTTATGAACATTTGTGTACTAGTTTTTGAGTGAAAATACATTTTCAGTAATCCTGGTTATATACATAGGAGTGTAATTGCTGGGTCATATGATGACTCTATGCTTAACTATTTGAGGAACCGCCAACTTGTTTTTCACAGAGGCTGTGCTATTTTATGTTCCTGCTAGCAATGTATGCGTCCCACTGTCTCCACATCATTAGCAAAACTTGTTATTTTCTCTTTTTTATTATTTTAGCCATCCTAGTGAGTTGGAAGTACTCATTCATCCTAATAACTAATGACATTGAGCATCTTTACATGTGCTTGTTGGCCATTTGTCTAACTTCTTTGGAGAAATATCTATTCAAAAAGTCTTTTTTTCCACATTTAAAAAATTGGGTTATTTGTCTTTTTATTGTTGAGCTGTAAGAGTTCTTTACATATTCTGATACTAGATCCTTCTCATATATGATTTGAAAAGATGTTTTCCCAGTCTGTGGGTTGTCTTTTCACTTTCTTGATGGTATCCTTTGAAGCCCAAATATTTTTAATTTTCATGAAGTCCAATTTATCTACTTTGTCTTTTGTTGCTTGTGCTTTTTGTGTCAAATCTAAGAAAACATGTAACTCAAGTTTACAAAGACATAAGCCTTTGGCTTCCTCTAAGAGTTTTATCATTTTAGCATTTATGTTTAGGTCTTTGATCCACTTTGAATTAATTTTTTGTATATTGTGTGATGTTGAGTACAAATTCATTTTTTTGTTGCTGGATATCCAATTGTCTCAGCAGTATTTGTTAAAAAGATTATTCTTTCTCCAACTGAATGGCCTTGGCACTCTTGTTGAAAATCAGTTGATGATAGACGTATGGTTTTTATTACCGGACTCTCAATTCTATTCTGTTGAACTATATGTCAATCCTTATGCCAATACCACATTGCCTTGATTAGTGTAACGTTGCAGTAAGCTTTGAAATCAGGAAGTGTGAGTTCTTCACCTTTGCTCTTTTTAAAGACTGTTTTGGCTATTTGGGGTCCCTTGCAATTCTATATGAATTTGAGGATGAGTTTTTCATTTCTGCAATAAAGACAGTTGGAATTTTGATAGGGATTGCACTGAATCTGTAGATCATTTGGGGGGTTACTGACATCTTAACAATAAGTCTTCCAATTCATGAGAACAGATGTATTTCCATTTGTTTAGGTCTCTATTTTTACAACCATATTTTGTAGGATCCAGTGTAGAAGTCTTAACACTTCTTTAGTTAAATTTATTCTCAAGTATTTTGTTTTTTTTTTGATGCTATTGTAAATAGAATTGATTTCATTTTGGGGTTGTTTGCTGTATTGATCCTGTATCTAGGAATCTTGCTGAACTTGTTTATTAGCTCCAATAGCTTTTTTTGTGGATTCTTTACAGTGTTCTATCCATATCATGCCATATGTAAATAGAGATAATTATACTTCTTCCTTTCCAATCTGGATGCCTTCTATTTTACTGCCAGGTTACATGCTGAATAAAAGTAGCAAGAGCAGGCATCTGTGTGTTTTTCCTGGTCTTTGGGAAAAAACTTTTAATCGCTCACCATTAAAAATGATTTAGCACTGCGTTTTTCATAGATGCCATTTATTGGGTTGAGGAAGTTCCCTTTTACCCTAGTTTGCTGAGTGTTTTGTTTCTTTTTTAAATCATGATTGGATATTGTCAAATGCTTTTCCTGCATCAATTGAGATGACTGTCTTTTTTCTCATTTATTTATTCTATTATTGTGGTGTATATATTGAGTTTTGCATCTTGTACCAACCTTGGATTCCTGGAATGTATCCACTTAGTTATGGTGTATACCCTTTTTCATATTTCTTGAGAGCACAGATTTTACTTTTACTTCTTTTTTTATCGCCCAAATCACTTATAAATATTCCTGTGTGAATACCACTGTACATGTCTTTTGTTTGAAAATAAGTACCCTTTTTGTTGAGTCTATACGCAGGATGGAATTGCTACCCTAGAAAGTCTTTATAAGGATTTTCCCTAATCATAACAATAGAGACAATTATATATTTTAAATGAATAATTCAGCTTTCCATGGGTCTTTAAGTATCATGATTATTATTTTTCTTATTCCCGGAGCATGTAATTTCCTAAGTAAAACTATTTTAATCTAATTTTATGTCTTATTCTTTGTCTATAACTGTACTGTCTGATATGGTCACAACTAGTAGTATAAAGCTATTGAGCACTTGGAATGTGTTGTAAGTGTAAAATACACACCAGACTTTTGTACCAGGTGGTACAAAACAAAGAATATAAAATATCTCAATAATGATTTTATTTTATTTTTATTTTTATTATTTTTAGGTGCATGGTCCGGGAATTGAACCAAGGTCTCCCGCATGGAAGGCGAGCATTCTACCATTAAACTACCTGTGTACCCCTCGAAAATAATTTTTAAATATTCATCACATGTTGAAATGATAATGTTTTAGACATGTTGGGTTAAATAAACTATATTATTAAAATTAATTTCATCTGTTTCATTTCTTTATTATGTGCTACTAGGAAATTTTTAACTACATGTTGGGCTCACAATTTTATTTCTATTGGACAGTGCTGGTTTATAATAAGTAATTAGAGAAATACAGAAAAATTGTCTTAACATTTTATATGTCCATACTGTAAGTTTCTTCTGACAAAGTTCTTGCTTTAAGCTACATTGCACCCTCCAGTCCTGGCACATTGCTGCTGGCTCATCTTTGTTATTTCATAAAGACATCTTAACTATTCAATAAACTTCATTTTTTCCTTTTTAGTTTAAACTTCCTCATTGTTTAGCTACATGATAACAACAACAACAAAATGGCAAAAGCCTGCACGGAAATCAAAGGATTATGAATTGGGTATTGAAAATATTGGTTGTTTAATTTAAAAAATATTTATTTCATCAGTAACAAACCTCTTGAATTGTCATTCTCTGTAGATTAAGATGAAGATTATGCTGTACTCATTACAGCATACTGTATCAACATTTTTAAAGAATGAGTACATTTTCATATATTAATATGGATTTTATTTGTTTAGGTGAAATAATCTATTTCTGTTTTTGTATTTTGGCAGAGAACTGTGAAACACTAATTGCCCAATTCTAACAGAAGTGGCACTCTCTGAGGTATTATTCCTTTCACTGGGTAGCATCTGACCCTAGAACTGTAATCATTACCTCCTGCTGAAGTAGCCAGGTCTAACTAGGAGAATTGCTAAATATGGGATTTTTTCCTGAATTATTATTTCTACATTATGTAGACTTCGAAAGATAAAAAGTAAACTTACCAGCTTTCTTTTGGTGAGAAAAAATAGACCTCAAATGATCTTGGAGTGGTCTTAAATTTTACCTGACAGGGTAGGTTAGGAGTGAGGCACTTACATGAAGCAGGTCTTTGCTGACCACTAATTTTTCCTTTGTCTGAGACAGAAACTTGGAGGCAAGGTGAGGCGACAGGTGTTAACTATAAAAGGTAACTGGAATGCAAATGGGGTGGACCTACCCAGTGTCTTTGGGTGCCTGCGCCCATATCCCTCCGGGGAGCAGGCCATTGCTGCTTCCTTCCTCCACCGGGACTCAGCTGCCCTCGGATTCGGCCTCTCCCGCTGCGCCCCCACCCACCTCTTGCCCCGCCTCAGGGCTCCTGCCTTCTTAAGTGTTTGCCTTACTGGAGGCTCATTTTGGACCCTCCTGCTTCACGTCCTCTCTGTTTCTGCCTTTCTATCAGAAGGTTCATTTTCTGTGGTCTCCATTCCCAATTTCCTAGGGAGACTCCGATTGGCTTATCTAATTATGGGGGTACCGGGTCACCTCCTAGGACGATGGCCAGTTTAGGGACTGTGTGCTCTAGGGTTCCTGGTCACCCCCAATCCAGTTAGCTCTGGGCGGACGTTTTTAGCTAGTTTGGCAACCCCTGCCCTAGGAATAGTTTGGGTCAGTTTTCTCAGAAGGGCCTCGGGCACGGCAAACTCTTGACACACCCAGCGATTAAAACCACAGTGCCCCAAATAAAGGGCCCATGAGTAAAGTGATTGACGTTTGCAATTAAATGTAGGAAATAAGGAATGCAGGAGGGAAAGAAACCTACACTAATGTAGGATCAAGAACTGACTGCCTAAATAAATGCTCTTCGCGGTAGAATAAACTGGTTTGCAAGAAGGCGTTTTGTTTTGCACATCAGACAATCGCGACGTCATTCCCCGGGGTGTCCGGCAGTCCCGGGCTCCGCTCTTCCAAGGAGACCTCAGTATTGGGCACTTCGGGGGCCTTTTGGTTTTCGTTCTGGGGGAGAGGTCCTGGCAGGCAGTCAGCGTCCGGGACTTGTCGCGGACGTCCCGGGGACCCCGTGGCTCCGAGGTGCGCGTGGAAAGGTGGCGGGCAACGAGGCTCTGGGGGCGTCTTCCCGGAAGCGTCGGGCGCCCGCCACCTGCCTGGGGGCTGCCTCCTTCCCGGGCTCCACTCCCCACCCGCTCGCCCCAGGGAGTGTGGGCGGCCCCTTCCTGAGCGCTGAAACCCCGACTCCCCCCGCCCAGCGCGTCTCCGTGCCTCAGGCACTTCCTTCCTCCGCCCTTCCTCCCCAGCGCTTTAAGAAGGTGGCCGTGGGACCGCAGCTCTTGCGCTTCCCACCCGAAGACTCCGAGGCGGTGAGTCCCCGGGGAGGTACGGCCAGGTAGGGGGGACACCGGGACTCTGCGGCCGGGACCCGGGGGTGCCGCTCGCCTACGCGTCACGGGGAGACCGTGACCGCGGGGCGCGTCCCGCAGAACCTGGTGCGGAAGGGCTGGGGCTGGGGCCCCGAGGCTCGTAGGTGCTCCAGGCGGTGGACGCTGCGGCCCGGGGCTGGGCATTGCGCTGGGAGCCCCGGGGGGAACCGGGAGGGACACTGGGGGCTCGGAGCGTCCCGCGGGGCCCCTCGGCGTCGCGGGGTTTGGGCGCACCGACAGCGAGTGGCGGAGACAAAAGGCCTCCCGGCCGCAGCCCTTTCCGGGGAGGCACTCAGAGCTCCCCGTGCGCCCCGGGCGGGGGTCGGCCCCGTGATCCCAACTCTGCACCCGCGCCGGGGTGGGCGCGGGGGACGAGGGCGTCCTGCGGGCCACCTTTCCGTGAGGGGTCCCAGACTTGGCGCCGGATGACCAAATAAGGAGTGTGCGCACGCGGGAGGGAGGAGGGCCAAGTCACCCTTGGCCCTGCACCGACCTCGGGGCCCTGGAGGACGCTGCCCCTAGAACCCAGCCAGAGTGCACGTGGGCGCCTGAGCCCGCAGGTCCCCGCGCCCCAGGGCGTGATTCTCTTTAGACCTGAGAACATCTCCCTGTGTTGCTCCCCAACTGTGAAAATAGCAGCTCCAGGAAAGTCCTTAAATATTCCTGTGACTCATTGGATGGGGAGCCTTGGACACGCCGCCCTCTTTGTGCTTCCCACGCGGGGTGCCTAATTCGCTTCTTCACGGGGGGCGGGGCCGTCACCCCCACCTCTCCCTGCGGGTCCCCGCGCCAGGTGCCCGCGGCTGGCAGGCTTCCGCTTCCTGTTAGGATTCCAGCCCATCCCGGCCGGGGCGGCTGTCTTTCTCCCTTGTGGGATGTCAGGGGCCTTCCAAAGACTATGTGGCTATTGGTATTTCCCCCCTTTGTCCTCCTTCTCCATAAACAGATAGATAAAATCTGCCAATTTACGTATGCTTGCAATAGCTTCTGAAGCTGAAGAGCTGTTATTTTCCTCCCTGTCCGGGTCAGGGAGGGAGACTTTCTTTTTTTGTAAGTGTTTTGCCTTAGTAAGTTCTCAGCATGTAATATTTCATACAAATACAGCTCATTTTGTGTTTAGTGCCATTTGCATAATCGGCAAAGAAGGAAGAGGAGGAGAGGGAGGAGGGGAGAAGGAGAAGGTGGAGGGGGAGGAGAGAGAGGGAGGAGGAGGAGGGGGAAAAGGAGGAAAGCAAAGCCAGAATGATGTGTTAGAATAGCAATAAGTTGTGGGGAGTTAACCTTTCAAAGCCTTAGTTTCATCATCCATAAAATGGCCGGGTTCTTAGGAGGAAATGAATTAACAGGAGTCTGAAATCAAGATGTTGGCTGGGCGGTGCTCCTTCTGAAGCCTCCAAAGGAGTTTCCTTCCTTGTCTCTTCCAGCTTCTGCTGGCCCCAGAAGTTCCTTGGCTTGTGGGGGACAGCACCCCAGTGTCTGCCTCTGTCTTGGCATGTGGGCCTGTGTCTCGGTGTCCAGATTTCCCTCTTTTGGACTTTGCCCCCGCCCTAGTCCCGTGTGACTGCATCTTAACGTGATTACATCTGCAAAGCCCCATTTTCCAAATCAGGGCACATTGGCAGGTGGATACACTTTCAGGGGACACACTTCAGCCCGCAGCAGGCTCAAGCAGTACCAAAGGCTGGATTTTTCTTTGTTTGCTTTCTGCACACGAAGTGGCTGTTTGTCATACCAGGGGCTGTCAAATCACATTTAGAACTCAGGGCTGACGTCTGTGGTTCTGGATGGGCTCATCTAACTTGTTTCGGTTTACTAAAGTACGGGAGTGCAGTATACCAGAAATGGGCAGACTTTTTCAAAGGGGATTTATTAGGTTACAAATTTACAGTTTTAGGCCATAAAAATGTCCAAAGTAAGGCATCAACAAGAGAATACCTTCACAGGCTGATGGCCTCCGGGGTGCCTCTTTCACATGGGAAGGCACGCAGCTACATCTGCTTGGCCTTCTCTCCTCGGTTGGTTTCAAAATGGCTCCCTCAGCTCCTGTGGGTCCTTTCAGCTTCTCCTGGGGCATTTTCTTTCTCTCTTAGCTTCTCTCAACTCTCTCCAAAATGTCTGTCCCATAGAGGACTCCAGCAAGTAGATGAAGACCCACCTTGAGTGGGCGGGGTTACATCTGCATGGAAAAAGCCTAAGCAAGAGGGCCTGCCCAACAAAAGATCTGCCGCCACAAATTGGATTAAAAGAGCATGGCTTTTCTGGGGGTCCATAACAGATCAAACTCGCACATACCTTATGCCCAAAAGCCTAAGGCCCTGAACCATACCTGGGCCCAGGGTGAAGCTCTACCCGAGCCACCTGCACCCGGCGTCAGGGGGGCAAGGCCCTACCCAAACAAAGTTAGGCTGCCCCTGCCAGGATGAGCAGCAGCTGCTGGGCAGGCAAAGTGGCAGGTGCCCACCAGGCGGACGTTAACAGGTTTTTTCCACTGTATTCTCATGACTTGGTGTTTGGGCCTTCAGGACACTGACTGTCCTTTAGGTAGGTGTTAGCTTTTTAATATCTCTTAAACTATGTCTTGAATATAATACTATAGACAGGATTTGATAACAGAGTTCTCAATATTTGGACACTATAATTTTTTATCTTGGGGACTTTTGGCTCCAATGCTATTCTGGTAGATGCACTTAATTTGGGTTTGCCTTTTATTGCAATTCAGACTTCTTAAATTATAATGCGCATACAAATAATTCAGCAGGTGGTGATGGTACTTTTAATTATTAACTGATAAAATATGGAGGCCCCCTATCATTGTCGTCTAAACAGGTGGCATATAGTCAAAGCTGACAGTGTTGTTTTATTTTTACGAGGTATCAGGAATTTGTTCAATCCGTCTGGATAAAGTTCTTTCTTCCATACCATCATGCCGAAGTAAATCATACCGGCAATCTTGCCTTTTTTTAGTGCCGTATTCCATTTGGAAGGCATATGATTTGAAAACAGACGGAATGGTGCAGCTTCTGCCCAATACTCCCAGTTTCTGATCCGGCATGGTTGTTTCCATTATAAATTTTTGCCTTCTTATGGGGGATGTCCTACTGAATCTGGGGCTGGAGGTGTGGGAGTTAGTCCCATAAAAGAGGGCCTGAGGAGGCAGTTTGTGCAAAGAAGGCTGGAGGGGAGAGGACAAGGGGCGTTTAAAGACTAAAAAGCATCCAGTATAGCTGCAGCCTCGAGTCCAAAGGTAGACGGAGGAGGCTGAGACGTGGGCCGAGCCCAGGCTGCAGAGGGCCTAGAGCCTGGGGGGGTCTCAGTTCACATCCCGAACTGGGCTCCCCATTGCCGCCCAGGTGTACCAAGCAGTGCCTGCAGAAGGAGAGGATGCCCTCCGTGTGGCCATCGTGGTGCTGCCCCTTGGCCATCTGCCTGCCTCTGGGGTCACGGCCAGCTCACCTTCACCTACCAGCTCAGTGCCGGCCTCCCGTGGGCTGCCTTCCCGCCTTTGCCTCCCTGCTTTTCTAAAAGCTCTTGCCCTGCCTGGAATGCCCCTCCGCAGTGCCTTGACCACAGAGCCACTGTAGCTTCCGGCTTTGGGCTCCTAGCACTAAGGGAGCACTTGTCACATTGCTGTATGTTCTGGGCTTGAACCCTCAGGGCTGGTCCTATGTGCTGCTCCTCTCTGTGGTTGGGGTGCCCAGGGAGCTCCCTGAAGAGGCCAAGCTTAGCATTGATGGTGGGTGCAGGGAGAAGGGCTGCATTCTCCCCAGTGGACAGGGAACCTCAGCGGGCTTTGCAGAGAGGGGTGATGGTAAGGACAGAGGGGAAGGGAGGATGCTCTAATGCCATTGACATTGCCCAAAGGTTTTTAGGAAGAGGGTGATAAATGTGATAAATGTGATAAATTTGTGAAAAAGTGATAAATGTGACCTGAAAAAAAAGAAGAGAGGGTCTTTCGATTTGGCAAGATGTGCTGAATGGGATGTAAAAATGGGAATATAATACAAACTCTCTTGTCTCCCAGGCAGCAATGAATGTGGATCATGAGGTTAACCTCTTAGTGGAGGAAATTCATCGCTTGGGTTCAAAAAGTAAGTATTCTGACACAGAAATGGTATTTTTTCATGATCTCACCTCCCTACAGGCAAGACTGCAATCTGATAGAAGCCTGGAAAGTGGGGTCCCAGGGCCCTGGGACACAGTGATGGCTGCTCAGCCCTCAGGTGTATCCCCTGAAATGGTACTTGGAGATGCAGAGCTGAGTTGTTGGGGTATTGCAATTCTGATGCAAACAGCGGTTGAGTTGTTTTCTATTATCTTTTGCGTGAAAAGAAAATTCCCGAACTACTTTAATCTAGCTGCAGTGAAATCTGGTAATTGAATCATGTCCAAATTTTAATGTGCTATACTATTAAAATTCATTTTTCTCTGCCTTAACTTGTATTTCTTTTACAAAATTCCAAATGACTAGGTTATTAGACTGAAATTATACCAAATAGTTATTTTTTTCAAATTCTTGAGTTTTGGTTTATTATAACTAAAATATACCATCCTTTACATAGGTTTATTGTAAGTCATCTTTTTATTCAGCTGCAAATAACAGCTACCACTTAGATAGTGACATGTAAAATTGGTGGGTGTCCTTTTCCTAAATTGTCATGAAAGTTACTATTATACTTGTAGCATTAGGTATTTGATATGTTTCCAATTATATATGCAAAAGATCGGAGAGCATTTTGAAAACAGCAATAGATACATTCAGCAAAAATTAGCATAATATAACTCAAAGCTTAAAAATTATATCATGTAAGAGAAAAACAGCTTTTAACAACAACTTCATGAGAATTGTGTTGTTACAATGTGATGATCCTTACTGATAGTTTTTTTTTTTTTAACATGGGCAGGCACCAGGAATCGAACCCGGGTCCTCGGGCATGGCAGGCAAGCACTCTTACCTGCTGAGCCACCGTGGCCCGCCCCTTACTGATAGTTTTTTCTGCGTATGAAACTCAAGACATACTTTGAAAGTCCCATTAAGCCCCTAATATTAAATGTCTTCTGTGTTAGTTTTCTATTGCTTGTGTAACAAATTGCCACAAGCTTCCTGGTGGAAAACAACCCAAATCAGTTATCGTGACAGTTCTGTGGGTCATAGGTCTCACTGGACTGAGATCAAGGTGAAAAGAAAATCCCTGAACTACTTTAATCTGACTGCAGTGAAATCTGGTAATTGAATCATGTCCAAATTTTTATTCCCTTCCTGAAGCTCTGGTGGAGAATCCATTTCCCAGCCCATTCCAGGTCTAGAGGCTGCCCACATTCCTTGGCTCATGGCATCTTCCTTCATCTTCAAGGCTGGTGACAGAGGATTGAATCCCTCTCATGTCCCATCATGCTGACCTCCTTTTCATGCAGAGGTCTCTTGGATAATCCAGGATACTCTCCTTATCCTGAGGTCCTTAATTTAATCACATCTGCAAAGTCCCTTTTGCTGCATAAAGTAACATAAATTCCCAGGGCCCTAGGATTAGGTCATGGATGTCTTGGGAGTTCATTATTTTGCCCACCCCAATCCCTTTCTGAGCTTCTTGAATCACTTTATTTGTATATCAAACCTTGGTAACAATACTGAAGTGTTCTAAGAAAAAGATATAAATTGGTAGAAACTCAACTTCCAGTGAGTGTAATTATCTAGTCAGTTGCTAGGTGTTTGTTGAGCATCTATATGACCAAGCACTGTCTAAGTACAACTGATACATGTTCCCTTACCTCAAGGATCTTAGTTGAGGAACACAGATAAAAACCATGAGGCAAGGCGGTTATCAGAAAGAATGGTCTGCCACATTGCTGCATGCTGACATTCAGCTCACCATGGTCCCAGAGAAATACATTGTGAAAGCTGCAGGAGTTGGGCGTGCTTAATTAAGCCTTGAGTCCCAGGCAGGGCTTGAAATTGTAGGGCAGGGACAAGTTGGAAGGACACACATGAACTGAATTTGGGGTGGGAATATATCTGATGTTTCTGGAAAACATTGAGGGAAGATATAATTGGCTTAGTTTCCAAATCAAGCAAAGGAACCTTCTTGTCTAATGCCATATTTCCCCCACTCACTTCACCATACCTACTTGATAGAAATTTGGGGTGTCTTATTTCAGGACTATTGCTTCTAATTGTTTTTCTTCCTGAAACCAGGGGGAGGGCAGGATAGCTGGGAAACCCTGAATGGTTGTAACTGACACTAAAGATTCAGGCCAAAACCCATTAGTCAGAATCTCTTCCCTACCCTTAGTGAAAGTCTTACAGACTTTCTTATCTTCCAGACAGTCACGCTGGGCCACAGGTTATAAAGTAGAGTAGGGGCAGAAGCAGGTTCTTGTCACTTGAATGATCCCTGGGACACTAGGAACAAAAATCACTCTCCTTAGAACCAAGATTACGAGGATGAGGAGACACTGAAAGCAAATACAATGCGAAGGGCCCTCGATAAGGAAGATCCGGTCTGTGGCATGTTATTCTTATATGACAATTTTATAAACAACCAGTCAGAATATGCCTACCCAATCCCTGTCACTATCCCCACCTCCCTTTATTCCCAGCCCATAAATCTCACCTAATTCTCAGATCGGAGAGACAGATTTGAGCTGCCTCCTTTCTCCTTGCTAGGCAACCTCACAATAAAACTCTTCTCAAAATCCTGGCGTCACAGTATCGGCTTCTCTGCGCATCAGGCAGCGAGCCCACTGAGCCGTAACTGCTTTTGGCAACCACGCAGGAACCCCAAGGTCTCAGCACTGCCTGCCCAATGTTTTGGGGTTCTGGTGTAGGGGAGGTGTGACCCCTCCTTATCAACTTGGAGTGGTGCCACCTGGACCAGTTTGCCTGGAGGCTCATCTATTAGGAGCCTCACTGCTCCAGACAGGCACTTCAAATGTTTACCACCACCTGCTGTTTTGAAGAAAGAAAAGGTTGAGGAAACAAGAGATTTTTGGTGAATGGCCACATATACGTGCCTATTCCATTGTCACATGGTTGTCTGGTAGGATTGTGGGTTAGAGTTCCACCCTTTGGAGTTCAATTCCCAGTTTTCAAAGGAGCAGGAAAGGTCTGTCATTGAGTTAAGTCCCAAGACCTATGAGGATTTAGTTGCGAAGAAATGCATGTCTTTCTGCATAGTTCTTGGGTTGAAACATAGCCAAACACTTTGTAATGATGGGAAATGTTAGTAGTATACCTGACTGTAGTCCTTTAGGATGTGTTTTACATATTTACATAATTATATTCAGTTCAGATCAATGAAATGGAAAAAAATGACCTTTTGTAACACAACATGACGCCAATATAAGTTAGAATTAGGGGAACAGTGGCTAGAAAATGGGTCCCTAAACTGTGGTTCTATCTTACAGCTGGTCTTGTATTGTAAGAGAGTGAGGAAATGGAATGAGATCTCATGTGTTGAAGCCTTTATGACCTTGTATGAAAATAAGAACTTGCAAGGAAAGTGCAAAATTATGGTTCTGTGGGAAGGGAATCAGGTAGTGCAGGCTTAACCGGAGTCACTGGATTCAGTTAAATCTTCAGTTAAACCTGTGCTGCAAGATTCTGAACTAGACGATGATCTGCTCCTACCACAGCTGATGCCTCCTTCAGTGCCCCCACCATATTGGGGGAAACTAAAATGAGACATACAGAGACCCCACTAACCCTCCAGAGGCCACCAATTTGGCCTTGTACTCTTCTTTGCCTGCTAGTCGAGGAGGAACGGTCTCCCCATCCCACACCTGACAGGGTGCTCAATTCGGCCTGGGGAATGCTCAATCCCAGACAGGGCAATTCCCACAAGTCAATGACTTGACTCCATGCAGGACTGGACAACCAAGGCAACCCTAAGCGGGTTTGTAGATGATACCTACTGCTCCTCTATATAATTGGAAGGATAATATGCCTTACCAAGATGACCTTAAAAGGATGGAGAATCTTTTTACTTTCACTTTGCTACTCAAAACCCCATCTGGGCAGATATTTGGGCCTTCTGAATACCCTCCTCAGGCCTGAGGAACGCAGGATGGTCTTTGAAAAAGCCCACCAGGAGACCAATAATCTACATGAGTTGCAACCCAGCATCATAGGCCATTCCAGGGTCAAGAAGCCTTGATGGGACCCAAATGAATCCCAGGGACTGAGCCAAACTAGATCATTATAAAGGATGCATCATCGGAGGGATTCAAAAAGGAGTCCCAAGGCCAAGAGTACTAAAAAGGTTCAGGAAATACAGCAAGGGCCAGAAGAAAACTTGTCCACTTCTCGAAAGGATGTTTGAGGCATATAGGTAATATACTGAACTAGGCCTGGAGGCTGGTCGACCTTCATCACCCAAAGTACTCCAGATATAAGGAGAAAACCACAAAAGTTGGAGTGGATTTTAGGAATGCCTATGACTCAGCTGGTTGAGATTGCCCTCAAGGTCTTCAATAACTGAAACCAGATCCAGGAGAGGAAGTGAAATGCCAAATCATGCTGCTAGCTGTAGCCCTAAACCACAACATGCCAAGACCAAGAAAGATCTTGATAAGTGAAGACAGGCGACCATGGGTAAGACCCTCACCCCCAGCCTAAAGAGCCAACCTGCCTTAGGGTTACAGTGATGTACCTGCTCCAAACAAGAAGGGCGCAGGAAACAGGAGTGTCCAAACCACCCAAAGGAAGGGGCGCCAAGAATTGCTGGCATATGCCTTGGCTCACAGAGTGGGGGCGGCCAGGACTGATGGGGCCTTGGGGCTGCCTTTCAACCCCACTGCTCACATCAGTATTTTCCATGAGGAAATAGTGAGAAGGAAACTCGGTGACTTCCTGGTAGACACCTGAGCTACTTTGTTTTAAATTAAAAACAAGACTTTCTTACTCCAAAGAGGGGAGAGAGCTCGGATTTCTGGGGCTATGACCCATAAACCTTTTCTACAACCTCTCAGAGGTCAAATGGGGGATGGTAATTTAAGACACAACTTCCTTTGTATGCCTGAATAACCTATGCCATTGCTAGAATAGGATTTATTAACCAAACTAAATGATCAGGTGACTTTCTCTTTGGAAAGAGTTAACATTGAGTTTCCTCCTGATCACGCATGTGTCCTTCAAGCTACCATACTACATTGAATGGAAAGACCTGACTTAAAATTTCAGAAGATATTTTCCTGAAGGTGAGTCCAGAGATATGGACTGACAGGCTGCTGGGGAGAGCCAGGACTGCTGAACCCATCAAGGTGAAAATTTGTCCTGATGCAAATACCTCTCATTTGAATCAGTACCCTTGAAAGGAGAGGCCAGGAAAGGCATAAAACCATTGATAGACGTTTTTCTCCAATATCAGTTAATTCGACCTTGCTGATCTTCATACAGTACTCTTATCTTGCCTGTTCAGAAGCCCAGTACTAACACCTACAGATGTGTGCAGAACTTAAGGGCAGTCAATCAAATAGTAGAGTATATTCATTTGGTGACACCCAACCTTTACATGCTGCTTACCTGGGAATTTCTGTTGGTTCACAGTATTAGACTTCAAAGATGCCTTCTACTGCATAACTCTGAGCCTGGGATCCCAACAACTATTTGTTTCAATGGGAGGATCCAAGAACAATATAAAGCAACAATATTTTTGGACTGAGCTCCCACAGGGATTTAAAAATGCCCCCACTCTATTTGGAGAAACACTAGCTAAAGCTTTTAAGAGAGCTTCAACTTCAGGAAGGACTATTATTACAACATATAAACAATATCTTGATTGCCAGTACTACCGAGGAAGCTTTCAGATCAGAATACTGTCCTAACTCAACTTCCTAGCACACCAAAGATACAGGGGCTCCAAGAAAAAAATCCCAAATCTCACAGCCTACAGTGAAATATCTAGGATTTTAGCGGTCAAAAGGGCAAAGGAACTTATTGCCAGACAGGCAAGAAGCATTACCTAGAGAACGCACCACTAGGAGACCGCTCCAAGTGTTCATAGGAATGGCCAGATTTTGCCGTGTTTGGATCCTAAACTCTGGACTTTAAGCCAGACTTCTGTGTGAGCCCTTTAAAGCAAAAGACAGTGAGCCCTCAGATTGGACTGCTGAATGCCAGCAAGTATTTTATGCTATTAAAGAAAAACTTTTTAACAGCACCAGTGCTTGGCCTCCCAGACATAAGGAAATCCTTTGATCTGTTTGTGCATGAGTAGCAGGGCATAAGGCTTGGGGTACTAATACGAAATCCAGGCAGTACAGGAAGGCCAGCTGCTTACTTTTCTAAACAATTAGACATGTTGATCCAAGGATGGCCTGTATGCCTTCGAGCAGTGGCTGCTACTTGCAACTTGTTGCAAGAGGCTGCAAAGTTCACTCTTGGGTAACCAATCAGAGTACATTCTCCTCACTGTGTGATATCCTTCTTGAACAAAAGGGGGATATTGGCTCACTTCTGGAAGACTAGAAAAGTACTAGGTCATATTGCTAGATAATCCTAATGTAAAATTGAAAGCTGTTTCTTCTTTAAACCTGGCAACCCTACTTCTCAGCACACAAGAAGAAACCATCTGTGATTGTATACAAGTATTTGAAGAAGTCTATTTTAGCTGACTGGACTTCATGGACCAACCCCTGAGGATTCAGCGTAGAAATGTTCACTGATGGGTGCAGCTTCATGGATCAGGAACTCTGAAAAGCTGGGTTTGCTGTAGTAAGTCTCCAGGAATTTCTAGAGGCAAATGCACTTCCTCCAGTTAAGCCTGCTCAGAGGGCAGAACTTTGAGCCCTCAACAGAGCCTTGCATTGGGGAAATGAAAAGAGTCACCACTGATATGACTCAAAATATGTCTTTTCAGTGATTTATGCACATGGAGAGGGGTATTAACCACAGGGAAGCAGGAAATTAAACCTGCAGAAGTCATATTAGCCCTGCTAGAGGACTTTATGTTATTACAAGAAGTAACAATTGTCCATGGTCTGGGGTATCAGAGAACTGATAGTTGGAAAGTGTTCGAGTTTGCTAGCTGCCAGAATGCAACACACCAGAGACGATTGGCTTTTAATAAAAAGGGGGTTTATTTTGTTAGCTCTCCAGAGGAAAGGCAGCTAATTTTCCACTGAGGTTCTTTCTTACGTGGAAGGCACAGGATGGTCTCTGCTGGCCTTCTCTCCAGACCTTTGGGCTCCAACAACTGTCCCTGGGGTGATTCCTTTCTGCATCTCCAAAGGCCTGGGCTGAGCTGCGAGTGCTCAGATGAGGAATGCTGAGCTGCTTAGGCTGTGCTACGTTGTGCTCTCTCATTTAAGCACCAGCCAATTAAGTCAAACGTCATTCATTGCAGCAGGCACGCCTCCTAACTGACTGCAGATGTAAATCAGCAACAGATGAGGTTCACCTACCATTGGCTCATGTCCACAGCAACAGAACTAGGTGCCTTCACCTGTCCAAGTTGACAACTGAATCTAACTACCACATGTCCACCCCTTGTCAACTTGGCAACTACTCACATCACCTTAAACAGGTGCAAAAAATTCTCTTCTGGCTGTGGACCTGTGAATCTCAGAACAAATTATCTGATGCCAATATGCAAAGGAGGATAAACACAGGATCCATAGGGAGAAACTGGAAGGAAAACCTGCAGGCAAACACCATTGGATTTCAAAGGCTGAAAGTCATTTATCCTTTGGCTTTAGAAAGTGGCAGTCCCACCCTTTCTGAGGGCCTATGCAGTGGCCTGCCTCTTTCCAAATCAACCTCGGGGAACATTGAGGAGACCACCTCTCAGCTCCACTCTCTCCAGGCATCAGGGCCATCCCTGGGCTCTCTGCCATTTCTGGGGCACACGCTCAACCCCTCCATGTGGTGTCAGCCAGGCTCTCCCGGTCCCCCAAGGAGTGTGCTCTACCTTCTCCAAGGCCTGAGGCTGCACAACTCTTCTACTGCAACAAGATAGGAGGCTCATCCTCACCTTTCAGGGTAAACTCACCCTCTCCATGTGTATGGGTGGGTCCACTCTCCTGGCCGAGGTTTCTTGGCTTCAGACCCAAGCTTCCATGGTCCTCACTCTGCAAACTCCAATTTTTCCCTTTTGTGTCCACCTTTGTCCAGGTTGGCAGTGGTTCCGTTTACACCAACAGTCTCTTCAAGCACTCCAGGACTTCTTCATCAATCTCTTCACAATTCCTCCAAAGTCTTCCCCTTAGCCATCCAAAACACCGTTCCAACATATCTGGTATTTGCAAACCGCAGCAGCACCCCACTCTCCGGTACCAAATTCTGTTCTAGTTTGCTAGCTGCTGGAATGCAACATACCAGAAATGGATTGGCTTTTGATAAAATGGGATTTATTTTGTTAGTTCTTCAGAGGAAAGGCAGCTAACTTTCCACTGAGGTTCTTTCTTATGTGGGAAGGCACAATGGTCTCTGCCGGCCTTCTCTCCAGGCCTCTGGGTTTCAACAACTTTCCCCGGGGTGAATTCTTACTGCAGCTCTAAAGGCCTGGGCTGAGCTGCAAGTGCTGAGATGAGAAATGCTGAGCTGCTTAGGCTGTGCTACGTTGTGCTCTCTCATTTAAGCACCAGCAATTAAGTCAAACGTCCTTCATTGCAGCAGGCATGCCTCCTAACTGACTGCAGATGTGAATCAGCAACAGATGAGGTTCATGTACCATTGGCTCATGACCACAGCAACAAAACTAGGTACTCTCACCTGGCCAAGTTGACAGCTGAATCTAACTACCACAGAAAGCAAAAGGAAATAATTTAGCTGAACAAGCTGCTGAATGAGCAATACAAACCCAAAAGCCAAACAATAATAACTTGTATCAACTCGGACTCACCTAAGCACCACTATAGTGGATTTGGACAGGGCTAATGAGTGGGAATTTTTTATCAGTCCCCAAAACCCCCAAAGAGGAATCCGGGGGAGCCACTAAAGAAAGGTGGATTTTATAATCAACAAGGTATCATACTAAGGCCTGAGCATTTCATTGAAGAAATCATACTTATCAAGGAACTCATTATGGAAAGGACTCCATGTACTGGTGGCTATGAAAGCTCATAATTGGCCTGAATTTGCAAAAGATAATTAAGAAGTAGATCAAATTTGCTTAATCTGTGCTAAAAATAACTCAGAACAGGACTCTCTCTTCCTGTTAGGGTACTTCAAACAAATGGAACAAGACTGGCAGGTAGATTGCACCATCATGGCAAAGACCAGAGAAAATATAAATACCTACTAGTGTTTGTAGAAACCTGCTCTGAATGAACAGCAGGGTAGAAGCATTTTCTTGTAGGACAGAGAAGGCTTCAGAAGACACAGGTCCTGCTGAAGGAAATTATCCCCGCTTTGGACTGTCATATTTTATATGGAATCACAGCAGGGGAGCTTTCATTGCTACGGTGACCCAGAAAGTAGCTGGAGCCTTTGGAATACATTGGAAGCCATACATTTCAAGGAGACTACAATCCACAAGGAAAAGAGAAAAGATGAATCATACTTAAAGACGACTGTAGCAAAAATCCCAACACACTAATTTAACATGGAATAAAGCATTGCCAATTGCACTGCTTAGGGTAAGAGTAGCCCCCAGAAGCAGTTTAGCCCTTAGGAAATGTTATATGGGAGACCTTTCCTTAAGACTAAGTTTTCTTCTAATCTAGCAAACAGCCACATTATAAAAGAACTAGATACTAAAAGTTGGGTATAATCATTAAGTGCTACTTTTAGTGCTGTTCACTGATAGGCCTTTAGCTGCCATATGTTTTCTACACATGTACATGTCGTCTGTATACATGCTGGGGACTGAGTGCTCCTTAAAACTTGGAAAAACAACACCCTGAAGGTCAATTACAGCCCTATTGGAGTGGATCGTCTGAAGTTTTACTGGTAATACTCTTCTGTTACAGGGTGCAAAACCATGGATTCACCATTCCTGGATGAAACGCGTGCCTGTTAACCTCCTTGACATCCCAGGCCGATCTACGGGAACCAGGAAACGGTCTCCACAGACAACGGGAATCAGCAAGACCAAACCTCCTGGACACTGGATGGGTCCATAATTATCTCGAAAACTTTATATCTTCAAAATACTCGCGTGAACCCATAACAAACCCGAAACTAATCTTTAAAAAGAAAAATCCACCAGATAAGTAGACTCAACGCTGGTGTCTTCGTCTGTGTCCGCCTGTTTTGTGACTGTTTTTTATATATTAATGAGCCTCTGTAAACAACCTGACAGGTTTAACCACTTTATTTGTAGTCATCATGACTTCTGCTTCAAATCCCCTCACCATGAACCCCATAAAAGTTTTAGGATCTGTCCTCCTCATTTACTACCTTTCTCCTCCAACCTTTAGTCATTCGCCTCCACATCCCTACCAGGCATCGGTTCAAAAAATAGCTGAAATCGCCAATAAATCTCAGTGTTGGTTCTGTCTACGCAACAACAACTCCGAGCCTGAGCCCACACTTATTGCCGATCCTGCCCCTTTGCAAGTCTGGCTTCTTCTCAATGGCTCTTGGAAAGACTATAATTCTTATTCGTGGGAAGGACCACTCACTGGGGAATGGGCTGAAATCATCTATAATTCAGGAACACCCTCATCTGCCGAATACCGGGGGGTCCCGATAGGTCATGTGAAAATACTTAATCGACACCTCTCACTTTGTGTCTATAATCCTGCTCGCAATCTCCGCTTATCATTTCTTCAAGGGAGAAACGAGCCTTCCACTCCCTCCCCTACTAGTCATCCAAGGACTAAAGCCACCCGACAGGTACCGTTGGGACATATCCCCACAAAATACTGCAACTTTACCCTAAAATACCGGAGCTGGGGGTTCAATCAGTCTAAGGCTGTCTTTAGTAACACCCCTCTTGAGTATTCAACTTACCCCTACCCCAACACTACTGACAATGAGGGACAGGCCTTTCAGTTTAATGGTGAACTTGTGCCCTTGTGGCCCTGCGCCACCATTAACTCCACTTACTACCACCAAACCCGAGGACCCCTCCCACAAGCTACCAACTCCAGTTATCCCCCCAGTTCTTACTCCTGGACATGGGTAGCCCAAGAAGTATTCTTTCCCAATACCTCCTACCGGGTGGATGTAACGAGTGGAAATCTATACCATGACATGTCCCTTGCTGGAGACTGCTCTTCTGACTCACAAGACATAGACAGCCCTGGTGACTACACTGGCATCGGCCTGTTGTCGCAACTCTTTGACTTGCTGACGTGCCAGCAGAATAACACCCGAGCCCCATGTGAGACGATGTGGATAAATGCTTCAGACCCGGACTCCCAGGTTTTTATGCCTCTGTCTTTGTCCTTAGAAGGCACAGGATATTTCTGGCTATGTGGAGACAAAATATATGTAGCACTCCCTTACTCCTGGCATGGAACCTGTGGCCTTGTCTCCTTAATGCCGGACATACATTATCGCAACAGACTTAACTCATCTCTAATCCTGAATTTAGGGTCTCTTACCTCCTACCAACTTTTCCCACCAAAACGACAGAAGCGCAACAACATCTTCAAGCCATTTGAGGAAAAGACAGGCACTGGCTATGCCATCCTGCATCAATTCCTTCCTAGTTATAGCTATGGAGACTTAGAAGCAGCCATCAGAAATATCTCGCTACAGATCTACAATGGGTTCCACCGTACTCGGTTCAGCCTTCTTGGATTACAAAGACAGGTGACACCTCTAGCAGAAATGGAACTCCAAAACTTAAGGGCCTTAGACACTATTCTTGCTATTGAAGGCGGCACCTGTGCCTTTCTTGGAGAAGAATGCTGTTTCTACATCAACGAGTCTGGGCAAGTTGTTCAGGATGCAACTAAACTCCGAGAGATCGCCACTTCGATCCAAAATCTGGGGCTCTCCAAGTCATCTTGGGATTACCTCACATCTTCTACTGGCCTTTCCTCTGGTTCCCTGAAAACTTAGGCAACCTCTGACCTATCCTACAAGGCCTATTAATCCTCTTACTCTGCTTGGACTGTTCCTCCTTTTCAAGTTAAGTTCCCAGCTGATGACTTGATGTTCCACTTGTTCCATTCACGTAACCAACCACAAATTACTCTCCCAAACAGCCTCTACTCTGGGGACCTGTGAGTACCTTCAACTTCATGCCAAGCAATTCCAGGCCTCCAGCCCCAAACGACACCCCTAATCAGCATGAAGCAGCCAGAGCGGTCATCGCCCCAAATCGTTCATGATTGAGGAATGTTAAAAACTCAAGGGGGGACTGAAACCAGCGTAGGAGGTATTGGCAGGAGTCCCTGAATTATTGTCATAACTAACACTCGGGAGTCAGGTCAAAACCCATTTACCAGGACCTCTTCTCCTCCCATAGTGAAAGTCTTCCCTGAACTTGTTTGACAGACATACTTGGCCACAGGTTATAAACTGGAACAGATGCAGAAGCAGATTCTTGTCACTTCAATGACCCCTGGGACGCTAGGAACAAAAATCACTCTTCTTGGAACTAAGATTATGAAGATGAGGAGACATTGGAAGCAAATAAAATGCAAGGGGTCCTCAACAAGGAAGTTCCAGTCCGTGGGCACGTTATACTCATATCACAGTTCTATAAACAACCAGTCAGAATATGCCTACCTGAATCGCCGTCACTATCCCCACCTCCCTTTGTTCCCAGCCCATAAAACTCCCCTGATTCTCAGATCAGGAAGACAGATTTGAGCTGCCTTCTGTCTCCTTGCTGGTCGACCTTGCACTAAAACTCCTCCTATTCTCGAAATCCCAGTGTCAGTATTGGCACATACATGTGTCTGATGGCACAGTATTGGGCAGCAAACCCATCAATCGGTAACATGCCCATGATTTGGATTTCCTCTGAGTTCTGTGAGTTCATGTTATTCTTTGGACTATTACTTGAGTAATTAAAGGTATATTTCCTAAGATTTATAGGATTTTCTTCTCCTTTAGAACTTTATCCATTTCAGCTCATTGTTTTATTGATCAGATTCAATTGCTTTTAAAATTCTAACTCCCCCCTCCACCTCTAGAACAGTGTTTTTTTTTCCTAGGGCAAACTGAACCTCTATTTCAAAATTAGCAGAAAATACTGTGAACTTTGCAGCTTTTCCAGGCTGCCTTGACTTATCACTTCCTGGGAGTTTATTGATTTGGGAAGCATGGCACATATGTTAACTTCTGTCTTGTTATGGTTAATTTTATCAGTTGTGTCTGGACTAACTTTGACTAATCTAGGATGTATGAGCTTAAGTTGAACACAAATTAATTTTTCTCTGTTTCTTTTTAAGTCAGATTCTTTAAAATCTTTCATTTTTCATCCACTGAAAGATTAAGTGGAGAAAGATTATTTGAAGGTTTAAATTCCTTCATTCAATAAATACTTCTTGACAACTAAATATGTGGAAATGAACAAAATTCCATCTCTCAGTCCTTCAGGGAGTCTTTGAGTAGCTGGTAAACAGAGAACCTGAAAGCCTGTGTTGGGAGGTGGTTAAGGGCATGGAATCTGCAGGCAGACTTGCAGGGAATGAATTCCAGTCCCTCTTTCTACTTGCTGCATGACCTTGGCACATTGCTAAACTTTGCTGTGCCTTTGTTCCCTTCTTTGATGATGATACTCTCTTTCAGTGATTCAAAGACATTATTTTTCTTTTTCAGTTTAAAATATCTGAAATGAGGATGCATCTTACAACTTTTGGTGTGCTATAGTTAAATTGGCAGTTCAACTGGAATATAATACAGTGATGCTTCTTGCAGTCAGTTGTGTCGCCTTTGATGAAAGGAGGATTGAGTTTTAATGACCATAAAATGTGTTGAACAGTTCAGGGAACAAAGCTCCAAAAATATTAGCTATTAATTACTATAAATTGATGGTGAGTGCTTTGTTATACTCAATTTTATAAGAAGAACTATTTACTCAACTGAGGAGATGCTGGAGAACCTTCTTAGGGAAGGTGAAATTTGAGTCCATTCTTGAAGAAAAAGAATTTAGCTAGGGAAAGGGGTCTGAGATGCTGGGTGATGGCTCAGTGTGGGCAGAATTAAGAAGGCAGGATTGTCACCTTGGGCGTCAGCAAGCAGTTCATTATGTTGGGATCAAAAGTTGTCTGGAGTGAGATGGTGGGTGTCCTGGCAAGAGATGGAGCTGGGACCTGTGAGGCAAAGGCTGCACTTGTTTTGAGGGCAATAGGGAGCCACGGAAGATGCAAGTGGTGGAGCACCAGTCAGGTCTGCATCTTCTAAAGTTTATTCCACGTTGGTTATTGTACACTAGTGTTGGGGACATCCTAGGGCAAAAACAGAAAGGGAGGCTGCTGGGGAGGCTCACAGTCATCCAGGTGAGAAGCAATTAGGGCTAAACCAGAGGATTGTTAGTAGGAGAGGCTGGAGCAGCAGAAAGCATGACGAGGACGAGGACAGTCACCTGGCCTGAGTGTCAGTTCTGGGGTGAGTGAGCAGGAGAATTCCAGGGTTGTGCCCAGATTTCTGCCTTGGGTGCCTTTTGAAATTTTAACCTAATTTGAATGTGGCTAAAAGGGGGAAATTTTAGGTTGTATATATGTTATTGGAATAAAATTTAAAAATAAACCAACCACAGGACTGTAAAACAGAAACATGGACTCTGGTTAATAGTGCAATTTTAACAATATTCTTTCATCATGTAACAAAGGAAACACTAATGTGAGGGTTTAGGAATAGGTGGATATATGGAAACTCTGTGCTTTCTGCATGTTTCTGTAAACCTACAGCTGTACTAATTAAAAACAAAAACAACCATTAACCTATTCTGAGAATTGACTTTGCAGGCACTCTGCAAAAGGGCTCCCCTGTATCATAGCTTTTCACCTTTGCACAGTGACCCTCCCAGGGGCTCTTTTACCTCATTCTGTGGATGAGGTGACCCAGCTGGGAGAGCTTGAAGGACCTGCCCAAGGGTGTCCCAGTAGCAAGTAGTTGGCCGAGTTGTCACCTGAGGTCTACTGGGTTGTGAAAAGTCCCACTTCCACATGAGAACTCGGCTGGTGCCAGGGAGATGTGGGAAAGCCCCCATTGCTGGCTGACCTGCTATGTCTCCTGCCCTTCTCCCCACACTGCTGCACATCTGCTCCTCTCGCTGCTGCACCGGGGGACCTTCCTTGGCCCACGGTCCCAAGTTCCCTGCTCCCTGCTGGAACGTCCAACCCGATGCCCAGCAGGTGGGACCTGGGGGGGGGGGCGGGGGGCAGCAGCACTGTGCATGGCAGCAGAGGCTGTGGAAAGGAAATCTCAGGTCACTTCTGCTTTTTCAAGGAAATGGTGTCAGCACCCACGGAAAAAGTAAGAATAAAGCAGCAGTACAAAGCAGTGTGTGCTCAAATGAGCCACAAAGACACGATGTCCTGCAGTCGGGAGGAGGGCATGCTGACTGCGGGGCCCCCGGGGAGGAGGCAGGGCCAAGCAATGGGGGCTTTCCCACATCTCCCTGGCACCAGCCGAGTTCTCATGTGCTTGCTTCTTAACAGAATAGCCACTTTTTGTTCCCTTCACTTTTTGAATATTTTATTGTGATAACACTTATATAACTCAAAGTTTCCTATTTTAACCACTTTCAAATGTACACTCACAGTGTGTGCAGCCATCGCTGCCATTCATTCCCAAAGCATTTTGCATCACCCCAGAAGGAAACTCTGTACCCATTAAACAATAACTTCCTATTTCCCCTCCCTCCTTAACCTCTAATCTTTCTGTGTGAATTTGAATATTCTAGGTATTTCACATAAGGGGAATCATACAACATTTGTCCCTTTGTGTTTGGATTATTTCACTTAGAGTAATGCTTTCAAAGTTCATCCATGTTGTTGCACATATCAGAACTTCATTCCTTTTTAAGGCTGGACAATGTTCCATCGTATGAGGCCAGGCCGCTTTTTGTTGATGTGTTCACCTATGGGTGGACACCCGAGTTGCTTCCATGATTTGGCTGTTGTGAATAATCTGGCCACGAGCATGTGTTTACCTTAATTTTTAGCATCTATGGGGAAAACTGACCTCCAAACAGGAGCATCTGGAGATTTTGTTAACTACGGATTTCTGGGCCCACAGTGGGGAATTGAGATTTGGTGAGCATATGTACTGTCCAGCCCCGTGCCTCCCAGTGGTTCTGTGCATGTTTGGAGCATCTTCAGGGAGGCATTGCTCCTTACCCTGGACTTCTCTTTTATTATTTTTATGGATTCAGCAACGAATGTAACAATTACAAAATCGAAATACAGAGAGAGCCAAATTTGTCCACGTTGGTCGTACTGGAACACATGAGCCTTTGGTGACTATTGGTTCTCTGCTGGTCTTTCTCCAGGTAACATGAAGGTTAAGAGGTGTGCAACCTTCGTGTTTATTCCATCACCTTTTGGATCTTGAAAGAGGCTACATTGGAGTGATGATTTTAGCTGTTTGTTGAAATGTTGGTTTGCCCATAGGTAGATGTTTATTAAAGATTTTGTAAATCTGCCACACATGGGGACAAGAAACAAACTTTGCCTTTGCTAACATTGTATTTTCTCAAATTAGATGCTGATGGAAAGTTAAGTGTGAAATTTGGGGTCCTCTTCCGAGATGACAAATGTGCCAACCTCTTTGAAGCACTAGTAGGAACCCTCAAGGCTGCAAAACGAAGAAAGATTGTCACATACCCTGGAGAGCTCCTTTTGCAAGGTGTTCATGATGAAGTTGAGATCATATTGCTGCAGGAATAATGGGGCTGTGTACATGTGCATACTGTATTGTTTTTTCTGTTGCTGGTAAACTGGATTGTTAAGTCAAAGGACAAACATGGGCATAATTAATGTATTTTTATAGAACTTTAAAACAATAGGAGACTTGTATTTTGGAAGTCTCTCCTTTTTGATATCTTGAAAGAAAATTAATGTATTACCCTATGAAATAAAACAACATCCATTATTTTTTCAGGAATCTGGTTAGAAAGCTGAGGCAATGAGGCTCTTTTTGGTAAACTTCAAAAGATATTTCCATTCTGTGTAAACAAGCTGAAGACTAACTCCCACGAGAAATATAATACATATATGCATTTGTAATAAAGACATGTAACTATCTTGAAACTGCCTGGTTTTGTCATTTAAGTATTTTATGTGCCTCTCAGAATCAAGGTTTTGTATCCAGAGGAAGTAATCATGGTAAAAGTTATCTTGATTTTAAGAAAAAATTCTTAAAACTTTAAATAATAGTGATGGGCAGCATGATAGTTGGATCCTACCAAAATTTATTTACATTTGATGCTCATTGTTTGCTTACCACCAGGTTTTGGGACATGTCAGAAAATGTAACCTAAAAACTCCACTTTCTAGTTGGACTAAGCAGACCCAAGTGACACTACACAAATGTGCTCAGAAACATATGGTGCAGCATGTCCAGAATTTAAAATGACCAGGAATATCGAAGAGGGTAAAGCAAAGAAAGCCACAATGGTCAGAGAAGGCACCAAGGGAGGCAGAATTTGATGAGCGTGAGGCATGGTTGGGACAGTGATTATCTGGAGGGAAGATACAGCAGGTGACAGAGAGGCCTGAAGGCAGAGGGATGTAAACTGGCAAGGCATGGCCTTGTGAGAGGGAAGGTATCAAGTTGACCAGAGGAGATTCAGGTTGGATGATGATGGCAACTTCTTGGAGAACCAAGGTGAGGAGTCTGAGCAGAAATTGGAGCAAGGATCTTCCACAGTGAAAGTGATGTTTAGCGAAGGCTGCTCTGGCAGTGATAATTCAGGTGGATTGCAGAGAGTGGAGACACAGACCAGCCAGCTAAAGCACTCCCAAGAATCTTAAGGGGTGGGGTTGGGAGTTAATGGAAGGACAAAGAAAGAGGTAAACAATGATCACATTTTAAAGGATATTGAAATTCTTTCATGAGGGCTCTTTCTATAATGGGTCAGGATCTCAATTCAAACCAATTTAAGCAACAAAAGAATTCACTTGCTAACATTTACTGAGTATTTCCTATACTATATTCAAACAACTTGATAAGGTAGGTACTGATATTATCTCCCACTTTTTAAAAAAATTTTTTTTATTAATCAACAAAAAAGAAGAAATTAACACAACATTTAGAAATCATTCCATTCTACACATGCACTCAGTAATTCTTAGTATCATCACATAGATGTATGACCATCATTTCTTAGTACATTTGCATCGATTTAGGAAAAGAACTAGCAAAACAGCAGAAAAAGATATAGAATGTTAATATAGAGAAGAGAATTAAAATAATACTAATAAAAAATATATATAAAAAAAGGAAAAAGAAAAAAACAAAAACAAAAGATACAAACAAACAAACAAAACTATATTTCAGGTGCATCTTCATTCAGTGTTCCAACATAGTTACATTACACTTAGGTATTATTGTGCTGTCCATTTTTGAGTTTTTGTATCTAGTCCTGTTGCACAGTCTGTATCACTTCAGCTCCAATTACCCATTATCTTACCCTGTTTCTAACTCCTGCTGGTTTCTGTTACCAATGATATATTCCAAGCTGATTCTCGAATGTCGGTTCACATCAGTGGGACCATACAGTATTTGTCCTTTAGTTTTTGGCTAGACTCACTCAGCATAATGTTCTCTAGGTCCATCCATGTTATTACATGCTTCATAAGTTTAGTCTGTCTTGAAGCTGCATAATATTCCATCATAGGTATACGCCACAGTTTGTTTAGCCACTCGTCTGTTGACGGACATTTTGGCTGTTTCCATCTCTTTACAATTGTAGATAATGCTGCTATAAACACTGGTGTGCAAATGTCCGTCTGTGTCTTTGCCCTTAAGTCCTTTGAGTAGATACCTAGCAGTGGTATTGCTGGGTCGTAATCCATTCTGCCAGTCTGTCTTTTGATTGGGAAATTCAGTCCATTAACTTTTAGTGTTATTACTGTTTGGATAATATTTTCCTCTACCATTTTGGCTTTTGTATTATATATATCATATCTGATTTTCCTTCTTTCTACACTTTACTCCATACCTCTCTCTTCTGTCTTTTCGTATCTGACTCTAGTGCTCCCTTTAGTATTTCTTGCAAAGCTGGTCTCTTGGTCACAAATTCTCTCAGTGACTTTTTGTCTATAAATGTTTTAATTTCTCCTTCATTTTTGAAGGACAATTTTGCTGGATATAGAAGTCTTGGTTGGCAGTTTTTCTCTTTTAGTAATTTAAATATATCATCCCACTGTCTTCTAGCTTCCATAGTTTCTGCTGAGAAATCTACACATAGTCTTATTGGGTTTCCCTTGTATGTGACAGATTGTTTTTCTCTTGCTGCTTTCAAGATCCTCTCTTTCTCTTTGACCTCTGACATTCTAACTAGTAAGTGTCTTGGAGAACGCCTATTTGGGTCTATTCTCTTTGGGGTGCGCTGCACTTCTTGGATCTGCAAATTTAGGTCTTTCATAAGAGTTGGGAAATTTTCAGTGATAATTTCTTCCATTAGTTTTTCTCCTCCTTTTCCGTTCTCTTCTCCTTCTGGGACACCCACAACACGTATATTTGTGCACTTCATATTGTCATTCAGTTCCCTGATCTCCTGCTCAAGTTTTTCCATTCTTTTCCCTATAGTTTCTGTTTCTTTTTGGAATTCAGATGTTCCATCCTCCAGTTCACTAATTGTAGCTTCTGTCTCTTTAGATCTACCATTGTAGGTATCCATTGTTTTTTCCATTTTTTCTTCTTTGTCCTTCACTCCCATAACTTCTGTGATTTGTTTTTTCAGATTTTCTATTTCTTCTTTTTGTTCAGCCCATGTCTTCTTCATGTCCTCCCTCAATTTATTGATTTGGTTTTTGAAGAGTTTTTCCATTTCTGTTCGTATATTCAGCATTAGTTGTCTCAGCTCCTGTATCTCATTTGAACTATTGGTTTGTTCCTTTGACTGGGCCATATCTCCAATCTTCCGAGCATCATCCATTATTTTCTGCTGGTGTCTGGGCATTTGATCAGATTTCCCTGGGTGTGGGACCCGGCTGGTTGAAAGGTTTTTCTGTGAAATCTCTGGGCTCTGTTTTTCCTTTCCTGCCCAGTAGGTGGCGCTTGTGGCGGTCGTCTGTCTGCGGGGCAGTCGGTCCGGGAAACCGCGCGTGGGGGGGGTGTCGCCGGCCGCCGCGGCTTGGGGGAGTGCCGGTCCAAATTGCCCAGCTGGCCCGAGACGCCAAGCGTGGCAGGAGGGCCCCGCTATCCAACGTTTCCAGTCAGACCAGGGAGCCACGTGCGTGGAGGGGACCCCAGTCGCCAGCCGCCCCGGCCGGAAAAATGCGTGCCCCTCGGGTATCTCACTGCAGCGGATTCTCCCTGCCCGTTCAGCTGTTCCAGAATGGGGTACGCTGTCTTTTTGGTCTCTGTCGTGGCTCCGGGAGCTGTTTCGTATTGTTTCTGTTTCTTTAGTTGCTGTTCTGGAGGAGGAACTAAGACCCGAGCGTCTTACTAAGCCGCCATCTTCTCCGGAAGTCGTCTCCCACTTTTTTTTAGACAAGGTAAGAAAGACACAGAAGTGGAAAGTAGCTTGTTCAAGCTCACCTAACTAGAAAGTGGAGCCAAGGCTTGAAATTTGATGCATACACATTTCCATGCTGATGGGAAGTTACGTGGGAAATTTGGGGTCCTCTTCCAAGATGACAAATGTGCCAAGCTCTTTGAAGCACTAGTAGAACCCTCTTCAGAGACAGGATGGTCTTCAGGCATGGCTAGCTCCAGGGATTCCATCAAAACGGGCTGCTTTCTGGGCAGTGTGATGGGGGCGCAGCAGCAGAGTTCTCTCCTGCTGTGCCAGAGACCAGGGTTTGATTCCTGGTGCCTGCCCATGTTAAAAAAAAAAAAAAAAAAATGTCCTGCCTTTCAAAGTTGCCTCTGGTACCTTCTGTATGCCTTCTGTATTAGAGTTCTCTAGGGAAACAGAACCGACAGGAGGTGAGGTATCTGTACATATGACGAGATTTTATAAAATTGTCTCATGCAACTGTGGAGATGCATGGGTCCATGTTCTGTAGGGCTGGCTGCAAGCTGGGAACTCGGATGAAGGTTTTCAATGAATTTCCCAGGAGAAGCTGTCTGGCTGAATTTGAGATGAAAATTTTCTCTTCTGACTGCTGAACTCATCACTTTTCCTTTTAAAGCCTTCAACTGATTGGATGGAAACACCTTTCATTGTAGAAGACCCTTCTGTTTAGATCATACTTACAATCAGCTATAGATTCAATCAATTCACTGATGATTTAAGTCCAGGAAATGTCCTCACAGTAACAGTTAGGCCAGTGCTTGCCTAACCAGGTAACTGGGCGCCATCACCTGGCCAAGTTGACACATGAACCTGATCATATCTGCGTTTTGTTGATCTCATTCTATTCCCTAAATAGGCATCCTCCATATGGCTGGGAAGATGTCTGCTGGTAGCTACAAATTCACGTATTCCCAGATATGTAATCTTAGTAGACAGAGAATTTATTATAATATTTAATAATGAATCCCAAGAAAGGAACTCTAATTGGCTCTACTGGTAGGACAAACCCACCCCTTCCCAATAACATTTACCAAGAGGATGACACACTGAGCTGGTGGACTAAGGTTGCATGCTTGTTTCTGAGTGTGAATCGGGGGATGCTGTGCTTGACAGCACCATCTCCTGTAGGAGAGGGATGGGTTTCCCAAAGGAAGCGGTTCTTGGTATATAGAAACAACAGAGGTTCACTATTGATGCAGAAAACTTTTTTTATTTTGGGTGCATGGTCCAGTAATCAAACCCGGATCACCCTCATGGAAGGTAAGCATTCTACTACTGAACCACCCATGCACCCCAGGAAACCTTCTTTTAAAAAATATTTTTATTGAGAAATATCCACACACGTACAGTCCAACCATATTATACCATCAATGGCTCACAATAACATCACATAGTTGTATATTCTTCACCATGATCATTTTTAGAACATTTGCATCACTCCAGGAAAAAAAAAAGAACTCATACATCCCCATACCCCTTACCCCCCCTTTCATTAACTCAGTATTTTAATCTACCCAATTTTTACCCTTTATCTCCCCCTATTATTTATTTTTTAATCCTTTTTTTTTGTTACTCATCTGTCCACACCCTGGATAAAAAGATTATCAAACACAAAGTTTTCACTATCACACAGCCACATTGTGAAAGCTATAGAAATACAGTCTTCCTAAGAATCAAGTCTACTGGAACACAGTTCAACAGTTTCAGATACTTCCCTGTAGCCACTCCAATACACCATAAACTAAAAAGGGATATCTGTATAATGCATAAGAATAACCTCCAGGATAACCTCTTAACTCTGAAATCTCTCAGCCACTAAGATTTTATTTTGTCTCATTTCTTTCTTTCCCCTGTTGGTCAAGAAGTTTTTCTCATTCCCATGATGCCAGGCCCCAGCTCATCCCTGAGAGTTGGGCCCCATGTTGCCAGGGAGATTTATACCCCTGGGAGTCATATCGCATAGTGGGGAAGGGCAGGAGTTCACCTGCCAAGTTGGCTTAGAGCCTGGGGCCACCTCCTGTGCACAAAAGAGGTTCTCTGGGGGTGACTCTTAGGCATAATTATAAATAGGCTTAGCCTCTCCTTTGCAGGAATAAACTTCATAGGGGTTAGCTGTTAGGTCGGGGAATGGGGGAGGTCACTGCAGCTTGGGCTGTGGGAGTCATGTCACCCGTCCCAACATGGCTGCTGGAATGAGGAAGTGAACCTTTGTAACAAAAGCACTTGTGAAACAACCACTTAATCCTCGACCCCCTTACTTAGTGTGCCGCCCTTCTGGGTGTCACCTGACCCCTTGCTTAAAACCCTGCCCACACCAAGACCCAGAGAGGACTCACCTTTCTACACTTTGGGTTTGGTGAGCTCTGCCTGGGAGAGCAGCAAATAAAGCATGCTCACTTAAAATATCTTGATCTACCTTCTTTCTTTCTCTTCTCACTCTTTTGCCTCCTAAACCTTGCATTAGCCCCAAGATTGAGGGCTCAGTCTATTGATTTGGTTGTCCCCACTGCTTGAGAGAATATCAGGGATTCCCCTGATGGAGAAGTTGAATACTTCCTCCTTTCTCCCCAGCCCCCCAAGGGACTTTGCAAATACTTTATTTTTTTAATTGACAAACCAAAACAACATACAAACACAAACATTCTTAACATACAAACATTCCATACATGGTGTACAATCAATGGCTCACAATATCATCACATAGTTGTGTATTCATCACCATGATCATTTTTGCAAATACTGTTTTATTCTCCACCCAAATTACTCTGGGTTATATCAGGGCTTCACATTAACCTGTACAAACCAACAAGATCTTATGCCCTATTCAAGATTTCATGTACTTCTTATCATATTCAACTAAACTGACCATATAAATTAAATTGGGTAATGTGCTACCAAAAATATAAATTTTGCATGAGATAAACATCTCTTCCTTTGGTCTTGCATAGAGGTTGAAGTTTGAAAATATGCGCCATATCATCCTTTACCCTGTATTCTGATTTACCTTAGTCCTATCCAGATCAGCTTCATGAAAAATTTGATCAATTTTTCAGCATTTTTAATGGTTGCTGAATGGGGTAATGCAGACTTTCAGAGCTTCAGTACTCTGAGTCTCAGGTGTCTCATAAATATCCAGTTTCAGAAAATGACCAACTTATATACAAATAGCTCAGTATCTCAGAATTTAGAAATATCCATTACAACTCCTAAATATTTGTGACTGCTATAAGAGCTTACAATCTAGGACCCTTTACAATAGGCCCCAACCTGATAATCCATACTCTCGACTTCAATTCTCTGAATTTGTTTATTATAACTAATCCATATGAATGAGGCATGATAATATTTGTCTTTTTGTTTCTGACATTTTATTCAACATAATGTCCTCAAGGTTCATTCACCTAGTTGCATGCCTCACAACATCATTTCTTCTTGTAACCACTCAGTAGTGTGTTGTATGTATACACCATAGTTCCCCCTTCCATTCCTCAGTCATTGTACCCTATGGACACCTCTATCCATTGGGAATCGTGAACACTGTCACCATAAATGCCAATGGAAAAACATCCATTTGCATCCACACTCTCATGGGGTTGCAATATCATCTGGCAGCCCCACTCCCATACTCCTGTGGAACCACCACATTGCCCTCCAGAGAGGTTGCACTTTTCATTTCCCTACCAACAGTGAATAGGTGCATCTTTTTCTCCACATTTTCTCTAGCACTTGTTTCTGTTCATTTTTAAATAATTTTATTCACACATCATACAATCCAATTTAAGTAAATAGACATGCCTTCACCACCATAATCTGTATGAAGACATTTCCTTTTCTTCCATACCGCTCCCCCATGCCTCCCACTTGCTGACATTTAGTTTTGGCATAATGGCTTTGTTGCATTCAGTGGAAGCATATTACAATGTTATTGTTGACTATAGACCCTAGCTTGCATGGACTGTACCTTTTCATGTATGCCATCTGCAGTAGTTAGATTCAGTTGTCAACTTGGCCAGGTGACGGTGTTAAGATCTATTGCTGTGGACATGAGCCAATGGTGTGTGAACATCATCTGTTGCTGATTATATCTGCAGTCGGCTAGGAGGTATGCTGGCTGCAATGAATGATGTTTGATTTAATTGGCTGGTGCTTAAATGAAAGAGCTTAACATAGCACAGCCCAAGCAGCTCAGCAGACCTCATAGCACAGCTTAACATAGCACAGCACTCGCAGCTCAGCCCAGGCCTTTGGAGATTCAGAAAAGAATCACCCCGGAGAAAGTTGTTGGAACCCAGAGGCCTGGAGAAAAGGCCAGTAGGGATCACCCTGTGCCTTTCCGCATAAGAAAGAACCTCAGTTGAAAGTTAGCTGCCTTTCCTCTGAAGAACTAACGAAATAAATTCCCTTTTATTAAAAACCAATCCATCCCTGGTGTGTTGCATTCCAGCAGCTAGCAAACTAGAACACCATCCATTTTCAACACCTTGCAATGTTGACATTCATTTGTTGTCCCTCATGCAAAAATGTTTTTATATTTGTACCTTTAATCACCATCATTGTCCACTCTAGTTATTCCTAAGTTATGCAGTCTCAATTTTTATCGTCTATCTTTCCTTCTGGTTTCATACATGCCCCCAGCCCTTCTCCCTCAACCATACTCACATTCAGCTTCATTCCGTGTACTTATATTATTGTGCTACAATCAGGTAGTATTGTGTTACCCATTTCTGAATTTTTACAATTAGTCCTGTTGCACAATCTGTATTCTTTCAGCACCAAGTCCCCAATCTCGACCTTCTTTCTATCTCCTGATAACCTGTGTTCTTAACTTTAACTGTCAAAGTTCACTTATTAATATTAGTTAATGAAAGTGAGATTATATAGTATGTGTGCTTTTGTTTCCAGCTAATTTCACTCAGCACAATGTTGTCAAGATTCATCCGAGTTGTTACAAGCTTCATGACTTTATTCCACATTACAGCTGCATAGTATTCCATCATATGTATATACCACAGCTTGTTTAGCCTCTTGTCTAACAAGTTGATGGACATTTGGGCTGTCTCCATCTCTTGGCAATCATAAATAATGCTCTAGAAACATCTGCGTGAAAATGCCCATTTGTGTCCTTACCTTCAGTTCCTCTGAATATATTCTTAGTAATGGGATTCTTGCATCCTATAGCAATTCCAGACTTTGCTTCCTGAGGAGTTGCCAAACTGCCTTCCAGAGTGGTTGTACCATTTTACATTCCCACCAACAGTGGATAAGTGTGTGTCTTTCTCTACACCTTCTCCAGCACTTGTTGTTTTCTGTTTGTTTTTTTTTTTTTTTTGATAATGGCCATTCTAGTGGGTGTCAGATGATATCTTACTGTGGTTTTGATTTGCATTTCCCTAATAGCCAGTGAAGTTGAGCATTTTTTCAGGTGCTGTGCTGGTTTGAAAGGATATATGCCCCCTAAGAAAGCCATGTTTTAATATAAATCCCATTTCATAAAGGTAGAATCATCCCTATTCAATACTGTATATTTGAAACTGTAATGAGATCATCTTCCTGGTTGATGTGGTTTAGTCAAGAGTGGTTGTTAAACTGGATTAAGGGACGACATGTCTCCACCCATTTGGATGGGTATTGATTGGTTTACTGGAGTCCTATAAAAGAGGAAACATTTTGGAGAATGAGAGATTCAGAGAGAGCAGAACAATGTAGCCATGAGATGCAGAGAGTCCACAAGCCAGCAACCTTTGGAGATGAAAAAGGAAAACGCCTCCTGGGGAGCTTCATGAAACTGGAAGCCAGGAGAAAAAGCTAGCAGATGACACCATGTTCGCCATGTGCCTTCCAGCTGAGAGAGAAGCCCTGACTGTGTTCACCATGTGCCTTCTCATTTGAGAGAGAAACCCTGAACTTCATCGGCCTTCTTGAACCAAGGTATCTTTCCCTGGATGCCTTTGATTGGACATTACTATAGACTTGTTGTAATGGGGACATTTTCTCGGCCTTAGAACTGTAAACTAGCAACTCATTAAATCACCCCTTTTAAAAGCCATTCCGTTTCTGGTATATTGCATTCTGGCAGCTAGCAAACTAGAACAGGTGCCTTTCAGCTATTTGTATTTTCCTTATCTTTTCATGTCTTTTGCCAGTTTTCAAATTGGGTTGTTTGATTTTTTGAGTTGAGTTGAAGAATCTGTTTATACATTTTGGATACTAAACCCTTATCTGATATGTGGTTTCCAAATATCGCCTTCTATCGTGTAGGCTGACTTTTTACTTTGTGACAAAGTTCTGATTCACAAAAGTGTTTAATTTTGAAGAGATTCCATTTGTCTATTTATTTTTTCAATGCTCATACTTTGTGTGTAAGGTCTAGGAAACTTGTAACCTCCTATTACAAGATTTATAAGATATTTCCTTACATTTTCTTCAAAAAGTTTTATGGTCTTAGCTCTAATGTTTAGGTCTTTGATCTATTTTGATTAATTTTAGTATAGGGTGTGAGATATGGATCCTCTTTGCTTATTTTGCATGTGGATATCCAGGTCTCACAGACATCATTTATTGAAGAGGTGCCCTGTCCCAGTTGAATTGGCTTGACTGCCTTAGCAAAGATCAATTGTCCATAGATGAGAGGATCTATTTCTGAAAACCGATGTCGATTCCATTGGCCAGTACATCTGTCTTTGTGCCAGTACCATGCTGTTTTGACACTGTAACATTGTAATATACTTGTGAGACATTCCACTCCATCTTTCTTTCTCAAAATATTTTTCACTATTTGGGTCACTCTGCCCTTCCAAGTAAATTTGATTATTGGTTTTTCTATTCCTGAAAAGTAAGTTGTTTGGATTTTAATTGGTATTGCATTGAATATAAATCAATTTGGGTAGAATTGACATCTTAAATATATCTAGTCTTCTGATCCATGAACATGATATGCCCTTCCATTTATTTAGGTCTTCGATGCTTTCTTTTAGCATTTTCTTGTAGTTTTCTGTGTATAGGTCTTTTATATCTTTAGTTTAATTTGTTCTTAAATGTTTGATTATTTTGGTTGCTATTGTAAATAGAATTTTTTTTCTCTATTTCCTCATCAGATTGCTCTAAGTAGTGTATAGAAACACTACTGATTTGGGGGTTTTGATCTTATGTCCTTCCACTTTGCTGTACTCATATATTAGCTCTAGTAGCTTTGCTGTCGATTTTTCAGAATTTTTCACATATAGTTTCACGTCATCTGCAAACAGTGAGAGTTTTGCTTCTTCCTTTCCCATTTGGATGTTTTTTATTTCTTTTCCTTGTCTAGTTGCTCTGGCTAGAACTTCCAGCACAATGTTGAATAACAGTTGTGACAATGGGCATCTTTGTCTTGTTCCTGATCTTAGGGGGTAAGCTTTCAATCTTTCCCCATTGAGGATGATGTTAGCTGTGGGATTTTCACATATTCCCTTTATTGTGTTGAGGAAGTTCCCTTCTATTCCTATCCTTTGAAGTGTTTTCATCAAGAAAGAATGTTGAATTTTGTCAAATGCCTTTTTTGCATCAATCAAGATGGACATATGGTTTTTCTGCTTGACTTATTGATAGGGTGTATGTGCAGTTTGAAAGAATTTATGTACCCTAGAAAAACTATGTTTTAATCCTACTCAATCTTGTGAGAGCAATAGTTTCTTCTAATCCCTATAGGTTGGAAACTTGATTCGGTTATCTCCACTAAGATGTGACTCAAACAAGGGTGGGTATTAAGCTTGATTAGATGGAGATGTGCCTACACCTATTCTATGTGGGTCTTGATTAGCTTACTGGGATCCTATAAGGAAGATGTATTTTGGAGAAAGCTTCAGAATGCCACAGAACCATGAAGCAGAGAGTCCACTAGCCAGCGATTTTTGGAGATGAAGACGGAAAACACCTCCTGGGAGCTGGAGAGAAAACTAGCAGATGATGCTATGTTCACCATGTGCCTTTCCAGATGAGAGAGAAACTCTGAACTTCATTGGCCTTCTTCAATCAAGGTATCTTTCCCTGGGTGCCTTAGATTGGACATTTCTATAGACTTGCTTTAATTGGGATATTTCCATGGCCTAGAAACTGTTAACTTGCAACTTATTAAATTCCCCCTTTTTAAAGTCTTTCCATTTCTGATATATTGCATTCCAGCAGCTAGCAAACTAGAACAGTGTATTACTTTAATTGATTTTCTTGTGTTGAACCAGCCTTGCCTACCTAGAATAAATCCCACTTAGTTATAGTGTATAATTCTTTTAATGTGTTGCTGGATTTTGATTGGCAAGTATTTTAGTGAGGACTTTTGCATCTATATTCATTAAAGAAATTGGTCTGTAATTTTCTTCTCTTGTAGTATCTTTCTCGGGCTTTGGTATTAGGATGATGTTGGCTTTATAGAATAAGTTAGGTATCTTTCCCTCCTCTTCAATTTTTTTGAAGAGTTTGAACAGGATTGGTACTCATTCTTTCTTGCATGCTTGGTAGTATACACATGTGAAGCCATCTGGTCCTGGACTTTTCTTTTGGGGGAGCTTCTTGATGACTGATTCAGTCTCTTTACTTGTGACTGGTTTGTTGAGGTTTGTTCTCAAATCAGTGTTGCTTGTTCATGCCTTTCTAGGAAGTTGTTCATTTCATCTACGTTGTCTAGTTTAATAGTATATAGTTATTTATGGTATCCTCTCATTACCTCCTTTATTTCTGCTGGGTCAGTGGTTATGTCCCCTCTTCCATTTCTGATTTTATTTATTTGCGTTCTCTCTCTCTCTCTTTTGTCAGCCTAGGTAGGGCTCCAACAATTTTATTGATTTTCTCAAAGAACCAACTCCTGGTTTTGATGATTTTCTTAATTGTTTCATATTCTCCATTTCATTTACTTCTGCTCTGATCTTCTTATTTTCTTTCCTTTTGCCTGCTTTTGGGTTAGTTTGCTGTTCTTTCTCTAGTCCTTCCAAGTAAACAATTAATTCCTCAATTTTGCTCTTTCTTCTTCTTTAATATAGGCATTTAAGCCAATAAATTTCCCTTTTAACACTGCTGCATCCTATAAATTTTTTTTTATTAATTAAAAAAGAATTAACAAAACAATTAGAAATTATTCCATTCTACATGTACAATCAGTAATTCTTAATAACATCACTACTCTCCTGACCTCTCTCTCCTCATATTCATCATTTCTTAGTACATTTGCATCGATTTAGAAAAAGAAATAAAAAGACAACAGAATAAGTATTAAAACATTAATAGAAA
The DNA here is from genome assembly GCF_023851605.1 of Tamandua tetradactyla. Lineage (NCBI taxonomy): Eukaryota > Metazoa > Chordata > Mammalia > Pilosa > Myrmecophagidae > Tamandua > Tamandua tetradactyla. The sequence continues at coordinate 39,094,090 of NC_135351.1, forward strand.
GAAAAAAAAAAAACAAAAAACCTATACCTCACATGCAGCTTCATTCAGTGTTTTAACATAATTGCATTACAATTGGGTAGTATTGTGCTGTCCATTTCTTGCATCCTATAAATTTTAATATGTAGTGTTTTCATTTTCGTTTGTCTCAAGATAATTACTGATTTCTGTTGGAATTTCTTCCTTGACCCACTGGTTGTGTAAGAATGTGTTGTTTAGCCTCCATATATTTGTGAATTTTCTGGCCCTCTGCCTATTATTTATTTCTAACTTCATTCCATTATGATTTGAGAAAATGTTTTGTATAATCTCAATTTTTAAAAATTTATTGAGACTTATTTTGTGACCCAGCAAATGGTCTATCCTTGAGACTGATCAATGAGCACTTGAGAAAAGTGTGGAATGTATTGTTCTGTGAATATTTAAGTCTAGTTCTTAATGAATTTTTGTTAGACTAGTTCTTTTACTGTATCATTCAAAATTTCTGTTTTTTGATCCTCTGTCTAGATGTTCTGTCCATTGATGAGACTGAAGAATTGAAATCTCCAACTATTATGGAAGAGGTATCTATTTCTCCCTTCATGGTCGTCAGTGCTTGCCTTATGTACTTTGAAGCACTCTGACTTGGTACATAAATATTTATGATTGTTATATCTTCTTGTTGAATTGTTCCTTTTATTAATATGCAGTGTCCATCTTTGTTTCTTTCAATTGTTTTACATTTGAAGTCTAATTTATCAGACATTGATATAGTTACGCCTGTTCTTTTCAGGTCATTGTTTGAATGAAATATCTTTTCCAAACCTTTCACTTTCAACCCGTTTTTGTCCTTGGGTCTAAAATGAGCCTCCTGTAGACAGCATATAGATGGGTCCTGTTTTTTAATCTATTCTGCCAATCTATGTCTTTTGACTGGGGATTTTAACCCCTTAACATTTAATGTTACTAAAGTAAAGGCAGTACTTTCTTCTGCCATTTTGTCTTTTGGATTTTATATGTCATATTTAATTTTTTTCTTTTTACTTTTAGTGATACTCTTCATTTCTACACTACTCTCCTGACCTCTCTCTCCTCATCTGCCTGTCTTGATTTCTTTAGTATTTCTTGTAGAGCCAGTCTCTTAGTTACAAATTCTTTCAGTGATTGCTTGTCTGAAAATATTTTGATTTCCCCCTCATTTTTGAAGGAGAGTTTTCTGGATATAGAATTCTTGTTTGGCAGTTTTTCTCTTTTAATATCTTAAATATATCATACCACTCCCTTCTTGCCTCCATTTCTGCTGAGAAATCCACACATAGTCTTAATTAGCTTCCCTTGTATGTAACGGATTGTTTTTCTCTTGCTGCTTTCAAAATTTTCTCTTTGTCCTTGACATTTGACAATCTGATTATTAAATGTCTTGGATTATATCTGTTTGGATCTATTTTGTTTGCAGTATGCTGTACTTCTTGGATGTGGAATTTTATGTCTTTCATTAGAGATGGGAAATTTTCAGTGATTATTTCCTCCATTAGTCTTTCTCATCCATTTCCATTCTCCTCTCCTTCTTGGACACCCAAAACACATTTATTAATGCACTTCATGTTGTCATTCAATTTCCTGGGACCCTGGTCATATTTTTCCATTCCTTTCTCTGTATTTTCTTTTGTGTGTCAGATTTTAGATATTAAGTTCTGTACTTCACTAATCCTTTCTTCTGCCTCTTCAAATCTATTGTTACAGGTTTCCATTATTTTTCTTATCTCTTCTATTGTGCCTTTCATTCCCATAAGTTCTGTGATTTGTTTTTTCAAACTTTCAAGTTCTTCTTTTTGTTTGTCTAATGACTTCTTTATATCCTTCCTGAATTCCTTGATTTGATTTTGGATGAGATTTTACATGCCTGTTCCAACATTCTGAATTAGTTGTTTTAACCCCAGCATTTCATTTGAAGAGTTGGTTTGTTCCTTTGACTGGGCCATATCTTTGATTTTTCTAGTATGACTTTTTATTTTTTTGCTGGCATTTATGCATTTGATTTCCTTAATTAGTTTATTATGGAGGTTGTCTTTACTCTTTTATTAGGGCTTTCTTATTGGGTGGCTTTATTTTCTATCTGTTCTTTGACATTCATTTCAACTTATTCTAAGATCTCTAGCATAGATTCCTTTTAACTGATCAGAATTTTTCAGTTCTTTATTTTTTTCTGTTGCTTGCCCTGTCTATATGGAGCATTTTTTTTTTAAGAGGACCTCCTCAGATATTATAGATCCCAGTTGGGTTTTCCCAGACCTGACAGGCCCAAATCTCAGTAAGAGAGAAGTAGCCACCATCAGTTTTCCCTGAGGGTGAGACCCAACAGGTTGTCAGACTTTGTTATGAAGCTCTCAACTCTGCTTTTCCTATCCTGCCCAACTTGTGATGCTTGTCTGCCCACAGCTTCCCACCAGCTTAATGTAATGTGGTGCCTTTACTTTCAGCCTGCCAGGGGCATGGCTGAAACAGAGGCTGCAGTAGTAGGTGGGATTTGGTGGCTTCTGTTTTCCCACACCTCAGGGACCTGGATTCCTCAAAGAAAGAATTAACTTGAGCTAGACCTAACCCCCTTTTCTTGGGGGGAAGTTATGCCTCTAAAGGGAATTAGCCTCTTTCACCTGGCTAGTTACTTTGTATTTCAGACATGCCTTAGGTCTGCCCTCACCTGAGGAAGGGCTGGAGCCTGAGAGTGCTTGCAGTTCTATCTAATGAGCTGTTGAGAAGTTAAAAACAAAAAGGCAAAAAACCCTCTATTTCTCGGGTTTGTCAATCAAGAGTTTGAGTCGGTATTTGGCTAGCTATATCTCCAGGCTCTGTGTCCCCTTTTCTTGGGGTCCACACCTTTTCAAGTATTCTGTGTCATCCAACTCAAAAGCCTCTTTTTTTCAGTCAGCTTTGCCCCATCTCCACCAGGGCAAAAACTCTTAGTTCCTTTAGTGCTTACTCTAGGTCCATCAATGCTGTGGGCCCATCCTCAGTAGCCAGAATTTGCCAATTAATTCCACAACTGAAGCTTTGTTGAGCTAAGCCATAGCTACTAGTGAAGTCTGTTTCCTTTCCTCTTGGGGAACCAGCCTGCTATGCTCATGGAGGAAGGGCACTGGCCTCTGCAGTGTGGGGGACTTACAGTTCTGCATGGGATTTCAGTCATCCCACCTAATCCAGACTTGTTTATACTGTGTGTCTGGTCACTGATGTTCCCCTTAGCAGTTGTTCTGTACCGTTACTGGCTATTTACTAGCTGCTTTTGAGGACAAACTAAATTCCACACCTCACTATGCCAACATTTAGCCCCTACAGGAGACCTTTTGAAGGTGACAAAATAAAAGATGAAGGGGAGGGAGTGGTCCAAAGCCAGCACTGTATGTGGCCTGGTTGACTGGAAGATGATGCTTTAATTCAAAGAAAGAGACATGGGTGGAGCAGGAGGGCTGGTGTTCTAGTTTACTAGCTGCCAGAATGCAATATACCAGTGTGGTAGTTAGATTCAGTTGTCAACTTGGCCAGGTGAAAGCACCTAGTTCTGTTGCTGTGGACATGAGCCAATGGTAGGTGAATCTCATCTGTTGCTAATTACATCCGCAGTCGGCTAGGAGGCATGTCTGCTGCAAAGAGTGACGTTTAACTTAATTGGCTTGTGCTTAAATGAGAGAACGCAATGTAGCACAGTCTAGCAGCTTGGCATTCCTCATCTCAGCACTTGCAGCTCAGCCCGGGCCCTTGGAGATGGAGAAAGAAATCACCCCGGGGAAAGTTGTTGGAACCCAGGGGCCTGGAGAGAAGACCAGCAGAGACCATCCTGTGCCTTCCACGTAAGAAAAGAGCCTCAGTGGAAAGTTAGCTGCCTTTCCTCTGAAGAACCAACAAAATAAATCCCCTTTTATTAAAAGCCAATCCATCTCTGGTGTGTTGCATTCCGGCAGCTAGCAAACTAGAACAACCAGAAACAGAACAGCTTTTAAAATGGGGAATTAAAATAGCTGCTGGTTTAAAGTTCTAAGGCCAAGAAACTGTCCCAATTAAAGCAAGTCTATAGAAATGTCCAATATAAGGCATTTAGGGAATGATACCTTGGTTCAAGGAGGCCGATGAAGTTTAGGGATTCTCTCTCAAGTGAGAAAGCACATGGCAAACACAGTCAGGGTTTCTCTTTCATCTGGAAAGGCATGTGGCAAACCCAGTGATATCTGCTAGCTTTCTCTCCTGGCTTTGTGTTTCATGAAACTTCCTGGGAGGTATTTTCCTTCTTCATCTCCAAACATTGCTGGCTAGTGGACTCTGCTTCTGTGGCTGTGTTGTTCTGCTCTCTCAGAATCTCTAGCTTTCTCCAAAATGTTTCCTCTTTTATAGGACTCCAGTAAACTAATCAAGACCCACCTGAATGGGTGGAGACATGTCTCCACCTGTTCTAGTTTGCTAGCTGCTGGGATGCAATATACCAGAAACAGAATGGCTTTAAAAAAGGGGAATTTAATAAGTTGCTAGTTTACAGATGTAAGGCTGAGAAAGTGTCCCAGTTAAAACAAGTCTATAGCAATGTCCAATCTAAGGCATCCATCCAGGGTAAGATACCTTGGTTCAAGAAGGCTGATGAAGTCCAGGGTCTCTCTCTTATCTGAGAAGGCACATGGTGAACACAGTCATGGTTTCTCTCTCAGTTGGAAGGGCACATGGTGAGCAAGGCATCATCTGCTAGCTTTCTCTCCTGGTTTCCTGTTTCATGAAGGTCCCCGGGAGGCATTTTCCTTCTTCATCTCTAAAAGTTGCTGGCTTGTGGGTTCTCGTGGCTATGTCATTCCTCTCTGGCTCTCTCTGAATCTCCCATTCTCCCAAATGTTTCCTCTTTTATAGGACTCCAGTAAACCAATCAAGACCCACCCAAATGGGTGGAGACATGTCATCACCTAATCCAGTTTAACAACCACTCTTGACCAAATCACATCATCCAGGGAGATGATCTGATTACAGTTTCAAACATACAGTATTGAAGAGGAATTATTCTACTTTTATGAAATGGGATTTTGATTAAACATGGCTTTTCTAAGGGGCATACATCCTTTCAAACCAGCACATCACCTAAACCAGTTTAACAAGATTGAGTCACATCTCCAGGGAGATGATCTAATTACAGATTCAAACATACAGTACTGAATAAGGATTAGAAGAAACAGCTGGATTTATAAAATGGGATTAGGACTAAAACATGATTCAAACATACAGTACTGAATAAGGGTTAGAAGAAACAGCTGGATTTATAAAATGGGATTAGGACTAAAACATGGCTTTTCTAGGGTACACATATCCCCTCAAACAGGCAAAGCTGGTGTTTTGGTTTCCTGACTGCTAAAACAAATACTATGCAATGGGTTGTTTTAAACTACAGGAATTTACAGGCTCATGGTTTTGAGTCTAGGAGCTGTCCAAAATTGAAGCATCAGCAAGGCAGTGCTTTCTCCCAGAAAATTGGCATCCTGGGGCTGGCTGCTGGTGATCCTTGGTCCTTGGCTCTGTCATTAGGCAAAGCGCATGGTGGCCTCTGTAGCTTCTTCTCTAGACCATTAACTTCTCATTTCTGGCTGCTCCTTCAAGCTTTTCTCTGTGGTCTTCTTTATAAGACCTTCAGTAATAAGATTGACCGATCCTGGTTCAGTTGGGCACACTTTTACTGAGGTAATCTCATCAAAGTTCCTACTTACAATGGGTTCACACCCAAAGGCATGAATTAAATTTAAGAACATGTTTTTCTGTGGTACATAGCTCTAAGACAGCATAGCTGGTTTTAGGGCAAGTTTTATCTGGGCGTGGTGAGCTTGAGGTGGTTACAGTGGAAATGCATAGTAAGAAGGTAAGGATTTGTTTCTGGAAGCCAGGTAAATGTCCAGGAGTGCAGAATAGAGATTTTGGAATTATGGTTAAACTTTTATTTTCATCTCAGTTCTTATTTCTATGGGTAACCATAATTCTGCCTCATTATAATTCAACTGAAATTTTAATTATCAGGTACTTAGAAAACACAATGTGGAGCACCAGAAGCAATCAATCAGGCCCAAGCAGGAGCAATCAATCAGGCCCAAGCAGGAGCAATCAATCAGGCCCAAGCAGGAGCAATCAATCAGGCCCAAGCAGGGAAAGTCCCCACAACATTGGGGCAGAATGTCCCCAAGAGTTAAACAATAACCAATGTTAAGAAACTGAGAGAACAGGATGTGTTTTGGCAACAGCTAATGGCATTTTTCTGCTTCTATGATACACTTGCTTGCTAGCAACTGTGCCCCACAACATTTGGAGGCCCCAGCGAGATCACCCCTAATGGGACATCTGGTGACCACAGGTCCTGGGGACCACCCCTGGAACTGAAGTCCAGCCTAAGGGAAGGCCTCAGAGAGACATTCCTCCGCCCCAGGCAAAGACCAGGAACTGGGCCAGTTCTACAGGACCCTCCAAAATTATATAAAATCTGGTGGAATCATCTGTTTCTGGAAACCTCACCAGTGAGTACAGGTCTGTTACTGGATCCAGGTCAGAGACCTCTGGAAGGCTGGACGCAGCATTACTTCCAAGGTCAGGTCCCGGAGCAAGACGTTGCCTGGGGCTTCTGGTTAGGAATCAATTAAGGGTAAGGCTTTTGTGTGCCTTGGTTTAGTTTGTCCCTTCTCTCATCTGTTGGTCTCGTCGCATTCTGTGTCGTTCTTGTCATAATTGCCATGGGTCAGTCAAGCTTATCTGTCTGTACTCCCCTTCAATGTTTTTTGAAAAATTTCCAGGAATTTCAGTGGAAAGCTGAAGACTACGGAGCTCCTGTCAATGCCTTCAACTTAAAAAAAAATCTGCTCACGGGAGTGGCCAACTTTTGGTTCTGGGTGAACTCCGGAGGGAACCACAGATCTATCTGTGGCTTATAAAGTCCAAAGGACAATTTTTGGTAATCCAGGCCACCCTGACCAAATTCCCTATACACTAATTTGGATGAAATTTTAACAAAAAAACCCAAGTGGTTACGGTCTTGCCTGGAGTCCCAAAAAGAAAGCCCCCCCGCCCCGAGCCAAAACAGCCCTCTTAATAAAAACCTCTCAAAAAAAGGACTAGTGGGATCCCAGTATTAACAGGACCATCAAAGGATCCGCTCTTGGTGGACCCCCCCGATACCCAACAGCCCCTCCACCCCCTCTAAGGCCAGAGGGGAGAAATGGCCACGAGGCGGCAACCAGCCCCTCTAATAGCCGGGAGGTGCCCTTCAGTGCCCCCCATACCAGAAGTGGCTCTGCTCACCACCTTTCTTCTGGTGCACAATCACAGGATTCTTCTGGAGTTCCAATTTTACCCTTGAGGCAGGTTGGCCCTGCCCTGGGGAATGACCGTCCACCTTTCATGGTCTATGCCCCCTTTTCCTCTAGTGATCTGTATAACTGGAAAAACCAGAATCCCTCTTTCTCTGAAAAGCCCCAAGGCCTCATCTCCCTCTTGGAGACTGTCTTTTTTACCCACCAGCCCACCTGGATGACTGCCAACAGCTCCTCCAGGCCCTCTTCACCTCTGAGGAATGAGAACGAGTCAATGGAGAGGCAAGGAAGTTAATTCTTGGACCTGATGGACAACCTGCTACTGAATCAACCTGATTAGAGGCTGTGTTCCCCTCCACCTGTCCCAGATGGGACCCCAACACTGATAGAGGTAAGGAGGCTCTTGATCGGTATCGGCAGACTCTGCTCCAGGGAATACAAGCGGCGGCCAAGAAGCCGACCAACTTGTCTCGGGTAAGCAAAACTGTACAAAAGCCAGATGAATCTCTGGCCACTTTCACTGAGCGCCTCCTGGAGGCATACCACTTGTACACCCCTATAGATCCAGAGGCGCCCGAAAATAGGCAAGCCGTAAATATAGCATTTGTCACCCGGTTGGTCCCAGATATAAGAAAAAAAGTTACAGAAATTAGAAGGATTTGAGGGCAAAGGGCTCTCTGAACTGATAGAGATTGCCCAAAGGACTTTTAATAACAGACATGACCCTGTGACCCCGCAGTTCAAAAAAATAGCCAAAATTTTAGTATCTTCAATGGCTGAACAGGAAAAACAAAAAGGTAGATGGGAAACCATTGAAAAAAGAAAGGGAAACCAAGGAAAAAGGTTGGGCCCAGGTGCAAACCAATGCACCTACAGCAAAGAGAACGGACATTGGAAAAATGAATGCCCTAAAAGAGGACTTAAAGAACTGAAACCGGCCCCTGTTCTGGTTGAAGAGGCAAATTGATGGGGCCGGGGCTCCGTTCCGTTGAGCCACCGGGAACCCAAGGTCACATTAGAAATCGGGAGCAAGCCTATAAAGTTTCTTGTGAATACTGGGGTGACCTTCTCCGTCCTCCAGCAAGCAGAAGGGCCCACATCTAAGGAAAAAATCCCCATACGGGGAGCAACGGGAAGACAGAGTCCTACCCATGGACTAAGACCAGGATCACTAACCTTGGGGAAGGAACTGTCACCCACTTGTTTCTTGTGGTGCCCGAGTGTCCATACCCCCTTTTGGGGAGAGACCTTCTCCAGAAACTACAAGCCACCATCTCTTTCAAAAACGATTCGGCTGAGTGCTCCTTCAATACAAACCCCTTGGCAATCCTCCTCACTTACCCCTTATCAGAAGAGTATTTACTTACTGCAGAGGTGGCGCTGCCGGCCCCGGCCCATATTTGCAAGAGTTGAAAGAAAAAATACCAGGCGTATGGGCAGAAACTAACCTACCAGGATTAGCTGCCCACTGGACCCCCATTGTTATCCAGCTGATGAGCACCACCACCCCAATCAGAGTCCGAAAATACCCGATAAGCTGAAAGGCTAAAAGAGGCATTGCAGTCCATAGCAAAAGGCTCCTGGAGGCAGGTACTCTAGTCCCCTGCCATTCAGCCTGGAACACCCCCCTTCTCCTGGTCCAAGAACCCAGGACCAATGATTTCTGGCCAGTGCAAGATCTCCGAGAGGTAAACAAAAGAATTGAAACCATTCACCCCACTGTGCCTAACCCATATACACTCTTGAGCTTGTTACTTCCCAGCCAGCAGGTCTACACTGTTCTGGACTTAAAGGATGCCTTCTTTTCACTTCCCCTGGCCTCGGTAAGTCAACCTATCTTCGCTTTTAAATGGACTGACCCAGAGCGGGGTTCTCTGGACAACTAACTTAGACTTGGTCGCTGCAAGATTTCAAAAATTCTCCCACCCTGTTTGATGAGGCCTTAAGCCAGGATCTGGCTCATTTTAGACAAGAGCATCCAGAGATAACCGTCTTACAATATGTGGATGACCTCTTGCTGGCAGCTTATAATCTGTCAAACTGCAAAAAGGCAACTGAAAACTTGTTACAGGAACTAGCCCACTTGGGCTATTGGGTCTCAGCCAAAAGGCCCAACTCTGCACCAGTTCAGCAACATACTTAGGGTATGAATTAGAAGGGGGAAAAAGAGCTCTGTCTTCTAATAGGATTGAAGCTATCCTAAAAATACCCCAACCAAAAACAAAAAGGCAGGTACAGTAATTTTTAGGAGCAGTTGGATATTGCCAGCTCTGGATTCCTGGGTTTGCAGAAATACAAAACCCCTGTACATTAGTACAGGGGGAAAGGAGAAAGCTCTAACCTGGACTGAGGCTGAGCAAAAAGCTTTTAAAATGCTGAAACAGGCGCTTGTGAGCACCCCTGCCTTAACCTTGCCTGACCTGTCCAAACCTTTTCAACTACATGTTGCTGAAACCCGAGGAATAGCAAAAGGAGTCCTCACCCAAATGCTAGGACCATGGAAAAGGCCATTTGCCTACCTGTCTAAAAGACTAGACTATGTGGCAGCCTCTGGGCTGTTGCTGCCACTGCCATTTTAGTAAAAGAAGCATCTAAATTAACTCTGGGACAGGACTTATACATAGTGGCCCCGCATTCAGTAGAAACATTACTAAGGAACCCACCTGAGAGATGACTCTCAAATGCCTGGATAACCCAGTGTGTTAGTTAGATTCAGTTGTCAACTTGGCCAGGTGAGCATACATAGTCTTGTTGCTGTGGACATAAGCCAATGGTACCTGAACCTCATCTATTGCTAATTACATCTACAGTCGGCTAGGAGGCATGTCTGCTGCAATGAGTGATGTTTGACTTAATTGGCTGGTGCTTAAATGAGAGAGTGCAGTGTAGCACAGCCTAAGCAGCTTGGCATTTCTCATCTCAGCACTCGCAGCTCATCCCAGGCCTTTGGAGATGCAGAAAGAAGTCACCCCGGGGAAAGTTGTTGGAATCCAGGGGCCTGGAGAGAAGACCAGCAGAGACCATCCTGTGCCTTCCATGTAAGAAAGAACCTCAACTGTTCACTTGGAAGAACTGGAGAAAGAACAGCAAACTAATCCCAAAGCAAGCAAAAGGAAAGAAATAACAAAGATCAGAGCAGAAATAAATGAAATTGAAAACATGAAAACAATAGAGAAAATCAATAAGACCAGAAGTTGGTTCTATGAGAAAATCAATAAGATTGATGGGCCCTTAGCAAGATTGACAAAAAGAAGAAGAGAGAGGATGCAAATAAATAAGATCAGAAATGGAAGAGGAGACATAACTACTGACCTCACAGAAATAAAGGAGGTAATAACAGGATACTATGAACAACTTTACGCTAATAAATACAACAATTTAGAGGAAATGGACGGGTTCCTGGAAAGACATGAACAACCAACTTTGACTCAAGAAGACATAGATGACCTCAACAAACCAATCACAAGTAAAGAAATTGAATTAGTCATTCAAAAGCTTCCTAAAAAGAAAAGTCCAGGACCAGATGGCTTCACATGTGAATTCTACCAAACGTTCCAGAAAGAATTAGTACCAATTCTCCTCAAACTCTTCAAAAAAATTGAAGTGGAGGGAAAACTACCTAATTCATTCTATGAAGCCAACATCACCCTCATACCCAAACCAGGCAAAGATATTACAAAAAAAGAAAACTACAGACCAATCTCTCTAATGAATATAGATGCAAAAATCCTCAATAAAATTCTAGCAAATTGTATCCAACAACACATTAAAAGAATTATACATCATGACCAAGTAGGATTCATCCCAGGTATGCAAGGATGGTTCAACATAAGAAAATCAATTAATGTAATACACCATATCAACAAATCAAAGCAGAAAAATCACATGATCATCTCAATTGATGCAGAGAAGGCATTTGACAAGATTCAACATCCTTTCCTGTTGAAAACACTTCAAAAGATAGGAATACAAAGGAACTTCCTTAAAGTGATAGAGGGGAATATATGAAAAACCCACAGCTAATATCATCCTCAATGGGGAAAAATTGAAAACATTCCCCCTAAGATCAGGAACAAGACAAGGATGTCCACTATCACCACTATTATTCAACATTGTGTTGGAGGTTCTAGCCAGAGCAATTAGACAAGAAAAAGAAATACAAGGCATCAAAATTGGAAAGGAAGAAGTAAAACTATCACTGTTTGCAGATGATATGATACTATACGTCGAAAACCCGGAAAAATCCACAACAAAACTACTAGAGCTAATAAATGAGTACAGCAAAGTAGCAGGCTACAAGATCAACATTCAAAAATCTGTAGCTTTTCTATACACTAGTAATGAACAAGCTGAGGGGGAAATCAAGAAACGAATCCCATTTACAATTGCAACTAAAAGAATAAAATACCTAGGAATAAATTTAACTAAAGAGACAAAAAACCTATATAAAGAAAACTACAAAAAACTGTTAAAAGAAATCACAGAAGACCTAAATAGATGGACGGGCATACCGTGTTCATGGATTGGAAGACTAAATATAGTTACGATGTCAATCCTACCTAAATTGATTTACAGATTCAATGCAATACCAATCAAAATCCCAACAACTTATTTTTCAGAAATAGAAAAACCAATAAGCAAATTTATCTGGAAGGGCAGGGTGCCCCGAATTGTTAAAAACATCTTGAGGAAAAAAAACGAAGCTGGAGGTCTCGTGCTGACTTTAAGGCATATTATGAAGCCACAGTGGTCAAAACAGCATGGTATTGGCATAAAGATAGATATATCGACCAATGGAATCGAATAGAGTGCTCAGATATAGACCCTCTCATCTATGGACATTTGATCTTTGATAAGGCAGTCAAGCCAACTCACCTGGGACAGAACAGTCTCTTCAATAAATGGTGCCTAGAGAACTGGATATCCATATGCAAAAGAATGAAAGAAGACCCATCTCTCACACCCTATACAAAAGTTAACTCAAAATGGATCAAAGATCTAAACATTAGGTCTAAGACCATAAAACAGTTAGAGGAAAATGTTGGGAGATATCTTATGGATCTTACAACTGGAGGCGGTTTTATGGACCTTAAACCTAAAGCAAGAGCACTGAAGAAGGAAATAAATAAATGGGAGCTCCTCAAAATTAAACACTTTTGTGCATCAAAGAACTTCATCAAGAAAGTAGAAAGACAGCCTACACAATGGGAGACAATATTTGGAAATGATATATCAGATAAAGGTCTAGTATCCAGAATTTATAAAGAGATTGTTCATCTCAACAACAAAAAGACAGCCAACCCAATTACAAAATGGGAAAAAGACTTGAACAGACACCTCTCAGAAGAGGAAATACAAATGGCCAAAAGGCACATGAAGAGATGCTCAATGTCCCTGGCCATTAGAGAAATGCAAATCAAAACCACAATGAGATATCATCTCACACCCACCAGAATGGCCATTATCAACAAAACAGAAAATGACAAGTGCTGGAGAGGATGCGGAGAAAGAGGCACACTTATCCACCGTTGGTGGGAATGTCAAATGGTGCAACCACTGTGGAAGGCAGTTTGGTGGTTCCTCAAAAAGCTGAATATAGAATTGCCATACAACCCAGCAATACCATTGCTGGGAATCTACTCAAAGGACTTAAGGGCAAAGACACAAACGGACATTTGCACACCAATGTTTATTGCAGCGTTATTTACAATTGCAAAGAGATGGAAACAGCCGAAATCTCCATCAACAGAAGAGTGGCTAAACAAACTGTGGTATATACATACGATGGAATACTATGCAGCTTTAAGACAGGATAAACTTATGAAGCATGTAATAACATGGATGGACCTAGAGAACATTATGCTGAGTGAGTCCAGCCAAAAACTAAAGGACAAATACTGTATGGTCCCACTGATGTGAACAGACATTCAAGAATAAATTTGGAATATGTCATTGGTAACAGAGTCCAGCAGGAGTTAGAAACAGGGTAAGATAATGGGCAATTGGAGTTGAAGGGATACAGATGGTGTAACAGGACTAGATACAAAAACTCAAAAATGGACAGCACAATAATACCTAATTGTAAAGTAATCATGTTAAAACACTGAATGAAGCTGCATCTGAGCTATAGGTTTTTGTTTTGTTTTGTTTTGATTTTACTATTATTACTTTTATTTTTTTCTCTATATTAACATTCTATATCTTTTTCGGTTATGTTGCTAGTTCTTCTAAACCGATGCAAATGTACTAAGAAATGATGATCATGCATCTATGTGATGATGTTAAGAATTACTGATTGCATATGTAGAATGGTGTGATTTCTAAATGTTGGGTTAATTTCTTTTTTTCCATTAATTAAAAAAAAAAAAGAGAGAGAAGGGGTAATTGGAGCTGAAGGGATACAGACTGTACAACGGGACTGGATATAAAAACTCAGAAATGGACAGCACAATACTACCTAATTGTAATGCAATTATGTTAAGACACTGAATGAAGCTGCATGTGAGGTATAGGTTTTTTTTTTTCTTCTTTTTCTTTCTATTATCGTTTTAATTCTTATTCTGTTGTCTTTTTATTTCTTTTTCTAAATCGATGCAAATGTACTAAGAAATGATGAATATGCAACTATGTGATGATATTAAGAATTACTGATTGTACATGTAGAATGGAATGATTTCTAATTGTTTTGTTAATTCTTTTTTTAATTAATAGAAAAAAAAAAAAGAAAGAACCTCAATGGAAAGTTAGCTGCCTTTCTTCTGAAGAACTAACAAAATAAATCCCCTTTTATTAAAAGCCAATCCATCTCTGGTGTGTTGCATTCTGGCAGCAAGCAAGCTAGAACACCCAGTATCAGGTATTGCTACTGGATCCCCCAAGAATCTGCTTCCTAAAAACGCGGCTCTTAACCCCACCACCTTGCTTCCGGATGATGACCCGTCTGAGCCCATCCATGACTGTTGCGAGATCTTGAAATCTTTCATGAACCTGAGAGCTGACCTCACTGACAACCCCTGGCCAAATCCTGATAAAAAATTATATACAGATGGGAGCAGTTATGTCTCAGAGGGAATCAGGTATGTGGGGGCAGCAGTGGTAACTGTGGACTGGGTCATCTGGGCTCAGGCCCTAGGACATGGGACTTTGGCCCAGAAGGTCCAACTAATAGCTCTGACCCAGGCTCTAAGGTGGGGAAAAGGAAAGGTTGTCCACATCTACATGGACAGCAGATACGCCTTCGCAACTGCGCATGTCCATGGGGCACTATATCAGGAGTGGGAACTTTTGACATCGGGAGAGAAGGAAGTAAAAAATATACCAGAAATACTTGCCTTGCTAGAGGCTATCTGGTTACCAAAAAGGGCAGCCGTTATACATTGCAAAGGACATAAGACTGCCGAAACTCAAATTGCCAGAGAAAATGCCCTGGCTGATAAAACGGCAAAAGAAGTTGCCCAAAAACCAGTGGGGACGCTGCAAATACTTCCTGTTTTACAGGGGCGAGTGCTGCTGAGCCCTCCAAATTATACCGGGGAAGAAATTAGACTGGGAAAAACTCTGGGCACTAAAACAGATCCGATGGTTGGAAAATTCTCCCAGATGGGAGAATCCTAGTGCCGGAGCAGCTGGGGAAAAATTTAGTTCCCCAGGTTCACCAAAGTACACACCTGAGCAGTACGAAACTAACTGAACTTTCACAGAGAAATTATTACATCCCCTGATTGCAGCAATAAGCCCGGTAGGTGTCGTCCAGATGCCACATCTGTGCGCAGGTAAATTCTGGCCAAGGGAAAGAAATACCTCCAGGAGCCAGGCTGAGGGGACGAGCCCCAGGACAGCAGTGGGAAGTAGACTTCACGGAAATGTTACCTGGCCCTTATGGATACAAATACCTGCTAGTCTTCATCGACACCTTCTCTGGATGGACTGAGGCATTTCCTACCAGAACCGAGACATCACAAATAGTAATAAAAAAAAAACTAGTTTCCGAAATTGTCCCCCAATTTGGCCTCCCAACTGCAATGGGGTCCGACAATGGGCTGGTGTTCATTGCCCAGATTACTCAATTGTTAGCAAAAATATTAAATATCAAATGGAGGTTACATTGTATTTATAAACCACAGAGTTCAGGACAGGTTAAGCAAATGAATAGAACAATCAAAGAAACTTTGAATAAACTAAAGCTCGAGACTGGCGAAAACTGGGTGAGTCTCCTTCCATTTGCCCTCCTGAGGACTAGATGTATTCCCTATGTTAAGGGAATTACCCTATATAAAATCATGTTTAAACGACCACCTCCACTAATCCCTAAATTTGGGGGGAAAAAAAGCTGAATTAAATAACCGTTCTCTTCTAAAATCATTACAGGTCCCGCAATCTACCACCCAGCAAACTCGGAAACTGGTGCAGGCAGCCCATCCGGGACCAACAAATCCTGCCCCTAAGAAAGATCTATTTCAGGTGCAGCCTGGAGACCTGGTCTGGATAAAGAAGCTTCAGCCAGCCACCTTGGAGACCCGGTGGACGGGACCCCTGCCAGTGATATGAAAACTTATTTTCCCGGTCCCCGTTGTTGACCGTGCTCTTGTCTGCTGTAGCAGGGCACCTAATTCTCATATTATTAAGCTTAATATTTGGACTCTGTATAATCAACTGTCTAACCTCATACGTGCAAAGAAAAATACAAACTGTTAAATTATTAGTCCTTGGAACCCAATATCAGCAAATTTATAATCAAAATAAAGAAACAATGATTTGATTCTCTCATAAAACCAGTGGGGAATGTGGAGGGCCAGGAGCAATCAATCAGGCCCAAGCAGGGAAAGTCCCCACAACATTGGGGCGGAATGTCCCCAAGAGTTAAACAATAACCAATGTTAAGAAACTGAGAGAATGGGATGTGTTTTGGCAACAGCTAACGGCATTTTTCTGGTTCTATGATACACCTGCTTGCTAGCAACTGTGCCCCACAACAACAACAGATGTACAATCTACACTTTGTAAAAGCTAATGCTGAGGTAGCCTTTAAAGGAAAGCAATTCATGAACGTCATTACTGTTCTAGTACTATAATCTGTGATATATTTTTATGCATTTTCCTTTAGATTTAAGATGATCAACTCCTTTGTAACAACTTTGTGTTATGTGGCTAGTTCTCTCTCATTAGGATCATGGTCTTAAAATTCAAAATCAGTGGTGTGATTTCTCTTAAGTCAGTGGAATAATCTTTTCTGATTGTAAACGGCATTCCAGTTATCACAGTGATGTGTGCCATTGGCTACAGGTGGATGGGAATTAGATGTTATGAATGGTTGTGCACAAGCATTCCTTCATTCATTCAACAAAAACATATAGTTTCTGCTTTGGTCATGTCACTGTACCAGACACTATAGGTTATTAAAACAAAACAAAATAAGAACAATTAAACTTAATTCTGGCCTGAAAGGGAGACAAGCAATTTGTACAATATATATTAAGTATTATAGAAGCAGCTTTAGGTAAACGATTCAGGGAGGCAGATGTAAGAATAGTGAATTCTCTGTGGGGGTAGGTGACCATCTATAAGGTGAAGTGAAGGTTGGCTGGGCCTTATGGTGGTAGGGTAGTTGGGAAAGCACTTTATAGAAGGAGGACTGTGCTGGTTTGAAAGAATTATGTGCCCTAAAAAGCCATGTTTTAATCTTGATTCAATTTTGTGGGAACAAAAGCTTTTTTTAATCCCTATTCCATCATTCAGGTTGGAATCTTTTGATTAGATTATCACCATGGAAATGTGACATGCCCAATTATGGGCATTAACTTTTGATTAGATGGAGATGTGATTCCACCCATTCCAGGTGGGTCTTGATTAGTTTACTGGAATCCTTTGAAAGAGGAAATAATTTGGAAAGATCCCATGCAGCCAGAGACTTTTGGAGATGATGGAAAACACCCCTGGGGGAGCTTCCTGAAACATAACCCCTGAAAAGAAAGCTAGCAGATGGTGCTATGCCCACCATGTGCTCTTCCAGTTGAGAGAGAAATCCTGAAGTTCACTGGCCTTTATTGAGTGAAGTAACTGCTTGTTGCTGCCTTAATTTGGATATTTGCATAGACTTGCTTTAATTTGGACATTTTTTCACAGCCTTATAACTGTAAACTTGCAACTTAGTAAATTCCCCTTTTAAAAAGCCATTCCATTTCTGATAGCATTCCAGCAGCTAGCAAACTAGAACAAGGGTAGACTGTGCAAAGAAAGGCAAAGGTAAGTTTTTGAGCTAAGGGAGGAAATAGGAGTGTTGAGACCTGAAGCAGGAAGGTTGGGACATTATTTTGAAATAATATTAGGATAGATGAAACAATTTAAAAAATATTTTAAAATAATAGTGAATTATAAAGAACTGTAAAAAAACCCACATAAAATGTTTGATAGAAAACATTAACTAAGAAGTATCTTTAGTTTGTAAATTCTATAACAATGCTATTTTGCATATTAAGAGTATATAAGACAATCTGTAATTATAATTTATCATCTTGGAAATCAATGAAACATTGAAAATTGATTCCAGTTCCCATTCCTAAGTTTCTTCATAGAAAATTCAAGCACCCTTCAGAGTCTTGGACTCACAGTTTAAAAATAAGTTACAGAAATTTTGATCTCAGGGATTTGTCTTAGTTGAATACTAAAGCCCAGATTTCCCTGGTGTCTGAGCTACTTCCTTCAGCTCCAGATGTTGGGGAGAAAAAGGCCAGGGAACTGACAGACAGTATAAACAGATGTGATGGCAAACAAATCTGCTCTCTCTGCGTGGCATGAGATGCTGGATTTGTTCATTTATAGCTCATCTGTCTAGAAAAAGTCAAGAGAAATTTGTGCATCTTTAATAAATGTGTAGCCAAATAATCTTGGGGTTTCCTCTTCCTTAACAAAGTATATAAATAGCTTCAAGGGAAACCACCTCCTCAGAAGCATTTTATGGGGAGAAATCAGAAACAAACATACTTTTCCAGAAGACTATTCCACATGGAAACCTCTTCTGGTAGATTTTGTTTATCTCTAGCAGCCTCAACAAAAGGTTCCTTAAACATGTGTTTTCCCTGAAGTTTTTTACTAGTTCTTTATTTTTAGTTAGACATTTTTGGTGAGAAGGAATGGAGACTCACTTAAGTGTGATGGTTAGTCTCATATGCCAGCTTGGCTAGGTTATGGTGTCCAGTTGTTTGGTCAAGCAAGCACTGGCCTGATGGCAACTGTGAGGGTGTTTCATAGATGGATTTGCATCTATATTCACTTAATTGTTTCTATGACTATTTGTATCTATAATCAAAGGAAAGTTCTTTAAATAATTATTAGAATAGTTGTAGGTTTACAAAAAAGTCAGTTTCCACAGAACCCTGTTCTAATTTGCTAGCTGCCGTAATGCAATATACCAGAAATGGAATGTCTTTTTAAAAGGGGAATTTAATAAGTTGTTAGTTTATAGTTCTAAGGCCAAGAAAATGTCCAATTAAAACAAGTTTATAGAAATGTCCAATCAAAGGCATCCAGGGAAAGATACTTTTGGTTCAAGAAGGTCAATGAAGTTCAAGGTTTCTCTCAAGTGAGAAGGCATATGGTGAACACAGTCAGGGCTTCTATATCAGCTGGAAGGGCACAAGGCAAACATGGCATCATCTGCTAGCTTTCTCTCCTGGCTTCCGGTTTCATGAAGCTCCCCCGGAGGTGTTTTCCTTCTTCATCTCTAAAGGTCGCTGGCTCGTGGACTCTCTGCTTCATGGTGCTGCAGCATTCTCTGCTTTCTCTGAATATCCTTCATTCTCCAAAATGTTTCCTCTTTTATAGGACTCCAGAAACTTATCAAGACCCACCCAAATGGGTGTAGACATGTCACCTAATCCAACTTAACAACCACTCTTGATTAAATCACACCTCCAGGGAGATGATCTGATTACAGTTTCAAACATACAGCATTGAACAGGGACTATTCTGCCTTTATGAAATGGGATTTAAATTAAAACATGGCTTTTCTAGTGTACATATATCCTTTCAAACCAGCAGAACCCCCTTCACAGTTTTCCCTATTATTAACATTTTACATAAGTGTGGTACCTCTGTTATAATCAATAAATTAAAATTATTATATAGCTATTATTAACTATCAACCATAGTTAGCATTAGTGTTCACTCTTTTTGTGGTACAAGTTTATGGGTTTTCAAAAGTTTTGTTCTGGTAACATGTAACCAATATAAAATTTCCCATTTTAACTACTTTCATGTATACAGCTCATTGGTGTTAATTACATTCATAATGTGGTACCATCACTGCCATCCATTACCAGTCCTTTTCCTTCACAGCCAGAAGCTCTGTACCAATTGAGTATTAACTCTCCATCCTCTACCCCTACCCGTGCCCCTGGAAATCTGTATTCTAGTTCCTGACTCTATGAATTTGTATATTCTAATTATTTTGTTATCAATGAGATCATACAATATTTGTCTTTTAAGTCTAGGTTATTTCATCCAACTTTGTGTCTGAAAGGTTCATCCATGTTGTAGCATGTACCAGTGCTTCATTCCTTTTTTATGGCTGATTGTACCTACAATCAACAAAGGAGTTTGCCCTCAGCAATGAGGGGGGGCTTCTTCACCCAATCAGTTGGAGGTCTTAAAGCCAGAACTGAGGATTTCCCAACTCTGGAGGATTGGCCCTCTAGACATTTATAGCCAGAGTGGGTCAGAAGCCTTTTGTAGATTTTCCAAACTCTAAGCTCTCTGAATATGATGATCAGTGCATGCAGATGGGGCCCCAGCATTTCCCAGAGGAAGAGTCTCTAGGCCGATTCTGTTGATTAGGTCTGGGGAAGAAATGAGCTGGCACCAGGATCTCTGTTAGCATCACACAGCCATTGTTATGGACCTGGTTCTTTGTTTGCTTCTCCTCCTGCTTTCATTTAGCTTCCTTCTCCTCTATCTTTCCTCTAATAAATACTTCTACATAAGCTTTTGTTTGCCTCCTCTTTACTTTGATGTATTAGCCTCAGTCCTGGCTGATTGCTCTCATATGCTGTATGTCTCCATGTCTTCATTCACGTGCCAGAAATAAAGAGTCTGAGTAGCTCAGGGTGTCTGCATTTGGCAGAGTTTTTGTGCCAGGCCTCCCAGGGGGCTGCAAGCCTAAGGAGGATTAGCTCAGCTGCCCACCCCTTGCCCAAACAGTTAAGACTACCAGTGGGGGTGGGGAAAATGGCATATGGCACAAAATGTGGTTGCCTTATGCTATTAATGAGTCATCTGGGAGGTGCCCATAGTTCTGGGAGACTCTGGCATTATGGTTCCATAACATTTCCTAGGGGTGCTCTGTAATATATGGTGGACTATGAAGACAGTCTTTTTCAGTTTGTAAGATAACATTACCCCTTTTAAACATAAGATGTTAGTTGCACTTTTAATACATGTCAGTTGTACTTTTAATATCCATGATTAAGGAAATTCACAGCATGAAAAACTGCTATGGATCCAGTAAAGATTTTAAATGAGTTTATGTTTATTAATTGTAAAAGCAATACTGAAACAGTCTATTCTGCCAGTCCATTCTGCCAGTCTATGTCTTTTGATTGGGAATTTTAATCCCTTAACATTTAATGTTATTACTGTAAAGGCAGCACTTTTCCCCATCATTTTGAATTTCATATGCCATATCTATTTTTTTCTTTTTTACCTTTACTAGTAGTCTTTATTTCCACACTCTTCTCCAGACCTCTTTCTTGTGCCTTTTTCTATCTGCCTGGAGTCATCCCTTTAGTATTTCTTGTAGAGCTGGTCTCTTTGTAACAACTTCTCTCAGTGATTGTTTGTCTGAAAATATTTTAATCTCCCCCTCATTTTTGAAGGATAGTTTTTCTGGATATAGAATTCTTGGTTGGCAGTTTTTCTGTTTTAAAATCTTAAATATACCATACCACTGCTTTCTCACCTCTATGGTTTCTACTGAGAAATCCAAACATTGTCTTATTGGACTTCCCTTATATATGATGCATTGTTTTTCTCTTGCTGCTTTCAAAATTATTTCTTTGCCTTTGACATTTGACAATCTGATTATTAAATGTCTTGGAGTATGGCTATTTGGATCTATTCTGTTTGGGGTATGCAATACTTCTTGGATCTGGAATTTTATGTCTTTCATAAGAGAATGTAAAATTTTCCGTGATTATTTCCTCCATTAGTTTTTCTCCTCCTTTTCCATTTTCTTCTTCTTCTCAGACACCCACAACATGTATATGTTGTTATTCAATTGAATGTTGTCATTCAATTCCCTGAGAATCTGCTCACATTTTTCCATTCTTTTCCCTATATTTTCTTTTGTTTGTCAGATTTCAGATGTCCAGTCCTCTAGTTCACTAATTTTTTCTTCTTCCTCTTCAAATCTATTGTTGTAAGTTTCCATTGTTTTTTTTCCATTCTTCTATTGCGCCTTTCATTCCCATAAGTTCTGTAATTTGTTTCTTCAAACTTTTGAGCTCATCATTTTGTTCACCCAATGTCTTTTTTATAGCCTTCCTTGACTCATCGATTTGATTTTTGATGAGATTTTGTATGTCTGTTCCAACATTCTGAATTAGTTTCAACTCATGTATCTCCTGTATTTGAATTGTTGGTTTGTTTCTTTGACTGGGCCACATATTCAATTTTCCTAGTATAGTTTATTATTTTTTGTTGATGTCTAGGCATTTGATTTCACTTTCACCCTTTTACCTATGATTTTCTTGCTGGATGGTTTTATTTTCTACCTGTTCTTTGACATTCAATTCAATTTATTCCAGACCTCCAGCATAGGTTTTTAGCTGATCAGAATTTTACAGTTCTTGTTTTTCTGTTTCTTGCCCTGCCTATATGAAACCTTTTTTTTTCTTTGAGGAGGCTCTCTTCAGATATTATGGACCCTGGTCTGATTTTCCCCAGCCAGACAGGCCCATGTCTTAGGAGGAAAGTGTAGCCAGCATCAGTTTTCCTGAAGGTGAGATTGAGCAGTTTGAAAGACTTTTTTTTCTTTTTTCTTTTACATGGGCAGGCACCGGGAATCAAACTCGGGTCCTCTGGCATGGCAGGCAAGCATTCTTGCCTGCTGAGCCACCGTGGCCCTCCCTGAAAGACTTTCTTATGAAGCCTCTAAACTCTGTGCTTTTCCTATCCTTCCCAGCATGTGACATTTGTCTGCCTGAGCTTCCTACCAGCATAATGCGATGTAGAGCCTTTAACTTCAGCAGACTCTCTCTGCTGGGGGCATGGTTGAGACAGAAATGAGGTTGTAGGATGGCTTTAATTGCTTCAGTTTACCAGTCTCTGAGGCCAGAATTCCTTAAGGAGGAATTCTACTTGAGCTGGACCCCACCTTCCTCTTGGGAAAGATACACCCTTTAGGGAATTAACTCCTTTCACCTAACTAGTTACTTTGTGTCTCAGACAAGCTTAATTCTGCCCTTTCCTGCCACAGCACTGGAGCCTGAGAGTGCTTCCAGTTCTACCTAATAAACTGTTAAGGAGCAGAAAAAAAGCCAAAGTAAAAGTGTTTTCAGAGCCAGCCCCCTGCTCTTCTTATTTTTTAAGTTGGTTTTTAAGTTAGTTCATGGCTCTATGTATCTCCAGGCTCTATGTGTTCCCTTTTCTTGGGGTGCAGCCATTTTCCAGTATTTTGTGCTGTCTGACTAAAAAAGTCTCTTACCCCCCCACAACAGCCCCCGCCCAACCCCCATCAGCCCTGCACCTCTCTGATGAGGCAAAAACTCCTAGTACCTTTAGTTCTTATTTCAGGTTCATCTGTGCTGGGGCCCTATTTTCAGTAGTCAGAATTTGTTAATTAATCCCCAATTGAAGCTTGGTTGAGTTAAGCCCTTGAGCTAGTAAAGTCTGATTCCTTTCCCCTCAGGGAACCAGCCTGCTGTGCCTGTGGGGGAGGGGCACTGGCCTCAGCTGCTTGGGGGACTTACAGTTCTGTGCAGGGTCTCAGCTGTTCCACCTGGTCCAGACTGATGTACACTGTGTGTCTAGTCACTGATGTTCTGTACCATCCCTTGCTATGTACTAGCTGCTCTTGAGGATGAACTAAATTCCACACTTCACTAAGCTGTCATCTTGTTTCCTGCAGATGCTTACATCCCATAAGTTTTTATATGTTATGTTTTCATTTTCATTTGCATGGAGATATTAACTGATTTCTCTTGCAATTTCTTCCTTGACTCACTGGTTGTTTAATAGTGTGTGGTTTAGCTTCCATATATTTGTGAATTCTCTGGCCCTCTGTCTGTTATTGATTTCCAACTTCATTCCATTATGATCTGTGAAAGCATTTTGTTAAATTTTTTGCACTGGCTTTGTGATCCAGCATATGGTCTGTCTTTGAGAATGATCCAGGAGCACTTAAAAAATGTGTATCTTGCTATTGTAGGGCATAATACCCTGCAAAATCTAAATCTAGTTCATTTATCATATTATTCAAAATCTCTGTTTCCTTATTGATCTTCTGTCTAGGTGTTCTATCCATTGATGATAGCAGTGTATTGAAGTCTCCAACTACTATTGTAGAGGTGTCTATTACCTTCAGTGTTGTCAGTGTATGTCCCATGTATTTTGGGGCACTCTGGCTCAGTGCATAAATATTTATGATTGTTATGTCTTCTTGATGAATTGTTCCTTTTATTAATACATAGTGCCCTTCTTTGTCTCTTTTAATTGTTTTACATTTGAACTCTAATATGTCAGATATTAGTATAGCTCCTTGTGTTAGTTTGCAACTGCTGGAATGTGATATACCAGAACTGGAAGGGCTTTTTAAAAAGGGAATTTACATTTGGAATTGTAAGGAAGTGAAAGTGTCCAAACTAAGGCACAAACAAGAGGTTACCTTCACTCAAGAAAGGCTCAGGAACAACTCTGTCAGCTGGAAGGTCATGTGGCTAGCATCAGCTGGTCCCTTGCTCTTGGGTTCTGTTGCTTTCAGCCTCTGTATCTGTGGGGATTCCTCACTATGCTTCTTTGGGGCTGGCTTTCATCACTTGGATTCTCTTTGCTCTGTCCAGGTTCTGGCTTGCTTAACATCTCATCGTGATGTCTGCTGGGCTCCCCGCATCTCCAAACATCCATGTCTCTGTTCTCTGAAGTAACTGTTTTCCAAGCATTTAAATCTGCTCTGTCTGTCAATTCTGAGGCTTCTGCTATTTCTAGCTCTCTCCATAATTCTTCTCTTTTAAAGGATTTCAGTAAATTAATCAAGTCCCACCTGGAATAAGGGGAGTCACATCTCCATCTAATCAAAGGTCACACCCACAATTGGGCACATCATATCTCTGTGGAGATAATCTAATCAAATTTCCCACCATGCATTATTGAATTAGGATTAAAATAAACAGCTACCTTCACAAGATTGGATCAGGATTAAAACATGGCTATTCTGGTTTAAATAATAGCCTGCTCAGTACCCCTTCTCTTTTCTGGTTGTTTACATGAAATATCTTTTTTCAGCCTTTCACTTTCAATCTGTCTTTGTCTTGGGTCTAAAGGGAATCTCTTGCAGACAGCATATAGATTGTTTCTGTTTTTTTTTTTTTTTTTTGCTGTTCATTTTACTTAAAAATTTTTTTTTATTAATTAGAAAAAATTACAAGAAACACAAACATCTTTAATATATGCTCATTCCATTCTACATATATAATCAGTAATTCACAATATCATCACACAGTTGCATATTCATCATGATCATTTCTTAGAACATTTGCATCAATTCAGAAAAAGAAATAAAAAGACAACAGAAAAATAAAACAAAAAACAGAAAAAGAAAAAAAGAATTTTACATACCATACCCCTTACCCCTCCCTTTCACTGATCACTAGCATTTCAAATTGAATTATTTTAACATTTGTTCCCCCTATTATTTATTTTTATTCCATATGTTCTACTCCTTTGCTGACAAGGTAGATAAAAGGAGCATCAGACACAAGGTTTTCACAATCACACAGTCACATTGTGAAAGCTGTATCATTATACAATCATCATCAAGAAACATGGCTACTGGAACACAGCTCTACATTTTCAGGCATTTCCCTCAAGCCTCTCCATTACATCTTGGATAACAATGTGATATCTACTTAATGCGTAAGAATAACCTCCAGGATAACCTCTCGACTCTGTTTGGAATCTCACAGCCATTGGCACTTTGTCTCGTTTCACTCTTCCCCCTTTTGGTCGAGAAGGTTTTCTGAATCCCTCGATGCTGAGTCTCAGCTCATTCAGGAGTTTTTCTCAATCTCTTGATGCTGAGTCTCAGCTCATTCTAGGTTTTCTGTCCCACATTGCCAGGCAGGTCCACACCCCTGGGAGTCATGTCCCATGTAGACAGAGGAGGGTGGTGAGTTTGCTTGTTGTATTGGCTGGAGACAGAGGCCACATCTGAGCAACAAAAGAGGTTCTCTTGGGGGTGACTTTTAGGCCTAATTTTAAGTAGGCTTGACCTATCCTTTGTGGGGTTAAGTTTCATGTGAACAAACCCCAAGACTGGAGGCTCAGCCTATAGTTTGGTTGTCTGCACTGTTTGTGAGAATATCAGTAATTCAACTTGGGGAGGTTGAATTTTCCCCCATTCTCACCATTCCCTGAAGGGGACTTTGCAAATACTTTCCTATTCACTGATCAAATCACTCTGGGATTCATTGGGGCTTCACTCTGGACAAACCAATAAAATCTAATGTCCTACCCAAGGTTCCATGTACTTATGTTGTCCAACCAACTATTACATAAGTTATATTAGGAGATGCACTAGTCAAAATATAAATTTTGTACCAAATAGACATTTTTTATTTAGTCTCACATATAAGTTGAAATTTTGAAACATTTATTACTATCTATTTTCAGCACCATGCAGTAATGACATTCTTTGTTCTTCCACATGCAAAAACATTTTAAAATTTTTACATTTAGTCATTATCATTATACACTCTAGGCATTCCTAGATTATACCATCTCAATCTTTATCATGTATCTTTCTTTGTGATTTCATTTATGCCCCCAGCCCTTCTCCCTCTATCATTCTCATGTTCAGCTTCATTCAGTGTTTTAACATAATTGTATTACAGTTAGGAAGTGTTGTGCTGTCCACTTCTGAGTTTTTATATCCAGCTCTGTTGCACAATCTGTATCCTTTCAGCTCCAGTTACCCAATATCTTACCCTATTTCTATGTCCTGATAGTCTCTGTTACCAGTGAAATATTTCAAGTTTATTCACTAATGTCAGTTCATATCAGTGAGACCATACAGCATTTGTCCTTTTGTTTTTGGCTAATCACACTCAGCATAATGTCCTTAAGGTCCATCATGTTGTTACATACTTCATAACTTTATTCTGTCTTAAAGGTGCATAATATTCCATTGTACGTATATGCCACAGTTTGTTTAGCCACCTGTCCATTGATGGACATTGTTCTAGTTTGCTAGCTGCCAGAATGCAATATACCAAAAACGGAATGGCTTTTAACAAGGGGAATTGCAAGTTTATAGTTCTAAGGGCGAGAAAATGTCCCAATTAAACAAGTGTATAGAAATGTCCAATCAAAGGCATCCAGGGAAAGATACCTTGGTTCAAGAAGGCCGATGAAGTTCAGGGTCTCTCTCTCAAGTGAGATGGCACATGGCGAACAGTCAGGGCTTCTCTCTTGGCTGGAAGGGCACATGGCGAATATGGTGTCATCTGCTAGCTTTGTCTCCTGGCTTCCTGTTTCATGAAGCTCCCCGGGAGGTGTTTTCCTTCTTCATCTCCAAAGGTCTCTGGCTGGTGGACTCTCTGCTTCGTGGTGCTGCAGCATTCTCTGCTCTCTCTGAATCTCTCATTCTCCAAAATGTTTCCTCTTTTATAGGACTTCAGAAACTAATCAAAACCCACTCAAATGGGTGGAGACATGTCATCCCCTAATCCAGTTTAACAACCATTCTCAACTAAATCACATCAACCAGGGAGATGATCTCATTACAGTTTCAAATATACAGTATTGAATGGAGATTATTCTACCTTTATGAAATGGGATTTATATTAAAACATGGCTTTTCTTAGGGGGCATACTTCCTTTCAAACCAGCACAGACATTATGGCTATTTCCATCTCTTGGCAATTGTAAATAATGCTGCTATAAATATTGGTGTGCAAATGTCCGTTTGTGTCCTTGCTCTCATGTCCTTTGAGTAGAGACAGCATATAGACAGGTCTTGTTTTTTAATCCATTCTGCCAGTCTATGTCTTTTGATTGGGGAGTTTAATCCATTAACATTTAGTGTTAATACTGCACGGGTAGTACTTTCTTCTACTTTGCCTTTGGGATTTTATCTGTCACATCTAATTTTCCTTCTTTTTACCTTTACTCATAGTCTTCCTTTCTACGCTCTTCTCCACAACTCTCTCTTCTGTCTTTTCATATCTGTCTCTAGTGCTCCCTTTAGCATTTCTTGCAGAGTTGGTCTCTTGGTCACAAATTCTCTCAGTGATATTTTGTCTGAAAATGTTTTAATTTCTCCCTCATTTTTGAAGGACAATTTTGCTGGATATAGAATTCTTGGTTGGCAGTTTTTCTCTTTTAATAACTTAAATATATCATCCCACTGTCTTCTCGCCTCCATGGTTTCTGCTGAGAAATCCATGTATAGTCTTATTGGGCTCCCCTTGTATGTGATGGATTGCTTTTCTCTTGCTGTTTTCAAGATTCTCTCTTTCTTTTTGACCTCTGACATTGTGATTAGTAAGTGTCTTGGAGTATGTCTATTTGGATCTATTCTCTTTGAGGTATGCTGCACTTCTTGGATCTGTAATTTTAAGTCTTTCATAAGAGTTGGGAAATTTTCAGTGATAATTTCCTCCATTAGTTGTTCTCCTCCTTTTCCCTTCTCTTCTTCTTCTGGGACACCCACAACACATATATTCATGTGCCTCATATTGTCTTTCAATTCCCTGAGTTCCTGCTCATATTTTTCCATTTTTTCCCTATATTTTCTTTTTCTTGCTGGGTTTCAGATATTCTGTCCTCCAGTTCAGAAATCCTATGTTCTGTCTCTCAAAACCTACCATTGTAGGTTTCCATTGTTTTTTTCATTTCTTCTACTGTGCCTTTCATTCCCATAAGCTCTGTGATTTGTTTTTTCAGACTTTCAATTTCTTTTTTTTGTTCATTCCTTGCCTTCTTTATATCCTCTCTCAATTCGTTGATTAAATTTTTGATGAGGTTTTCCATGTCTGTTTGTATATTCTGAATTAAATGTTCCAGCTCCTGTATCTCATTTGAATTGTTGGTTTGTTCCTTTGACTGGGCCATATCTTCAATTTTCCTGGTGTGATTGTTATTTTTTGCTGGCGTCTAGGCATTTAATTACCTTAATTAGTTTATTCTGGAGATTGCTTGCACTTCTTTTACCTAAGGTTTTCTTGCTGGATGAATTTGTTTTCTATCTGTTCTTTGACATTCCGTTCAGCTTTATCTGGACCTGTAGCTTAAGTTTTCTTTAACAGAGGATAATTTTCAGTTCTTGTTTTCTTGTTTCTTGCCCTGCTTGTATGGTGTCTTTTCCTCCCACACTTAGGAGGGTCTACTTAGGTATTATAGACCACAGCTGGATTTTTCCAAACCAAATTGGCCTTCTATCAGGAGGAAAGAGTCACCTGCATCGGTTTTCCCCAAATGTGCGACCCAACATGTTGAAAGACTTTCATGTGAAATCTCTGGACTCTGTTTTTCTTATCCTTCCCAGTATGTGATGCTTGACTGCCTGCAGGTCCCACCATCATAAGATGATGTGGTACCTTTAGCTTTGGCTGGGAGCGTGGTGGAGACTGAGGACAGGTTGTAGGCTGGTTTTAATGGCTTCAAATTACCAAGCCCTGGTGTCTGAATTCCTTGAGAGAGGGATTCCACCTAAGTTGGGCTTCACCCCTCCCCTGGAGAAGGCACAGGCTCCAGACAAGCCCTTGAATGAGTTTGATCTGCCTATGCCTGGGGCAATTGCAGCCTGAGGAGTCCTGCCACTGTATCCAAAGGCAGTCAAGGCTTTGTAGAAACACAGCCACAAAACCCTCTGTTTGCTTCTGTTTTTTTCCTTTTTCTGTCAGCCCTGCCCCCTTGGCACTGGGGCAAAAATGAGTGACCTCCACTTTGACCAGGTTCACCTGAGCTGGGGACCTATTTTTAGTAGTCAGAATTTGTTATTTAATTCCACAATTGGAATTTAGTTGGGCTCAGCCCCTACTGCTGGTAAAGTCTCTTTCCTTTCCCCTCTGGGAAGCAGCCATTGGAGGAGGGGCGCCGGCCATCGCGGCTTGGGGAATGCATGGTTTTGGGGGTGCTTGCAGCTGATTCAGCTGGTCCAGACTGGGGTACACTGTGTGTCTGGTCACTGACATGGCCCCAGGAGCTATTCTGTACTGTTTCTGGTTATTTAGTAGTTGTTCTGAAGGACGAACTAAAACGCACACATTGCTAAGCCGCCATCTTGGCCCGGAAGTCCTCTTTCATTCTTTTGATTATTGATATCCAATTCTTCCTTGCCCAATTATTGAAAAGACTATTTTGTCCCAGTTCAAGGGATTTGGGGGCTTTGTCAAAAATCAGTTAACCATAGGTTTAGTGGCCTATTGCTGCATTCTTGATTTGATTCCATTGATCAATGCTTCTATCTTTGTGTCAGTATCATGCTGTTTTGACCACTGTGTCTTTATAATAGGTTTTAAAGTTGGGGAATGTTAATCCTCCCACTTCATTCTTCTTTTTTAGGATGCTTTTAGCTATTTGGGGTCTCATTATCTTCCAGATGAATTTGGTAATTAGCTTTTCCAAATCCTTAAATTAGGTTGTTAGAAGTTTGGTTGGTATTGTGTTGAATCTGAACATCAATTTGGGGAGAATTAATATCTTAACCATATTTATCCTTCTTATCCATGAGCAGGGAATGTCTTTATACTTATTTAGATCCACTTTGATTTCTTTTAGCAATGTTGTGTAGTTTTCTGTGTACAAGTCCTTTATGCCCCTAGTTAAATTCATTCCTAAGTACTTGATTCTTTTAGTTGCTATTTTGTATGGAATTTTTTCCTTAACTGACTCCTCAGTTAAGTCATTGCTTGTGTATAGAAATGTTACTGATTTTTCTATGTTAATAGTATATCTCACCACCTTGCTGAATTTTTTTATTAGCTCAAGAAACTTTGCTATGGATTTCTCAGCATCATCCAAGCATAGTATCATATCATCTGCAAATAATGAGAATTTTACTTCTTCCTTTCCAATTTGGATGCCTTTTATTTCTTTGTCCTGCTTGATTGCTCTAGCTAGAACTTGTAGCACAATGTTGAATAATAGTGGTGACAGTGAACATCCTTGCTTTGTTCCTGATCTTAGGGGCAAAGCTTTCAGTCTCTCCACTTTGAGTATGATGCTGGCTATCAGTTTTTTGTATATTCCCTTTATCATATTGAGGTACTTACCTTTGATTCCTATCTGTTGGAGCATTTTTATCAGAAAAGGATGCTGAATTTTGTTGAATGCTTTTTCAGCATCACTTGAGATCATCATGTGACTTTTCCCTTTTGATTTGTTAACGTGCTGTATTACATTAATTGATTTTCTTGTGTTGAACCATCCTTGTATTCCTGGTATAAACCCCACTTAGTCATGGTATATAATTCTTTTAATGTGTTGTTGGATTCGATTTGCTAATATTTTATTGAGAATTTTTTCATCTATGTTCCTTACGGAGATTGTCCTGTAGTTTTCCTTTCTTATAGCATCTTTATCTGGTTTTGGTATTAAAATGATATTAGCTTCATAAAATGAGTTAGGTAGAATTCCTTTTTCCTCTTTCTTTTTTTTTTTTTAAGTTTGAGCAGGATTGGTGTTAGTTCTTTTGGAATGTTTGATAAAATTCTCTTGTAAAGCCATCTGGCCCTGGGATATTCTTTGTGGGAAGATTTTTGATGACTGATTGAATCTCTTTACTTGTGATCGGTTTGTTGAAATCTTCTATTTCTTCCTGAGTCAGTATAACTTCTTTGTGTGTCTCCAGGAATTTGTCCATTTCATCTAAGTTGTTTAGTTTGTTGGTGTGTAGTTGTTCATAGTATCCTCTCATGCTTTCTTTTATTTCTTCAGGGTCTGTGGTAACACACCCCTTCTCATTTTTGATATTGTTTATTTGTCTCTTCTCTCTTTTTTCCTTTGTCAGTCTTGCTAGTGGCCCATCAATTTTATTGATTTCCTAAAGAACCAACTTTTGGTTTCATTGATTTTTTTCTCTTGTGCTTTTGTTCTCCCATTCACTTATCTCTGCTTTAATCTTTGTTACTTCTCTTCTTCTATTTGCTCTGGGGTTAGTTTGCTGTTCTTTCTCGAGTTCCTCCAGGTGTGCTACTAAGTCCTTGTTTTTTGTTTGCTCTTGTCTTTTAATATAGGCATTTAGGGCAATAAATTTCCCTCTCAGCACAGCCTTTGCCACATCCTGTAAGTTCTGATAATTTGTAGTCTCATTTTCATTCGTCTCCACATAGCTACTGATTTCTCTAGCAATTTCTTCTTTGATCCACTGGTTGTTTAAGACTGTGTTGTTTAATCTGCATATTTTTGTGAATGTTCTCATTCTTTGGTGGTTATTGAGATCCAGCTTCATCCCATTGTGATCAGAGAAAGTGCTCTGAATAATTTCAATGTTTTTAAATTTATAAAGACCTGTTTTGTGTCCCAGCATATGATATTTCCTGAAGAATGTTCCATGAGCACTAGAGAAGAATGTATATCCTTGTGCTTTGAGGTGCAATGACCTATATATGTCTGTGAGGTCTAGTTAAATCTTAATTTACTTAATTACTCTATTTTACTTAATTTCTCTATTTCCTTGTTGATCTTCTGTCTGGTTGTTCTATCTGTAGAGGAGAGATGTGTATTTAAGTCTCCTACTATCATTGTTGAAACACCTATTGCTTCATTCAGTTTTGCCAATGTCTGTCTCATGTACTTTGGAGCTCCTTGATTGGGAGCATAAACATTTATGATTGCTGTATCTTCTTGATGAATTGACTCTTTAATTAGTATATAGTGTCCTTCTTTGTTTCTTATGGTGTTTTTACAAGGTCTATTTTGTCCAATATTAGTATAGGTACTCCTGCTTTCTTTTGGTTACAACTTGTGTGGAAAATATTTTGCCATCCTTTCACTTATCTATTTGTATCCTTGTATCTAAGATAAGTCTCCTGTAATCAGTATATAGCTGGATTATATTTCTTAATCCTTTCTGCCAATCTGTATCTTTTAATTGGTAAGTTTAGTTCATTAACATTCAAAGTTATTACTGAAAAGGTTTTTCTTGAATCCACCATCCTATCTTTTTAAATTTATTTGTCAGCTCTATATATTCTTTTCCTTCTTTCTCTGTGTATTCTTTAAATTACCCTTAGTGGTACTCCTCAATTCTGTGCCCTCCTCCAGATCTCCCTCTCCTGCTTTTTTTTTTCCAGTCAGCAGAACTCCTTTCAGTATTTCTTGTAGGGCCAATCTCTTGTTGACAAATTCTTTCAGGACTTTTTTGTCTGTGAAAAGTTTAATCTCTCCCTTAGTTTTGAAGGAAAATTTGACTGGGTCCAGAATTCTTGGCTGGCAGTCTTTCTCTTTCAGAATCCTGAATATATCATACCACTGCTTTCTTGCCTCCAGGGTGCTAGTTGGGTAGTCTGAACTCAGTGTTATTTGGTTTGCCTTGTATGTAGTAGATTTTTTTCTGTTGCAGCTTTCAGGATTTTCTGTTTCTCTTTAACATTTGACAGACTGATTAATATGTGTCTTGGGGAAGGCCTATTTGGATTTATTCTGTTTGAAGTTTGTTGGACTTCTTTAACTTATATATTTATGTGCTTTATGAGGGTATGCAAGTTTTCCCCCATTATATCCTCAACCACACTTCCTAGCCCTTTACTCCTCTCCTCTCCTTCTGGGACACCAATGATTCTTACATTTGTGTCCTTTGCTTTGTCTATCATTTCCCTGAGATCCAATTCAATTTTTTCCATCTGTTTTTGCCATTTGCTGTTTGAGTTTTCAAAGTCAGGTATCCTGTCCTCTAGACCACTTATTTTTCTTCTGATTCTTCAAATCTGGTGTTGTGTACCTTTAGTATGCTTTTTATTTGGTCAACAGGGTCTTTAATTTCTGTGATATCTGCTATTTTTGTATTTATTATTTCAAATTTCTCTTTATGCTCTCCTACTGTCTTCTTGATTTCCTTTATGTCATTTGTTATCCCACTTATTTTATTAAGTAGAGTTGTATGAACATCTTTGATTAATTGTTCCAATATCTGTGTGTCCTCTGGTGTTTTAATTTTGTTATTAGGGAGGGCTATATCTGTCTGCATTGTGATATGCTTGGCTATATCTGCCTGCATTGTGATATGCTTAGTGATCGTCTGCTGTCTTCATGACATGTAAATATCTTGATTGATTTACTTTGGGAGTTGATTTCTTTCATTAGTCAAAGGCCCTGTGTTTGCAGGGTGGTGTACAGTAGGGAGCAGGGCACAGGATGGGACACTCAGTGTGGTGATTTGTTTCAGGACATGTATAGGTGCAGGTTGGCAATGTTACACTGATGCTTGTGTATGTGGGCACCCAGTGGCCAGGGAAGATGTAACTGTGCAGGTGCACCTGTCTGAGGTGCATAACCCTGGTGTGCACTGGTCTTAGGCAGGGGTAGAGCCTATGTGTAGAGCTGTGGCAGCAGGTCAATGTTATACCTTTGTGGATTGGGGGTAGATGTGACCCAGCTCTGCATGTTGGCACTTTCTCAGAGCTGGGAAGTATGGCCGAGGGTCATGCACATGTGCAGTTCTAGAGCTGATGTAAACTGAGGTTCTCAGAGCTGAATGATGTGATTAGGGGCCCATGTGCATGCATGGACTTAAGAGTGCTGTAAACTGATGCACAGAGCTCGGGGTGGGGTGGGGTGAGGCTGTGCAGCAAGTATGGGCAGGGGTCAGGAGTAGACTGGATATGGAGGTTAGTACCCACAGCATATGCACTGACAACAGCCTGCAGGGAACAGGGAGGGGAAGGTAGTGTTTGGGAGGGGTGCGGGATAATTAGGTTGGGCTGCACTTAGGATGGGGGTGAGGGGCAGGTATATGCACTGGGGGCTAGTGGGGTGGGGGCACCTCCCAGGTCAGCCGCACTCCAAAATCGCTGTCTCAGTTGCCCTCCTGTCCCTTCTCTAATTTTTCCATGGTGCAGGGCTAATCTCAAGCTACTCTATTCAGCCATCTTCCTGGAAGTCCTCAGTTTTTTGCTTTTTGGGAAATGCATGGGCTGGGAATTGAATCCAGCGTGGCAGGCAAGAATTCCTCCACTGAACTACACTCATACCCCATTTATTATTTTTTTAATTAAAAAAAAAATTTTTTTTTTACATGGGCAGGCACCAGGAAATGAATCCAGGTCACTGGTATGACAGGTAAGAATTCTGCCACTGAGCCACCATTGCCCGCCCTGTACCCCATTTATTTTTAAAGTTTTGCAGATAGCATACAATACAGTGGTTAAGAACAAGGGTTTCTGAGTCAAAAACGATTCATTCTCTTATTTGGGAGAAATTATTTAACATGCTAAGTCTCAGGGTCACTATTGATAAAATAAGGATAGTAGTGCCTATTTCATAGAAATATTTTGAAAAGTGATTAAGAATGTACAGAAAGGCATAGATTAAAAGGTTACCATTATTTTTAAATTGTTGCTCTAATGATTAAATATACTTTATGGACAATTACAGTCATTTGAGGGTTTTGTTGCTATCACAAGGAGATCTTGAAATGAATAGTAACTGTCATGCAATGAGCTGTTTAACCATACTGTCATATTCTGACAAAGGAGAAATACGGATGTTGGAGAAGATATTCACCATATAGATGTAGAACAAAGCACTCAAATTCAGAGGCGCTAAAATCACTTTTAAAAAGGAAGAAAGAGAAATAAAGATAAGAAAACACTGAAGTAGAAAATGGACAAAAAATCTTGGACCCATATTTTACAAAAGAGGATATCCAAATGACCAAAACAGAGAAAAAATATGTACTCAACTTTATTAAGCATCAGGAAAATACACGCTAAAACCATATTTCAATAAAAACGCCTCCACTGCAATATCTAATTTTTTTGAGGCATACAATAACAAGTATTAAGCATATGAAGTTATACACTCTTAGTAGGAATGTAAATTGGTACAGTCAACTTTGAGAACCCTTTGGCAGCATTTACTCACTGAACATGTCCATGCTGTCATAATCTGCCAGGCTGCTATGGCAAATATTGTACAATATGTTGCCTTAAACAATGAGTATTTTTTGTCTCATGGTTTCAGAGGCTGATAGTCCAGAATC
Source organism: Tamandua tetradactyla (assembly GCF_023851605.1). Taxonomy (NCBI): domain Eukaryota; kingdom Metazoa; phylum Chordata; class Mammalia; order Pilosa; family Myrmecophagidae; genus Tamandua; species Tamandua tetradactyla. The sequence continues at coordinate 39,129,793 of NC_135351.1, forward strand.
AAGGTATTGGCGAACCATGTTTTCTCCCAGAAATCTGTTGCATGTGGGCATTGACCCTGTGCAATCCTTAGAGTTCTTTGCCTGCTGTTTGCCTCCCACCACGTGGCCATCTCAGTCTCTCCTATGTCAGCTCTTCTGATTTCTCTGACTTCTAGCTGTGGCTCCTCCCTTTGGGTTTCTCTGACACTGGCTGCCTGTTTCTTCCCTTTATAAGTCTCCAGAATACAGATTAAGACCCACTTTGATTCTATTGGCTGCTCCTAAACCAGAAATAACATCTTTAAAAGTTCCTTTTAACAAATAGTTTTACACATATAGAAATGCAGAATAAGATTGAGAATATGCTTTTCCTTGGGGCACATAATTCAATTTACCACAAATACCCAACAGAAGTTCATGAACACATTTACTAAAAAATATGTACAAAAATCTTCTTAGAACTATTCATAATTGCCCCAAACTAGAAGGAACACAAATGACCAACAGCAGAATGAATAAATTGTGCTATATCTTCACAGTGGAATATGAACAATGATGAAAAGAACTGTTCTAGTTTGCTAGCTGCTGGAATGCAACACACCAGAGATGGATTGGCTTTTAATAAAAGGGAATTTATTTCATTAGTTCTTCAGAGGAAAGGCAGCTAACTTTTAACTGAGGTTATGTGGGAAGGCACAGGGTGATCTCTGCTGGCCTTCTCCCCAGACCTCTGGGTTCCAACAACTTTCTCCAGGGTGATTCCTTTCTGCACCTCCAAAGTCTTGGGCTGAGCTGTGAGTGCTGAGATGAGGTATGCTGAGCTGCTTGGGTTGTGCTATGTTGAACTCTCTCATTTAAGCACCAGCCAATTAAATCAAACATCATTCATTGCAGCCAGCATTCCTCCTAGCCGACTGCAGATGTAATCATCAGCAGATGAGGTTCATGTACCATTGGCTCATGTCCACAGCAACAGAACTAGGCACCTTCACCTGGCCAAGTTGACACCTGAACCTAACTACCACATGTCTACCCCTTGTCAACTTGGCAACTATATGCATCACCTAAAATGATATTAAAGTGCTGAAAATTCTCTTCTGGCTGTGGACTTATGAATCTCAAAGCAAGTTATCTGGTGCCAATATGCAAAGGAGGGACAGTCACGGGATCTATAGGGATAAACTGGAAGGAAAACCTGCAGGGCAAACACCATTGGATTTCAAAGTCTGAAAGTCATTTACACTTCGGCTTTAGAAAGTGGTAGTTCCACCCTTTCCAAGGGCCTATGCAGTGGCCTGCCTCTCTCCAAATCAACCTTGGGGAACATTGAGGAGACCACCCTTTTCTCAGCTCCACTCTCTCCAGGCATCGGGGCCACACCTGGGCTCTGCCATTTCCAGGGCACACGCTGAACTCCCCCATGTGGTGGCAGCCAGGCTCTCCCCAGTCCCCAAGGAGAGTGCTGTACCTTCTCAAAGGCCTGAGGCAGCACAACTTTTCCACTGCAATGAAATGGGAGACTCATCCTCCGTCCTCAGGGCAAAGTCACCCTCTCCATGTATATGGGTGAGTCCACTCTCCTGGCCAAGGCTTCTTGGCTTCAGACCCGAGCTTCCATGGTTCTCACTCTGCAAACTCCAATTTGTCCCTTTGTGGCCCCCTTTGTCCAGATTTGCAGTGGTTCCATTTACACCAACAATCTCTTCAAGCACACCAGGACTTCTCCATCATTCTCTTCACAGTTCCTCCAAAACTTTCCCCTTAGCCATCCAAAAAAATGTTCCAACATATCTGGTATTTGCAAACTGCAGCAGCACCCCACTCTCCAGTACCAAAATCTGTTCTAGTTTGCTAGCTGCCGGAATGCAACACACCAGAGATTGATTGACTTTCAATAAAAGGGGATTTATTTTGTTAGTTCTTCAGAGGAAAGGCAGATAACTTTTGACTGAGGCCCTCTCTTACATGGGAAGGCACAGGGTGATCTCTGCTGGCCTTCTCCCCAGGCCTCTGGGTTCCAACAACTTTTTCCAGGGTGATTCTTTTCTGTATCTCCAAAGCCTTGGCTGAGCTGTGAGTGCTGAGATGAGGTATGCTGAGCTTCTTGGGCTGTGCTACATTGATCTCTCTCATTTAAGAACCAGCCAATTAAATCAAACATCATTCATTGCAGCAGGCACACCTCCTAGCTGACTGCAGATGTAATGAGCAACAGATGAGGTTCATGTACCATTGGCTCATGTCCACAACAACAAAACTAGGGACCTTCTCCTGGCCAAGTTGACACCTGAACCTAACTACCACAAGAACTCGCCTACAGTTGTTCACAATAGGAATGACTCTCACAAATATAATTTGGAGCAATAGAAGCCATATACACAAGAGTACATAGCAAATGATTCCATTCATTATGAAGTTCAAAAACCAACAAAGATTAATCTGTGCTGTAAGAAATCAAGTAAGTGATTTCCTTCTGGAAGTGTTCGGGGGAATTTGACTTGTTGAGTTAAGGTCCCTGGGGGCAGGGCTTCGGCTTATTAAATTGTGAGCCCTCATTGATTGAGAGAATAGAAGGAATTCTCCAGGTGGGGAAAGTAATAGTTTATGTGGTTTTTGTTTGTTTAGTTTAAAGGAATGCAAATATGTATATATATATATTTTTTTTTGCATGGGCAGGCTCCAGGAATCGAACCTGGGTCTCCAGCACAGCAGGTGAGAATTCTGCCACTGAGTCTCCGGTGCACCATGCCAAATACAGATATTTTTATTTTTACTTAAAATACTCTGGCTCTGCTGTTTCAGTCTCACACAGAAGTTAAAGTTTCAGAATATAGACAGTCATATTTATCTTAGTCCTAACTAGATCAGCATCATTGACCTGCTGCTGTAGGATGTAACGTCTACCATCACAGTTGGTGAACTTTGTCTTCGGTGTTACACAGATACTTAAGTTTCTAGGGAACTACTATAGGTCATACAAAGAGCAAAGCATCTCAGAATTTAGAAATAACAGTTAAAGCTTAGGAGTAAATGTGATAGCTGTAAGAGCTTACACTTTAATCTTTAGTTTTATAAGCATTTTAAATGAATTTACTTTTAGATATAAAAACATTTGACAGTTGTTTTACATTGGGGTTATTAATTACAAGGAGAAGTTTTGTCCTCTTTTACTTTTACACATTTATTTTTACACTTTTACAGAGTTAGGTTCGTTAACAGGTAGAAAGTAATTTGTATACTTGCCTTGTTTCTCCTTTAAAGTTCTTTTTGTTCAAGGTGAAGTTTTGACTTATTGCTGACCACCTGTTCTTTTAGAGAAACCTTAGAGTAAAGTAAAGTAACCGACAAGCAAATTTGGTTATCCCTTGATTTGTAACTTTTAGCAGTATACAGACAGTGTTAGGATAGAAAGAATTTCTAAATATATGAATAACATTTCATCCATGCAAATTTAGCTAACAGAAGGATAGAAAATCTCTTTTAATTATTGTAATACTCCTTAAACACTTTTTAGGTAATAGTTAAAACTATTTTAGCTCTTTACTTTTACAAGATGAGAAAAAAATCTTTTGTAACAGTTTTTCTTTAAGAGTGAGAAGATTTATCTTCTGAAATAAAGGATGATTAAGGCCAACCTAAAAATTAACAAGGATGTTATTCTAATATGACATACAATTTTTATCTTTTAGACAGAGTACTCAGATGGTTAAGAAAAACTTTTTATAACTTTTCATTAAGAGCAATTTAACAGAGACACATTTATAAATGTTATAATTTTTTAACTTTTTAATTATATAATATAACATATATACAAAACAAAGAAATAAAAAAGCAATAGTTTTCAAAGCACTCATCAACAAGTAGTTACAGGACAGATCCCAGAGTTTGTCATGGGCTACCATATGATCCTCTCATATTTTTCCTTCTAGCTGCTCCAGAATATAGGAGGCTAGAGGACTTAATTTTTTTTTTTTTTTTATCATTACAACTTCCCCTCCTGGAGAATTCCTTCTATTCTCTTAATCAATTAGGGCTCCCAATTTAACAAGTCAAAGCCCTGCCCCCAGGGGCTTTAGCTCAAAAAGCCAAATTCCCCTGAATACGTTTTTAAATAATTTTTTAAATCATTCCTTCTTTTTTGTGTGTGGAGAATAACATATACACAAAAAAGCTATATTTCAAAGCACAGTACCACAATTAGTTGTAGGACATATTTCAGAGTTTGACATGGGCTACCATTCCACAATTTTAGGTTTTTCCTTCTCACAGCCCAAAAGGGACCTTACCTGCTTTATCAAATGGGGGTACAGTGGCACAGGGCCATCCTCTACAAGTGACTCAAAGTGCCCCCTGCCATCAACCAGTTCACACAGGCCTTGGGCCTCCAAACAGCTACTCAACTGCTTAAGCTGGCCCACAAGCACAAACCAGAGACAAAGCAAGAGAAGTAGCAGAAGCTGTTGGCCTGGGCTGAGAAGAAAGCTGCCAGCAAAGGGGATGTCCCCACTGAGAGGCTGCCTGTGCTTCAAGCAGGGGTGAACACTGTCACCATGTTGCTGGAAAACAAGAAGGGCCAGCTGGTGGTGATAGCACATGATGCTGTCTTCCAGCTGGTTGCCTTCCTGCTGACCTTGTGTGGCAAAATGGGGGTACCCTACTGCATCATCAAGGGGAAGGCCAGACTGGGGTACCTCATCCACAGGAAGATCTGCACCATTGTCACCTTCATATAGTTCAACTCGGAAGACCAAGGAGCACTAGCTAAGCTTGTGGAAGCTATTAGGACCAATTACAATGGCAGATATTATGAGGTCTGCTGTCATTAGGAAGACAATACCTTGAGTCCAAAATCTGTGGCTCACATTGGCAAGCTGGAGAAGGCCAGAACTAAAGAACTTGCCACTAAATTGGGTTAAGTGGACACATTCGATTTCTTCTTTACATAAAAATAAAAGTTCTCCTTCAACCAGAAAATAAAGAAGAATTTTTTAAAAAGAGAGAAAAAAGTCTTTCCAGAGCTGGATCCCAGCCCCTCAGGTTTGCTAGTCAAGAGCCACAGTTGGTACATGGCTCTATGTGCTCCCTTTTCTTGGAGCCCATCCTTTTTCTGGTATTTTGTGCCCACCCAACTAAAAAAGCCTCTGATGCTGTTTTTCTTTTTTTTTTTTTCCCCCATTAGCCCTGCCCCCTCTGTGCTGGAGTGAAAACTCCTGGTTCCTTTAGTACTTATTTGTGCTCTGGGCTTGTTTTCAACAGTCCAAATTTGCTAATTAATTTTGAGGTTGGAGCTTGGTTGAGCTACTTTCCTTGCTCCTTGTATTAATTTGCAAGCTGCTGGAATATGGTATACCAGAACTGGAATGCTTTTAAAAAGGGAATTTAATAAGTTATAAGTTTATAATTCTAAGCCTAGAAAAATGTCCAAGCTAAGGAAGGCATCCATGGAAAGATATCTTAATTCAAGGAAAGCTGATGGGTCAGTGTCATGGTTACGTTCATGTGTCAACTTGGCCAGGTGGTGGCACCTGTTTTTTTTGGTTGGGCAAGTGCTGGCCTGTCTATTGATATGAGGACACTTCATAGAATTAAATATGATCACACTGGCTGCATCCACAACTGATTCCATTTGTAATCAGCCAAGGGGAGTGTCTTCTGCAATGAGTGATGCTTAATCTAATCACTGGAAGCCTTTTAAGGAGGATTCAGAAGAGACAGGCTCTCTTTCTGCTTCAGCCGGTGAGTGTCTCCTGTGGAATTCATCCAGACCCTCCATCAGATTCATCAGCTTCACAGCCTGCCCTATGGATTTTGGACTCTATGTTTCCACGGTTCCATGGACAGTTTTATAAATTCTATATTTACAGATATTTCCTGTTAATTCTGTTTCTTTAGAGAACCCTATCTAATACAGTCAGGAGCATCTCTGTCTGCTGGATAGTCAAGTGGCTGGCATCTGCTTGTCCCTTGCTCTTGGGCTCCATTACTTTCAGCCTCTGTTCCTGTGGTGGTACCTCATTTTGCTTCACCAGGGCTGGTCTTCATCTCTTGGCTTCCCTTTGCTCTCTCCAGATTCTGGCTTGCTGAGCATCTCATGGCAATGTCTGCTGGAATCCAGATAGCTCCAAACATCTATATCTCTGTTCACCAAGCGTTGGCATCTGTGTCAGCTCTGCTTTGAGTTTCCTGTTGGCTCTCTCTGTCAGCCCTAAACTCTCTCCAAAATGTTTCCTCTTCTAAAGGATTCAAGACCCACCTGGAATCAGTAGAATCACATCTTCATCTAGTCTAAAGATCACACCCACAATTGGGCCTGCAGCGTTTCCATGGAGATTATCTAATCAATAGTTTCCACCTACAATATTGAATCAGGATTAAAAGAAATGACTGCCCCCACAAGACTGAATCAGGATTAAAACATGGCTTTTCTAGGGTACATAATACTTTCCAACCAGCACACTCCTAGTAGAGTTTGTGTCTTTTTCCCTCAGGGAACCATTCTGCTGTGCCCATGGTTGAGGGGGGCGTGGGTACCAGCCTCTGTCACTTGGGAGACTTACTGTTCTGTGTGGGATCTCAGCCATTCCACACATTCCAGCTTGGTGTACAATACATGTCCCCATAAGATCTTGAAGATGCTCTCCTACATTTTCTTCTAGGAGTTTTTATTGTCCAGGTTCTTATATTTAGGTATTTGATCCATTTTGAGTTAATTTTTTGAACAGCATTTGAAAAGGGGATCCTCTTTCATTCTTTTGGTTATGGATATCTGCTTCTCCCAACACCATTTATTGAAGAGACTGTTCTGTCCCAGTTGAGTGGGCTTGGGAGACTTAGAACAAATCAAATGACCATGGATCTGAGAGTCTGTTTCTGAGCTTTTAATTCAATTTGATTGATGACTATATCTATCTTTATGCCAGTACTATGCTGTTTTGACTACTCTGGCTTTATAATATGCTTTAAAGTCAGGAAGTATGACACCTTCCACTTAATTCTTCCTTGTCAAATGTTTTTGGCTATTAGAAGCCCCTTACCATGCTATGTAAAATTATTAATTAGTTTTTCTATTTCTGCAAAGTAGTCTGTTGTAATTTTGATTGGTATTACATTGAATCTGTAGATCAGTTTGGGTAGAATTGACATTTCAATGACATTTAGCCTTCCAATGCATGAACATGGAATATCTTTCCATTTATCCAGTCCTTCTTTGGTTTCTTTTAGCAATGTTTTACAGTTTTCTGTGTACAAGTCTTTTGCATCCTTTGTTAGGTTTATTACTAGATATTTGATTTTTAAACTGCTTTTGTAAATGGAATTCTTTTCCTGATTACCTCTTTGGATAGCTCATTACTAGTGTATAGAAAAACTATTGATCTTTGCATACTTATCTTGTATCCAAACACTTTGTTGAACTCACTTATTAACTCACGTAGCTTTGCTGTCATTTTTTCCCTGGATTTTCTAAGTACAGGATCACATCAACTGCAAATGGCAACAGTTTTACTTCTTCCTTTCCAATTTGGATGCATTTTATTTCTTATTCTTGCCTAATTGCTCTAACTAGAACTTCTAGCACAATGTTGAATAGCAGTGGTGACAGTGCTCTTCCTTGTCTTGTTCCCAATCTTAGAGTGAAAACTTTCTGCTCTCACCATTGAGTATGGTGTTAGCTGTGGACTTTTCGTATATGACCTTTACCATATTAAGGAAGTTTCCTTTGAGTCTTACCTTTTGAAGTGTTTTTATCATGATAAATGCTGAATTTTGCCAAATGCCTTTTCTGCATCAATCGAGATAATTATGTGTTTTCATTTTTATTTGTTAATATGATGTATTACATTAATTGATTTTCTTGTGTTGAACCACTCTTGCATACCTGGAATAGCACCCACTTGGTCATGATTATAATTCTTTTAATATGCTATTAGATTGTACTTGCAAGTATTTTGTTGAGGATTTTTGCATCTACATACATTGGAGAGATTAGTTTGAATTACTCTTTTCTTGTAGTATGTTTATCTTTAGGGTGATGTTGGCTTCATAGAATTAGTTAAATTCTATGTTTTAACATAGAGGGAGTTAAGTGCTCCCTCTTCTTCAATTTTTTGGAAGAGTTTCAGCAGAAATGGTATTAATTTTTCTTGGAATGTTTGGTAAAACTTGTCTGTGAAGCTGTCCAGCCCCAAGCTTTTCTTTGTTGGCAGGATTTTAATGACTGATTTGATCTCTTTACTTTTGATTGGGTTATTAAGATCTTCTATTTCTTCTTAAGTCTGTGTAGCTTGTTCATTGTTTTGTAGGAAGTCGTCCATTTCAGCTAAGTTGTCTAGCTTGTTGACATACAGCTGTCCATAGTAATCACTTTTGATCTTTTGTATTTCTTTGGGATTGTGTTTATGCACCCTTCTCTCATTTCTGATTTTATTTATTTGAAGCTTCTCTCTTTTTTTCTTTGTCAGTCTAGCTAAGGGTTTGTTGATATTTGATTGATCTTCTTAAGAGCCAACCTTTGTTTTTATTGATTCTCCCTTTGTTTTTTAATTTTTCATTTCACTAATTTCTACTCTAATTTTTGTTATTACTTCCCTTCTGCTTTTTTTGCAATTAGTTTTCTGTTCTTTTTCCAGTTTCTCCAGTTGTTCAGTTAGGTAATTGTTTTACACTTTTTTCTCTGTTTTAATGTAGGTGTTTAAGACTATAAATTTCCTTCTCAGTTCTGCTTTCACTACCTCCAATAAGTTTTCATTTGTCTTGAGATATTTATTGATTTCTCTTGCAGTTTCTTCTTTGACCCACTGATTAAAACATGTTGCTTAACCTCCATAAATGTATACATTTTCCAGTTCTCCATTTGTTATTTATTTCCAGCCTAATTCCATTGTGATCAGGGAAAGTTCTTTAATTTCTAACTTTTTAAATTATTGACTGTTTTATGTCCTAGCATATGGTCTATCCTTGAATATGGTCCATGAACACTTGAGAGGAATGTGTATCCTGATGTTTTGGGAATGCAGTGTTCCACACATATCTGTTTGGTCTAGTTCATTTAACATTATTTATGTTCTCTGTTTCTTTATTGATCTTCTGTTTGGTTGTTCCATCTCTTTGAGAAAGTAGTGTGTTGAAATATCCCACTATTATGGTAGAGTCATCTATTACTCTCTTCAGCTTTGTCAGTGTTTGCCTCATGTACTTTGGAGCATCTTGACTAGTAGCTGTTTCAGTTTGCTAAAGCTGCTGGAATGCAATATACCAGAAATGGAGGCTTTGAAAAGGGGATTTATTACGTTATAAGTTATACTTCTAAGACCACGAAAATGTCCAAATTAAGGCACCAAGAAGAGGATGTCTTCTCTCAAGAAAGGCTGGTTGAGTCCACTGTTTTTCTGTCACATAGGAAGGTGCATGGCAATGTCTGGTGTTCTTTTCTCCTGGTTTCTGGGTTCAAATGGCTCTCTCAGCTCCTTCTGCATGTCCAGACATCTGTGTCATGCTTTCATCTCTCTGCCCTACCATGTCGCTTCCGAACTTTCTCTGACTTCTGCCTTTTATTCTCTTCACACGGGGCTCCAGTAAAAGGATTAAGACCCACCTTGCATGGGCGGCACCACATCTCCATCTAATCAAAAGGCCCCACCCACAGCTGGGTGGGTCACATCTCCATGGAAACAACCTAATCAAAAGGCGCCACCCAAACAGTAGGTGTGCCCCACAAGATTGGATTAGAATGAAAAGAACATGGCTTTTCTGGGGTACATAACATTTTCTAACCAGCACAGGAGCATAGATATTTATGATTGTTATTTCTTCTTGTTGAATTGCCCCTTTTGTTACCAAATATTGCCTTTCTCTATCTCATAACATTTTTGCACTTAGTCTATTTTGTCTGATATTAGGATAGCTACACCAGCTTTCTTTTGGTTACTTCCTGTATGGAATATCTTTTTCCATCCTTCTACTTCCAGCCTGTTTTCATGTTTAGGTCTAAGATGAGTCTCTTGCAAGCACCATATAGAGGGATCATATTTTCTAATCTGTTCTGCCAGTCTTTGTCTTTTGTTTGGAGAGTTTAAACCATTAATATTCAAAGTTATTACTGTAATTCATCCTTTGATTTTTATTGGTCAGATATATTGTTTTTCTTTCCTCTCTTTTTATCCTTTAATTTACCGTTACTAATTTTCTTCAATTCTTTACCCTCCTCCAAACCCCTCTCTCCTTTTTCTTTTCATCTAGCAGAACTCCCTTTAGTAGTTCTCACAGGGCCAGGCTCTTATTAATGAATGATCTCAGCTTCTGCTTATCTGTGCATGTTTTAAACTCTCCCTCATTTTTGAATGACAGCTTTGCTGGATAGAGAATTATTCTCTGGAAAATTTTCTCTCTCAGTATTTTAAATACACCATACCACTGCCTTCTCACCTCCATGGTGTCCAATGAGAAATCAGCACTTAGTCTTATTTGGCTTCTCTTGTATGAGGTAAACTGCTTCTCTCTTGTTGCTTTCAGAGTTCTTCTCCTGTTCAGCATTTGACAATCTGATTTACATGCGTTTTGGAATGGGTCTATTTGAATTCATTCTGTTTGGAGGCCATTGGACTTCTTGGATTTGCATATTTATGTCTTTTATAAGGGTTATGTCTTTTATAATGGGTTTCAGCCATTATTTCTTCATGTATTCTTCCTGACCATTTTCCCTTCTCTTCTCCTTCTGGGACATATGTCTGTGCATTTTGTGTTGTCAATCATTTCCCTAGGATCCTGCTGAGATTTTTCCATATTTTTCTCCATTTGCTCTTTTGTCGTTCAAATTCAGTTGATCTGTCTTCTAACTCACTGATTCTTTCTTCTACCTCTTTAAATCTGCTGTTTTGTGTCTCTAGTATATTTAAAATTTTATCCATAGTGTCTTTCATTTACATAATATCTGTTATTTTTCTATGCACTCTTTCAAATTCCTACTTATGCTCTTCTAGTGCCATTTTAATATTCTTTAGCTCTTCTTTTGTATGCTGTTTTAATGATTTAATGTTTTAATGATTATTGTTGAGCATATATTTTGAAAATTTTTTACTTCAAACTGCAACAAGTTAAATAAATGTTTATGATATGCAAAGAAAATACAACCAAAAGTAAAGCTTACTTTAAGTGTGTTTTGCACCTAGACCAGTGCCTTTATCTCTCTATACATATTTTTCTTCATTTCCTTGAATTGATTCTGGAGATTTGTTTGCACATCTCTGATTAGTTGTTCTTAATTGTGTATCTCCTCTGACTTTTTGATCTATTTCTTCACCTGCCATTTCTTCTTGAGTTTTGATATAGCTTGTGATTTTTTTGCTCATTTTGATCATCTGATTATCTTGATGCATTTATTCTGTAGCTTGATTTCTCTCTCTTGTCTAGGGTTTAGTTTTTACTGAGGTTTATATTAGGACACTGCTTTGACAGTTGGGTTGTCTGTATTTCTCAGCAAAAGCAGTGCTGGGTACCTGTGCAGGGGATGTAGACCAGCTCCACTGGGCCTGGGATAGGGTCTGGAGCCATGCTGAAAAGCCCTATAGTTCTCCTGCACTTTCTGTCCTGGCCAGCAGATGGCAGTATTTGGTGACTTAATTGTCCTCAGAAGCTATTTACCTCCTGGAGCCCTGGGAGTGTCTCTTGCCTGGGGGTGCTGAAACTGTGGGGTCCTTGTGCCCTCATTTCATTCAGTGTATGCCCTTTTTACCTTTGGCAGAGGATTCCCCCAGATGCCCCATTCTGCATCCACTCCCCAGCCAAGGATTGGTCAGTCTGCCTACTGCTGTTAGCCTTATGGCTGGGGGGAGGGGCACCAGGACACAGTCTCTGACCATGTGTTCTCACACTCTTCATCCCTCACTGGCTGGGGCCTTGAAATCCTCCCCTGTCTCCAAGCAGTTGATTTTGGCAGTTTTTGTCTGGCTACTTGCTTTTAGGGAAGATTTTGCAGTTCCCTCCCTGGTCCTCCATTTGGGAAACTCTTCCTTGTTGCTCTCTCCCATGGCTTAAGTCCTGCCATAGGCCTCTGTGGGTTTGAGTCTCTGTGTCTGGGTATAGGAGTGGATCTGTCTCACTGCTGTCTCACAGATTTTGTAGTCTGTGTCCAGGCAGGAGGTGGGAGGGATCCTGTCTGCTGCCTGTGTGCACTTCCTGAATTGCGAGGGACCAGGTGAACAGAGGAGAAGGCCAGCTAGTCCAGGATGGAAGTTTCCTATCTAATATTTTTCTCTTTCTTTATTCCAGCTTTGTGGGATCTTTCTTCAGTCCATACCTTCCTCCAGAATTCTGAACAAGTGAGAATTGTCCCTTTTATTCATTGAATTTCTTGGGAGAGGTTTTCAGAAGCTGTTTCTATCGCCATGTTGATGACATCACCTGGGTTACTTTGCAAGCCATCAGAATGCAATACACCAGAAATGGAATGACTTTTAAAAAGGAAATTTAATAAGTTATAAGTTTACAGTTCTAAGCCTATGAAATGTCCAAATTAAGCCACCAACAAGAAGTCAATGGGCCTGAAACAGCTCTGTCAGCTGGAAAGGCACATGGCTGGCACCTGCTGGACACTTCCTCCTGAGCTCCATTGCTTTCAGCCTCTGTTCCTATGAGAGTTCTTCACATTGTTTCTGTGGGGCTGGCCTTCATCTCTTGGCTTCCCTGGGCTCTCTCCAGGTTCTGGCTGCTTAACATCTCATGGCAATGTCTGTAGGCTCTAAGCATTTCAAACAACTGTGTCTCTGTTCTCCATGTGTCTGCATCTATTGTCAGCTCTGCTCTCTGTTGGCTCTGAGGCCTGTATTATTTCTGTATGCTCCTTTCATTTCTGAGGTTTCTCCAAAATGTTTCCTCTTTTAAAGGATTCCAGTAAACTAATCAAGACCCACCTGCCATGGGTGACATCACATCTCTATCTAATCAAAAGGTCACACCCACCCACAACTGGGTGTGTCATGCCTCTGTGGAGATATTCTAAAAGGCTTCCAGCCTACACTGTTGAATCAGGGTTAAAAAAACAGCTGCTCCCACGAAGTCGGATTAGGATTAAAACATGGCTTTTCTGGGATACGTGCGCTTTTAAACCAGCATATCACCCTATGCTCATTATATTTTATTTTATGAGTATGTGTTCTGAAGAAAAAGAAGAGGCAGAGAAAGAAAAGGGGAAAAGAACGGGGAAAGAAAAAAAGGGGGAAATAGTACATGTATCAGAAAATGATGGACATTGCAAAGATGTTTAAATGGGAATGGAAAACATAAAACAATTATTTGGAAACTCATTATAGACCTTTATTGGGGCAGTTTTATCTAATTGCCATGCAATTTGATAACAATTATCTGTCTCATTAGATAGGTGCCAAATTAACTTTGTGGAAAACACTATTTTATTAGGATAGTAAACCACCTCCACATACGTATTAGTTCGTTAAGGTGCCTGAATGCAATATACCAGAAATGGAATGGCTTTTAAAAGGAGATTTATTAAGTTGCAGGTTTACAGTTTAAGGCTATAAAACTGCCCAAACCATGGCATCCATAGAAAGATACTTTGGTTCAGGAAATGCTAATAGGTCTAGAACACTTCTGTAAGCTTGGAAGGCACGTGGCTGGATCTGCTGTGGTCTCTGGCTTCTCGTTTCAAACATCTTCCCTGGGGACATTTCTTTCTTCATCTCCAAAGGTCTCTGGCTTTGTAGGCTTTGTAGCTTTCTCCAAAATGCTCCCTCTTAAAGGGCTCCAGTAAGCAACCCCATCTTGAATGGGTGGAGACCCTTCTTCATGGAAACCACCTAATCAAAAGGTACCACCCACAATCGGGTGGGTCACATCTCCATGGAAACAATAAAAAAGATCTCACTCGGCAATATCGAATGAGGATTAGAGGACATGGCTTTTCTAGGGTACACAACAGTTTCAAACTGGCAAAGCATATGTTTAATGTTTATTTTCAGTTGATGTTATAATTAGCAGTAAAGAAGCTTGCCATTGGCTGGTTGCAGAGAGAGACAAAAGGCCCACAAAAGGCACAAGATGAAGGTGAGTTGTTATAAGCACTGAGTTCAGGACTGAACCTTGGCTGCCAGGATGCATCCAGCTATCAAGGAACCAGACCTTGGGATTACTACTGGAGTGGTGGGCAAGTCTAGCAATCACCAAGTCTTGGCTCTCCTCATATGTAAATTGGGGGAAAATAAAGGCATCTAATTCATAGGATTATTTGAGGATTAAATGGAGTCCAGAATATAGTAATTGCTAGTTAAATGTTCATTGTTGCTATTATCCATTTGTCTTAGCAGGGACATTGTTGTTAATGCTATTTGTTTGGTGAAGCACTGAAAGTAACCTAGGCATCAAGGATGATATAAGATAAAGATGAAATGGTCTCTGGCCAATGCCTCATTGATTAGACTTCAAGGGGAAGAAACAGAGATTACTCAAAGTCATAGGACTAAATCCAGAAACAAATTTACAAATGACAGTCTCTCCTTTGCCAATTTTCATTTGTAATGGAGTCAGGGATTTGGTCCTCACTCCCATAACTCAAATCCCAGACTCCCATAACTCATCATAATTTTGTCTATCCTATAGAGTCTTTGTCTGTTTGTTTTCTGATGAATCCCCAGTGGATGAATGGATGGCTGAATGGATGGACAGATGGATGGAATGATGGATGGCTGGATGGATGAAAGGAAGGATGGATGATTAAATGGGTTCAGTAAAGAACTGATTGCTGTTCTGAGCACCAGGGGTGTGCTTACGTATCATAGGCCATGTTTGCTAGCTGCTGGAATGCAATATAACAAACAGAATGACTTTTTAATAGGGGGAATTTATTGAGTTGCAAATTTGCAGTTCTAAGGTGGGGAACATGTCCCAATTAAAGCAAGCCTATAAAAATGTCCAAATTAAGGCACCAACAAGTTACCTCCACTCAAGAAAGGCCAATGAAGTTCAAGGTTTTTCTCTCAACTGGAAAGGCACATGGTGAACATGGTGACATCTGCTAGCTTCCTCTCTAGGCCTCTTGCTTCATGAAGCTCCCCCAGGGCTTCTTTCTTCATCTCCAGAGGTCTCTGGCTACATGGGCTTCTCATCTCTCATGGACTCATGGCTCTCTCCTAAATGCTTTCTCTTTTAAAGGGTTCCAGTAAACTAATCAAGACTCACCTGGAATGGATGGAGTCACATCGCCATCTAATCAAAAGTTAATACCCACAATTGGGAGTGTCACATCTCCATGGAGATAATCTGATCAAAAGATTCCAATCTGCATTATTGAATAGGGATTAAAAAAACCCATGGCTCCCAAATGATTGGATCAGGATTAAACATGGCTTTTCTAGGGTATATAATCCTTTCAAACCAGCACAGGTCATTTACAGTTTAAAATAATTATGAGAAATAAGGGTTGGTAATGACATTTATTTGATTTAGGGCATATTATAGTTTTTTAAAATCAGTGTTTTGGCAACTTTAAAAAGTATATTTTTGTTGAGAAACCTTTACAAACCATACAGTGTATCCAGAGCATAATCAGTGGCTCACAGTGTCATCACATTGTTGTGTATTCATTGTCATTATTATCTTTAGAAACTTTGCCTCACTCCAGGACATTTTGGCAGCTTTTGTTCTAGTGTTTGGGTGATAAATGAGGTCTTTATTACAGAAAGGTAAGTAACACATGCCTCCTGTATTTTATGAGATAACAAGCTTGTGTTTCATTGCTGGATTTTTAGAGCATTTCCATAATTGGAAAAGTAGAAATGAGTGTTTACAATGCTGTGGCAAGAGGTATATAAATTAAAGTTTTAAAAAGTGGAAAGTTTTGCGATGAATCCAGAGCAGGCTAGTTTTACAATTGTGTATTTTTTGGGAACTGGAGCCCTCTCCATTCAGAAGTGTGGATGTGGGAGGAGGGAGAGTTGAGCGTCCTCCCAAAGTACTGTGGTGATAGAGGGTACTCCGTGAATAGGCTGGTGGAAGAGGCTGTTTTTAAGTAGAACATTCCCAAGGTAACTAAGGAAAAAGAGAAAAGGATGGTAGATTTGGGTAAAGGAGGAGGCTTAGAGTGTCCTCAAGCTCTGGGTGAAAACAGAGTGAATGACAAAGATAAGACGAGACAGAAGGAAGAAAGGGGAGCTAACAATGGGCCTGAAGGAGAGGTGCCATGGGAGGAAGAGGCCTAAGGGAATAGCTTGTTGGCGAGTTCGAGGTCAGTATCATGGTTTTCACACGGGGTCTATTGCAGGGTCCTCGTCAGGATCCCCCAGCTGATCTAAACATGCCACCCAGATGTTCCTTTGGTTCTTAGGGGCAAGAGACTTTCATTTTATACCAGGCTAAGGGGTGCTTACTAGTAACATAGTGTAGCTCCAAGAACAGAATCAATAAGGTATACGTGTCTATCTGTGATTATGTATAATGGCTCATGCAATTATGGGAACTGATGAAACTCAAATCCGTAGGGCAGGCAGAAGGCCAGAACTCAGACAGAATTTAATACTGCAGACTTGAGTCAGAATTTCTTCTTTGGAAAACTATGATTTTTGCTCTTGTTTTTGCTCCATCTGATTGGATGAGGCCTGCCCACGTTTTCAAGGGCAATCTCCTTTAATCAAAGTTAACTGATTTTAGATGTTCTACAAAATACCTTCACAGCAACACTTACTTTCTGCTGTAGCCTAGCCAAGTTGACACATAAGACTATCAAACTACTAAGAAAGTTAAGGGTGGCTAAGCTTAGCTATATATAAATTAAAATTAATGTACAGTTAGAGTTGGCTAAGAACCTAATTCAGTAGTCTGCTGAGAAGATGAGCTGCTACTTGATATTGCATGTTGTAAAGTTCCTATAGCATGTGCATATATATATATATATATATATATGATGATGGTCAAAAATCACATGCTTTTTTTAAAAATGCAATTTTATTGAGATATATTCACACAGCTTAGAAAAAATCTGAAGTATACAATCAGTGGTTCACAGTATCATCACATGGTTGTACATACAGCTCCATGATCAAATTTATAACATTTATTACTCCAGAAAAGAAATAAAAATAAAAATAAAAAATAAAACCCTAATCCTCCCATACTTCTTATCCCCACCTATTATTGACCCATAGTATTGTTGTGTCAATACTATGTACCAAATTGTGGTACATTTGTTACTGTTGATGAAATAATATTAAAATATCACCATTAACTAAGGTCCATCATTTGCAACAGGTACATTTTCCCCATATACCTCTCTCTTATTAATTCCTTATAATAGAGTTGTACATCTGCTCTAGTTCATGAAAGAACTTTTTAATATTTGTATAGTTAATCACAGATATTGTCCACAACAAGAATCACTGTGACATACATGACTCTAAACTTCTCCTTTCCACCACAATCACACACCATTCAGCACTGTTAATTATTCTCACAATAACATAGTACCTTTACCTCTGTCCATTTCCAAATGTTTAAATTCAACCCGGTTAAACATTCTGCACATATTAAACAACCACTCCCCATTCTTTAGCCTCATTCTATATCCTGGTAAGCTGTTATGCTAGTTTGAAAGTGTTGTGTATCACAGAAAAGCCATGTCCTTTAATCCTGATTCAATATTGCAAGAAGGAAACCCTTTTTGGAGATGTGGCACACCCAATTGTGGGTATGACCTTTTGATTAGATAGAGATATAACTCCACTCATTCAAGATAGGTCTTGATTAGTTTCCCAGAGTCCTTTAAAAGGAGGAACATTTTCAAGAAACCTCAGATGCAGACACTTGGAGAACAGAGAAACGTGTTTGAAGATGCTTGGAGTACCCACAGAGAGAGCAGATACCGAGACACAGGTAGAGCCCAGCAGACATAGCCACATGCCTTCCCATGTGGTGCTAAGCAAGCAGAACCCAGAGTTATGTACTGGAGGAACTAAGTGAAGCCCACAGATGCTTAAAGAGGGAACCACTGGCATCAGAAGCTGAAAGGAATGGAATCAGGAACAAGCACCAGCAGATGCCAGCCATGTGCTTTCTCAGCTGACAGAGGTATTCCGGATGGCATCAGCCTTTCTTGTGCGAAGATAACCTTTTTGGTACCTTAATTTGGATATTTTCACAGCCTTAGATTGTAACTTGCAACTTATTAAATTCCCTTTTTGAAAGCCATTCCATTTCTGATATTGCATTCTGGCAGCTTTAACAAACCAAAACGATTATATTCTTTATTTTATGTCTATGAGTTTATATTTTATGTTCATAGTTATAGTTCATATCAGTGAGAGCATAAATATTTGTCCTTCTGTGTCTGACCTCTTTCATTTAATATAGTGTCCTCAAGGTTCATCCAGTTTGTCACATGCTCCAGGACTGTATTTTCTCTTTGGAGAAATATCTATTCATGTCCTTTGCCCATTTTTTTGGGGAGGGGGGTTGTCTTTTTATTATTGAGTTGTAGGATTTCTTCATATATACTGGATATCAAACATTATTGGATATGTTGTTTCCAAATATCTTCTCCCACTGAGTTGGTTGTTTTTTCACCCTTTTGATAAGGTCCTTTGAGGCATGGAAGTATTTGATTTTGAGGAGTACCATTTATCTATTTTGCTTTTGTTCCTTGTGCTTTGGATGTAAAATCTAAGAAACTATTGTTATCACTAAATCTTGAAGATGTTTCCTTACAATTTCTTCAAGGACTTTTATGGTACTGATTCTTATATTTAAGTCTTTGATTCATTTTGAGTTATTTTTTAAAAATTTTATATTTTTAATTCAGATTTTTCCAGGTAGCTGTGCATTTATCAGCACAATTGACTTTTTTGTGTGAAAAATAACATATACTAAAAAGCAATATATTTCAAAGCACAAAAAAAAATTTCAAAGCACATCACAACAAATAGTTGTGGAACAGATTTCAGAATTTGGTATGGGTTATAATTCCATAATTTTAGGTTTTTACTTCTAGCTACTCTAAGATGCTGGAGACTAAAAGAAATATCAATATAATGATTCAGCAATCATACTCATTCGTTAAACCCTACTTTCCCTGTATAACTCCACTATCATCTTTAATCTTTCTCCCACTCTTTAGGGATATTTGGGCTATGGTCATTCTAACTTTTTCATGTTGGAAGGGGCTGTCAGTAGTATGGGGTAGGGAGATGGAACTAGCTGATGCTCTGGAAAGGCTGGACCCTCTGCATTTCAGGACTTATTTGGTCCAGGGACCCATCTGGAGGTTGTAGGCTTCTGAGAAGTTACATGGAAACTTTGTAGAATCTTATATAACATCCTAGGGGTTAGGATTGGCAGGAATGGTTTTGGTTGGGGTTTAGCAAGTTATGGTAGGTAACAATGTCTAACTCATTTAGCATCTCATAGGAAGGAACATGGCAATGTTCACTGCGCACTGCCTGTGTCTTGGCATCTGCTCTTACTGTTGGTGTTCCAAGCATCTCCAAATGCCGGTTTCTGCATAAGAGTGACTTCCAGAATAGCCTCTTGACTCTATTTGAATGCTCTCAGCCACTGATACTTTATTTGTTACACTTCTTTCCCCCCTTTGGTTAAGATGGCATAGTTGATCCCACGATGCCAAGGCCAGGCTCATCCCTGGGAGTCTTCTCCCACACTGCCAGAGAGACTTTCATCCCTGGATGTCATGTCCCACATAGAGGGGAGGGCAATGATTTTACTTGCAAAGTGGTGCTGAGAAAGAGAGGCCACATCTGTGTAACAAAAGAGGTCCTCCAGAAGTAACTCTTAGGCATACCTATAGGTAGGCTAAGCTTCTCCACTACATACATAAGCTTGAGCAAGCCTCAAGATCAAATGCTTGGTCTACTGATTGGGGTGTTCTAATGTTTGACACAGCATCAGAGGTTTCCCTGCTGATAAAGCTTAATAACTCCATAATTTTTCTCTCATCCCTCAAGAGATTTTGTCAATAGATCTTGATTATCTGTTTAATATACTCTGGGAAGTATCCAGGCATTATATTAAGCTACAGGATTAAAGGCCCTCATTTTTATTCTGGGCTCCCTGTGTTTGGATTGTTTAAATAATCTATCCAAACAAGTTGAGTTAAATTATTGTGCTACATAAAATTTAGATTCTGGACAAAATAAACCTTCCTTCCCTTGGTCTCAAAGAGTATATGAGGTTCTAAAATATAGGCAATGTCTTTCTTATCCCTGTATTCGGAATTATTTTAATCCTGAGCTGACTGGCTTTGTTCTCATCTCTAAATACCAGGTTATACACATATAAAACAGTCTCTCAGAATCCAGAAATAACAGTTACCACTCTGGACTAAATGTGACTGGTATAAGAGCTTACAATCGAGGTCCCCGCTTTCTTATAAGCATTTTCTAAATGAGACCATACAATATTTGCTCTTTTGTTTCTGGCTTGGGTTGCCTCACCAAATGCCCCACAGTTCATTCACAATGTTGTGTGCCTCACAACCGTATTCCTTTTTCTAGCAGCACAATATTCAATCATATGTATACAGCAATGTTCACCAATCTATTTCTCATCCACTGCATCCTTCAGCCACCTCCATTCATGGGGTATCATTTATAATGCCCAAAGTCAACAGTCCATCAACACTCTCAATGTTAGATAATTTCATTGTTCCCAGTAGAAAGATAACCAATAAACACACCCTCACAAATAGAAAATCTAAACCTCCCCTTAATTCTTATCCCTCCCCCTATTATTTACCCCTGGTGTTCCTGTGGTAGGTACTGTTGATGTTTTCCTGTTAAACATAGCCCATGGCATGCAATAGCAGTTTCCCCCCATACCTCAAACATATACACTCTTTGTACAAGATTCATCCTTTGCCATAGTTCATGCAAGAACTTATTTATATTTATAGTGTTAATCAGTGGAACACACAGGTCTGTACAAACCCTTCCATCATGTTCACCTTCAATATGGTAATATTACTTATAGAACCTCTAGTGAACTGCCTTCACTTATATCTGTTCCCTTATATTTAAGTTCAACCTCATTAGCTAACTATTCACCCATCTCTAGCTTCCATGCATCTCTAGGCTCCCCTATATTCTATATTACAAACTTCTGATTTTACCTTTACCATCATCAAAAAAAGTGGAATCATACAATATCTACCTTTTGTGTCTGGTTTATTTCACTCAGCACTATGTCCTCAAGGCTCAACCATCTTGTAATGTGCTTCAGAATGTCATTTCATTTTGCTGTTGCGTAATATTCCATCATATATATATATACCACATTTTGTTAATCCACGTGTCTGTTGATAGGCACTTGGATTGTTTCCATCTTTTGGTGATTGTGAATAATTCTGCTATGAACATCGATGTGCAAATGTCTGTTAGTGTCACTGCTTTCAGCTCTTCTGGGTATATACCAAGTAGTGGTATTGCTGGGTCATAGGGAAGCTTGATACTTAGTTTTCTGAGGAACTGCCAGACTGTCTTTAATAGCAACTGTACCATTACACATTCCCAACAGCAGTGCATAAATGTCACAATTTCTCCACATACTCCCCAACATTTGTAGTTTCCTGTTTGTTTAATAGCAGCTACACTTACACGTGTGAGGTGGTTGTAATCTTGATCTGAATTGCCCTTATAGCTAATGAAAATGATAAACTGTTCTTGTGCTTTTTAGCCATTTGCATTTCTCTTCAGAAAAATTCCTATTCATACATTTTGAGTTGATTTTTTAAACTTTCCTTTTATTGTATAGTATAACATATATACAAAGCAAAGCAAGAAAAAGGCAATAGTTTTCAAAGCACTCTTCAACAGGTAGTTACAGGACAGAACCCAGAGTTTGTCATGGGGTAGTATATGATCCTCTCAGATTTTTCCTTCTAGCTGATCCAGAATACAGGAGGCTAGAGGGCTTAAATTTTTTTTTTTACCATCACACTTGACTTTTTCCTTTTTTTGGTGAAAAAATGACTTATATACATACATACATATATATATATATATATATATATATATATACGAAGCTATAAATTTCAAAGCGCAGCACCACAATTAGTTGTAGAGCATATTTCAGAGTTTGACATACGTTACAATTCCACGATTTTAAGTTTTTACTTCTAGCTGTTCTAAGATACTGGAGACTAAAAGAGGTATCAATGTAATGATTTAGCATTTGTATTCATTTGTTAAATCCTATCTTCACTGTATAACTCCACTATCACCTTTGATCTTTCCACCCTTCTCTTTAGGGGTGTTTGGACTGTGGCAATTCTAAATTTGAAATTGGAAGGGTCTGTCACTGATATGGGGTAGGGAGATGGAACTATCTGATGTTCTGCAGAGGCTGGGCTAGGTTTCAGGACTTATGTGGACCAGGGACCCATCTGGAGGTTGTAGGTTTCTGGAAAGTTACTCTAGTGCATGGAACCCTTGTGGAATTTTATATATTGCCTGTGTTCTTTAGGATTGGCTGGAATGGTCCTGGGTTGGTAGGTTATGATAGGTAGCAAGGTCTACCTGAAGTTTGCATAAAAGCAACCTCCAGAGTAACCTCTCAATACTATGTGAACTCTCTCTGCCACTGATACTTTATTAATTACATTTCTTTCCACCTTTTGATCAGGATGGAATTGTTGCGCCCGTGATTCCAGGTCTGGATTTACCCCTGGGAGTCATCTCCCATGTTGCCAGGGAGACTTACGCCCCTGAATGTCTTATTCCACTTAGGGGGGAGGGCAGTGATTTCACCTGCAGAGTTGGGCTTCAAGAGAGTGAGGCCACATCTGAGCAACAAAACAGGTCCTCCAGAAGTAACCCTTACACATGCTTATAGGTAGTCTAAACTTCTGTGCTACCTACATAAGCTTCACAAGAGTAAGCCTCATGATTGAAGGCATGGCCTGTTGATTTGGGTATCCCTAAAGTTTGACACAGTTTCAGGGGATTCCCTGATGGTAAGGCTTAATAGTTTCATATTCTTTCTAACATCCCTCATGGGACTTTGCCTATACTTTTTGATTATCTGCTAAATATACACTAGGATGTATCCAGGTAGTACAATAATCTATACAGGATTAAATGCATCTTTCTTATCCTGTGCTCACTGTGTTTCATTGTTCAAATGAACTATATGGTAGGTTGAATGAGATTATGCACTACAGAATATTTCAGTTCCAGATCAGGTAAACCTTTCTTCCACTGGTCTCAAAGAGTATGTGTGGTTCTAAAACAAAGACACTAACTTCCTTACCCCTATGTTCTGAATTGCTGTAACCCCAAACTGTTCGCTTCATTCTTGTCTCTAAATATCAGGTTATATATATATAACAGGCTCTCAAAATTAGGTCACCACTCTGGACCTAATGTGTCTGCTCTAAAAGCTTATAATCTAGGCCCCTGTTTTCTTATAAGTATTTTCTAAATGTGACCATATCATTCTTGTTCTTTTGTTTCTGGCTTATTTTGTCTCACAAAATGTCCCACATGTTCATTCATATTGTTGCATGCCTCACGACATTCTTCCTTTTTGTACCAGCATGACCTTCATTCATATGTATACACCATGGTTCGCCAATCTACTTCTCCGTCAGTGCATCCTTCAGCCACCTGCATTCATCAGGCATCATGTAAAGAGGCCCAAAGTCCACAGTTCATCAACATTCTCAATTTTAGATAATTTCATTATTCCCAAGAGAAAGAAAACCAATAAACACACCCTCACCAAATAGGAAATCTAAACGTCCACCTAACTCTTGTCCTTCTCCCCAATATTTACCTCTGCTGTTGCTGTGGTAGTGCTGACGGTTTCCTTTTGAACATAGCTCACAGCATGCAATAGCAGTTTTCCCGCTGTACCCTTGACTTAAACACTCTATGTATAAGAATCGTATCTTTGAAGTAGTTCTTGTAAGAACTAATTCATACTTCTAGTGGGAATCAGTGGGACCAGTAGGTCTATACAATCCCTTTCTATCTTGTTTATCTTCAATATGGTAATGTTACTTATAGACCCACTGGAGAACCACCTTCACTCCTATGTATTCCCTTACATTGGAGTTCAACCTCATTAGCCATTGGTTCACCCATCTCTAGCTTCTATGTATCTCTAAGTCCCCTATATTCTGTATTATGAACATATCCAGTTCTTCCATACCCAATTTTGAAAAGACTATGTTGTCGTAGTTCAGAGGATTTGGGGGCCTTGTCAAAAATCAGTTGACCATAGATTTGGTGGTCTAGTTCTGCACTCTCGATTTGAATCCACTGGTCAATGCTTCTGTCTTTGTGACAGTGCCATGCTGCTTTGACCACTGTGGCTTTATAATAGGTTTTGAAGTCAGGAGTGTAAATCCTCTCACTTTGTTCTTTTTAAGGATGCTTTTAGCTATTCAGGGTCTTTTTCCCTTCCAGGTGAATTTGGTAATTAGCTTTTCCAAATCTTCAAAGTAGGTTGGTAGAAGTTTGATTGGTACTGTGTTGAATCTGTAGATCAATTTGGAGAGAACTGATATCTTAACTGTGTATAGCCTTCCTATCCATGAGAAGGGAATGTCTTTCCACCTATTTAGATGTCCTTAGATTCTTTTAGCAATGTTATGTAGTTTTCTGCATACAAGTTCTTCATGTCCCTCATTATGTTCATCCCTAAGTACTTGATTCTTTTAGTTACTATTTTGAATGGATTTTTTTCCTTAACTGACTCCTCAGTTAGGTCATTGCTTGTGTGTAGAAATATTACTGATTTTTGTACACTAATTTTATGTTCTGCCACCTTGCTGAATTTGTTTATTAGCTCGAGAAACTTTGCTGTAGATTTCTCAGGATCGTCCATGTATAGTATCATATTATCTGCAAATAATGAGAATTTTACTTCTTCCTTTCCAATTTGGATGCCTTTTATTTCTTTGTCCTGTCCGAGTGCTTTAGCTAGAACTTCTAGCACAATGTTGAATAATAGTGGTGACAGTGGGCATCCTTGTCTCATTCCTGATCTTAGGGGAAAGATTTCAGTCTCTCTTCATTGAGTACCATGCTGGCTATCAGTTTTTTGTATATTTCCTTTATCATATTGAAGTAGTTACCTTTGATTCCTATCTTTTAGAGTGCTTTTATCAGAAAAGGATGCTGAATTTTATCGAATGTTTTTTCAGCATCAGTTGAGATGATCATGTGATTTTTCCTTTCAATTTGTTAATGTGCTGTATTACATTAATTGATTTTCTTGTGTTGAACCATACTTGCATTCCTGGTATAAACCCCACTTGGTTATGGTGTATAATTCTTTTAGTGTGTTATTGGATTAGATTTGCTAATATTTTATTGAGAATTTTTGCATCTATTTTCATTAGGGAGATTGGCCTGTAGTTTTTCTTTCTTATAGCATTTTACCTGGTTTTGGTATTAAAATGATATTAGTTTCATAAAATGAGTTAGGCCAAATTCCATTTTACTCAATTTTTTTTTTTTTTTAAGTTTGAGCAGGATTGGTGTTAGTTCTTTTTGGAATGCTTGATAAAATTCCCCTGTGAAGCTGTCTGGTACTGGTCTTTTCTTTGTAGGAAGATTTTTGATGACTGTTCGAATTTCTTTACTTGTGATTGGTTCATTGAGGTCTATTTCTTCCTGAGTCAGTGTAGCTTGTTTGTATGTCTCCAGGAATTTGCCCATTTCATCTAAGTTGTCTAGTTTGTTGGCATATAGTTGTTCATAGTTTCCTCTTATGATTTCTTTTATTTCTTCAGGATCTGTGGAAATGCATCCCTTCTCATTTCTGATTTTGTTTATTTGCCTCATCTCTCTCTTTTTCTTTGTCAGTCTTGCTAGTGGCCCATCAATTTTATTGATTTTCTCAAAGAAATAACTTTTGGTTTTATTGATTCTTTCTGTTCTTTTGTTCTCCCATTCATTTATCTTTGCTTTCATCTTTGGTATTTCTCTTCTTCTATTTGCCTTGGGGTTAGTTTGCTATTCTTTCTTGAGCTCTTCACGTTGTTGGTAAGTCCTCAATTTTTGCTCTTTCTTGTGTTTTAATACAGGCATTTAGGGCAATAAATTTCCCCTCTCAGCACAGCCTTTGCCACATCCCATAAGTTCTGACAAGTTTGTATTCTCATTTTCACTCATCTCCAGATAGCTACTGATTTCTCTAGCAATTTCTTCTTTGACCCATTGGTTGTTCAAGAGTGTGTTATTTAATCTCCATATATTTGCAAATGTTCTCATTCTTTGGTGGTTATTGAGATCCGGTTTCATCCCATTGTAATCAGCGAAAGTGCTTTGAATAGTTTCAATATTTTTAAATTTATAAAGACCTGTTTTGTGCCCCAGCATATGATCTATCCAGGAGAATGTTCCATGAGCACTGGAGAAGAATGTATAACCTTGTGCTTTGGGGTGCAATGATCTATATATGTCTCTTAGATCTAATTCATTTAGGAAGTTATTTAATTTCTCTGTTTCCTTGTTGATCTTCTGTCTGGCTATTCTATCTATAGAGGAGAGTGGTGCACTGAAGTCTCCTACTATTATCTTGAGACAGCTATTGCTCCCTTCAGTTTTGCCAATGTCTGTCTCATGTACTTTGGTGCTCCTTGATTGGGAGCATAAACATTTATGATTGCTATATCTTTTTGGTGGATTGACCCTCTACTTAGTATATAGTGTCCTTCTTTGTCTCTTATGGTGTCTTTCCATTTAAAGTCTATCTTGTCTGATATTAGCATAGCTGCTCCTGTCTTCTTTTGGTTACAACTTGTGTGGAAAATATTTTTTCCATACTTTCACTTATCTATTTGTATCCTTGTGTCTAAAATGAGTCTCTTGTAAGCAGCATATAGCTGGATTATGTTTCTTAATCCATTCTGCCAATCTTTATCTTTTAATTGGTAAATTTAGTCCATTGACATTCAAAGTTATTACTGAAAAGGTGTTTCTTGAATCCCATCTTATCTTTTTAAATTTATTTGTCAGATCTATATGTTCTTTTTCCTCTTTCTCTGCATATTCTTTAAATTACTGTTAGTGGTACTCTTCAATTATGTGCCCTACTGCAGACCTCCCTCCCTTGTCTTTTTTATTTTTCAGCTAGCAGAACTCCTTTTAGTATTTCTTTTAGGGCTGATCTCTTGTTGACAAATTCTTTCAGGACTTCTTTGTCTGTAAAAAGTGTAATGTCTCTCTTAGTTTTGAAGGACAATTTGGCTGGGTACAGAATTCTTGGCTAGAAGTCTTTCTCTTTCAGGATGTTGAATATATAATACCACTGACTTCTCACATCAGGGTTCTTGTTGAGTAGTCTGAGCTCAGTCTTATTTGGTTTCTCTTATATGTAGTAGATTGTTTTTCTCTTGCTACTTTAAGGATTTCTGCTTCTCTTCAACATTTGATGAGCTGATTAATATGTGTCTTGGGGAAGGCCTATTTGAATTTATTCTGTTTGGCATTCACTAGGCTTCTTTGACTTGTATATACATTTATGTCCTTTGTGAGGGTTTAGAAGTTTTCCCCCATTATATCCTCAGTTACTCTTCTAGCCCTTTAGTATTGTCTTCTCCATCTGAGACACCAATAATTCTTATATTTGTGTGGTTTGTTTTGTCTGTCATTTCCCTGAGAGCCAATTAAATTTTTCCAACTTTTTTGCCATTTGCTGTTTTTAGTCTTTAAAGCCAGTTACCCTGCCCTTTATATCACTTATTCTTTCTTCTGTCTCTTCAAATCTGGTCTTGTGTGTCTCTAGTATGTTCTTTATTTGATCAACAGAGTCTTTAATCTCTGTGATATCTGCTATTTTTCTATTTATTCTTTCAAATTCCTCTTTATGCTCTTCTACTGTCTTCTTGATCTTGCTATGCATTTGCTATCCCACTTATTTCATTGAGTAGAGTTGTATGAACATCTTTGATTAGTTGTTCCAATCTCTGTGTGTCCTCTGGTGTTTTGATTTGGTCATTAGGTAGAACTATATCTGTCTGCATTGTGATATGTTTAGTGATCTTCTGCTGTCTTTGTGGCATGTAAATATTTTGATTGATTTACTTTGGGAGTTGATTTCTTTCAGCAATCTAAGGCCTTGTGTTTGTAAGATAGTTGTGTTGCAGGGAGCAGGGGACAGGGTGGGGCACTCAGTGTGGTAGCTTGTTTCAGGGCAGGTATAGGCACAGTTTGGGGATGTTACACTGATGCTTGTGAACGTGGGCATCCAGTGGCCAGGGAGGATGTAGCTGTGCAGGTGCACCAGTCTGGGAGGCATAACCCTGGTGTACAGAGGTGTAAGGCACGGGGCCATTTGTGTGCATGTGTAGAGCTGTGGCAGTAGGTCGGTGTTATGCCTTTGTGGAGTGGGGGCAGATATGACCCAGCTGTGCAGGTCAGCACTTTCTCAGAGCTGGGAAGTATGGCTGAGGGCCATGCACAGTCATGGTTCTAGGACTGCTGTAAAGTGCAGTTTCCAGAGCTGAATGACGTGATTGAGGTCCCATGCGCATGTGTGGACCTAGGAGTGCCATAAACTGATGCACAGAGTTGGGGTGGGGGGTGAGGCTTGTGACACTATGGGCAGGAGGGCAGTGGTAGCTTGGGTATGGAGATTAGTACCTGCAGCCTGTATGTGCTGCAAACAGCCTGCAGGGAACAGGGAGTGGGAGGTAGTGCTTGGGAGGGGTGCAGGAGAGGTGGGTTGGACTGCATTTGGTGTGGGGGTGTGGGACAGGTACATGCACTTGCAGCTGGTGGTGTGGTGGAGACTGGAGTGTGGGGAATGGGGAAGGGGTGACCAGGTTTGGGTGTGTGGGGTATGGGTTGAGTTGCCGGTCATGGGGCTGCACTGGTGAGGGTAGCGCACCCAAGGAATGCAGCTTGGCTTACTTCCTAGTCCTTAGCTTCTGACTTGCACTCCTGTGGGCTCCGTGCCTCTGCTCCAGGCTCCAGCTTTCTGCCCCTCAGTTCCTTAGCCTCTGTAACCAGAGTGCCCTATGAGGTGCAGAAGGCTGTCCCAAGTCAGTTGGACTCACGAATCACCTCCTCAGTCGCCCTCCTGTCCCTTCTCTAGCTTTTCTGTGGAGCAGGGCTAATCTTGAGCTACTCTATTTGGCCATCTTCCCTTGAGTTAATTTTTGAATAGGGTGAAATAGGGGTCCTGTTTCATTCCTTTGGTTATGAATAACCAATTCTCCTAACAGCATTTATTGAACAGACTATTCTGTCCTAGTTGAGTGGGCTTGGGAGCCTTATCAAAAAATCAAATGACTTAGATCTGAGAATCTATTTCTGAGCTCTTAATTCAATTCCATTGATCACTATATCTATCTTTATGCCAGTATCATGCTGTTTTGACTACTCTGGCTTTATAATATGCTTTAAATTCAGAAAGTGTGATACCTCCCACTTCATTCTTCTTTTTCGAATGTTTTTGGCTAATTGACCTTCCAAATAAAATTGATAATTAGCTTTTCCATTTCTGCAAAATAGTCTTTTGGAATTTTGATTGGTATTGCATTGAGTTATATCAATTTGGGTAGAATTAACATCTAAATGACATTTAGCCTTCCAATCCATGAACACAGAATGTCTTTCCATTTTTTCTGCTCTTCCTTGATTTCCTTTAGCAATGTTTTATAGTTTTCTGTGTACAAGTCCTTTGTGTCCTTGGTTAGGTTTATTCTGGTACTTGATTCTTTTAAGTGCTATTATAAATGGAATTTTTTCGGATTACCTCCTCAGATAACTCATTGCTAGTTATATTAGTTAGTAAGCTGCCAGAAGGCAATATGCCAGAAATGGAACAGTTTTTAAAAAGGAGAATATATTATATTAATATATTACAAGTTCTAAGGTCATGGAAATGTCCAAATTAAGGCACCAACAAGATGTTACCTTCACTCAAGGAAGGTGAATGAAGTTTGGGGTTTCTCTCTCAGCTGGGAGAAAGCTGGCATCTCTTGGTTTCATGAAATTCTCTTGGGAGCATCTTCCTTCTTCATCTTCAAAGGTCTCTGACAGTGTGGGCTCTGTTGGTTCTGGTTGCTCTTTCTAAAATGGTTCTTTCTTAAAGGGCTCCAGTAAGCAATCCCACCTTGAATGGGTAGAGTCACATCTCTATGGAAACCATTTAAGCAAAAGTTACCACTGAGGGCAGACTGATGGTGGCTCAGTGGCAGAATTCTTGTCTGTCATGCCGGAGACCCAGGTCTGATTCCTGATGACTGCCTATACAAAAAAAAAAAAAAAAAAATTTACCACCCACAATTGGTTAGGTCACATCTCCTTGGAAACAATCAGAAAGATATCCCACCCAGCAATACTGAGTGAGGATTAAAGGATGTGGCCTTTCCTGGGCTACATAAAATAGTTCAAACCAGCACATTCCACCCTTTGGGCCCTCAAAAGACATGTTATTTCTAAATGAAAAATACATTCATTCTATAACAATATCAGAAAGCCTTAAACCATTTCAGTAACAATACAAATACAAGTCAGAAACAGCACAAAATCTCTTCAAAGTCCTCTACAGGCATGAACTGTCCTAAGGCAAATTTCTCTTGTCTCTGGACCTGTAAATAAAACCCATAGCACAATATCTGCTGCCAATATACAAAGGAGAGACAGGCCTAGGATACATGTTTCCATTTCCATAGGGAAGAATTGAAGGGATCACAGGGGTTTCAGGACCCAAACAGTTCTGGAAACCTGAAGGGCAAAGCCATTAGATTTCCAAGTCTGAAAGTTATTTATCCTCAAAGCTTTAGAAAGCAGCAATTCTACCTTTTCAAGGGCCTACATAGTGGCCCACCTGTCTCCAAATATAGCTGTGGGGGTATGGGGAGACCACCTTTATCTTGGTTTTACTTCTCCAAGCATTGGGGCTGCACCCAGCTCTCTGTCATCTCTGGGGGACATGTTCAACCCCTCCAGAACAATGGATGACATCTCTCTCCCATCCACAAGGAATGTGCTCCACCCTTTGCAAGGCCTGGGGCACAACTCTTCCTGGACAGTGATGTGGAAGGCCCACTCTCTGTCTTTTGGGAAAATTCACACTCTCCAAGTGCTTGGGTGGGTTTGCTCTCCTGGCCTGAGGTTTCCTGGCTTCAGACCTTAGTGTCCATGGTTCTGCCTTTGAAGTTATTTGTTTTGCTCCAATTTGTCCCTTTTCTGTCCTTCTTAGTCCAAACTGGCAGTGGTTCTGTTTATACAGATTCCACAGCACTCTTGTTGGTTTTTATGCAGTATGCTGGGATCATGCCCATCAGACAAAAGGACTTTCCACACATCCTTCCTGGATAACTCCATCTCAAATCCTCGCTTGCCTGGTAATGGCTGACTGCTTCCATGTTTGACTAAATTTTCATGTGGGGCACTATTCTCTGGGCCCTCCCATTATGGAAGCCCACAGTTCTTCAGACCATCAATTTCTGGTTTCTTTTTACTGAAGAGATCAGTTCTCAACTTATCTCTTTCCTGTTGCATTTCACTGTAAAGTGCCATGAGAAACAAGGCTGCACTTTCCACATTTAATTTGGAAATCACTTCTGCTAAATATCCAAGTTCATATCTTTTAAAATCTGTCTTCCTTCTAAAACCAGTGGTCAATCTTGCCAGATACTTTACCATTTTGAAGCAAAGAATTGCCTTCCTTCCAGTTTGCAATAACATGTGCATCATTTCTGTCTAAGGCTTTATCAGAAGTATCTTTAGAGTCCACATTTCTACACAAGTCTCTTCAAAGCATTCTAGGATCTCTCTATCAGAAATTCTCTTCCAGAATCTTTCACTTATACATTTTAAAAGCTCTTCCAACATGTTTGGTATTTGCAAACCACAGCAGCCCCCTACTTCTCTGGTACCAAAATCTATATTAGTAAGCTGCCAGAATGTGATATATCAGAAATGGAACAGCTTTTAAAAAGGAGAATTTATTAAGTTGAAAGTTTACAGTTCTAAGGCCATGAAAATGTCCAAATGAAGACACCAACAAGAGATTACCTTTACTCAAGAAAGGCTGATGAAGTTCAGGGTTTCTCTCTCAGCTTGGGGGACACATGGTGACATCTGCTAGCTTTCCCTCCCAGCTTCTTGTTTCATAAAGCTCCCCCATGGGTATTTTCCTTCATCTACAAAGGTCTCTGGCTGTGTGGGCTCTGTTGGTTCTGGTTGCTCTTTCTAAAATGGTTCCCTCTTAAAGGGCTTCAATAAGCAATCCCACCTTGAATGGATAGAGACAGATCTTTATTGAAATCATCTAATCAAAAGTTACCACCCACAATTGGGTAGGTCATATCTCCTTGGAAACAATCAAATGATACAACACCCAGCAATATTGAATGAGGATTAGAGGACATGGCTTTTCTGGGGTGTACAATAGCTTCAAACTGGCGCACACATCAAACTGGTGTGTTGATCTTGTATCCCATACCTTTGCTGAACTCAGTTATTAGCTTAAGTAGCTTTGCTGTATTTTTTTCCTGGGTCTTCTAAATATAGGATCATATCATCTACAAATAGTGACAGTTTTACTCCTTTTCCAATTTGGATGCCTTTTTTTTTCTTGCCTAATTGCTCTAACTAGAACTTCTAGAATGATGTTGAATAGCAGTGGTGATGGTGGGTATCCTTGTCTTGTTTCTGATCTTATATGAAAGTTGTCCAGTTTCTCATCAGAATGGTTAGATTGATGTGTCAACTTGGCCAAGTGATGGTGCCTGCTCATCTGGTCAAGCAAGCACTGCCTATCTGTTGCTGTGAGGATATTTCATGAACTTAAATCATGAGCACGTTGGTTGCATCCATGGCTGATTACACTTGCATGCAGCTAAGGGGAGTGTCTTCTGCAATGAGTGACACTTAATCTAATTACCTGAGGCTTTTAAGGAGAATTCAGAAGAAAGAGTCTCTGTCTAAAGAACCACCCCACTCCTGATACCAAGATGTATTAGTTAGGGTTCTCTAGAGAAACATAATCAGCAGGGAACACTTGCAAATATAAAATTTATAAAAGTGTCTCACATGGCCGTGGGAACGCAGAGTCCAAAATCTGCAGGGCAGGATGTGAAGCTGACAATTCCGATGGAGGGTCTAGACAAACTCCACAGGAGAGTCTCGCCAGCTGAAACAGGAAGAGCCTGTCTCTTCTGAATCCTCCTTAAAAGGCTTCCAGTGATCATATTAAGCATTACTCATTGCAGAAGACACTCCCCTTTGGCTGATTACAAATGTGATCAGCTGTGGATGTAGCTGACATGATCATGATTTAATTCTATGAAATGTCCACATTGCAACAGACAGGCCAGAACTTGCCCAACCAGACAAACAGATACCACTATATGGCCAAGTTGACACATGAACCTAACCATGACAGGATGGTATTTTTAGAAATTACTGGGCTGATTCTATTAATTACTAGCTTCCGTGAAAATGTTAATTTCAGCCAAACTATAGATTACATAAAAAATTCAGTTGGCCATAATTGGATTAAATTAAGGCATAATTTGGATTGCAATTCCTATTACTACTATATATCTGTCCAAAGCAATTTTGAATGCCCGTGTAGTAGACTGTAGCATTTTAAAGCCCCATTTTCCTGAAAAGGATACAATGGTCTTTAAGTAAAGTTTTGTTACTCTCTTAATTAAGGGATTAGTTTATGTGTTTAAGCAAGGGACAGGTGGAGTCAGAAAAACCTCCAAGAGTGATGTAGGTTGAGTCTCACAAGGAGAGCAGATATGTTTGTGATGATGAGGTAGGATGAAGAGTATTTCAGGGGAAAGAGCAGCGAGAGAAAAGGTCTGGAATAATGGAGCTTAGCTAAAGTGGAGGGTGGGGGAAGCATGATCAGAAATTAGTCTTACAAGCAAGCAAGAGCCAGATCATCACCTAGGACCAAGTGTTTCCTTGAAGAAGTTGGTGTTTCATTCCATGGAAAACAGAGGCCATTTAAGGCTTTGGTGGCAAGACACGTCTCCAATAAACTAAAATTTCCATCAGCAAAATGGACAAACCAGAAGATGAGGGCTCAAACCAAGGCAGTGACTGTAGGGACAGAGAAGGTAGATAATCAGATCTCTGCCACCAGGTACAAGTAGAAAGTGAAGGATAGGAGCTGTGGAGAGCAGTCCAGGCTCCAGGGTAGGTTGTTGTCTCCTTTACGATTGTATTGGGCTGGAAAAACCCCTGCAGGCCCCTGATTCTGGTCTGTGGCAGGGTCCCAGGCTCTTCTTTACCTTTGGCTCAGCCTTCTTGCATGGGCTCTCATTCTCACACTTGTCACCTTGCTGTCATAAGGATGAGCCACTTCCAGCATCAACCTGTGGCTCAGGCTGGATGAAGGAGAAGGATGAAGGACAAAAGGCTGTCACTCCTTTTTTTTTTTCTTTTTTTTTTTTTTAGAGAGAGGGAGGAAGGGAAGGAAAGACAGAGAGAGAAGGAAGGAAGGATGGAAGGAAGGAAGGGAGGAAGAAAGGGAAACATCTTTAAACATTTTCTTGTTTTATTGTATTTTGTTTGTTTGTTTGTTTTTTACATGGGCTGGGGCCGGGAATCGAACCGAGGTCCTCCGGCATGGCAGGCAAGCACTTTGCCCGCTGAGCCACCGCGGCCCGCCTGTCACTCCTTTTAAAAGAACTTTCCTGGAGGTCTTGCCCATGTCGCTATGTATGTTGGATGGAACTGATTGGGATAGCTTCCCCTAGCTGCAAGGGAATTTTTAAACTCAGATTATCACCCCTGGACTAAGCAGGGTTCCTATAAGTGAAGAACAGAGGTTAGACAGACAACATCAGCATCATCTGCAGGGATTAGGTGGCTACTGGCTTAGGCGATGAGAAGCAGGTCTCATCCCTGCACTTGTAAAGACAAGTGCAGGGATGAATGTGCTTTAAGATGACCATGAGGCTGTGGAGGTGAGATGCTCAGTGGACATCTGAAAATCATGAAGAAGCATGGGCTGATGGGCCCCTGGGGAGTCCTTGGTCTATAAGAGGCAGCGGGCCCTTCTTAGCATGAGATCATTCATCCTAAGAGTGGGCTGTGGAAGAGAAGGGAGTCAAGGAAAGAGCCTCTGATATTGAAGGGGCAGAAAAGCACACATAGTACTCATTGCTCTGATTACGTGCCTGGCTCCTTTAGGGAACAAAGCAGGGGGTCTCCAAATTGGGTTGCCCCTGGGGGTTCCTGGGGATTTTCCAAGGGGCATATGAGCATAAA
Source organism: Tamandua tetradactyla (assembly GCF_023851605.1). Taxonomy (NCBI): domain Eukaryota; kingdom Metazoa; phylum Chordata; class Mammalia; order Pilosa; family Myrmecophagidae; genus Tamandua; species Tamandua tetradactyla. Next base: position 39,164,976 of record NC_135351.1, read on the forward strand.
CAGCTTTAAGGGATTCCATTTCCAGATCTTTACAGCAGCTTGAGAACTGGCTGACATGTATAAAAATTCTTCATTATGACCTCTCCCTTTCCCAAAGCCCTTCTACTTTAAAGAGAAAGAGGTAAGCTTACTCAGCCAGAATTTAACATTACATCACTTAATTACAGTTTGTTACAAGAAACAGCATTATTTTCTTGTTTTATAACTTGTTATAAAAATGCATAATTAATTATATTGTTTCTGTATCATTTTAATCTTGACTTTCCTGCTCTCAGCCATCTGTTTTATAGGATATGCTTCGTGATTTATTTCTCAGTTTTCATAATATTCCTTAAAATCAATATTCACATATTTATTTGAGTTGAAAAGTAAGTTAAGAGTTTTTTCTGCAGAAAGTCAGCCTGAAATGACTGCCTTTGCCAATTAGATTATAAGGTGAACATTTTCTACAAATTCAGTGGGTTAAATCTGTAACTTCAAAGTTTTGATAAAATATATTTAAAATGTGATAAAGTAATTTTATCAAAAAATTGTGAATTGGAAAAGTTACATTAAAATAAATACTTTTTTTCTGGGTCAAGATGGCGGCTTAACAACGTGCACATTTTAGTTCATCCTCCAGAACAATTACTAAATAACCAGAAACAGTACAGAACAGCTCCTGGAGCCACGATAGTGACCGGACACACAGTATACCCCAGCCTGGACCAGCTGACCGGCTGCGAGCACCCCCCAGAACCATGAGTTCCCAAAGCTGTGGTGGCCAGCGCCCCTCCCCCACAGACAGCTTCCCAGAGGGGAAAGGAAAGGACTTTACCAGCAGCAGGGACTGGGCACAATCAAACACCAATTGTGGAACTAATTAACAATTTCTGACTACTAAAAATAGGCCCCCAGCTTAGGTGAAACTGATCAAAGTGGAGGTTGCTCATTTTTGCCCCGGCGCCAAGGGGGCAGGACTGACAGAAAAAGGGGAAAAAAAAAGAAGGAAACAGAGGTTTTTGTGGCTGTGTACCTACAAAGGCTTAACTGCCTCTGGATACAGCGGCAGAACTTTTCAGGCTGCAACTGCCCCAGGCATAGGCAGATGTGAGCTCTTTTGGGGGCTTATCAGGAGCAAGTGCCTTCCCCAGGGGAGGGGTGAAACCCCACCCAGGTGGAATCCCTCCATCAAGGAATTCAGACACCAGGGCTTGGTAATTTGAAGCCATTAAAACCAGCCTACAACCTCTCCTCTGTCTCCACCATGCCCCCAGCAGGTAGAGTCTGCCAAAGTTAAAGGTACCCCATCATCTTATGCTGGTGGGACCTGCAGTCAGACAAGTGTCACATACTGGGCAGGATAAGAAAAACAGAGCCCAGAGACTTCACAGGAAAGTCTTTCAACCTGCTGGGTTTCACCCTCAGGGATAACCGACGCAGGTGAATCTTCCCTCCTGATAGGAGGCCAGTTTGGTCTGGGAAAATCTGGCTGGGGTCTATAATATCTAAGTAGACCCTCCTAAGTGTGTGTGGGGGAAAGGCACTACACAAGCAGGGTAAGAAACAAGAAAACAAGAACTGAAAAATTCTCCTCTGTTAAACAAAACTTAAGCTAAAGGTCCAGATAAAGCTGAATGGAATGTCAAAGAACAGATAGACAACAAATTCATCCAGCAAGAAAACCCTAGATAAAAGAAGTGAAAGCAATCTCCAGAATAAACTAATTAAGGTAATTAAATGCCTAGACGCCAGCAAAAAATAACAAATCACACTAGGAAAATTGAAGATATGGCCCAGTCAAAGGAACAAACCAACAATTCAAATGACATACAGGAGCTGAAACAATTAAATCAGAATGTATGAACAGACATGGAAAACCTCATCAAAAACCAAATCAATGAATTGAGGGAGGATATAAAGAAGACAAGGAATGAACAAAAAGAAGAAACTGAAAGTCTGAAAAAACAAATCACAGAACTTATGGGAATGAAAGACACAGTAGAAGAGATGAAAAAAACAATGGAAACCTACAATGGTAGATTTTGAGAGACAGAACATAGACATACTCCAAGACATTTAATAATCAGAATGTCAGAGGCCAAAGAGAAAGAGAGGATCTTGAAAGCAGCTAGAGAAAAGCAATCCATCACATACAAGGGAAGCCCAATAAGACTATGCGCAGATCTCTCAGCAGAAACCATGGAGGAGAGAAGACAGTGGGATGATATATTTAAATTATTAAAAGAGAAAAACTGCCAACCAAGAATTCTATATCCAGCAAAATTGTCCTTCAAAAATGAGGGAGAAATTAAAACATTTTCAGACAAAAAATCACTGAGAGAATTTGTGACCAAGAGACCAGCCCTGCAAGAAATACTAAAGGGAACACTAGAAACAGATATGAAGACAGAAGAGAGAGGTGTGGAGAAGAGTGTAGAAAGGAAGACTATGAGTAAAGGTAAAAAGAAGGAAAATTAGATATGACATATAAAATCCAGAAGGCAAAATAGTAGAAGAAAGTACTACCCATGCAGTAATAACGCTGAATGTTAATGGATTAAACTCTCCAATCAAAAGACATAGTCTGGCAGAATGGATTAAAAAACAGCACCCATCTATATGTTGTCTCTACTCAAAGGACATGAGGCCAAGGACACAAATGGACATTTACACAACAATGTTTATAGCAGCATTATTAACAATTACCAAGAGATGGAAGCAGCCAAAATGTCCATGAACAGATAGTTGGCTAAACAAACTGTGACATTTACATAAGATGGAATATTATGCAGCTGTAAGACAGAATAAAGTTATGAAGTATGTAACAACATGAATGGACCTTAAGGACATTATGCTGAGTGTGATTAGCCAGAAACAAAAGGGCAAATACTGTATGGTCTCACTGAAATGAACTGATATTAGTGAATAAACTTGGGATATTTCCTTGGTAACAGAGACCATCAGGAGATAGATATAGGGTAAGATATTGGGTAATTGGAGTTGAAGGGATACAGATTGTGCAACAGGACTGAATATAAAAACTCAGAAATGGACAACACAGTATTACCTAACTGTAATACAATTATGTTAAAACACTGAATGAAGCTGCATATGAGAATGATAGAGGGAGGAGGGTGGGGGCATAAATGAAATCACAAAGAAAGATAGATGATAAAGATTGAGATGGTGTAATCTAGGAATGCCTAGAGTATATAATGATAGAGATTAAATGTACAAATTAAAAAAATGTTTTTGCATGAGGAAGAACAAAAGAATGTCATTATTGCAGTGTGCTGAAAATAGATGGTACTTAATATTTTAAAATTTCAACTAATGTGTGAGACTAAAGCAAAAAATGTTTATTTGGTACAAATCTATACTTGGACTAGTGCATCTCCTAATATAACTTATGTAGATAGTTGATTGAACACCTTAAGTACATGGAACTTTGTATAGGACATGAGATTTTGTTGGTTTGTCCAGGTGATGCCCTGATGAATCCCAGAGTGATTTGATCAGTGAGTGGAAAAGTATTTGCAAAGTCCCCTCCAGGGAATGGTGAGAACGGGGGAAAACTCAACTTCCCCAAGTTGAATTCTTGATATTCTCACAAGCAGAGTGGACAACCAAAGCTATAGGCTGAGCCCCCAATCTTGGGGTTTGTTCATATGAAACTTAACCCCACAGGGGTTAGGTAAAGCCTACTTAAAATTAGGCCTAAGAGTCACTCCCAAGAGAACCTCTTTTGTTGCTCAGATGTGGCCTCTCTCTCCAGCCAACACAGCAAGCAGACTCACCACCCTCCCCCTGTCTACGTGGGACATGACTACCAGGGGTGTGGATCTTCCTGGCAGCATGGGACAGAAATCCCAGAATGAGCTGAGACCCAGCATCAAGGGATTGAGAAAACCTTCTCGACCAAAAGGGGGAAGAGTGCAATGAGACAAAGTGTCAATGGCTGTGAGATTCCAAACAGAGTCGAGAGGTTATCCTGGAGGTTATTCTTATGCATTAAGTAGATATCACCTTGTTATCCAAGATGTAATGGAGAGGCTGGAGGGAACTGCCTGAAAATGTAGAGCTGTGTTCCAGTAGCCATGTTTCTTGAAGATGATTGTATAATGATTTAGCTTTCACAATATGACTGTGTGATTGTGAAAACCTTGTGTCTGATGCTCCTTTTATTTACCTTGTCAACAGATGAGAGGAACATATGGAATAAAAATAAATAATAGGGGGAACAAATGTTAAAATAGATTTAGTTTGAAATGCTAGTGATCAATGAAAGGGATCAGTAAGGGGTATGGCCTGTGAAAATTTTTTTTTCCTGTTTGTTATATTTTTCTGTTGTCTTTTTATTTCTTTTTCTGAATTGATGCTAATGTTCCGGGAAATGATCATGATGATGAATATGCAACTATGTGATGATATTGTGAATTGCTGAGTGTATGTGTTGGGAATGTTTGTTTCTTGTAATTTTTTTAAATTAATAAAATTAAAAATACAAAAAATAAATTTCAGAGCAGGACAAAAAAAATACTTTTTATTTTCTTTAACCCTTTGAATACGTCATTTGACAAGTCTTGGCAAATCCTTCTTGGTGAGGAAACTAACAACCAGCTAAAAATTCTTTCACAATCCAGGTGGTTTCCAATTTTTTTTTGGAACAAAATTGAAGGCAGGCCTAATCAAGTTGACATTTGATAGAAAGTGAAAAATATTTTTAAGACAAATCACTAGGTGATTTTTGACATAAAATTCCACAGACATTCAAAGAATTGAGTGACTTTGTTTTAACAAAACTTTTTCTAATCCATTTGCTTTTTTATGTAAATGAGATTTCCTAGTTCTTACATCTATAAAAATGAAAAATAGGAATAGAAATGATGTCAAATCTTTCTCCTTTTAGCAAGAAGTAATACCCATAGATGGACATGTGAACTAATTTTAAAAACACAGCCTCATTCGTCTCATTAAGAAAGACATTTCCAACCAAAAATTTCTTCTATGTCTAATCATTGTCTATAAAAATGTCAGCATATTGATATTGTTTTGATCAACTGTGTACCAGTAATTGTAATCACAGAAAATCTAAACATTTAAAGCATTATGGATATATAAAGTTAAAAATTTTCTGTTTATATACACATTTGCGTGGCAGATAATATAATGCGATGATCTATAAAAGACTTTCAAGCATAGAATGATTTCCCATTAGGACAAATTTATGTGGGAGTGATAGAATGAAGTTAGTAAGTAACAAAGCAAAATTTCTGGCTGCGAAAAAGGCTCCTGTTCAGATATTTTAAAAATAGATACTTGTGGATATCAAATCCTGGGATATTTAGATTCTGTTACTACTTCTAAAAGAGTGATATAAAGGTTGTAACAGACACATCAATATTTAATACACATTGGAAATTGAATGCTTTGCAATTATTTAAACTTAGAATATGTTACTCCTGGAATCAGGTTTAAAATGCATGAATGCATATCGATTTTTGCAAAATATTTTGAGGCTATAGAGCAAAATATAGTTGGAAGACCACTACTCTATCCCCCTTGTCATTCTCAGAAGTTGGTCCTTTGGGTTCCAGGTCCCAGCTCTGTAGGCCACACACCCCAATCCTGCCCCTAACCAACTTCTCTAGAGCCCAGGTCAGCACCCAGGCACCATGCTGTCCCCTGGGAGGGATGCTGCTGTGAAAGCTGGTCCTGGAGGCCATCTGAGGCCGGGAGGACTCACCAGAGGATTGGAGAGGGGTGGAGGGGAGAATCCAGGCCTTCCAAGACCCTGTGTCATCCCACGATGGGCACCAGAGGCCCAAGTCTTCTCCGGGGGAAACTGAAGACTGAGCAACATCCAGGGGCAAGAGACAGGTAAGGGAGCTGGTATAGTAGTCCATGAAGGAAATAGAGCTCAGAAACAGAAGTGGGCAGCCCCCTGTTTCAGGCAGTGCTCTCTAGAGAAACAGAGCTAATGAGAGACTCATGACAAAGAATTGGCTCATGTGACCATGGGTGCTGGTAAGTCTGAGTTCTGCAGGGAAGGCTGCAGCCAGAAATCCCAACTTCTGTGGATCTTGAGGCAGACATTCCTCTAATCCCTGGAACCCTGAGTTCTTGCTCTTAAGCCCTCCGACTGATTGGGTGAAGCCCATCAATGTTATAAAATGCCTGCCCAGTAACCACCAGGCCAGTACTTGACCAAACTACCAGACGCCATAACTGAGCCAAGGTGACAGGAAATTAACCATCACAGATCCTTACGTTTTCAAGGCCTGAGTAAACAAAATAACACTGTTTGACACAATAAATTTCTTTAAAAAAGAAAGATGCATTTCTAACATAGAGGGAAACATGGAGAATAGTATAAGGGTCTGTATCTGACTCATCAAAATTTAACTAATGTCCCCATTTTGACATATTTGCTTTAGTTCTCTCACAATTAACTTCTAACTCTAACAGCAATATATACATATATAAAGTTTTTTTTTTAATTTGGGAAAATTTGATAATTTAGTACAGAATGCATTTTTTAAAAGTTGCTCATTGTACCTTTGAATCTTATTTCTTAATTTCCTAGAGATAGAGTCATTGAAGCCTTCTATTTTCTCTCTCTGAGTAACTTAGCCTTTGAATCGTTATCAATAAACTCAAGAAATCCCTTTCTAGGTTATTCATTCATATCCAGCCTATGCTGACTGAAGTTGCTGAAAAAAATCGTTACTATATGTTCACTGCCTCAATGAAGGCCATTGTTAAAGTAATTTAGAACATGGTCTGTCTCCAAAATATTATGATGGCCCCCTCTTTCGGTCTGCTAATGCTACTAGAATGCAATATACCAGAAATGGAGTGGCTTTTTAAAAGGGGATTTATTAAGGTACAAATTTACATTTCTAAGACCATTAAATGTCTGAATTAAGACACCGACAATAGGATACCTTCACTCAAGAAAGGGTGATCCAGTCTAGGAATCCTTAGCAACATGGGAAGGCACATGGTCCTTCTCTCCTAGCTGGTTTCAAAAAGCTCTCTCAGCTCCTTCTGCATTTCCAGACATCTGTGTCTAGGCATCTGCTCTCTCTATCAGCTCTGAGTTCTCTCTCTTTTAAGGATTCCAATAAACTAATTAAGACCCATCTTTAATGGGTGGGCCCACATCTTCATGGAAACAACCTAATCAAAAGGTTCTACCCATAATACATCTGAACCCACAAGATTGGATTAAAAGAGCGCAGCTTTTCTGGGGTACATAACAGCTACAAACCAGCACACCCCCACACTGATTTATACCATGGCACACCGACTGTCCAATATGAGCGTGGGTGTTATATTGATAGTGAAGACTTGAGGCCCCACAGGTGAGGTCCCTAGTTGGACCCTGGACCTGCTCCCTGCAGGTGCACGCCCTGTCCATTATTCCCATGCCCCCTGGCTTTTCTCTCATCATCCATTGGCTTCAATGGCTGCATGGGATGGGAGCACTGGAGGGCGAGCCCACCCTGGGTGGGCAGCTTCACAGCTGCCCTGGCCACTGCAGGATGGATGCCGATGGACTGTAGGGGCTTAAGAGCAATACAGACCTGATGCCCAGAAAATGTCTTCTTACTGAACTGGCAACTGGGCTGGTATGTTCAAGAATACAGCTGCACAGCCTCTGGAACGAGGTCACCACTGCTGCTCCATCTGCCTTGACACTCAGAATATTAAAAATTGGCCCTGAAATAACACCACAGGACAAATGAGCAACATCGCCCTCCACCTCGTTTCCACCTCCACTTCCCTCAGGATTGCATGGACTTGGCAGAATGCAGTTCACATCTAGAACCCTTGCTGCAAGGAAGTCTAGGAAAGCTCATTTATGGATTCCCAGACTTTTGAACAAGCTGGTGGAGCTGGCCAACCCTTAGCATCCATCACAAGGTGTGTGAAAGACTGCATTTACTTTCACTGGGAGCTAGCCACGAGTTGAATGATGCTAGATCCAGAGTCTGGGATGCCCAGTTAGAAGCCTTGAGCCCATAACTTGGGAGTTATGCATTCTCAGTGCATTCATGGGGGAAGTGTTTTGGATGACAGAGGGCAGCAGTAGGTGTGCCAGTCAGACCCCTAGCAAGGGTGGGCATCCAGGCCACGCCATATCCCTTTTCACTGGTCAGCAATGGAAGGTTAAAATGGGAGAGGAAATAAAGAGACCTTCTCATTTTGCCATCAATCTACGAACAAGTACTGACTTCCTGGACCTACTTACTCCAGGCTAAACTGGAGTTATATTTATCTTTCTTGATAGAAGTAAGATGGTGCCATGGAGTTGCTATTTCTGGTTGTGTCACCTGCATTGATAATAATAAATCAATGCAAATGCTGTGCCATGATTGCTGTGGAGATGAACTGCCAGTGCGATCGTCACATAGCAGCCCTTGTCACAGTGAAAACTGGGAGAACGGTCGCCATCAGTCACTCTGAAGTGGCAATACACCAGGAGGTAATTTTGTAGTCTGAAAAATGGGAAAATTAATTCAACTCCCTGGGCACCTAACCAATAACAAATACTTTGAATGTAAGGAATTATCTAGCTCATTGGCTGTTTGTGTCTCATGGGTCACTTTTAAATAATTGAAATAAATCTGATGGTTAGTAATTGTTTTTGTTTGCTAAAGCTGCTGGAATGCAATATACCATAAATGGATTGGCTTTTTCAAAGGGGATTTATTAAGTTACAAATTTACAGTGCTAAGGCTGTGAGGATATCCGAATTAGGGCGCCCTCAGAAAGATACCTTGATTCTGAAGAAAGGCCGATGGGTCAGGGGTTCCTCTGTCACAAGGGAAGGCACATGGGAAAGTTTGCTGTCCTTCTCTCTGGTTTAAATGGCTCTTTCAGCTTCTGTTTCCACTGGCTTTCTCTCTAAGCATCTGCGGTTCCTCACTTAGTTTCTCTGGGGCAGACTCTGGGTTTAATTTCTTAGCATCTTCAAACATCTGTGTCTTGATTTCATCTTTCTACCCTCTGTGTTGGCTCTGAGCTCTCTCTCTCTCTGTGAGCTATTTTAAGGACTTCAGTGAACTAATTAAGACCCATCTTGAATGGATGGAATCACATATCCATGGAAATAATCTAATTAAAAGATCCCATCCACAACAAGTCTGCACCCACAAGATTGGATTAAAGGAACATGGCTTTTCTGGGGTACATAGCAGTTTCAAACCAGTACAGTATTAAAATGTTTTCTTGTACCCTTGTGAAACTATATAAATGATAGGTTGATATATGAAAAAAAAAATTCCAACATATTTTTAAGCTTAGTACAATGCGAGTGTGAAACCAGAAAGAGGGTTTCTTCCCATAAAACTGTTCCAATGAGACACTGAGGTGGGGTTTGATCGTCTCTCCTACACACACACACAAATGCATATGCACACACATTTTTATCTTTAACTAGTATTGGGGAGGCAATGTCACTTGATGGATATGGTCTGGATCTTGCATTCATGCTTCGCTGAGCCCTGGGACTCCACTGAAGCTACTCTACTCCCCCAGGCTTCATCGGCTCACTGGCAATTATCATTGTAACACCACTCTGAGGAGTGTGGGGGCCAAATGCATTCATGTCTATAAAGCATCTAGCACACAACATGGCACATAGCGAATACTCATTAAATGGAACCAGTTCTTGTTATTCTTACAGAATGAGTAGAAAACACATGGCAAAATTTTAATGCTCTGGAATTGTGTTCACATTTTTAAAGATTTCACTTTTGGGGAAAAGGACATTAACCATAAGCATGTATCAATATGCTATTATCAGAGTGCTTATAAATGTCTCATGAAATAATAACAGAAAAATGATGGTTACTATCAGCCCCAATGTTCAAATCTATATTTTGTAATTAACTGAGGTGCTTAAAAACAGTATCATTTCTTTTGGTACACTGTAATGACATTAAATGTAAATGTAAAAGGTACATATGAAATACAAAACTGTATAACCTGTATGCAGGAGGACAGATCATGAAAAAAGTAAAAGGATTACATGTTTTGAAAAGTGTTTTCTTCAGGAAAAGCAGCTGGAGTCTGTTTGCAAGTCTAACATTTTAAGTACAGATCTTTTTGTCCCTTGTCCTGAAGTTGTGGAAAGAAAGATCTTTCAAAGGGGAGCCAGAAAGTAATTATAGAGAAAGGAGTACTTATTCCTAAGGACTTTAATACTTCCCACCAAAAACAATAAACAAAATAGCTGTTCCCAGAATGGTGGGAGAAAGGTCTCAAGATTCAGGAAGCCCAAAGGAATACTGAGGGCTGAGAAGCAGAGTGAGCCATAGACGTGCCCAGAAAGAGATCAGAGGCCCAACAAGGCTGGTGGTTAGAGTGGACCAGGGACCAGAAAGTGGCTTCTGACCCTGTAGTCTTGGAGCCAAGTTGAGTTTCCTTGGCAGTTGGTCTCCAGAGCCTGGTGGGTGGAGAGAAATCACAGCTTGGAGAAGGGACACGTGAGACAAAGAGCACCACACCAGGACTGGCAGAGGGAAGGGCCTCATATTCCGGGATGGATGTAGAGCAGATGAACAAATGTCAATGGCCTCAGTGATTAGGACACAAGACAGAAGCACTGCAGTCACCATGGTTGCCTAAGGAGATGCAAAAAGCCTCAGAAAATTTGGAGGGAATCTTGGGAAGTCATGACCATTACAAATGTGTTGTCTTACCAGGTCAGGCCTGGAGCCCAAGAGAGGGCCAAGCTGCAGACTTCTCACCCATGCTAGAAGTGTCTCCCAGTCCTTTAATGAAAAGGCCAAATGGAAACCACTTCATGCATTCCTCCCTACTAATGGTAGCACACAAATACAGGCCAAATCAGAATCTTGCTACTTCTGTAGTATAATCTAGACTCCTCTCCATCAACTTCTACATATGCTTAATTCCCAAGATAATGAATTCTACCCATGTGTTGTTAAACATGAAACAGAGTGAAAGCAAAGAGCCAGACTTCACTGGACCCAGATGACCCTCTACATAGAGTGACCATGGTAGGAGACTGCCTACTGGAATCTCCCGGCTCCAGTCTGAGCCCTACACTAGGCAGAGGATGGTGGGCACATTTCTTAACCTGCATGGTATTCTTCATCATGGAAAGTTCAGGGATGATCTCAGCCCTGCGGGGGGTTTTGTAAGATTAAATGACCTTAGGCATAAGAAGCATTGGGGATGAGTCAGGTGCTTCATCATTGTGAGTTCCTTTCCTTGTCATCTTGACATTGGCAGAAACAGAGACCTACCAACAAGCCTGGAACCCTGACAGGCAAGAACCCCGGGCCAAAGAGTGCTTCCAATTCTGGGCTTCCAGAGCAGGCGTAAGGTCTCTGGAGTCAGACCACTCCACTCAGAACCAGCCTCCAGCTCTGTGGCCTCGGCTGAGTTGCTTGTCCTACCCATGCCTATAAATGAAGATAGTAATCCCCACTTAGCATGGCTGTTTTGAGGGTGAATTTAAGTAACCACAGAAGGCACTTGGATGATGTGAGAAGGGGAACATGGAGGCAAGGTGTGGAGACCATGTCTGGGGATTATCAGGATGACATAGTGGACTTTGGGATTGCACAACCAGGTCTTGGTCCAAGGTAGCATCAGAGGGTATCATATTGATTGCAAGGCCCCTACCAGTCCCTGTGGATGGCTTTAAATGGGTCATGGTAGCCTTCCAGGGTGGCATTGTGACATAGCCACAGAATCTGGGAATGGGGGTTTTCTGCTCTGATAAGCCATCAACCCGGTAGAGCCAGCCTCCTTGACGTCCCAATCCTCCAGGCCCATCTTTGTGATGGTTAAGTTCAGGTGTCAACTAGGACAGGTGTTGGACCCAAGTGGCCTGGTCAGGCAAGCACTAATGACTCCATTTCCAATGATCAAGATGGCATTGACAGTCCATAGGGTGAGTTGGCAAAGGAGATACTCAAAATATTACCATTAGATTCTGCTAATTGTATGTTTATACCAGTCAAGCCCCCGGGTTTAGAATGTTTTTGACACCTTTATGGAGTTTTGTAGAATTAAGGGGTATGATGATCTTGGCTAGTTTTTATTATACATGCTGCATACAGTGATGAGGGAAAGGGATGAACTGTAGGCATTCAAATGTGCAACTTAAGTGTCGTATGAATGATATAAAAGTTTCCATGTGTGCCCTGAAAGAAAATCTTATTTCCTGTGGTTGCAGATTTGAGATCTCAACCTTATAGCATGTCTGCTGTTAAAGCAAGGGCTCTGATTGGAAAATAATGGGATTCTGAAAACTAGAATGAGGATATATGGCTTGATAATGATGGCGATGAGAGATGGACTCCCTGGAATCTGCTGAGCCTTTGCTAAATAGACCTGTATTGGACTGCCCTGGGGAAAGAGCTTCCTGATTTCCAGCCTGCCTTGAAGAAACAGCTTCCCAGGCTCCAGTCTCTGCAGAGGAGTCTGTCATACAACCTCTACTTAATGAGATTAGCCCTTCAGTGCCTGCTAACTCTGTAACCACCTCCCCCAGGGAAACAGCCCTCACTCCTCTGTCTGGAGTGACTAATCCTGTTTGACCAGATGAAACTTCAATGGGATGCCCTGAGGTAATTGGCTTGAAAGACACTACTATTTCTTTCCATAGCCCACCTCAACCTCCCCTCTTTCCTTCAAGACCTGTGAATAGACTAAAGTCCCAACAGGCCCTAAAAGGTGAGGTACAAAGTGTGACCTATGATGAGGTGTGCTATACTCCAAAAGAACTACATGAGTTTTCCAATCTATATAGACAGAAATCAGGGGAATATGTGTGGGAATAGATATTAAGGGTGTGGGATGATGGTGGGAGGAATATAAAGTTGGATCAAACTGAATTTATTGATATGGGCCCACTAAGCAGAGAGCCTTCATTCAGTGTTGTAGCTTGAGGGCTTGGAAAGAGCATTAATAGTTTTTTTGGATGGTTGCCTGGAACGTGGATCAAAAGGTGCCCAATATTACCTGCAGTTGAGGTAATAGAACTGCCCTGGTATAATGTAGATAAGAGGATCCAGAGTCTTAGAAAGATAGGAATGTTAGAGTGGATTTATCATGGTAGACATGCTTACACAACCCAGCAATGTCCAGAGGACACATCTTTCACCAGAACCTTGATAAAAAAATTCATGAGACTAATTCCATCATCCCTGAAGAGCTCTGTAGTTGTCCTTCTCTTTAGGTCAGACATTACTGTAGGAACTGCTGTCACTGACCTGGAATCCTTAAACACAATGGGGATGATCAAATCCCAAGTTGGCAGAAACCATGTGGCAACAGTTAATCACCATAGGCAAGGTGGGTGTGGCCACCATAATGGACAGCAGACTCAAAGCTGCAGTCAAAATAATCTGACTTCCAGAGACCTGTGGCATTGGCTAATAGATCATAAGGTATCTAGAAGTAAAATAGATGAGCAGTCTAGTAAATTCTGGTTTGGACTATATAAGTAGAAGAATTCTAGATCAATTGAACAGAAGTCTAACATGAATTGCAAAAACAGAGTCGGGACTCCATAAAAATTTCCAGACTTGAGGCAGTTTACAAACCCAGAACCCCTTGAATTAGGGGAGGGCTGGGTACACTTGTGGAAGGACCCTGCTCCAAATTTATACTGTTAACCTTCCTCCCAGCCTTCCCCAAGATCTATGGCCTTTTACCATGGTGACTGTGCATTGGGAAAAGGAAATGATGTGATATTTTTTAGATTATTAGACACTGGCTCAGATGTGACACTAATTCCAGGAAACACAAAACATCACTCTGGCCCATCATTCAGAGTAGGGGCTTATGGAGGTCAGGTGATTGATGGAATTTTAGCCCAAGTCTGTCTCACAGTGAATCCAGTGTGTCCCTGGACCCATTCTGTTATCATTTCCCTAGTTCTAAAATGCATAATTGGAATCGACATACTAAGCAACTGGCGGAATCCCCACATTTGTTCTCTGACTCGTGGAGTGAGGGCTATTATTTAGGAAAGCCCAAGTGGAAGCCTCTAGAACTGCTCCTACCTAGCAAAATAGTGAATCAAAAGCAATGCTATATTCTAGGAGAGGTTGCAGATATTAGTGCTACTTTTAAGAACTTGAAGGATGCAGGGGTGGTGATTCTCACCACATCCCGATTCAACTCTCCTATTTGGCCTGTGCAGAAAACAGATGAGTCTTGGAGGATGACAGTGGATTAATGTAAACTTAACCAACTAGTGACTCCAATTACAGCTGCTGTTCCAGATGTGGTATCATAGCTTGAGCAAATCAACATATTGCCTGGTTACTGGTATGCAAATGCATTGATTTGGCAAATTTTTTTTTCTCAATAACTGTTAGTAAGGACCACCAGAAACAGTTTGATTTCAGCTGGCAAGGCCAGCAGTATACCTTCACTGTCCTACCTCAGGGGTAAATCAACTCTACAGCCCTATTTCACAATCTTGTCCGCAGGGACCTGATCATGTCTCCCTTCCACAAGACATCACACTGGGCCATTATATTGATGACATCATGTTGATTGGACCTAGAGAGCAAGAAGCATCGACTATTCTAGACTTATTGGTAAGACTTTGTGTGTCAGGAGATGGAAGATAAATCCAACAAAAATACAGGGGCCTTCCACCTCAGTGAAATTTCTAGGTGTCCAGCGATGCAGGGCACGTTGAGAGATCCCGTCTAAGGTAAAGGAGAAGCTGTTACATCTGGCCCCACCTATAACCAAAAAAAGAGGCACAATGCCTAGTCAGCCTTTTTGATTTTGGAGACAGCATATTCCTCATTTGGGTGTGCTACTCTGACCCATTTACCGAGTGACCAAAGAAGCTGCTAGTTTTGAGTGGAGATCACAAGAGGAGGCACTGTGACATGTCCAGGCTGCTATGCAAGCTGCTCTGCCACTAGGGCCATATGATCCAGCAGATCCAATGTGCTAGAAGTGTCAATGGCAAATAAAGATGCTGGCTGGAGCCTTTGGTATGCCTCTATAGGTAAATCACAGTGCAGACTCTTAGGATTTTGGAGCAAAGCCTTACCACCCATGGCAGACAATAGCTTTTTAGAAACAGCTTTTATCCTACTACTGGGCCTTAGTAGAGATTGAATGCTTTACCATGGGCCACCAAACTACCATGAGACCTGAGTTGCCTATCATGAGCTGGGTATTGTCTGACCCACTAAGCCATAAAGTTGAGCGTGCACAGCAGCACTCCATCATAAAATGGAAACAGTATCTAAGAGATAGGGCTTGAGCAGGTCCTGAAGGCGTAAGTTACATGAGGAAGTGGCCCAAATGCTCACTCCTGCCATATTACGTTCTCTTTCCCAGACCAGAGCTATGTCCTCTTGGGGATTTCCTTACAGTCAGCTGATTGAGGAAGAGAAAACTCAGGCCTGGTCTACAGATGGTTCTTCATGATATACAGGGACCACCCAGAAGTGGACAGCTACAGCACTACAATCCCTTTCTGGGATGTCCTTAAAGGACAGTGATGAGGGGAAATCCTTCTGGTGAGCAGAACTTTGAGCAGTGTACCTGGTTGTTTATTTTGCTTGGAAGGAGAACTGGCAAGAGGTGCCAGTAGAATGGTGGGGTGGCCTTTTGAAGACCCAATTATGGTACCAACTAGGGGATGATACCTTACAGGGCTGGGGCAGTGTTTTCCAGGAGAACATTGTTCATTTACTCTATAGTGCTCTTTCTCTCACAGCCAGATTCATGGGTCCAGGAATCGAGGGGTAGAAATGTGAATGGCACCACTCACTATCACCCCTAGTGATGCATTAGAAATATTTTTATTCTTTTTCTTGCAGCCTTAAATTCTACTCCTCTAAAGGTCTTAGTTCCAAAAGGAAAAGTGCTCCCACCAGCAGGAGACACAACAATTATTCTATTGAACTGGAAGTTAAGAGTGCCACCTGGCCACTTTGGGCTTCTCATGCCACTGAGAAGGCATGAAAGGGGATTACTGTTCTGTCTGAGGTGATTGGTCATGACTATCAAGGGGAAATAGTACTGCAACTGCACAGTGGAGCTAAAGAAGAGATTTCCTGGAATACAGGAGACCCCCTAGGGTGTTTCTTAGTACTACCATGCCCTCTGATTAAAGTCAATGGAAAACTGCAATGACTCAATGCAGGCAGGGCTACCAGTGTCCCAGAAACTTTGGAATGAAGGTTTGGGTCACCCCACTTGGCACAGAACCAGAGCCAGGTGAAGTGGTTGCTGAGGGCAAAGGGAACCTGGGATGGGTAGTAGGAAAAGTTAGTGCTGAATAGGAACTACAACCATGTGACCAGTTACAGAAACTGGTGATTGTTTGAATATTTCCTCCATTTTGTTATGAGTATGCTTGCATTTGTACATAAGTAAATACCTTGTTTTCCTGTTATCATATGACAAAAATTGTATTACTTATGTTATTGTATTTAAGTCATGAAGTTTAAGAGTGAATGTTACCTAAGGACTTGCACCCTATTCTGGAAAGATATAGTATGTTTCCAGTTGCACGCAGGTCAGTTGAGTATTGTTAGGTGAAACATATGTCTGTTACTGTGTTCTATTTGGAAATAAAGACTGTTTCAAGGTGATGTGCATAGCTGCCAAGTTGACAAGGGGTGGACTGTGATGATTAGGGTCTGGTGCCCACTTGACCAAGTGGTGATGCCTAGTTGTCTGGTCAGGCAAGCCCTGGCTTGACCATTGCTGCAAGGATATTTCATGACTGGTTGATAAACCAGAAGGCTTCTGTATTAAATCATCAGTCAGTTGATTGCATCTATGGCTAATTACATCTGTGATCAACTAAAGCATATCTTCCACCCATGAAATAATCCAATCAGTTGAAGATTTTAAGGAGGAGGAGGGACTTTTTCACTGCTTCTTTTTTTTTTTTAATTTTTTTTATTAATCAAAAAAAAGAAAAGAAATTAACACAACATTTAGAAATCATTCCATTCTACACATGCACTCAGTAATTCTTAGTATCATCACATAGATGTATGATCATCATTTCTTAGTACATTTGCATCGATTTAGGAAAAGAACTAGCAAAACAGCAGAAAAAGATATAGCATGTTAATACAGAGAAGAGAATTAAAATAATAATACTAATAAAAAATATATATATATAAAGGAAAGAGAAAAAAATAAAAACAAAAGATACAAACACACAAACAAACAAAAAACCATATTTCAGGTGCAGCTTCATTCAGTGTTCCAACCTAGTTACATTACACTTAGGTATTATTGTGCTGTCCATTTTTGAGTTTTTGTATCTAGTCCTGTTGCACAGTCTGTATCCCTTCAGCTCCAATTACCCATTATCTTACCCTGTTTCTAACTCCTGCTGGTCTCTGTTACCAATGATATATTCCAAGCTGATTCTCGAATGTTGGTTCACATCAGTGGGACCATACAGTATTTGTCCTTTAGTTTTGGGCTAGACTCATTCAGCATAATGTTCTCTAGGTCCATCCATGTTGTTACATGCTTCATAAGTTTAGTCTGTCTTAAAGCTGCATAATATTCCATCGTAGGTATACGCCACAGTTTGTTTAGCCACTCGTCTGTTGATGGACATTTTGGCTGTTTCCATCTCTTTGCAATTGTAGATAATGCTGCTATAAACACTGGTGTGCAAATGTCCGTCTGTGTCTTTGCCCTTAAGTCCTTTGAGTAGATACCTAGCAGTGGTATTGCTGGGTCATAATCCATTCTGCCATTCTATGTCTTTTGATTGGGAAATTCAGTCCATTAACTTTTAGTGTTATTACTGTTAGGATAATATTTTCCTCTACCATTTTGGCTTTTGTATTATATATATCTTATCTGATTTTCCTTCTTTCTACACTTTACTCCATACCTCTCTCTTCTGTCTTTTCGTATCTGACTCTAGTGCTCCCTTTAGTATTTCTTGCAGAGCTGGTCTCTTGGTCACAAATTCTCTCAGTGACTTTTTGTCTATAAATGTTTTAATTTCTCCTTCATTTTTGAAGGACAATTTTGCTGGATATAGGAGTCTTGGTTGGCAGTTTTTCTCTTTTAGTAATTTAAATATATCATCCCACTGTCTTCTAGCTTCCATGGTTTCTGCTGAGAAATCTACACATAGTCTTATTGGGTTTCCCTTGTATGTGACAGATTGTTTTTCTCTTGCTGCTTTCAAGATCCTCTCTTTCTCTTTGACCTCTGACATTCTAACTAGTAAATGTCTTGGAGAACGTCTATTTGGGTCTATTCTCTTTGGGGTGCGCTGCACTTCTTGGATCTGTAATTTTAGGTCTTTCATAAGAGTTGGGAAATTTTCAGTGATAATTTCTTCCATTAGTTTTTCTCCTCCTTTTCCCTTCTCTTCTCCTTCTGGGACACCCACAACACGTATATTTGTGTGCTTCATATTGTCATTCAGTTCCCTGATTTCCTGCTCAAGTTTTTCCATTCTTTTCCCTATAGTTTCTGTTTCTTTTTGGAATTCAGATGTTCCATCCTCCAGTTCACTAATTGTAGCTTCTGTCTCTTTAGATCTACCATTGTAGGTATCCATTGTTTTTTCCATTTTTTCTTCTTTGTCCTTCACTCCCATAAGTTCTGCGATTTGTTTTTTCAGATTTTCTATTTCTTCTTTTTGTTCAGCCCATGTCTTCTTCATGTCCTCCCTCAATTTATTGATTTGGTTTTTGAAGAGTTTTTCCATTTCTGTTCGTATATTCAGCATTAGTTGTCTCAGCTCCTGTATCTCATTTGAACTATTGGTTTGTTCCTTTGACTGGGCCATATCTTCAATTTTCCGAGCGTCATCCATTATTTTCTGCTGGTGTCTGGGCATTTGATCAGATTTCCCTGGGTGTGGGACTCAGCTGGTTGAAAGGTTTTTCTGTGAAATCTCTGGGCTCTGTTTTTCTTTTCCTGCCCAGTAGGTGGCGCTCGTGGCGGTCGTCTGTCTGCAGGGCAGTCGGCCCGGAAAACCGCGCGTGGAGGCGGGGGTCGCTGGCCGCCACGGCTTGGGGGAATGCTGGTCCAAATTGCCCAGCTGGCCCGAGATGCCAAGCGTGATGGGAGGACCCCGCTATCCAACATTCCCAGTCAGACCGGGGAGCCACGTGCGTGGAGGGGACCCCAGTCGCCAGCCGCCCCGGCCAGGAAAACGTGCGCCCCTCGGGTATCTCACCGCAGTGGATTCTCCCTGCCCGTTCAGCCGTTCCAGAATGGGGTACGCTGTCTTTTTGGTCTCTGTCGTGACTCCGGGAGCTGTTTCGTATTGTTTCTCTTTCTTTAGTTGCTTTTCTGGAGGAGGAACTAAGACCCGCGCGTCTTACTAAGCCGCCATCTTCTCCGGAAGTCCTTCACTGCTTCTTTAGCCAGCAAGCCTCTCCTGTGGAGTTCATCCAGACCCTTCATTGTAGCCTGCCCTGATGATTTCAGGCTTTTCTGTTCCTGTAGTTGTGTGAGACACCTTTATAAATCTTATATTTACAGATACCACCTGTTGGTTCTGTTTCTCTAGAGAACCTGAACTAATACAGATAGGGAGCCTTTACTTAAAATTAGAGACTATACTTATTTTCTCATTCTCCCACAAAAATGTAAGACCATAGAGAACAGGGATAGAGTAGAAATACCAATGCACAATAATATTTGACAAGTGCATAGCCAGGCATTCTTCTTCTGTCACTAGATTATTTCTGAGAGCTGTACTCAAGTGTTGTATCATTCATGTCTCTTTTGGAGGAAGGTGACAGGAACCAAAATTAAACAGTTTAATGAAAAAGGAAATTTATTGAATCATATCACCAAGTAACCCAAAAGATAGATCATGGCCTTAAGCAAGGCAATCAGGAACCTACACTTCTGTTTCCCTACATGTTGATGTCAGAGGTTCAAGAAAGGGATTTGTATACAGGGATTTATTGAGGTGTGTTCTTGGTATCAATATCCATGGGAGGAGTGAGGGGATTGGGAAGAGGGAGGCAGCTGATTCCCTGGGGAACACTACCCTAGCACCCTCAGGGTTGTCTTGCCTGGAGGAAAGACAGAAATTATGCACCCTTGTCCCCACATCAATCAGTCATTGGTCAGGCGGTCTCTTTGGCTAATGGCAAGTCATGAAGAGCAACTCAGCTGAGAGCCATGACCTGCCAATGTTCCCAGAAGCTGAGAAATGATTGTCCCAGTCCCGAAGGGGCAACCTGGGCAGTGTGCCATATACACCCAGTAGGACTGACTTCATTCTCAGGCAGGGTCTTTCCATGGGCCACCAAAGATGGCCACAGATGGCCAGGTTTAGCACCTGCAGTCTCTGCTGGTCAATCCAGCTAAAGTCCCAAGGAGCAATTTGGTTGGCCATATTTAACTCATATGGCCATCACTGAACCAATCATCAAACCAGGGAGATGAGCTTTACTGATTTGTTCGGTCTGGGTTGCATTCCTACTACTCCTGCAAGTAGTGGTAGTTACCACATGGAAAGGAAGATTTCAGCTCAAGAAGAAAAGGCAATGGATGCTGATGAGACAAAAATAATAACTGCCTGTCTAAGCTGCATGGCCATTATAGACTTTAGGCCAAAGTACTTCCTTAGATTGTAATCAAGAATTTGAAACAGGTTATTTGTTTTTGGTTTTGTTTGTGCAGCCCTTAGTGGACTGAAACATCAAATTGCTCAAAGTGGCCTATTTTGTCTGGTATAAATGGGACTATTTTGACTATTCTCTCTTGCCCTTCTCATCTCTGCAGTTTCTAGAGAGAATTAAACCGTACTTATCTAAGACATTCAATGTATGTAATGAATTAACCTCTCTCCAAAGTACCTATAATTGTACTAGCAATTATCTCAGGTTAAGTGAGAAAATATTCATTCCAATCATTTTGTTGCAGGGCTTAACTCTCTCACAGAATCCCTGTTGAGAAGATCACTAGGTTATTGGTCAAAGTATTCTGTTTGGTGCTACTGAACTCATCCAGGTGGTACATTTGTATTTTGATTGACACCAGTTCTCATTTAGACACAAAGTGATTGTCCTGGCCCAAGAAATCAACATCACTGAGATGAAGCAAAGCAGGAGGTTGCCACTGCCTTTTCCGTCTCCTGGTGCTGTAGCCCTCATCTCCCACTAGGAGCTTCCATCCTGATGATGTGGAGTTGTACCTAGTCAGAGAAACCCAGGATCCAGTTGTGGCAAATGGTGAACAACATATATCAAGGCCATGATTTTCTTTTCTTTCTTGAGGAGGTCATTTTGGTAAGTGCAAACCAAGAGTAGAAAATGCATAAATTGAAACTATGACCAACCTGGGCAGAGGTATTCTCAAACTCATATTGGCTTAGGAATCTAAACCTGAATTCTATGTAAGGCCAGAGATACTCTTGCTTATATCTTTTGTTCATTTATCTGTCATTTTGTAAGAGATGAGTTTCTTGGTAGCTTCTGACAAACCCCAGGAACTGATGGATATCCTTTGTTGCGCTGAGGCTCTGTAATTTTGACATGTTTTCTGGTATTACAAAATACATTTTTTTTTACATCTTTGAGTTTATGAAATTTTCTCTCCTTACTTAACTTAGCCTAAGACTGTTTTTTCATATTTACAACTCTTTATAAACACCATTTAAATGGTTAAATTGCATGCATTTTATGACTATATCAGAAATTACTTAAAATTATTTCTCCACAATTGGATATTTTGGTTATTTTTCCATTTTTCATACTTATAAAGAAGTTATACTCTAATAATTTTTGTGCGCAGGTTTGCATTTCAAATTCTTTTATTAGGAGAGAATCCTGCCAGAAAAATTACTGGATCATAGAGCATGAATATTTTTGTCCTCACTACCTTTAAAAAATTACAAATGTAATGATTGCTTATTATAAAATATTCATGAAATACAGTAGATTAGCTTTTACTTTTCTATTAAAAAATAATTAGTAAATATAACCTCCCTCACAAACAAAACTGTCACTTACTGCAATCATCTGGGCCTTTCTTTACCAATGATTATTATTCTTTTTCACTATGCTTCTATTATTTTAAGACTTCTTTCTTAATTGCATTGAATTTTGTGATCACATTATCAAGAATTATTTCAACTTAACTCTAAGCTCTACCAATTTCTTTGCACCCATTGTTTTACTTGGACTGTCTCCTTGCTTTTCTAGGAATGGGTCTTCTCCACTTGCCCAATCCACCAGGCCACAGTGGAAGCAGCCAGGCTCGGACACACGATTTTGTCCCTTGGGCTACCTACATTAGACCATGAGCATCAATCCTCAAGGAATCTGGAGTTAGATTTAGAGATTCAAGCCTCCTTTTGACTGTTTATCTTCTCTCTTGAGTGGAAGGGTGTCTTAGTTTGCCAGGGTTGCATAAAAAAGTACCACCAACTGGGTGGCTTAAACAGCAGACATCTACTCTTTCACAGTTCTGGAGAGAAATTGAAGTGCCGGCAAGGACATACCATCTGAAACCCGTGGTGGAGAGTCTTTCCTTGCCTCCTCTAGCTTCTGTAGTTGCTGGAAATTCCTGTGCTCCTGGACTTGTACTGCAGTGCTCCAATCTCTGCCTCCATCTTCACATGGCCTTCTTCCCAGTGAATGTTTGACTGTCTGTGTTCAGATTCCCTCTTCTTTTGAGGACACTGTCCTGTTGGGCTAGAGCACAGCCTAATTCAGTCTGGCCTCATCTTAACTAATTACATTTTCAAAGATCCTATTTCCAAATAGTGTTCCATTCACGGCACCAGGGGTTAGGATTTAAACATATCTTTTTGAGGGGCACAATTCAACCTATAAAAAGGTGCTATAAATTCATTCCATACCGTCTAAAATGTATTCAGATAAACAAGATTTGTAATGCCTTACTGAACTCACAAGGAAGAATGGGAAATTCTGAAATGCTGGAAACCAAGGGTAGTAAATGCAAGGGCTAAAATTATGACCACCCCAGCAGAGGTGTTTTCAAATCCAGTATTGGCTTAATAACTTGAATTCTCACATCCACATTAGGACCAGAGTCATTCTGGCTTGTGATCTATTGATTTTTGTGCCTGTGCCAGTTTGAAAGGATGTTTGTACCCTAGAAAAGCCATGTTTTAATCTTAATCCCATTTTGTAAAGGCATCTGTTTCTTCTAATACCTATTCAGTACTGTATGTTTGACACTGTAATTGGATTATCTTCCTGGAGATGTGACTCAGTCAAGAGTGGTTGTTAAACTTGATTAGATGGAGACGTTTCCAACTATTTGGGTGGGTCTTGATTACTTTATTGGAATCCTATTAAAAAAACATTTTGGAGAAAGCTGGAGATTCAGAGAGAGGAGAGAACGACAGAGCCACGAGAAAGTCACAACAGAGGATGCCACAGAACCACGAAGCAGAGTCCACCAGCCAGTGACTTTTGGAGATGAAGAAGGAAAATACTTCCCGGGGAGCTGGAGGGGAAGCTAACAGATGACACCATGTTTGCCATGTGCCCTTCCAGCAAAGAGAGAAACCCTGACTGTGTTTGCCATGTGCCTTCTCACTTGAGAGACAAACCCTGAACTTCATCAGCCTTTTTGAATCAAGGCATCTTTCCCTGGATGCCTTAGATTGGACATTTCTATAGACTTGTTTTAATTGGGACATTTTCTTGGCCTTAGAACTGCAAACAAGCAACTTATTAAATTCCCCTTTTTAAAAGCCGTTCTGTTTCTGGTATATTGCATTCTGGCAGCTAGCAAACTAGGACAGTGCCAAATAAATACAATTGGAGATATTTTACTATCTGGAAAGCCTAGTTTCTGCCATGTTACCATTTGGTAGGTATTGAATCATGTCCCCCAGAAATACATGTTCAGGTCTTAATCTGCATTTTTGTGCATTTTTGTGAACCCATTTGGAAATAGGACTTTTGAAGATGTTAATATGAGTTAAGGTGTGGGCTCATTTGTGAATTTGGTCTTCAAAGCTCCTACTTAGATGAGGCCAAATTGAATCAGGGTGGGCCTTGATGCATATTATTTGGGGGCTTTATAGGCAAAGAAAATTCAGACCCAGTCAGTAAAAGTCACTAGAAGCCAGAAGTCAGAAGAAGCCAGAGAATAAAGGAGATCAACATGGGACAAAGACAGAGACACAAGCCAAGGAACCCCAAGGACTGCAGCCAGCCAGCACCAGAATGCTATAGACTCTGGAAAAAGCATGGCCTGATGATTCGTGATGTTGGACTTCTAGTCACTGAAACCATGAAAGGAGAAATTCCTGTTGCTTAAGCCAATCCATTGTGTGGGTTTGTGCCCTCGCAAACGATGATACCACTGATTTTCATTATTTTAAATTAATCTCATTCATTTTTATCTCCAAATAAAAATCAGAATCCCTTAAAGATCCTACCTCAAATTCCATTGCAATAATGATTGGGAGTGCCATAAATCTATTAATTAATTTTAAAAAATTTATAAACACTGTGCTTCCCATCTATTCATATGATGTGTCCCCTCTAGTTATTTGTCACCTTGCACAAACCAAAGGTAATGAGCAGCATTTTTAAATCACTCTGCATTCCTGAGAAAGCCCATCTACATCATAGCGAATAAAGCTGGCCTATAGAGAGGCAAAAAGAACGAGGACATGGTGGCTGTCTTGGGAATCTTCCTGGTGTCAGTCTATTGCAGAGGCCCAACTCCAGCCCAGCTTCTGGACGCTGCGACATGTGCCCTTGAAGGGCACTTCAGATTCTTTCAGCCTCACCTGACCCTGGAGCCCTGGGCTGCTTGTCCTGACAAGTGAGTAGCTTTGGGGAGCCTCTGACTTCACATCTCCACAACAGAAAGGGCACCGCCTGTGCCTTGGTCTCATCTCTCACCTCTCACCTTCCCCTCTGGGGCTTTCCTTTGACCCCGAAGCAGGAGAAACTTCAGAATCTCTATGGTGCCCATGTATGACCACCCAGCCCAGAGGTGCAGAGAAGTCCACTTGCTATGCAGTACCATAGGTCCAACCGAGTCAGGAGCTGTTGGACAGACTGCTGACATCCAGCCCTTCATGAAGCCCCTTGCAGGGTTTTCCCATGAGATCTAGAAATCTTGTCTGTCTCTTGATATCCAGTGTTTTCCTTTCCTGGGGCCACGTTAAGAAAGCATCACAATCCAGGTGACATTAAACAACAGAAATGTATTGCCTCACAGTTCTGGAGGCCAAAAGTCTGAAACCTGCAGGGGAGGATCCTTCCTTGCCTCTTCCTGGCTTCTGGCGCTTTGTCAGAAATCCTTGGCATTCCTTGGCTTGTGGCTGCATCACTCCAAACTCTGCCTCCGTCATCACATGGCCTTCTCCCTGTCTGTCTGTGTTCAACTCTCTCCTTCTTATAAGGACACCAGTCCTATTGGATTAGGGGACATAATTCAACCTACATACCACCGGGCACCCAGATGGATAAGCTTAGCCTCGTACTGGCTCTCCCTCTTTTCATTCTTCACTCCTCCCTAGAAACAGACACTCTGATATAATGGTAGCACATATGCTTTATTTTTGTGCATAAGCTCTTTTTTGGAGGAGGGTGGTGGTGGGGCATGGGCCGGGAATCAAACCCGGGGTCCCCTGCATGGCCGGCTAACATTCTACTGCACATAAGCTTTTGTTTTAGGCTTTGGACATGGGGATGCAATCTAAGGTATATTTTGTAAATAGCTTTGCATCCTTAAAATAACTTGCCTTTTTGCCTGAACTAGACCATATAAATTCCTGTTACTTGCAAACAAAATGCAAGCACACCCTTACATTATTACTTAGTTTTCATTTATAACTGGAGAAAAATGTTTAAGAATTTTTTTTGAAAAGCATATGTGGCAGGTAGGCTCTCTGATTCCAAGCCTGGCTATGATGCTGCCCTTTGAACCCCATAGTTTGAGTGAGGATGGAGCTATGAGCTGAAGATAAAACTATGGTGTAGCTACAAGATTTGTTATCCTTAGAGGCTTGGAGAAATTGGTTTAACATTTTCAATGTCCTGTCCAACAGGTGATATGTCTAAATTTAATATGATTCACATTCTTTTGCTTTCAAATCTTTTTTTAGACATTTGTTGTTATTTTTCTTTGTTAATAATTGGGGGTCATGACTCAAAGTGGAGATGTGCCCACATCTCCCTGAAAACGAGTTATGAGAAGAAGAGATCTGGTAGGGCTTGGGAAACATAAAATGAAGATGGAGGAGGATTGGCTAGGGAAGACTTGGGACCATGATACAAAGTCTTGGCCAACCCAACAGGGAGCTTCAAAGCAAAAGCGGCCTGTGAGTGGAGTTCCACCAGCCTTTGGAGATGAAGAAGGAAAATGCCTCCCGGGGAGCTTCATGAAACAGGAAGCCAGGAGAAGAAGCTAGCAGATGATGCCATGTTCACCATGTGCCTTCTCACTTGAGAGAGAAACCCTGAACTCCACTAACCTTCTTGAACCTTTAGCTGGATGCCTTAGATTGGGCATTTCTATAGACTTGTTTTAATTGGGACATTTTCTTGGCTTTGGAACTGTAAACTAGCAACTTATTAAATTCCCCTTTTTAAAAGCCATTCCATGTCTGGTATATTGCATTCCAGCAGCTAGCAAGCTAGAACAATGATGTAACTTTTCTAGCAGTCCCATACATCTTTTTAATTCATGTTTTAAAAGATTTCCTCAACTCTATCTTCTGTTCTCCTGTATTATCTCTGTTTTTTTTCCTGGGATTGGCTATTCTGTTTCTTCATTTTGGCCTCACCTTTCCATGCCACAGTGTCTGGTGATCCCTGGAAATTTGTTTATGTTTATAAATAAGGGAAAGTGTTGATGGCTCAAGGGTTTGCCACACGTTGTGGATGTTTCCATGACAGACTTTCCCCTGAGGAGGAGAGCTACCTGTGATGCCAACCCTTCCCTCATGAATCACAGGGCCTTTGGGAGGGAGCAGGCATGACTGGGACGGTATCAACTGCCAAATGAAGCAGATTTAATCAAGGGGCCAAGATAGGGTGGGGATGGTTCAGAGAATTTCTTTCCTGGGTGTAGTTCAAAGCAGGCTCGTTCTTTGTTTTGCTTTGTCCCAGAAGACAGGGATCTTACTTTCCCAGGAGAGTTTCCTCCTGGCCTTAATCCAGGGAACAGGATTAAGAAAGGAAAAATACACAGTCCAGAAGACTGGCCCAGATGTTCCAAGTTTTTAATTATCTTCTCTGACTGCCCCATGGTCTCTTTTTGGTTCCTACCTTTTCTTACTCCAAGCTTAGAGTTCCATTGGCATTCTCACTTCTGTTGCAGAATTCTCCAATCCCATTTCTGTTTTGTACTGCATATCCTTATTTTGGCTTCCTTGTTGATTTGGTCTTATCTGCTTTCTTTCTTCCAGAAATTCTTTAAAATTTCTAGTCAGACAATGACACTCTTCCATGTATCTTTTCTAGAATTCAATGGGCAGTGGGGCGAAAAATGATAACATGCCATCTGTTCTGGTTTGCTAGCTGCTGGAATTCAATATACCAGAAACATAATGGCTTTTAAAAAGGGGAATTTAATAATTTGCTAGTTTATAGTTCCAAGGCCAAGAAAATGTCCCAATTAAAACAAGTCTTTAGAAATGTCCAATCTAAGGCATCCAGGGAGAGATACCTTGGTTCAAGAAGGCCAATGAAATTCACAGTTTCTCTTTCAAGTGGAAGGGCACATGGCCAACATGGTCAGGGTTCCTCTCTCATCTGGAAGGGCACATGGTGAACACAGTCATCTGCTAGCTTCTTCTCTTGGCTTCCTGTTTCATGAAGCTCCCCGGAAGGCATTTTCCTTCTTCATCGCCAAAGGTCGCTGGCTGGTGGACTCTGCTTCCGTGGCTATGTCATTCTGCTCTCTTCTCTCTGAATCACTTTTCTCCAAAATGTTTTCTCTTTTATAGGACTTCAGAAACTAATCAAGATGCACCCAAATGGGTGGAGACATGTCGTTACCTAATCCAGTTTAACAACCACTCATGATCAAATCACATCTAAAGGGAGATGATCTGATTACAGTTTCAAACATTCAGTATTGAACAGGGATTATTCTGCCTTTACAAAATGGGATTTAGATTAAAACATGGCTTTTCCTGGGGACATACACCCTTTCAAACCAATACACCATCTTAGTCTAGAAGTTTTCAAGAGCTTTGTAAGTTTGTTAAAAACTCCATATATAAATTCCAGAAAGCTTTACCAACTTACATTTCAATGAGCTGCATTTCAGTGGGAATATGTCACTATGCTATGTCCAAAATTGGGTTTTATTAAACAACAAACACCTACAGAGACAACTTATCTAATTTTAGGGATATGGTATCTATGTTTATGACGTACAATCATCTTTAGTAAGGTGGAATTTTTATTCTTTTTACTATGAAAAATAGATCAAACATATACCAAAGTAGAGAGAATTGTATCAAGGATTGTTACCCACCTTCAACCTTTACCAATTATTTCACTGATCAAGTTGGAACATTTTGTGAAAAAAATATGTTAGCTATTGTATTTCTTTGTGAATTGACTACTTATAGCTTCTGATTATTTGTCTTCTGGGATTTTGATGTTTTTCTTGTGAAAAAGTATGAATTTCTTAGAAATCAAGGTAATTTCTCCTTTGTTATAATCATCGCAAATGTTTCTGTTACAATATTTTCCATCTGATTCTCTATTTTACCTTACCTAGTTTATAATATTTGTTTGGTAAATAGAACGAGGTGAGGATTTGCTATGATTTTAAAAATTTGTTAATTCAACAACACTATCTTTTATAAAAAAAGGTTTAACATAGTCTTTATTTTGGCATAATATTATACGTTAACAAAATTTGTAAATATTTTCTAGGTTTCCATATTTAAATTTTTTAAGTACAAGGAAGTTTATTGCAGTATTTGCTTTTTAAAATAAGATTTGTTTTAGAACAGTTATAGAATTATAAAAGATTTACCAAAGATGGTACGAAGAGTTCCCATAGACCCTCTCATGGTCAGGTTCATGTACCAACTTGGCCAAGTGGTGGTACCCATTTGTCTGGTTGGGCAAGTGCTGCCCTGTCTGTTGCTATGAGGACATTTCATAGAATTAAGTCATGATCACATTGGCTGCATCCACAGCTGATTCCATTTGTAATCAGCCAAGGGAAGTGTCTTCTGCAAGGAGTGATGTTTAATCTAATCAATGGAAGGCTTTTAAGGAGGATTCAGAAGAGACAGTCTCTCTGTTTTGGCTGGCCAGCCTCTCCTGCAGAGTTCATTCAGACCCTCCATCAGAGTCATCAGCTTCACAGCCTGCCTTACAGATTTTGGACTCTTTGTTCCCGGGGTTACATGAGACACTTTTATAAGTTTTCTATTTATGGATATTTCCTGTTGATTCTGTTTCTCTAGAGAGCCCTAACTAATACAGACCCTGCACCCAGTTTTGTCTGTTATTAATACCTTACATTCTTACGGGACATCTGTCATGATGAATGAATCAATATTGATCCATGTTATGGGTTGACCCATATCTCCCCCAAAAGACACCTAACATCTGGTCCTATGAATGTGACCTGATTTTGAAATAGAGTTCTTGAGGAAGTGTTTAGTTAAAATGAGTCCAGTCTGGATTAGGCTGGGCTGTGACCCAATAAAAATAAGAAGGGGAGAACTGAACACAGACACTGGAGGCAGGCAATGCCGTGGGTTGCCGGAAGCCCCCGCCAGAAGCCAGGAGAAGGGCAGGAAACAGATTTTTTCCCAAAGACTTCAGAGGGTGTGTGACCCTGCTGCCACCTTGATTTTGGATTTCTGGCCTCCAGAACTTTGAGAAAATAAGTTTCTGTTGTTTTAAGCCATTTAGTTTGTGGGATTTTGTTATGGCAGCCCTAGCTAACTGAGATAATACATTATTAACTAAAGTTCTTACTTTATTCAGATTTCCTTGCTTTTTACTTAAATGTCCCCTTTCTGTCCCAGGATCTCATCCAGGCTCCCACATTACATTTAGTCATCTTGTCGCCTTAGGCTCCTCTGGGTCATGACGGTTTCCTAGACTTTCCTTGTTTTTCTGATGACCTTGACAGCTTTGAAAAGTCGAGTATTGTGAAAAAAAGGTCCCTCGGTTGGGGTTGGTCTGAGGTTTTTTCATGGTTAGACTGAAGTTCTGGGTTTTTGGGGAGGAAACCACCGAAGTGAAGGGCCATGTTCATCACATCACATCCAAGGCGCAGACTATCATCACGACTCATCATGTTGATGCTCACCTGAGCACCTGGCTGAGGTCGTGCTTCTCAGCTCTCTCCATGCAACGTGATTCTTTCTTCCTCCTTTCCATGCTGTATGTCCTCTTTGGAAGAAAGTCATTGTGTAGAGTCCGCTCTTAGGCAGTGGAGATTATGCTCCACCTCCTTAGGGGGCGGGGCATCTACATGAATTATATAGGTTCTTCTGCACGGGAGATTTCTGTCTTCTCCCACGTCTGTCTGTCTGTCTATCTATCTTCTAGCAATCACCTATATCTATCTATCTATCTATCTATCTATCTATCTATCTATCTATCTATCTATCTATCTATCTATCTATCTATCTATCTATCTATATCAGTATGGATCACGAATATTTATTTTATACTTTGGGCTATTATCCAAAAATACTTCATTTTGTTGCTCAAATGGTT